>NC_090653.1:154499160-155699160 GCF_040937935.1 Hyperolius riggenbachi | reverse complement strand
GAGGAGATAGTCAGATGTTCATGAATGCCAGACTGAAGAGGTAGGTTTTCAGTTTAGACTTAAATGCTTCCAGGAATGGAGCTGTCCTGATTGGGTGTGGCAGGGAGTTCCAAAGTGTAGGGGCAGCATGACAAAAGGCTCTGTCTCCAAAGGTATTGAGGTGGACTCTGGGAGTGACCAAGGTGTTACCTCCTTTTGATCTAAGATTGTGGGGGGTGTGATGCAGTTGCAACAAGTCCTTCAGGTATCCAGGGCAAAGATTGTGCAAGGATTTGAATGTCAGTAAGCCAATCTTAAACAGAATTCTCCATTTTATCGGTAGACAGTGGAGTGAGCACAGGGTTGGTGTTATGTGGCATTGGCGGGGTTGGCTCGTTAACAGCCTTGCGGCGGCATTCTGTACTAATTGCAGGCGGCGTAAGTCTTTCGTTTGCAGAGCTGTGTAGAGGACGTTGCAGTAGTCTAACCTTGATGTGACGAAGGCATGAACTAGGGTTGGAAGATCCTCTGAAGGAATTAGGTGTATAACATACTGCTGCATGCATTTTGGCCGCGTAGCACAGTCACTGTCGGGTTCAGCACTACAATGGAGGTGCCGTGTGTTGATGTAAAAACATGCAGCCACCTGCGTTGCATAAATGAAAGAAGGCTTAATTAATCCACTATATTGTGCTCTAGGAATTATGAGCCAAGCTATGTGGAAGTTGATAGAAGCGAAAAGGAAAATGGTGAGCCTGATGAACAATAACTGATTAGCCGGAGTTAAAACAAAATATTTTGTAGTGATCTTTATTTGCTTAAAATATCATTAACAATCTACAGTGCCACAGGGCATATTACATGTTTCATTAGCCTCAGCAAGGTAAGATTGTCTTAGGAAAACAGCTCCAGATGTGTCTAATTGTCTTTGTAGTATGTTTGGCGAATGAACTTCTGTTAATTGTGGTTTTCCCAAAGCTTGTATTTAGGCAAAGTATTTCTGCTAAAACTGCTGAGAACAAAAGAATGATATATCCACGATACCCTATTGTTGTATAGTATATACAGTATTTTGTATCATGTGCATTAAAGGTGTTCATCAATGTACGAGCTGTTTACATTATACTTTGGCATTTTATGAAATGATGTAGTGAATATTCATTACACTATTTAGTCTAGACAGTGGACTGTGCAAAAGTTTTAGGCATGTGTGAAAAAAATTCTGTAAGTTAAGATTGTTTTCACAAAAAGAAGTGTTAAGAATGTATTTGGATTAATTAACAATGCAAAGTGAATGAATAGAAAATAAATCTTTGGTGCATCTAGATATACTTGCACACAGTTTTTGAAGGAACTTGTGAGGTAGTTTCTTGGAGAACCACCGATCTATGCATGCAGGGTGCCTCATATCCTTCTGTCTCCTCATGTAATCCATGACACACCTTATGATGTTGGGATCAGGGCTCTGTGATGGCCATACCATAATTTCTAGGTGTGATCTCATGCCTTTCTTCAGTCCCGATGTCACCAATTTCCTCTTCAACCTTCACCTTGTGTAGCGTGTCCCTGATCAGCCAAGACACAATTTATGCATCGTTCCAGCACCCAATTACACCCAGGCCTAAAATGGGCAAGATATAGGAACTGAGGCCTCCATGGGCAGAAGAGTAGTCAGGTAGTCCAAGTCGGAAACAGTAATATCAGGAAATAGAACGCTACTAAATGTTAAGCAGGAGACGGTCCCATACAGGCCTAGGCCATACATGAGAAGTCAACTGTTCACAGTATGGAAGAGCTAGACAAGAGCATGTTAGGATACACAAGCAGGTGTTGGTCTAGGTGGCAATCAATACAAGGTTAAAGGGCAAGCTAAGGCCATTCACAAAGGCAATGCAAAATGATCACACCTCAGGTGACTAGCGATATCATGGGCAAGGTATCTCTGCACAATGACATTGATTTGGCTTAGATAGTTTTTTTTATTTCATAACTCACCGGATATGTTGTATATTGTGAAGAATAAGCAAATAAAAGGTATATTTGTGAAATATGTGAACATTCTTATTTTATAGCATTTATTCACACCTGCCTAAAACGTTTTCACAGTACTGTACATCCACCACATCTTTGCAAAATATCCACCTCTTTCAGTACAGTACAGGATTGCAACATAAATTCAGCTCATGTTAATCCACCCATGAGCTGATCCGGATCTGGTCCGTTTGCATCAGGCATGCATCAGGCTGCCATCCGGATCCGTGGGCAAAAAATAGCGAAATTTTAAGAAAAAAATGTTGGGGTCAGCAGAAGGTGCACCTGGTGCACCTGTAGGATCAGGTTCCTCCGCTGTAGGCCTCACCTCCACCTCCGACATTCTGCCAAACAGCTCCAGCACGTCTGTCACTGCTGCTCCACTCCAGACATGCTTGGCCCATGTGTTCCCATCTGAAATGGCCGCTTGGATACGCATAGGAAGTGGGGTAGAACGTCAGGTTTTTGTAGGCAGTGTGTTCTGTGCCTTCCGTTCCCCATTGGTTTCTGTGTTCCGGATGGTGCTGTCAGGCTCAGGCCCGGCTCCGGTCCGGGTGCGTGGGCCGGAGATCCGGACCCAAAAAATAGCGCATGTTGGAAAACTGTCCGGATCCGGTCCGGCTCCGTACTGTATGGAACGTACGTATGTGAACGTCCGCATAGCCTTTGCATTGCTATGCGGAACGTACGTTCCGTTTGTACAGTATACGGTCCAGATCCGATCAGGCGGATCTGGACAGGGAACGCTAATGTGAACCGGGCCTAAGGGAACTTGAAGTGAGAGTCAGTGCAACTGGCTTCTTCCAGCTACATGTACCGGGTCCCAGTCTGATGATGCCATCAGCCTAGAACCCATTACGTATGACAGAAGAGGCTGGCTGGATTTCAAACAGTGAGGCACCATAATTGCCACTAGAACTGGAAGAGCTGAAATACTACTCACCCAGCCTGCTTCAAACTGCTGATCACTGCATGGTAGTAAGGAGGACCACTAGACCATTCGGGGATATTATAAAAGGAGGGGGCCAACTAGGCTACTAGGGTAAACTATAAGGTGGAAGGTGACCACTAGACCATCAAGAAAAACAATAATGACCACCTCATAGGGACTACTATAAAGGGGCACAGAGGTCTATATTAAGTTACGCAGCACAGAGGTCTATATAAAGGTACACAGCACAAAGGCTATTATAAGGGCTACAGCACAGGGGCCTCTATATGGGAGCACAGGGGCACACCACAGGGACCACTATAAGAGGGGCAGAGTTTGGGGCCGCTATAAGGACGGCACAGCATCTTCTTTCTGTAGATGAAAATCACAAGCTGGCTATTTATTCCCAATGCATACCCACTATTATGATGCCCTTATTACATGTCCCCATTCCACATGTCCTCCCATTCTATTTTAAAGCTATTATGGATGAAAATTAAGAAATAGTGTATTTTTTCCATTTTTCTTCTTTTTTCCATTTTTCTTTCTCAATGTAAAATGCAAACAAAATAAAACAAAGCCTAGTTTGTTTCAAAATGAAAAACTATATGTTGAACAACTGGGTGTCATAAGTAGTAATACTGCTATATCATAAATTGTCATACTCAAGCACATAAAGTATACTATAGTACTGTATCTTAATTCTGTCAATAATTGGGAGACATTTTTTCTTTTCAGTGCTTCAGCTAGATTGAAATGCATAGTGCTCAATATGCAGAGATTTATTGATATCCAGCCGATTCAATCATTTGATTGAATCTGCTAGAAATCGACGCTGCAAATGATGCCCAATTGATCAGTATTTGGCCAAAGTCAATAATTTCCCTCGATTGTGTTGGACGGAAGATTTTGCTTGATTAGTGACGGGTTGGGAGCTCATCTCTAGTAGCAAACAATTTTGGGACAACTGCAGAAGAGTGAAGCAACTCTCACCTGTCCAACAGGTGCATTCTCCTCTTCTCTCCACCACTGGGGCTTATCTCTGCCTGTCAGGAGCTTGGTGTCACATTACACAGACTAGAGAGGGGTCATAGATGGAAAGGCAGGCAGTGCACACAGATTTTCAAACAATTTCATGCTGAAATCTATTGAAAATCTTTGTGCAGTATGTGGAAAAATTCAATCAGGTAAATCCCTCTCTAATCAGATAATGGTCTAAAGCAGAGCTCCCCAACCCTGTCCTCAAGGCTCACCAACAGTGCATGTTTTGCAGAAGACCACAAACATGCACAGGTGAGGTAATTAGTGTCTCAGCAGAGCTGATTATCTAGCTCTGTGGATTTCCACAACACATGCAGTGTTGGTGGGCCTTGAGGACAGGGTTGGGGAACACTGGTCTAAAGGTTTATACACACATCCAACTTAATGCACACCATGACCAACCATACTACAAGTTGTTTACCTGACAAGTATGTACACACACACCAAACAACTAAACAACCAACTCACTTGAATAATATTCATGCAAGGTAAATGACAAACGGGCAAATAAAGGAAATGGAAAAGCTGGCACTGCTGCAGGTGTTCAATTTATTGCTACAACATCATAAGGTGCAGATGTGCAAATGTACAACATCAAGTAAAGTTGCAGTTGGTGAAGCACATACCCTGTGAGAAGAGGCGTGGGTGGTGGTGGGTGCTGGGCACTGGATGCCTGACAGCTGTTTCACGCTAAACAGCGCTTCTACTGAGGCTACCAGTTAGGTAGCCTCCGTAGAAGCGCTGCTTAGCGTGAAACGGCCGTCAGGCATCCAGTGCCCAGCACCCACAACCACCCACGCCTCTTCCAGCCCATACACTACAGGCCGATTCCTGTCCGATTTCAGCATGAAATCTTCAGGGAATCCACTGAGTCCGCACCGCTGCTGGCCCCAATGTATAATGTGCCCGGATACGTTACCTGTCCTGTAGCAGCCTCCGCACAGTGTCCATAATCCTCCAGGCAGCACTCTGTACACGCCATTGGCGCATAGCGCAGACGCTATGTGCCGATGCCAGACACTATGCGCCAGTAGCGTGTACGGAAAGCCGCCCGGAGGCTACGGATACTGAGCAGAGGCTGCTACAGGACAGGTAACTTATAAATACACACACCGGGCAATTTATACATTGCGGCGGGGCTTTTGTCGTCTTGTCGCTCGTTCCGAAAATTACCGCTGCACACCTGACCAACCAACTTCTTGCGGCATGCGCGATCGACTATGCGACCAATTTCCGTCCCAAAATTGGTCATTTTGTTGGTCGGGCATGCACTTGGCGGCACCGATTTTCATCCAATTCGATTATAATAATCGAATTGGATGGTCGATCAGCTGCCAAGTCGCCTAATGTATAGCCACCTTAAGACCACCTTAAATGCTTTAACCTTACTTTGGAGATAGGATGACAAAATATCTATTGAGAGACAATCTGGGAGAAAAGCTAATGAAATCAGGGCCTGGGTGTGCAGGCATAATCTGACTGCTATGAGGATCCACAATCTGCTGTCTCTATAATAATGTGTGTGTTTGGCTACATAAAGAGGCACCAGTAGCCATCTTCAGAGCTTCATTTGTATGGGTCAGATGTTTTTTCCTCAAGTTAGCCAACCCTTTCCGGCACCTGATTTGTCATGTCTCTGGGTGGTTTGTGTCAGGCATCTGCATGGAGCTTGACGGTCAGACACCACAGAGCTGTCTACCTTGGACTCTCAGCATGTCTCTGAGCTGTTATTCTTGTGTGCATTACAGCCCATGCACTTTGCTAAATATTGCCGCAGATTTATATTTACTGCGTATTTCCACTTCCAGAGAGCACTGTAATTCACCAGCAATTGTATGGTCCTGTAATATACTATATGTAAAAAGCAGCGTGGGAGCTGTCCAGTGCTGAAATGTCTAAACTCTCCCAGCCTCTGCAATCGTAATAAAATAACAATGCCTGCAGGATTTTATGCATCTGATTTTTATCATACTTCTTGGTAGAGCAGTAACCCTCTTAGTATAGATCTATCTATATGCAGTATCTATCTATCTATCTATCTATCTATCTATCTGTGTTTAGAATGTGTCTCTTTCTGTGCTTCCCTCCCCTTCTCTCTATCCCTCTCTACACCCTCTTTTTCTCTTGGTCTCTCTCTAACCTCACCCCCTCCTCCTCTCTCTCCCTCCCTCTCTCCCTCCCTGTTTTACTTTCTTTCTTGCATGCTTTCTTTCTTTTTAATGGTGTTGAGCAGTCTGACAGTAGCTGAGGCTTTCTTCAGAGGCATATCATATCTGCATTATCTGAACTTGCTGAGGCAGACAATTCCATGGATCAGTCCCCGCTCTTCATCCTTTAGCTTTCATGATTGCCAGCTTCCCATTAATTACTCATGTACTGTTAATCTTTACTGTAATGAATGTTTCATTCCTACAGAGTGCTGCCCTTCGGAGAGGTGGCTGATTCTCAACACCTAAGTTCATAAGATCTGTTCTGCACACAGCAATGAGTTGCTCCATTAGCAGTTGCAGTTAAATACTTAAAATAATTTTGTTTAAGTAATTAGGTTTTGTGGCCGTTAGCCAAGCGGACTTTTCTGCTTCGTGGAAGCTGCAGAAGAAAATACGTATTTAACATGTGTCAGCATTGTTTTCTTGCCCTTTTGCTAATTAAGGTGGTTTACGGTTTGAAAAGAGGAACGGAGACACCTATAAGGGTCTGGGTTTCAGTAGCACTGTCACTATCCAGCAAAGCAAGAGAAATTCAGTGGAAAAACTGCAATAATTCATAGCAACAAATCAGATTGCAATTGGGTGAATAATGAGTAGTGTCTATTGCCCACAAGATACTACATTTTCTCAAGCTGCACTTTGCTGTGCTACATAGTTACATAGTTATTTTGGTTGAAAAAAGACATACGTCCATCGAGTTCAACCAGTATAAAGTACAACACCAGCCTGCTCCCTCACATATCCCTGTTGATCCAGAGGAAGGCGAAAAAACCCTTACAAGGCATGGTCCAATTAGCCCCTAAAGGGAAAAATTCCTTCCCACCTCCAGATGGCAATAAGATAAAATCCCTGGATCAACATCATTAGGCATTACCTAGTAATTGTAGCCATGGATGTCTTTCAATGCAAGGAAAGCATCTAAGCCCCCTTTAAATGCAGGTATAGAGTTTTCCATAACGACTTCCTGTGGCAATGCATTCCACATCTTAATCATGAATAGAGTGTTCCCTAGCTAACACCTTTAGGGCCGGTTTACACTGCACAGAAACTGATTCGTATGAAAACTGATCCATCAAACGGATCAGTTTTTATTGGGCATTAGTATTTCATCCATGACTTCACTTTCCGTTAGCGAGCGGAACGTGCGCTCTGTTCGGCGGAACAAGCTAAATGGATTGGTTGGAATGGATCAATGTGAATGGATCCTATTGATTAGCATAGGACTGGTCCATTTACTTCCGCTAAATGGACTGAATTTTATGGCAGTGTGAATCGGCCCCTAGAGATAGTCATGACTGCAGGTACATATGTAAGAACTAGCTAGCAGGATTATACTCAGAGACACCATGAGAGATGCACAACCTATTGAAGTTTATTGGTTTATGTTTATAAAAGTCTTTTAAACAGTGGAATCACGCTAAAAATGGTCCCAGGAGTTGCAACAGTTATATATAAATTGTATGGCAGCTTAGCTAAAAAATAAGTCTGAATATTTCTTTTTTTTTTTCTTAATAAAAAAATCCACACTTCCTTTGGAGAGCGGATTCTAACTATTTTGTTGCTGGATTGTTAAGATCAGCGTATGTATGCTTTATATTACATGCATAAATAGTCTTTCTGAAGGATTGTAATTCTACAGAGGGAGCTTTTAACCATAAACAAGTTGCACTTATGAGACCATTCTGCCTTATCTAACCACAGAAGTGACAAAAATGGAAGCCAGATCAGATTGAAACAGTTAAATGATAGATTCCTTTAGCTAATAACTAGCATGTGGTGAGCACTGCAGGCAGTCACATGGCAAACTTTAAAGGGACCTGATCTCTAAATCTAGGTACACACAATGCAATTTGCTGACAGATTTACTGCCAGATCGACTGTTTCCAACATGTCCGATCTGATTTCCAATCGATTTTCCATTCACTGCTATGGAAAATCGATCAGAAATCAGATTGGACATGTTGGAAATAGTCTATTTGACAGGGTATCTATCAGAAAATTGCATTGTGTGTACCTAGCATAACTCACATGAAGGCAGCAGATACAGCTAAAAAAAAAAAAAAAAAGATTTGTTGGTTGCACATATCGACACACATATGCTGTAGATGAGCCTAAAAGCCACAGAATCACCTGTTTAATGTTGCAGTGTAATTGGACTCCTTGGCATCTGGCTGATGCAGAGATCAGGAATGTGCAATAGAAAACCTTGCCAAGTGAATAGCCTGCAGAATGGCCACAATGTAATTACAGTGGCTTGCAAAAGTATTTGGCCCCCTTGAAGTTTTCCACATTTTGTCACATTACTGCCACAAACATGAATCAATTGTATTGGAATTTCACATGAAAGACCAATACAAAGTGGTGTACACGTGAGAAGTGGAACGAAAATCATACACGATTCCAAACATTTTTTACAAATCAATAACTGCAAAGTGGGGTGTGCGTAATTATTCAGCCCCCTGAGTCAATACTTTGTAGAACCACCTTTTGCTGCAATTACAGCTGCCAGTCTTTTAGGGTATGTCTCTACCAGCTTTGCACATCTAGAGACAGAAATCCTTGCCCATTCTTCTTTGCAAAACATCTCCAGCTCAGTCAGATTACATGGACAGCGTTTGTGAACAGCAGTGTTCAGATCTTGCAACAGATTCTCAATTGGATTTAGATCTGGACTTTCACTGGGCCGTTCTAACACATGGATATGTTTTGTTTTAAACCATTCCATTGTTGCCCTGGCTTTATGTTTAGGGCCGTTGTCCTGCTGGAAGTTGAACCTACGCCCCAGTCTCAAGTCTTGCAGACTCCAAGAGGTTTTCTTCCAAGATTGCCCTGTATTTGGCTCCATACATCTTCCCATCCACTCTGACCAGCTTCCCTGTCCCTGCTGAAGAGAAGCACCCCCAGAGCATGATGCTGCCACCACTATATTTGACAGTGGGGATGGTGTATTCTGAGTGATGTGCAGTGTTAGTTTACCGCCACACATAGCGTTTTGCATTTTGGCCAAAAAGTTCCATTTTGGTCTCCTCTGACCAGAACACCTTCTTCTACATGTTTGCTGTGTCCCCCACATGGCTTGTGGCAATCTGCAAACGGAACTTCTTATGCTTTTCTGTTAACAGTGGCTTTCTTCTTGCCACTCATCCATAAAGGCCAACTTTGTGCAGTGCACGACTAATAGTTGTCCTATGGACAGATACCCCCACCTGAGCTGTAGATCTGCATTTCTGATCAGCGCTCTCCTTGTTCGGCCTGTGAGTTTAGGTGGACGGCCTTGTCTTGGTACGGCCTTGTCTTGGTAGGTTTACAGTTGTGCCATACTCCTTCCATTTCTGAATGATTGCTTGAACAGTGCTCCGTGGGATGTTCAAGGCTTTGGAAATATTTTTGTAGCCTAAGCCTGCTTTAAATTTCTCAATAACTTTATCCCTGACCTGTCTGATGTGTTTTTTGGACTTCATGGTGTTGTTGCTCCCAATATTCTCTTAGACAACCTCTGAGGCTGTCACAGAGCAGCTGTATTTGTACTGACATTAGATTACACACAGGTGCACTCTATTTAGTCATTAGCACTCATCAGGCAATGTCTATGGGCAACTGACTACACTCAGACAAAAGGGGGCTGAATAATTACGCACACCCCACTTTGCAGTTATTGATTTGTAAATAATGTTTGGAATCATGTATGAGTTTCGTTCCACTTCTCACGTGTACACCCCTTTGTATTGGTCTTTCATGTGGAATTCCAATACAATTGATTCATGTTTGTGGCAGTAATGTGACAAAATGTGGAAAACTTCAAGGGGGCCGAATACTTTTGCAAGCCACTGTGTATTGGGTAAAAGCCAGCTGAGTGTTTATACCTCTGAACTCTTGAGGCAAGATCTCCCTCTCTGGGTCCCCTATTTTGCCCACTTTCAGTGGCAATGGTGACAGGGTCATACTCTGCATTTTGGCTTTAATACACGTTACAGAAAAATGGGCCAATGAAGTGACATTCTAGAGTAAGTGGTGTAGTTGGAAACCCCAATGAGAGAATTTACACCGGTATAATGCAGTCATATGTAATGTGGTTTACCCTCATTACCTTACACAAATCTGAGTTCCATATCCAGTAGGCTGGCTTCATTACAGCCGCAATTTTTCGGTCCTTTTGTAGGCAAATAACTCCTTTTATGTCTGTGAAGAAATGTTCCTATAATTATTTAACTAGTTTGTTTTCTTATGAAAATAAAGTCATCTTTTAAGTTCTTTGTAAAGGTCAGTCTCATTAGGAGATGATGTTGCGTTTTATTATTTAAATTGTTAAATGAAAAGCAGTAACCATATCACTACCAACATATGTAAGATGTAGCAAGAAAACTCAATACTGTTTTTGAACATGCTTTGTATAATGTGGTTTGAGATAGCACAAAAGTTCAATTAGATCTAAGACCAAAGCTACGTCTATAGGCAAAGTCCAGTTCAGGCTACCATGTTCCTGTGCAGAAGTTAATAATTAATTAGATTTTAAAGTCACCTCTTGTTTACACCTGTTCTGCAATACTCTTCTGGAGCACTAATTAGGTATGCAAAGATGTAGTGGTTTTTACCTCTCTTTATCTAGCTATTAAGTCAGGATTTAGCTTTCCTTCACTCTCATAAATTATCTCTTGGTATTGGTTTATATAATGAATAATCTACCCTTATCTGTTTACCTCATGAATTATATTTCTCCTAATGGTTTAAATGGAATACAAGTAACTCAAGCTAACTCAAGCTGACTCATGCATAAGCCCACCCCCCAGTTTTGGCCTAAAAATGGTTAAATGCAAAAAAAGTGTAGCCATAGCCCCCCCATGCAGAGTGCACATTGGGTACGCACTGAAAGATCATAGATGCCTGTCCTTGGTCCTGCTCCGTCTCACGCATCATCCCAGCAGCTTCGTATTCGCTGCTAGAGCTCCAGGCTAGCTATGATCTCCAGTACGATCCCAGCATGCACTCTGCATGGGGGCGCCCCCTAAATATTATATCACCTGTCGATAAGCCGGTCTCCTAATTTTAGCTAAAAGAATTGTTATAAAGAAGTTGACTTATCTGCGGTGATATATAGCAAAGTGAATCAGTCCCATTGTGTGGTAAGCTCAGAGATGCAGTTAGTGTGACATTTATTTGAAGTAGGTGTGAAATATAGGTTTTTGTTCATATTTTTGTGTAGAAGGAGAAGACAGAAGATTGTCTATAATGGTAGAAAAGCCAGATGAGGTACTTACTGCATTTTCAACGGCAAGTTAATAGAGTGACCATCATAGATACTTGCCCTGCAGAAGCCACCATTTTACGTTTCCAATGTTTGTTCAGGGTTGTTACCGAATGGTGAGCTGCAAACATTGTACTGTACGATAATGCTCCTGTAACATAAAAGGATGATAAACTACCAGTATGTATTTTGATTGTGGGAGCAAAGCAAGCATCACGAGGAAAGCAAAATAGACATGATAGTATTATCCCTGCAAGGGGTACTAAAACGTGGATTACTGTAAGTGTGTTACATAGTTACATAGTTATTTTGGTTGAAAAAAGACATACGTCCATCGAGTTCAACCAGAGAACAAAGTACAACACCAGCCTGCTCCCTCACATATGTCTGGTTGTAATAGGTAACTGGTTTTTGGCACTTAGGTGTTTGGGTTCTCTGTAATGTTTGCATATGCTTGAATGTAAAAGATTTCTGCATCTTCTATTTAATGTAAACAAGCAGATTGTGCTAGTAATGAAGATGCTTTTGCACAGTGCTAACTTACATAGGAGATCACGTTGTAGCTGCCAGCCATCCTTACTGTTACATATTCCATTGTTGCTGCTCCTATTCTGACTGGTGCTGGGAATACGTCTTTGAGTTATATTAGTTTGGTTGTTAATGCAGTAACATAGTCAACCTGGCCACAACCTACAGGTTACACTAGCAACCTAGGCCTTGATTCACTAACGGGTGCTAACTGTTAACACGCCAGTGAAAAGGCACTTAAGACGCAAACATGGCCACTTCACGCGCTAATACGCGTGCAAAGTTTAGTTGTGCGTGCGCAACGTTGCACCGGTGCACGCTAAGTGTACTTAGCACGCAAACGGTGCATCGCTAAACTTTGCGCGCGATCTGTAAAAGCTTTAGACGTGCAAACTACTTAGCACCCTAGTTTGCACGTCCAAAGCTGTTAGGCGTGCTAACTAGGTTAGCATGCCTTTGTGAATTGAGCCCCTTGTATTCTCATACAGCAAAAAGGAAACGTTTTTGCTATAAAATGTTTAAATGTGCTTTTTTGTTTACGTAATTGCATTTCCATTTAATGCTGTTATAGAAAATAAAGAACCTTCACCAGGGCTTTAGGCTTTTTAAACTGATCTCTATGACATGACTTTTCTTATAAAAATGGAAGTTTCGTTCAACAATGCCTTCATTTTACTATAAGTGGTGGAATTGGTGCCTATGACATTGTGCTGTTTAGTTGTCAGCAAGATCGATGAGTATATTTTTCAGCCTCCGGGGGAGAACACAAAGATTGATATTAAAAGCTAATAACTTCAATTTACCACTGCCCTTTGATAGACCCTTTATAACAGTAAGCTGCTACTTCCGGCTTACTCAGTGTCTATACTGCGGCAGTCTTGTCTCACATCTACACTTAAGTATGCAGTTATTACACAATGGCAGCAATACATGCCTGCAGAGGTCAATTTAACAGGTAAAGCAGGCTGAAAATACACAAAGGACCAGTGTAACAAAACCCAATCAGCTTTAGCTGGAGGGTTACTAAAACCGCCATCACTCAATACATTCCTATGCACAACATCCCTGCCAAACTGCATTATTTATTTAAGGCAATTCAAGTGCAATATTTGTTTCCATTAAGTCTTTTGGCTTCTTTCTGCTCTTTAAACATGTGATTCTTCCTGCTACATAATGCTACATAATGCCCTTAAGGGTAAACGTATTAGGAATGGGAGCACAAGTGTGTGTTTATATATTTCCTCCTTTGTGTTGTACAATGCAGTTCCTGAAAGACTGAAGGCAGAACATGGGGGAATACAGTATGCTTGCTAACCTCGTGTTTAAAGAGTGGCGTCCTCCATTACTAAAAGTTTGACAGGAGGATGCTGGAATATGGACAACAGAAAGAGACAGGCAGAGAAGAGACATAAGAGAGGAAGGGGGAAGGGGAGGGGGGAGGGGAAGGAAATGATTGCAAGTGAGTTGAAAATAGCCCAGAACACATAATGAAGAGTCTTCATCAGATGTTAGCCACACTCCCACACAAATATGCAAGGGAATGATTTATTTACATTACAGGATTGCTGTAGAATAGTATATTACCGTATGTATACAGAACGGAAATAGAGGTATTTGCCTATACACTGCATTGCTGATCAGACACAGTCACTTCAGGGAATGCATTGCTTTATATAGTGCTTTTTTTATTTATATGACTGAAAAATGACTGTGGATAGTACTATTTGTCTAGTATTGCCATTGCTGCATTTATCATAAAGGAAAATAGATTGTAGACAGTAGCTAGACTAAGTTTCTTAACGGTATAATACCATGGGGAGCTCTCTATATTGAAGACATTCTTTGAGGTATCTTAGGAGAGCAGATATAAATAAAATATGATAGTAGATTTCACGTATCTTATATGACTAGTTGAATGCAACTTCAAGGATCTTTTGCTAAACATCTTCTCATTCCGCCCATCGCCTGATTTAGAACTGTGGAAAGATTTCAGTTATAAAGTGGTGGTGGTCTCAAGTCTTCAATGCAGCTTGGAAGGTTCTGTGGGATGACTTTCCCAGTATGTAAATCACCAGCATGTGACATACACACCACTTACAGAGCTGTGATAAATAACTATGGTGGTGTTATGGGTGGTGTCCACCCACCCATTGTTCTACAATCTTCGGACAAGGAAGTGACAGAGAAATAGGCTTTTGGAAGTCATGTTTTTAGTGAGTCACCCCTAAACCAATAAACAGCAGGATAGGAAATCTGTTTAGGATGAGGCCGGTTTCACACTGCAAACCGGCATACGCGGTGTTCCCTATCTGGCCACCAGCCAAGCAGGAAGTGGAGCGCGCTTGCAGTCACTTCCTGCTTCGAGTTATGTATTGTAAAAATACACTTCCACGCATGTGCTCTGCGACGTCGCACCGTCAACTGTTTTAAAATCCCTGCGTCACCATAGACCAACATGACTTCCGGGTCAACGCAGATCGCCGCAAGTTACCGCAGAAGTCGTGCGGTAACATAGTTTAGCGTTAGCATTAGATTGGGCACTTCTGGCACCGCGTATCGCAATGTGGGGAGTGTGAACTCCCCCACAGGGATACATTAGGCTGTGGTAGCAGTGCAGCAATTGTGCCGCACCGCACCAGTGTGAAAGGGCCCTAAAGGATACCTGATCTAAGGCAAAGCTCTTAAAACAGGTGGAGGCACCCAATGCATAAAAGATAGGCTAATAAAGCTGTTGATCTTATAAACAGAGAGGTAATCTTGAGCCATTTGGACCAGTCTATTGAAAAAAAAGTATTTTATTTGAGCACATAAAATTAACAACTCATTTTGCGGAGCCTCTATAAGCTATCTGAGGCTAAGCTACCTAAGGTACACACACAGGTATGTTCATGCTGTATCCACATACCTCTGTGTGCTGTCCATTCCTCTCATTATATAACCCCTCCCCCCCAACTCAGTTCCCATAATCACTCTTTAAAATATTTAACTTTGGCTAAAGTCAGATTTTCAGTCAGGAAAAGACCGGCACGCCACGATGTTCCCTCCTATCACCCTTCCATTTCATCCTCTTCTTGTCCCATTCACTCTCCTTAAATGCCTCGGGACCACGTGTAGTTAAAACGACCCTGCACGTATGGCTGCTTAAGCCATAGTTTTAACTCTGCCGGCTCCCATGCATGGGAACTTGGTAGTGCATCCCCACCGGCACAAAACTCAGCTGTCTAAATACAGCTGAGCTCCATACCTCAGTCAGGAGCCAATTTCATTGACCTGGAGAGGTAGAAACCAACGTGCGTCCAGCATTTATTGGATGCAGTTGTGTACAGAAGCTGTGGTTCCTATGTGGCAACATCGGATTGGGCATTACATCTCTTGCACTTCAAACTTCACTGAGGAGAGGGATCTAGTATGTACAGTCATAGAAGGCACTCTGCTGAACATAAAATTCAATGAGGAGTGATGCAGTCTTCTGTTCTTTACTCCACATATCAAGTCCTATTCTGGGAGAATCTTGTTTTGCCTAGCAGCCTTACTTTTCTCAAGGCTATCATTTATCTCGTTTATAAAAAAAAACAACTCATGAAATCTGCTTGATGAGTTTTTGTGCAGGCCAACGACATGAAAGTTGCCATAAGGGCAATGTTTGTGCACCCTCTTTGTCAGCATGTCCCATTGTAGGCAAGCCGATAACAATGGATGCAATTATCATGGCGTGAATTCATTTTTCTTTCATTTCTCATCACACCTCAGGTCAGCCAGTATTTCATATAATGCTAACAGAACATCTACTCATGTCACTGGCAGCCTATAGGACATTTGTATCCAAGCATAGAAGATTGGAAAGATCTTCATCTGGTTTATGTATCTTCTTCTCTACTAACTAAGCAAACAGTAATGAGGTCTAGAAGCAAAAATAATTCTCCAAAGGGTATAACTGTTAGAAGAGGCCAAGAGGGCATGTCTTTAAGCTTGGTGCATCACTTTCTTCCTCGGTGAAGTGTTTGTACGAGCAATGCCTCATTATGCATATATTTCAGGAGAGAAATTCGTTCTGCTCAGTCAAGTTGCATAGTGGTGAGTTTAAAGTAATTGTGTGGCACAGAAAACCTTCCACATTCTCTGTCCCATTAAGATGCTCCAGCTTCAGCTCCACAAGTAGTGATGAAAGCTACACTGAAATCCTGTGTGAGTTTAATCCTCGGCTTGTGCTGTGGTTGCAGAGCGTGACAGTCAGAAGCTAATGTCTTCTTTCTATCACTGCTAACTTGAGCTCATCTTCCTTCTTAACACTTTATCTACCACAGGACACAAAGGCCTCATTTGCATTCATCTAATAAGCTTGGGAAACTGAGGCATTTAGACTTCTGTTGGCTGGGGGAAAAAAGAAATGATGTTGCCATTTTGAATGTTAGTCACATAGTCATACAACACTAACAAGGTAGATATATGGCTCTGTTATTAGTGAATCTTCAAACTTTTTCCGGCTGTTACAGAAAAAAAGGTAGCCGAGTGAGAAATCTTCTGCTTTAAAACCAGTTTTTTGGAAAGAGGACTGTAGAGAGAACTAGTTCTAGCCCTAGAGTGGTCTAAGAATCTGCTATTTTTTTTTTTTTTTTTTTTTTACTATTAAAACTTTATCGAAAATCACAGTACATTGCAAGGTGAGAAGTTAAAAAATAGAAGAGAGATAAAGAAGTTATTCACTTTGTAATTCATTTATGTTTTACCCACAATGAGCCTGCACGTCATCATCTTTACTGCTGACAGACGAGAAATAAACTAAACTACACCAACTGCCATTGGCCTCAATTCACTAAGATCATGCTGGAGATAATAAGGCAAGAGAAAACTTACCTCCACACAGTGAGAGAGTTATCTTATCTCTTCATTCCTTAAGTTACCTCCTCTGTAGTTAATTTACCTCCTCTGTAGTTAATTTACCTCCTCTTTAGTTATTTTCACATGCAGTTAATTAACAGCCTGTCTTTAACTCTGGAGTTATTTTAAGGATGGAGCGTTAACTTAAAGACAGAAGAGTTAACTTTAGGTTTGCCTGAGGTAAAATGTTTCCTGAATACTACATGCCTTATCACCATGGTGACAACTCTAGAAGAGTTATTAAAGACAGGAGATAAGCTTAGTGAATTGGGGCCTACATGCCTTATCACCATGGTAACAACTCTAGAAGAGTTATTAAAGACAGGAGATAATCTTAGTGAATTGAGGCCATTATCTCTAAAAACACATCCCCTAACAATACAATAGGCTAAAATGTTGTTTATTTAATAGATATACATATGCACAGAAGGAGATATTGCTTACTTGGCATTTGGAAATAGCGGTTATTAACCACAATGCAGAAAGGTTCACAGAAAAGAAACTGTCATGACCATGATCATGACATCACAGACACAGCCACACATATGATCTATTCTAGAAAAGGTAAACATTTCTCTTGTAGGAAAGGGGGTATCAGCTACTGATTGGGATGATGTGAATGATAGATGTGAATGAGCTTGTTGGGTCACATGGGCTGTCAGCTCTGATGTGTTTCCGCATTGCAGAGAAATGCAGGGGGAGAATGGTACTGACAAAAAAGCAAGTAACTCGCCTGAATGATTCTTGGTGCTCCCAGCCCTCTTCAACTTTCCACTATGGATCGCTTCACTCTTGGTGCTGTTAAGACAAAGACGTGTCTTGCAAGGTGGCTGCCACATCTTGCTGTTTTCAGTAATATCACTGCGTGAGGAAGGAAGGAGAACAGCTTTCAGTGACAAAACCAATGTGTAGACACGCGTCTCAGCATGTAATGTTTTTTTCTTTTTATGTTATAGTGTTAGTGGAAGCATGTAATGTGTTTCTTTACTTTTGGCTACTAAGTAATGTTTAAGCATGTTTAATGTTTAAGCATTCTGATTTATACAGTCAATGGGCCTACCTACATGGTCACATGACCTGAGCCTAATCTTTCAAAATAGGTATAAAGTGTTTTTCTGTTTTTCTGAAATTCCTCCACTGTAGTGGCACATAGCACAGAGAGACAGTTCAGGATGCACCCCTTCTTGCCTCCAGCACTGCATGATAAAACACTTATGTATACATTCCTGGGCACAACTACCCCCCCCCCCCAGCAAAACTTTAATGGGACCCCCAATGTTCACAGCCTTTCCCTTGCCACCCCTTGGTGATCCTCACAGCCTCGAGTCCCATTTTGCAAGGGTCAGAAAACAATTGTGGACAACATGGTGCTTACATCCATAACAAGTGTAGCCATCGAAAGACCTAACCTAGAGCATGGACCCTGTATTGGAGGGAGTGAAGGCTAGTAGTTGGGGGCCCCTCACTGCACTGGGGCTGCTCCCTTATAGTCACGCCCTTGTTCCTGGACAAAGCCAAAAAAAACCACTCCACGACACAATTATATAAACACAGTCAGATGATGAGAATTTATGCAAACTTAAATTGGCATAATGTCTGTGATCTGTGCCATTCGGTAGTAGCACAAGTTAATCACTTAACATTTGACCCTTTCAATTTGAAAATTGTGAGGGCAAAAACAGGAGATAAGTCCCCTTTCCCCACAGTAAATGGTACAACCATGCCCCTTTCACCTCTGCGTTAATAAGTGACGGTTTTCAGTACTTTTCATAGCAAGCAGGGCCGGGCGTTACCGTATAGGCAAAGGGAGCAATTGCCCCAGGGTCCCAAAGCCGGTTTGGGTCCACCAAGGAGTCTCCCTTCAACTTAACTGTTGCTCCCTGGAGTCCCTACAGAGTCTCCAGAAGAGTAGCGTCTCACCTGTCCCGGTTGGCACTCCCATCTTCATCCACTGCTGGCTGCATCTTCTCTGTGCCAAGGAGAAGAAAAGTCCAGTACCTCAAACTACTGAATATGATGAACACCAGGGAGTCAACCAGACCTTTCCCGGACCCAACAAGGTGCATGGACAGCAATGAAAAAAGATGACTGGGTCTCCACCTGGATTTGTGCAATTATAGTAGTGGTTTAATTATATCATAGCAGACAAAAACACAACGTTGTGTTTTTGTCTGCTATGGTATAATAAAATCATTGCAATAATTGCACAAATCCAGGTGGAGACCAAGTCATCTTTTCTCATTGCATCTTCTCTGTGACCTGTGGCATATTACGTAATTACATGCACTGGGTCATGGAGGAGAGGCACCCCTGTGAGGATGAAGTTGGGGAGTGCATGACGACACAAACTTGATAGGAACGCACCCACCAGAACAGGTAAGATGCTAGTCTGCCAAAGACTCTGTAGGGGCCCCAGGGAGCACAGTTAAGTTGGGGGGGGGGGGGGGGGGGCGGCAGCAGCTGGCTCGGGGGCCCTGGGAGGAAATTTGGCTGCAACAAATGGCCCCTCATGCCACTTTCGGGTTTGGGGGAGTTTTTCTGGTGGAACCCTGGATTTACTTTGCTTGGGGGCCCCATTGTTACTAAAACTGGCCCTGATAGCAAGTAATGTGGTGGGGAAGAATTGAGAACAGTGGTGTTTGTTTTGAAAACTCTATTTACCATATGGTCTGCATGTCGGAACTTGCAGAAGTAACAGCAGTGTGTGGCTGCAGTGAAAGTCATAGCATTGCTTACCCTTACATCTAAAATAATGGTCACAGCTAGAACTAACTGGAGCTGAACTGCAAGAATTTGATGGTTGTTCCTGCATACAAATATGGCTTCATGAAAGTGGCGATTCAGATTTCAAAAGTGGAGAATGAAAAAGTGGTGCTCCGAGTCTCAGCCCGCCGCTCCTTATAACCAGGTCCCCTTTATGAATTGGTGCTTGGAAAGCTGGATGAGCGTATTTCCAGTGATGTAGAGGTAGCAGTGTGGACGTACTCCCCATGGATGTTACCTAGTGAAGCGTGAATAACAAACTCCAAACACCTTTTATTTTTTGATAGCAGCTTCTGCGGTCTGCCACTGGCAGATAAATACAATAAAATTCATACCCAGTTTAATTGACTCCAAGGGATTAACATTTTCCTCCTTCTCCTTCCTTACAAATTATCATATAGGCTCTTATAATATGTAAACATATTTTGCATGCATTTTAATGTCACAAGAATAAACCACATTTTAGAAAAATGATGTGGCAATGGGCAATGTGAAGGTCATTTTTGTAGTATGACATGAGAGAGTTTACTTACGAATTTATTATACTCCATTGAGTTCTGAGGTGCATAGTGTCCATAATGAGTACATCTGTTTATCTTGTGTTTACTGTATTTTTAAACATTTGGGTATGCAACTGACAGTTTCTCTTAGTTATACCTAATCGGACTAAAGCCTAACCCTCACTGATAACTAATTACAGCCATAAAACTCTTGCCTGGCAATATAAAGGTGGATACACACGTCTGAGTTTATGCCCGATTGTCGTTTAAACCGGACGTTTGAACAGCTTGTCATTCAAACAAAAAGTCGTTCAGACTCGTTGTACACACAAACGACAAATCGTTTGAAATGCTAATTACAGCTAATTTACATGCCGTTTGGTCAATGGACTTGATAGAACAATGGACTAGATCAAATGACTGATCAAACAACTTGTTGTTTGAAATTTTATTAGTGTTAGACTAATAGACTTTCAAACAACAAGTCCTTTGTACACTTGTACAGACCTAGTCCACGGATCCGACAAGCGGATCAGTCAAAACTGCTGCTCTCAGTGTAATGATCGTTGGTACACACGCCACACTGTCATTCAAACGACCAGTTTGAACGACAAGTCATTCAGAAATATCAGACGTGTGTACGTACCTTTAGTCTATGGAGACTTACGCAATGTGGCAATGCAGTGCGATGGACGTAGAAAAATTGATGCGAAACCACAAACTCTGTAGTGTGTTTCCGCTTGATCCGTGCCTACTGCACGCATTATGCAGCAGTGCAAGTCTATGGTGGTAACTGTGAATTCCCGATCGCAGTAGTGGCACAACAGGCTGGTGCAGAGCGACTGAACTTCAGTGATGTACCTCCTGTCCAGCAGGGAGTATGTCACTGGGGGGGGCGCGGGACACATCGCATATCACATTGTCGCTGCACTCTGCCGCAGGGTAGTGTGCACAGGAGAGTGGTGCCGTGCAGTTATCTTGTCCCGGGTTCTCTTGTTGCAGGATGATCGTACAGCATCATGTGTAAAAGTAGCCGAAAACACATTTTTTAGCTTATAAACAGAAAATAAGACTGCAGGAATTAAAAAAAGGGCATTCTTAGGATTATAGATACAATTATTATCTCATCAGTCTTTTTTCAGTTCAGGCTTGCTTTAAAGATTGCAAAAAAGTAAGTCAAACCAAAATTTGGCTTATTTTTCCTTTGTTTCTTTTATACTCTATTGATCAGAGGACTATTTGTGTATTGTAGTAGTTGGTTGAGTTTAATGCAGTGGCTTTCTCCTTTATTAGAGTATTGAGTCTTCTGCTGGACTGGGAAACTGCTGGATGTCTGCAGATGTACTAAAACGGAACCTTAACTGAGAGGGTTATGGATGTTTCCTTTTAAACAATACCAGTTGCTTGTCAGTCCTGCTGATATTTTTGCTTGCAGTAGTGGCTGAATCACACACCTGAAACAAGCATGCAGCTAATCCAGTCTGACTTCAGTCAGAGCACCTGATCTGCATACTTGTTGAGGGGCTGTGGCTAAAAGTATTAGAGACACAGGATCAGCTAGAGCAGGGCTGCCCAATAGGTCGATCGCGATCTACCAGTAGATCGCGACCGCCTTCTCAGTAAGGCCACGTCTCATTAAATGTTGCTGCTGGCAGCTGTAGAACGAGGCCGCTTGACCGCGTCTCATCACATTTTGCTGCCGGCCGCTGGCCAATAAGGATGCAGGGAGGAGAGAGGCGGCGAGGATAGAGGCGGCGAGGAGAGAGGCGGCGCGGCCGCAACGTCATGGCTGGGGGCGGCGCCGGGCACGTTTCAAGCACGCTAGTCGCACGCTGCCCGCCGCCCCTTAGCCCACCAGAGCGCTCCTGGACCCACAGCCGCTGGAGAGCATGTTACTCGCACGCTGCCCCTTAGCCCTCCAGAGTGCTCCTGGACCCACAGTCACCGGAGGGCACTTTACTCGCATGCTGCCTTGGACCCTCAGCCGCCGGATGGGTACTACCTCCTATACTGCAGGCACATGTACCGAGCCAACCTATATTGCAGGCACCTATACTTGGCTAACCTATACTGCAGGCACATATACCTGGCTAACCTATACTGCAGGCACATATACCTGGCTAACCTATACTGCACATATACCTGGCTAACCTAAACTGCAGGCACGTATACCTAGCAAACCTATACAGGGGGGGCGGCTAAGCTTAGCATTTGAAACGTTGGTAGATCATCTGGCCTTGGCAAATTTTAAAGTAGCTCGCGAGCCGAAAAAGTGTGGGCACCCCTGAGCTAGAGAGTCCGGCAACTGGTATTATTTTAAAAGGAAAAATCCATATACTTCTTAGTTTAGGTTCCCTCTAACTTCTGCCTTACTGTGAATTGGCCTTAGCTACTGTATGCTCCTACTGACCATCAGGGCCGGATTTGGACTTCCCAGTGCCCTAGGCCCGGTACCACCAACCGCCCCCCCCCCCACACACACACACACACACACACACACTCAGGGTGCATACACACATCAGACTATAGTCTTTGGAAAATGAAAGATCACAGACCAATCTTACCACCTTCCATGTAGTATGAGAGCCATACCTACACAGTCTATTCTATGGAGCTGAACTCCCCATCAGACAGAAATCTTTGCAAGATGCTGCACACACAGATGCTTTACACATGCAACAGATCAGTATCTGCAAAAGATCTGTTCCTGCAAAAGATCCGTTCCTGCAAAATGCATTCATAGTCTATGATATCTGCAGATCCTCATACACACCTTGTTTAAAAAACATTAATCTGCAGATCAGATCCACCAGGATGGATCTTCAGATCTGCAGATGATTGTCTGATCTGCAGATGAATGCCTCTGTTAAACAAGGTGTGTATGAGGATCTGCAGATCTCATAGACTATGAATGCAATTTGCAGGAACGGATCTTTTGCAGGAACAGATCTTTTGCAGATACTGATCTTTTGTGTCTGTACAGCATCTGTGTGTGCAGCATCTTGCAAAGATTTCTGTCTGATGGGGAGTTCAGCTCCATAGAAAAGACTGTGTAGGTATGGCTCTCATACTACATGAAGGGTGGTAAGATTGGTCTGTGAACTTTCATTTGCAAAAGACTATAGTCTGATGTGTGTATGAGCCTTAACGATCACTTGTTTGCAGGAGGAAATGCCTGTTTTAGTGACTCGTGTATACCTATGAATGTTTTCTCTCTGAAAAATGATGAATGATTGTTTCTCCTGTCAGAGCAGTGAGTCCCTAATGCCTGGTACGCAACAGATAGATGGGTTGAATCGATTTTCCGATCACTTATACAAAGTCGATTAGAAAAATGATCAGAAATCAGATTGGACCTGTCAGAAATAATCAATTCGAACCCATCTATCTGATGGCAAATTGCATGGTGTGTACCAGGCATGAAGTAGCAGAGCGGCGTTCATCTCCCTCTCTGCTCTTCTGTAATCACAGATCTGTTGCATTTATTTTATAGTATTTATTGTACTGATTCTTTCACAGGTGTTTTTTTACTGTTTGCCAATACGGTACAAATATATATTTTTTTAATTTTTAGTGTATGTTATTACTTTTGGTGTACAAAACAGAATGTAACAATACAAAAGTATACAATAGTACATTTGCAATTATAATTATAGAGAAGTTGTCTATCTCATACTAGACTACTGCTGCCTTTAAAATGAGCCAGCAAGGGGTTAAGATTTAGCTTAGAAGGGGCTGTCATAAATCTCTCTCAGGAAAAAAAACAACAACAAACCTTATCTTTCTGTTTAAGATTTACAATCCAGGGGGAGAGAGGAGAAGGAATGGCTCAAGTCATTAACAGAGTCTGACCAGCAATACATTGTTTAGCCCAGCTTGAGTTGTAAAGTGGAAATAATTCTGTTAAAATGGTTACCTTACTGTATCAGAAATTGTGTATACATTGTGATCCATGTTTCTCTCACCCCTGGCAATAAACTGAAGCTTGTATGTTTAGGATATAGCACTGTCTCATCGCACAGAGCTCTGGAATTCTGACTGTGTGCAGCAAAGCAGGACGCTTCGGAGCAGGAGAAATGATTTATTTTGACATGCAGCCTCTTATCTCTCTCAGGTCCTGCCGCCCTTTTATCCTTCTGATTTTTTTCCGCCCTAGGCCGTGGCCTTTGTGACCTTTGCAGAAATCCGGCCCTGCTGACCATTGTTGCAGTCTGTTGCATTGGGAAGAATTCTACTACAACTCCACCCCCCACCCCCACCACCTTCTACATAGAAAGAATCAGGATCAGCTTGTACACTGATTAACATAGACTAGTGAATACACAGTGGTAGTTAAATCAGCATGTCTCTGGCTTCTACCGTGTTTTCCCGAAAATAAGACACTGTCTTATATAAATTTTTGCTGACATTTTTGAACAGAGGTGCCAAAATAGAGTAAAAATGTCTAAAAACAGTTAAAAAAGGGGGAAACGGTGCACTTACTCCCTCAAGGAAATACAGACTGGGATTCGTTATTTTATATAAAAAATTACATTTATTTATAAAAACTCCACTTTGCAATGCATTTTGCGGGTACACTCCCACTTCATCAGGCAATAATTGGAGTAACTCCAAAAATCTGTAGCGTGGCCAAGCGCCTATGTCGGCCACGCTACCGATTTTTGGAGCTGGATCATAATCATGCATATGAAATGCAGTTATAGACATTTACATTGGCTTCAGCTGCATTTTATTGTTAAAACTGTGTGAGATTTTAATTACATCTACTATACCTACTCAAATATGAACCAATGCTTTTGTTATAGAAAAGACACTGTAAATCTCAGTTTACATTCAGGTAACTTTGCCTCCTCCTCCCCCATCACTCACACATTCCACATTGAGAGCACAATCTGGCTGAATGGCGACTGTGGAGGTTAATGAAGACTGGAGGCTGAATGATTGGAACGAGGAATGGTAGCCATACCAAATATCTCCAGCATGCTCTGTATACACAAGCTACATTAATGGAGGTGTCCAGTAGCTGTGCAACGAGAGGTAGAGGACAAGCAAGTAAAGAGATCCCAATCACAGGTACCAGAATGTCAGTGGGACTTGTAGAGAATGCAGAGGCACTTGCCAGAGGACCAATTTGGTAGAGGGGCCGGTTTGGGGGTGGGACCAGTGATGGTGGAGCCCATATCAGTGTTTTTTTAATGGGGAGAGAACCATATAGAGGCCACAGTAAAGGCAACCTTTGCTTGTAGTCGAGTCTTCGATTTCTACCTTTTTGTAAAATTTAGAGCCTTGGTTATACCCAAATTAGTTTACATCTGAGTACAACCATTCTATTTCTAAAATGTGACCATTGACATGGAATTCAGATAGTGTGCGTAGGATGTTTAAATTCCATGAAGTATAGCATGTCCTAGTCCGTTCTGCCTTCATGGCAATGTTAACATCCCTCAAATGGCATTTTTAGTATTTATTAGTTTCAGCCTTTTATATCAAGCCACTGTACATTCACATATGTCACCCTTCAGCTATGGAAGTACACAGATAAGCATCTAGAATATTGCCATTCAGTTTGCACTTACATTGTGGTAAATTAAGGCAGCTGGCTTTGGTTGTATAAGTTCTGAGCGCAAACAGGGTGTAGTAAATACATTCAATTTCATTTCATGGCCACAGATTTTTAAAAACGTTAACTTTTTTCCCCTGCTGTAAATATATATAGAATACAGAACATGCATTAGCTATTTAGTGCCCTTGGGATGTATGTGCCAATGTATTATGTACTACTCATGCGTAATATATTATGTACTACTCATTGTGCTGTTAAACCTTGCGCACATAATTCTGCTAAACGGAATTTAGTGCATACACCCCATTATTCCTAGAGAGAGAGTAACATGATTCATGAGGGGAATTTTGAACTTTAACCTTTATTTTAATTACTAGAAACGCAAACAAATAACAAGAGAAAACCCTTAAAATTAGTAATGCTAACTCAAGCTCAAATTCCATTGTCAATCATGAAATTATAATAGTGAGGGAAAAATAAAACAAAAAAAGTGTCTTTCCGATTCCGCAGATTTCTCCAATTTCCACATATCTCTGAAAAAAATAATTTTGTCAATAAGTTAGTTAACCCACTTGCCGTTCCAACTATGTCGGCAAGGGGGCGGCGCAGCTACATGATAGCCACTGAGCAGCGGCATCCCCCCGCCTCCGGCGATCAGCGCAAGCAGGAAATCCCATTCAGAACGGGATTTCCTGCTTGGCTTCCCCGTCGCCATGGCGACGATCGTGATGATGTCACCGACGTCATGGACGTCTCAGCGCTGCCTGGCACTGATTGGCCAGGCTGCGCAAGGGGGGGCAGTGTGGCGCGGCGGGTAGTGGCGAATCGGCGGGTAGCGGCGGCGATCACGTACTACAAGCAGCTAGCAAAGTGCTAGCTGCGTGTAGAAAAAAATTGCGAAAATAGGCCCAGCAGGGCCAGAGCAATACTCCTGCGCAGGTTACCCCGAGCTCAGCTCGGGATAACCGGAAAGGAGGTTAATTAAAAAAATTTAACAAAGTTGCTGAATTCACAGTTTTTTTTAGGATGTACACTATTATATGGAAATCGCATTTCCTATTAGCAACCGTGGTAAACTTCTGCATTTTCTGATAGGCCTAATAATTCTGAAATCTTCTGATTGGCCTAAAATTACCATGGTAATACAATTTCCATCGAAAAATTCTATATTCTGTAACAACTAATACTTCCGAAGTTTGCTGATTGGCTTAACATTTCTGTGGTAAGATTCTGTATACACTGTTTAGTACAATGCTTCCACGGAAATTTTCCGACCATCCCCAGTTCACATGCAGGCTAATAATACTGTGTTGGACTTTGCCTCTGCTGGATAACAGGCTGATTCACCACTTTGACAGTAATGCAGCCCAACCCAAGAAACTTGTTGTTTTCAAATAATGCTGCCAGATGTGTGAGACATTAACTCTCCTGGCGGTTTGCTAAAAATCCGCCAGGGGGCAGCAAATCTTTTAAAGAATTGTTTTTTTCATGTAGCGAGACAAAGTCTCGCTACATGATAGCCGCTGCTCAGCGGCATCCCCCCAGCCCCTCCGATCGCCTCCGGCGATCGGAGATCAGGAGATCTCGTTCAAAGAACGGGATCTCCTGGAGGGCTTCCCCCGTCGCCATGGCGACGGGGCGGGATGACGTCACCGACGTCAAAGGGGATTCCGATCCACCCCATAGAGCTGCCTTGCACTGATTGGCCAGGCAGCGCACGGGGTCTGGGGGGGGGGGCGGCTGCGGCGCGACGGATAGCGGCGGATCGGCGGGTAGCGGTGGCGATCAGGCACTGCACGCAGCTAGCAAAGTGCTAGCTGCGTGCAGCAAAAAAAAAAATTATGCAAATCGGCCCAGCGGGGCCTGAGCGGTGCCTTCCGGCGGCATAGCCCGAGCTCAGCTCGGGCTTACCGCCAGGGAGGTTAAACCTCCAAAGTAGGTAATTGCAAAGTTTTTCATCTACTCTACCTTGGCAAGAAGACATATTGCTCAGGCCATTTCAATGCCTTTTTTGTACCAGAGGGTTTTTTGGTGTGTTTTTTTTTTTTATGTGTTTTAAGTATATGCCATTACTTATTTACCCTAGGAGGAACAAGCCACATTTGTACAACAAAACTAGAAATTATTTTCTGCTTCTTTATTTATTGAATTTATAAAGTGCCAACATATTACGCAGCGCTATACATTAGTATAGGTTACAGACGATATTTAGGGGTGACATACAACAATAAGACAATACAGGAATACATGCAAACCAGATCATGCAGAACAGTATGAGTACAAGGTAATGCTTAGTCAGTCACTGGATGGGAGCATGGAGATTAGGCCAGTCGAGTTCACTCAAGAGGTCAACTCAGACCCATAGGATGGGTGTAGAGTAATGGAAGTGCATGAACAGGTAGGAGACATAAGGAGGAGGACCCTGCCCAAAGGCTTACAATCTAGAGGGAGAGGTGGTAGGGACACAAAAGGTGATTCTTTCCCACAGTTATCTTTTTTCTTCTGACAGGCTTAGTTGTAACATGACAGAGCAGGCTAAAAATGCTGAGAATTTTCCCTGTTGTGTGCTTAGTGCTAACATTATCTGCAAGATGGCAGCTCCCACGCAGACATAAAACAGCAGAAATTAGCTATGGGGAAGAAGTTACAAAAAAGGTATACCGGGTTAAGCATGATTGTTATTTGAGGATGCAGATATTGTCACATCATTTTGAAGTATGCATTGAATAAAGGTTTGCTTTAATAAAAGTACATGTACTGTATACATGTGTTGGGTGACTTCTTTGATCTGAGGAAAACTGCATATTTTATAAATCCCCCTCCGGAAGTATGGGTAAAAGGTTCATACAGTAATGAATATTATTTGAGTATATACAGTCTATTGAAGTTCATGCCTTGGGGCTGATTCTTGTAAACTGGAAAAGGAAACATAGTGTTTCTCCTGTAAGCAGGTCAGATACTTACTTTCACTTCTAAACAGATAGCTGGGGAGTGAGGGGTATCAGTGAACAATATATATTCTCTTTCCTTGTGTAGGCTAAAGAAGCTGTCTGCTGCATCTTTAGCTGTCTCTTAAAGGGAACCTGAAGTGAGAGATATATGAAGGATGGGTAAGATGTAGAAGAAGCACAGAACAATATACAAGAAGCACAATCATGCGGTGGGGTCTAATGCCATTGGTAATAATAGGATAATGTCTTTGGTAAAAATAGATCAAGTCCACTCTAGTGCATGAGAGGAGTGTCCAACAGTGAAGATAAGAGGGAAGCCCTACCAATCTAGTGTGTGGGGATAAAGACACAATAGTTACATCTGTTGTTGAGAGGGTGCCCAGCAGAACACATTATGGTACCGATGGGGGGGGGGGGGGGGGGGGGGTTAGGAGAGCATAAAAGGGTAACTGTTGATATTGAGAGCTTGGTGAAAAGATTGTAACTGATAAAATTAGTTTTTTGTTTATTATATTCACTTAGAAATTATCTAGTCAGAGTTGCTTATTGTAAAATCTTTCCTCTCTCTAATTTATTTTCTGAAATGCATCACAGGTGGCCACATCTTTACTGCTGGCAAGGTGCATTGCTGGGGAATGCTTGTTTGTTCTGAGTTGAACACAAAAATATCAGGTCTCCAAGAGTGCACTGCAAGAAGGGCGCATAGCTAATCAGCCTAGGCGTGACATCATTGTGAGGGTGGGGCTACATACCAACATACAGCAATATATAGATTTGGAAGTGTTTCTGATGGAAAATTAACAAAAACGTGTGTATGTGAATCATTTGCTGCATTGCTGCATCCTACTATATGTTGTTACAGCAGGGCCGTGCCGAGGCAGAGGCAAGGGAGGCTCCAGCTGCACAACTTACTCAGCTTTCATTCCCCTATTGTGTTTGAAGCAGAGAGAAATAAGAAAAGGGGAAACATGGCAGTGACTGCAATCCAGATAACTAGAGATTAAGGTGTTGGGGGAGGGGGGGTTGGGTTGGGGGCCCTGGGCAGATCTTAGTCTAATAGAAATCAGTGTGTGATGGTTGGGGTGGGAGGGATGGGGGGGCGCACTTTGGTATCTCAGCCTTTGGTGCTGGAAGACCTTGACCCGGCTCTGTGTTACAGTGCCTCTTTTATCTATCACTATGTGCAATTTTATTAACCTATATAAATCCTATACAATACAACCCCTGTGTCCCTGCGTCCCCTGTGTGTGCCTGTGTCCATGCTTTTTTGGCAGCACGCATGCTCTGCATTTGGACATTACACACTACAGGAGGACGAGAGCAGAGGGCCGGGATGTGTGCGCATGGTGGGCGGGCTTGTGCGTGTGCGGGGATGCGTCACGGCCGTGCGCATGCTTGCGTGCTGGTGATGCGGCGGTAGCAAAAGCAGGGGAAGGTGGTTTGTGAGGAGCCGAGGCCTAGCGCCTATTATTGTAAAGGCCCATACTCACGAGTGACATTTGTCGCCGCAACACGCGGCGCGCGCGTGTTGCGGCGACAGGTCGCCCGTGAGTATGGGCCGCCGCACACGCGCGCACCCCGAGCTGTCGCCCGTCGCTCATGTCGCCAGGCGATTGAAACTTTCAATCGCATGGCGACAGTCGCCGCTGCCCCCCCGCCGCAACTGTCGCTAGTCCGCGTGAGTACGCGGACTAGCGACAGCAACCTCCATGTAGGTACATGGAGCTTCCGGCGGGGGGGAGGAGGAACGTCAGCGACAGCTTCCGCCTTGCCGCTGGTCCCTCTTCCGCGTGTGTACGCGGAGGGACCTGGCGAGAAGCTGTCGCCGGCCTGTCGCCCACACGCTCACGTGTGCTGGCGACAGGCCACATTTCTCGCCCGTGAGTATGGGCCTTAACAGGCCTAAGGTCTAGTAGAAATAATAAAACAGTTATGTCTGCTTTTGGATTACTTTGGGTCCAGCCTGCATATATATTAATTTTACCCATTTTTGTAGCTTATAGTTTTAAGGCTGTGTTACACAGAGATAGTTTTTTTTTATGACTACACATCTTTGCAGCTACAAGTGGCAGCTAGTATGGGTTAGTTAGCAGCAGGGGCGTCTGTGTCACTAGGCAACTATAAATTGTTGCCTATGGCGCCGTGGGTGGAAGTGGACGCCCTCTCGCCAAGTCACCGCTCTGCCTCTGTGCGTGTTTATTTATTTATTTTTATTTTCAGCTAGGTCGGCGCCGGCTGTGACAGGCAGCTCAGCCTGTGCCTGGTGCCGCCTACTGGTCCGCCCCCTTCCTCTCCTCTTTTCCGAGCGAGCAGCACGCACATTAGTTTATGTGCGGTGCCGCCGCCTACTGGTCCGCCCCCTCTCCCCGCCTCCTCTTCCTCTCTGTGTAGAGCGTGCGGCCGCCGCACGCTAGTTTGTTTACACGCCGGCGCCGCCCCTAACTCTTGAACTGCTTGAAGGCACCGTGCGTGACGCAGGGACCATTGCTACCACCGGCTGACACCTAAATGCGCAGCAGAGGCGACACACCTCACAGTAAGTGCCATCTGCAGATCTGCTGCTGCTCTCGATAATTTTTTTATATGCATTTATTGTAAATGAGTATTTATTGTTGCAGAATATATTTTTGATACTGAATAAAGGTTATATTAATTGGGTAATTCCCTGAGCAATTGCTTTATTTTGTAAATATACAGTGAACTGGATGTGCCACACAGCAGTACGTTGTATAGCCCTGAGGGAGCTAAGTGAAACATAGAGGCCTTCATCACCAACCTGTCCTGCAGAGCTGAAAACATAATTTGATAGCAACCTGTGCAGTCACATGACTCAACCATATTTAGTGATATTCTCCACCATTTCGTACTATAAGTTAGCTGGTCATGATCATGCTTAACTGGGGAGGCAAAACTCTGCTTGAAGCTTTTTCCTCCATATATGTGTGCCGTATCAAAAGCTGGTCTGTGTACACATGTCGTTACTTATGCAAGTCACATTACATTGTTCATTTTGTCACAGGAATCTCTCTCCTTACATACAAAATTCATGATTACATGAGCTGTGACCTTTTAAAAAATGCAGCACTGTTTTCTCCCAATCAGTACATTTGAAATGGATACTGTGTTCTTACCTTTTCGTAAGGAGAGATTTATAGGAGACAGGGTGTTTCTGAAATTAACCACAGACTGTCACCGTGCACTAAGTGTTTGGCTCATGAGGAAAAGATGAAAAGAATGTCTTGTTACAAAGATATTTTTTGTACAACAGACAGATGCATTGTTATGTGAGTTGTGTAATTGTTTTAAAAATAAAATACACAGTTTTCCATCACTTGGCGTTAATGCTGCACAGCTAAAAAAATAACCTTTTGCCGAATATGAATGATCAGTGATGCTTGTTTATGTCTGGAAATCTTGCTTTTCTGTAATGTTGCAGCTTGCTTGAATGTTTGCTCGGATTGCACTTGATTTATTTTTCAAATGCTGACCCCACACTGGCGGGTCAACCTGGTAGCTTCACGCTATTTCGTCTAACTACCAGCATTGCAGGTAGTTTACTGAAGTAAACGTGCAGTGACCCTTCATTGTGTTGATTTCAAACATCCAATAGCGTTCATAGCACTTTCCATAATTATATATTAATATCCAGTTCAATCTGTAAGCACTTCTTTGCTGCTCTCCTCAGTGTACGGTGTTCTGTCAGTTTAGCTTACACACAGAAATTCCCTACTATTCCCTACCATGATTGTGACTTATCTGCTGCTGTCAGAGATAAAACAATTTATTAGCAAGCAGGGGAGCTCAGTGATCTGGTGAGATACGCTGATAAAACTAGCAGGAAAAATAGTGTGTGCGCGTGTGTGTGTGCATGTGCGTGCGTGTGTGTGTGTGTGTGAATAACGCGTACATGGCACTTTGCTTCTAGTGAAATTCCAGGCAGTGTTAAATTACAATTCACCCTTCGAGATATACCAATTCGAAAGGGAGAAGTACTTCGAATTACCCATGCGTGGGCCGCAGACTATAGCATTGCTACTATAGCCGCATCAAACTCAGGCGCTGCGCTGTGTGTGCCAAGAAGCCCTGCCTCAGAAAAAAATTATTAACTCTCCCAGGCACTTTTTTTTTAAATAGTTTATTTTTACAACTTTGACTAACCTATTGCAGCTAAAAAAAAATGTTTGGCTGCAATGGCTGTAGTTCTGCTTTAACTGCACATTTACTTCTGTGATCACCTTTGGTTCTGTTCACGTGACACATACTGTATCTGCTATTGTGTTGACAGCATAACTTTCCATGATTGTAGCCAAAAATGATAACTAGTAGCAATCAGTGTCAGTAAATGCCATTAATACATTATATGAAAGGGCAGAATGTGTTCCTTTCAGGTGCTGATGTTTTTTTTTTTTTTATATATATTTTACTTAACTTCAGTTCAATGTCAAATTCACTTTTAATGTGTAAATAGTGGTTAGGGTAAACCTGAGGTGAGGAAAGATTAAAAAGTTGCTCATACCTGGTTACTCACTCCTCAGACACTTGCTGCCCCCTTTGTGCCTCCCCTCTATGCAGCTTCATTGGCACACTATTGGGCAGTTGGACTAAGCAATTGCTGTTCGGTAATGCCCCTTTCACACGGAGCTGAAGGCAGTGAATCCACACACACGCACACTTGGTAGAAGTCAACATGGGCAGTGGAAAGACATCTGTTGTATGGAGTCACATTGGAACACAGCACAGCTGCACAGACACAATGTGATGAGTTTTTGTGTTGTCAGGCAACCTCATTGCATGGCAAGCGCTGGCACACGTAGGGTTATAAACTCTGCCATTCAGCTGCATTGAGGCAGTAGTAGTAAGGCACTCAGTGTCTGGATAGATTCAACTGCCTGACAAGTGAGCAGTTCAGCCTACTGTGTGAAAGACGCCAAACACTGGCATGTTGTCTAACTTAAAGAAGAAGTTTACTGAATCTAACTTAATGACTAAAATTACTTCATTTTTACAATCAGGGCTGTGGAGTCGGTCCAAAAATCCACCGACTCCGACTCCTCAGTTTAGGATTCCACCGACTCCGACTCCACGACTCCGACTCCTCTAATTTGCATATTACAATTTTGTTGATTAAAAGTATGTAACATGAAATTCGTCTCTTAACTGCCAACGCTTAGGAATTTTACAAGACAACTGAAGTGAGAAGGATATGTAGACTACTATATTTATTCCCTTTAGACTAAAACTAGTCCTTGGTAAGAGTACTTGTAAAAGGTACAAACCGGAACAAAGAACATCTATCAGGCCCTAGGCAATGTAAGTGTGGGTACATGTAAGAGTGATGTGCAGGTACTCTGCAGGGGAATGAGGAGATTGTAAACAGACAACACCTCTGTGTTCAATGTGCACAGCATTCTCAGTGGATTCCCTGCAGCTCTGTGGGGAGTGCATATGTAGAGTATAGTACTACTGTGTAACAAAGTAAACCTGAGACAGATGAAATTAAAGTTTTATACATACCTGGGGGCCGGGGCTTCCTCCAGCCGCCTTCAGGATAATCAGTCCCTCGTTGTCCTCCTCCACCACCTGGATCTTCTGCTATGAGTCCAGGTACTTGAGCCAGTCAGGCGTAGTGCGCATGCTTACACTCCGCCGCCAGGAGCATACTACACCTGTGCAGCACTATTGCGCAGGTGCAGAATGTTCCTGGCTGTGGGAGCGGCATGCGGCCGGACTGCGCTGACTGACTGAATTACCAGGACTAATAGCAGAAGATCCGGGTGGTGGAGGACAGCAGGAGACTGATTAGCCTGAAGGGGGCTGGAGGAAGCCCCAGGTATGTATAAAACTTTACTTTTCATCCATCTCAGTTACCCTTTAATTTGTAGTCACCAAACCAAATTTTAATAACATATCAAATTATTTGATTTGATCAGCAAAGGGAGTGCATACATTTGCATAAATCAGCATCAATGCGGAATTATTTCCATCTCGTTGACCATCTCTATTAGTGACACAGCTACACATCAGGCTTTATTCTTACAGCATAGATGTTATTTAGTATATATAAGAGATTCCTGTGTACACATCATATATACAGTCACAATCAGATATGTATATCTGACCTTAAAAATACGGGGACTGCTTTATTGAAGCAGCACAAGTAACTAATTTTGATTGGTTTATTTCATTTTTGTGGACTAAGCACAGCTATTACTGTATATATACTGTATATATATACATTATTTTTAATGACTATTATCTGAGAAATAGAACATTTTATCATATTTTCTATTTTAATTACAGTTAAAAATTCATTAGGAGTCGGAGTCGGTGCATTTTTTCCCGACTCCGACTCTGACTCCAGGCACCCAAAATTGCCCGACTCCACGACTCCGACTCCACGACTCCGACTTTAGAAACTATTTAGTCAGTGTTTGCCCATTGTAAAATGTTTGTGTGCTCCAAAGTGAGTACAAATAAAAATACTGAAACCAGGATAATTAACGTAAAACTGGGTATCCTTCCTGAATAATGTATTACATTCTTCTGTGTGTTGTTGCGGTGCTTCCCTAAGTGCACTGGGCAGAAACCTACTGCAAAGCCATCATTTCATTTGCTCATTGCAATAAGTCCTAATGTTCTTGTGTTCAAAGTACTGGAAGCAAGGAATGTGTCAAGTCTTTAGTTAGGCTGCTTACACACCAAGACGTTACAGGCGCACGTTAGTGCGCCTGTAACGCTGGCCCAACGCACAGCAATGTAACACAAGTGGGCTGTTCACACAGCCCACGTTGCGTTACATGTAACGCTGCACGTTCTGTGCAAAGTGCAGCATGCTACGGCGTTGGAGCGGCTATAGCCGCGTTAGACTGTTTGCACATGCGCAGTGGGGGGCGGAGAGGAGGCGGGGAGAGCCAGCTACAGTAGCCGCGCACATGGCTACTTAATATTCACTTCACTGGCGGGCGCTGATTGGCCGGCGGGACCACGTGATGCGGAGTGTCTCGCTCCGCATCACGTGGTCCCGCTGGCCAATCAGCGCCACTCTGGGAGACATTATAGGACTCGAGCCGCCTAACGCGGCTCACTCTACCGTCGGCTCTTGCAGCACCATACGTTGTGTTAGGTGCACGTTATGCGACCTTAACGTGCCACCTAATGCAACGTCTTGGTGTGCAAGAAGCCTAAGTCTTTAGCTGTAACGGCACAACCCGCAATTTCCACTCGCTGCATTTGCCCTGTGAAGCCGCTGGGAACGGAGCTCGATCACACCAAGGATTGCATAGGCCGATGATTGCAATTCGAGGGAAAGAAATGAATTGCGCTAGTGCAACATGAGCACTGTTGCAGTTGGCAAAACAGCTGAGATCCGCTTTTTGAAGTGGATCGCAGCTAGTGGAAAAGAGACCTTAGTCCATATTTAACTTGATCTACAGTTGAAACGTGCAGTTCATGCAAATATCATTGATTTTAAAATTAAAAATAGAAATACAACATGACCGTATATTTTTCTTCTGATTTACAATATTAAAGTCACTGTATCTACCATTTCTCTTCTAGGCAGGGTACTTTTAGCTAAATTCTTAAATATAAACTTTCTATCTATCTGTTTATGGCCTAAATAGAACAATGTAATTGATGTTGGTTTATGTACAGTATTTGTGCTGTAACTGAAGGTTTTCTAAGAAAGCACTGAAGGTTCTTTATCTCTCTTAATGGTTGCCTCACGATGAGATCCTGAAATAGATTGCTGTCAATTAAACAGCCTTGTAAAATTTGATTGTAAGCTATTTAAAGTTTCTATAATGATTCCTGTGTCAATAAAATCACTTTATCTCCATCTCACAATCGACACGGCTTCACATCCAGCACATCAGGCTTTTTGGTGTGGGAATAATTGGCCTGGGACTTTGCAGCTTAGCTGAATAAATGGGATTGCTGTAGACAGGTTGGTGTTTTCCAGGCTCATGTCTGTTAGGAAATGTGGATTATCCGTGTCCTGGGTTGTTCGTTATTTATATCTGTTGGTAGGAATATTACATACATGTTGGTAGAATCATACAAAGATCGGAAGTCAGGTGTAGGAAGCCATGCTAGTGTATTGGCACCATCACAAGGTTCAGTACTGTATATCAGACAATTCTTTCTTAAAAGAATTAGCTTTTCAGAGTATGCCGTCCTTAAAGATACCAATACACTAGGTAATACTTTTCATAAATTAGCTGTTAGAGTCTAAAAAATAATTTAATTTAATGAAGGGGAAAATGAAGGCCCTCTTAATTAATGTTTGATTGATCAGGAATGGCTGTTCATTAAACAATTGATCCTGGCGAGAAGGCTGGTGGAGTAGGGGGTGGATTAATAAGCAATCGCGGCATAGCTTAGTATGGCCTTAACAAGTACAAAGATGGAAGGGTGGTTGCTATAAGATCATATTTGTTCTGGAATCTGATCTGATATCGAGTATTGCAAGGTAGAAGAACAGTGCGCCTCCCTAATAACTTGTAATAAACGTCCTAACTTAGAGCGATGTGCCTTGATTTATGTGTTTTAGTGGTGAAATTAGGCCCTGGGTAAAAAAGGAACATGGTCCCCCCAATCTTTGCAGGATTGTGCTCCTGTTTCCCATGTCTGACAAGTGAATAGATGGCTTTCCGTTTTCAGTCATTGCCATCATGCACAAGCAGATGAATTATCTTTCATACATCCACCTTTCCTAGCAATGTGAAGTGCACAGCCTAATATCTCACCCGTCCGGCAGTGTACTCCTTTCACCTTCTCCTTCATTAGCACGCTCCAGTGCATTCATGTAATAAAGGAGCCTGGAAAAAGAGGCGCAGGGGGTTGCCAGTAGTAGGATATTGGTAAAATTGTCGATATTCTACTACTTAATTCTTATGACTTAACCTAACCCTACTCTCACACAGAACCCTCCCTCTGCCGATATCTAACCCTTAAACCTCCCCCTACTGATTCCTAACCCTTAACTCCCCCGCCCCCAGGTGGTGCCCAACACTTAACACCCACCCCCCGGCACCTTAATCCTAACACCCCCATCACCACCCACTGCCGCCTAACCATAACCTAGGGCCTGTGCCGCATAGCTGTGATTTGTGACAATAAAGGGAAGTTTGGGCTCTCGGAGGCGCCTCGATAAAAGTGCTGGTCACGGGGCTTCTCACTATGCAAATTGCACCAATACATAGTGGGCGTGTCACAAATTGCATTACAGGAAGCCTCAGTACCCACGATTTTATCGGGCGCCTCTGTGCATTCACATTTCCTTACGTTGTCGCAAATCACTGCTTTTATAATGGGTGCCTATGGCAGTGCCTTTCTTTCCAAAGCGGCTCCTGCACCCATTTTCCAACTTCACACTCCTTTATCTAATTGCTGGTGCATCATCTTCATTCCATGCAGGCATGTATGCATTGAAGTAACATGCGGGCGGGTCACAGGGACAAAGATACCACTGCAGGGAGCCATGGAGAAGGTAGGAGACACTGAGGAAGGAAGGAGGAGTGCACCACCTGGACAGTGAGATATGACGCTCTGTTCTGCACTCTGCATTCATTTCCAGGTATTACCCCTCTGTTGGTTACACCTGGTGCATTCCACACCTCCATAGTGACACCAGTGTGGGCCCCTACAGGCTCTGATGCCCTAGCCAATTGCACGTATGGAAGTGCTAGCCCTGCTACTGATACCAGAGAGATATCAATCTGATCTACTACTACAAAAGGCATAGTGTATGGCCAGTTTTAGTTATATCCATGAGCATTCTGCATGAACTTTAAATCTTTTCCCAAATGTAAATATTTGGCTGTTACCTCGGGGCATCAAAAACAATTCTCAGCATTTTTTTTGATGTTCTGAAGATTATACAGTGAAATTGTATTGTGTGTGCCATAGAATAAAATGACTGCATGATATTATACCATACCGCTGATGGGTGATATCTGTCCCTGCGGATACTCTGATCACTAAACTGACAGAGTATATACTGGGCCAGTGACTCATTATAATGGCATCTAAACAGGTAAAGAGGTTTTTTTTTTCTAATCCATTTAAACAGCGGTCTGACCCCATAAGGGGAGTGAAAAGTCCCTCATAAAAAAGAGAGGGCGAGTCATAAATAAGCTCCAGGGCTTCACGTCCGCAGCAAATAGTCTGGGTGGCCTAAATGGTCCTTATCTGCCGTCACATTCAGTGTTTCTGTGTGCAGTATTTGTTGCTATTTTTGTAAATGCCACGGGTTGAAGAACACTTCCTTCCCCCGGGAGCGCGGCCGCCGCTGGCATTTTTCTCCAAGAATTTGCTCCCCAATCTCTGCAGGATTGTGCTCTTGTTTCCCGTGTCTGACATCTGAATAGATGGCTTTCGGTTTTTAGTCATTACCGTCAGACGCAAGCAGATAAATTATCTTTCGTGTATTTGTAATGGGTGACAGATTATATTTTAATGTGATTCTAAGGGGCGTACGCCTGTCTTGGGATGAGATCTGTAAGGCCCAGTGATTCTGTGACAGTTATTCACTGACCCGTCGCTAATCATCATTTGGGGCTTATTATTAAAGCTTTTATTTATCAAGTAGGTTACCATCATTAACAGTTACAAGCGCAGCCACTATTATAAGCTATTCAGCTGAGCAGAGAGACTATTAATTCATTTCTGCGTTATTAGAAACTCTTTCTATTAGCCAACATGTAATTCTGCACATTTAAATGCAATTTGCAGAAGACATTTGTACATTTATCTTGGAGCATTAGAAGTCTGTGTGAAATATATAGATTCAGCAGTCACACAGGCTTATGTATGTGAGTCATCTTAGAAGGCCAATAAAACAGTGAGGCAGGTTTATCAAAACCAGTGCAATGAGAACAGGAGTAAATCTGGTGCAAAACAGGAGCAGAACTGGAACAGTTACTCAAAGCGACTAATCGGAATCTTTAATCTGGAGATCAGCTCTATTTGAACCAGTTCTTGCTAGGGAATTGATAAATCTGTCCAAATATGTTGTTTCTTTTAATAAATGATAGCCTGACTAAGGCTTCATACACACTGGGCCACCTCTGCCGAGAATCTACAGTATGGAAGACCTGATACTTCAGCAAGAAATCTGTCCCTGCTAGATCATCTAATCCGAGTGCAGGCCAGGCTACTGTTCTCCTCCTTACCCTTATGCTGCTCAGTTGTCCTTCTGCTCCCTCCATAGCAACAGAATGTGTCACTAGCTTCCAGCATAACACTCGTCTGTATAGAACTCAGCCCCAAACTGTACCCCGAGGTTCAATGTATCAATCATTGTGAGCAATACGTACCTGTGTACATGTGTGTACAAGGTTATTTCCCATCTTTTGGCTTGTGGTATGTTTGATTGGATTGCTTGTTAAAATGTCTAAAAGCATTTGATTTGGGCATACTACATTTGTGTACATTTACCTAGTTGTCTTGTGTATGTGTGTGGAACGAGGGGGGGGGGGGTCTACTGTAGCTTTTTGTAGACAACTGGACTAATGGCAGTTTCCCATATTTAGCAGTGTTTAACAGTCTCTACGGTGTATTCAATGTTTGCTTGGAAGCCACCAAGTACTGTATTTTTTGGACTATAAGACTCACTTTTTCTCTTCCAAAAATTGGGGAAAAAATCACTGTGTCTTATAGCCCAAATGCAGGGAGTACCTGACTTGCGAACTCCTGCCAATACGAACCTCCAACCCGCTACAATGTCTTGGACTCCCTGTACTGTGCCCATGCAGAGGAGGATGAAGGGGGACAAATGGAGGACACAGGGGTAAACAAAGGAGCATAGATGAAGACAGAGGCGGACACATGGGGACACAGGAGGACACAAGGGGGACAGAGGAGGACACAGAGAAACACAAGAGGTACAAGGGGGCATGAGGTACTAACAAGGCATAATACACTGTAATGATCTGTGCCCGTGTCATCCTGCTGGTGGCAGCACTAGGAACTTGAGGTGGACTTCAGCTGTCTACCAGCAGGTGGCGCTCATATTGCTGGGAGCAGTGCAATTCCTCAGCTCACCAGCAGATGGAACTGTGAAAGACTCTGGTCAGTCACCTGAGCAATGTGCTGCATATTTAAGGCCGGACTTCCTAGCAGCACATTGCTAGGTCATTGTGTCTTGTTCCTGCAGTGTTGTGACTCTGGCCATCTGTCCTGTATCCTGAGCTCCTGGTATTTTGACTCCTGCTTGTTCGACTAATCTCTTGTCTTCTGATTCTGTACTTCTGATCCATTCTGATTTCCTGGTATTTGATCCTTGCTAGTCTGACGATTCTTCTGTGTGCTGATTGTGTTGAGACGTGTCTGTATATATTGTATTATTGTATATATTCTCATATTGTGTGGGTTGCTGTATATATTTGTATAGATAGATAGATAGATAGTCAGGGTTCTGGTATTTGTGGTGCACCACGCGTTGTTTGATTGTATATTGTATGTGTATGGTGGTCTGCATTTGTACACTTGCATTATTGTAATAAAACACATCTATTATTCTACTCCGTTGTGCAGACGTCAGTATTTCTATTGTGATCTTCCAGTTTGTTAAACCAAAACGATTGCCATGCAGAGATCGTGGATCTGCCAGTCTGGTTCCAGTCACGACCACGATCTGCATGACCAATCGTTACAGAATGACCTAGCCCAACCATATATTGATCACAGAAATACTGCAGATTCATCTATCTGTACAAAGAGTTGGAATTTTGATGATGTGTACTACTATGTCTTGCTCGCTGAGGATAGCAAAAGTTATTCCTTCATATATTTTGCAGCTTACTCCAGAAAGCAGCTTCAGCAGTTATTGGAGTTAGTGCAAAACTATGTTAATCAGAAAATCTTGTCTGCAGAAGAGGTGCAGGACTTGCTGCAAGTCCTTCAATGGTTGCTGAAAAGTAAATTATCCAAGGATAATTTTCTTGATCCTCCATTTAGCCCATCTGATATTACTGTTTTTTGATTTCTGTTTTGAAAAATGACAGGGAATCTTTCTTTAACCTCCTTGGCGGTAACCCCGTGTGTGACACGGGGTAAGCCGCCGGAGGGTGCCGCTCAGGCCCTGCTGGGCCGATTTTCATAATTTTTTTTTGCTGGACGCAGCTAGCACTTTGCTAGCTGCGCCAGCACTCTGATCGCCGCTGGCCCCTGCCCGATCGCCGCTATCTGCTGCGGCGCGGCACCCCCCCCTCCAGACCCCAGCGCTGCCTGGCCAATCAGTGCCAGGCAGCGCAGAGGGGTGGCCCGGGACTCCCAATGACGACTCCCGAAGGCGATCGAAGCGGGGGGATGCCGCTCAGCAGCGGCTATCATGTAGCGAGCCCTCGGCTCGCTACATGATTAAAAAAAAAAACTTAAAAAAAAAAACTGCTGCGCTCCCTCCTGGCGGTATTTTTCATACCGCCAAGGAGGTTAAGTTCTACTCCAACAAAGACAAAAATATTATGCAAGCTTGTGTTCAATCCCTCCAATCATTAATTGATTTAAGAGTATGCAAATTTGAAAGAACCTCATTATTAATGTCTGCCTGGAAAGATATGTTAATTTCCCAATGCAAACCTTGTTCTGTGACAGCAAAGCATAAAATACAAACTGGTTCTTTGTCTGTTACAGTCCAGTCTTGATTCTGTTTCTGATGTAGTTCAGTCAAGTTCTATTAATAGACAAATACATTCTTTGCCGGTTAGGAACCAATCTCGTTTAGAACCTGTCTTTTGTGCAGCAGATATTAACTATCTAGCTGATCATTTAAAGAAGGATAGGAAAAGTTTTTTTTAAACCACTATTCTAAAATGGAAAATTCTTGTCTGCTGAAATATGTGCATGCTGTGAAAAGGATGAGTGGTTACAAATTGTGTCCGCAGAAAGCCGCCTCTGCCCTGATCCAAGTTTGGGAGGAAATCTTGTCATTTGATGCAGATGCATGCATGCATGTGATTGAGGAGTCAAATGAGTGGAGAGATTGCAGCAATCGAGTCAGTTTTGATTTTACTGCAGAAGAGATCAATGCTTATTATGGCTATTTGAAGAATGATAGGGAAGAGTTTATGTCATTCTATTCGCAACAAAATGAGGAGTTTATTAGGAATTGTATCTGTGGAGTAAGATCTCTGATGGTTAATGCCTTGTGTGAGAATGAGTCTGCCTCTGCTTTGGTTGCCATCTGGCAAGAAATTCTTTCCTCTAAATTTCAATCTCATCCTCTCTCTGATTAACCCTTATGTCCAGAGTTCACAACCTGCATGTCAGTTATCTGTACAAACTCCATTGCAAACTGCAGTCAGAACCACACCTTGGTCCTGGCAAAAATCATTAGAAAACAAGTCATCATCCAAAAAGAGAAAGAAATTCTTTCCTACCAACTCCATTCAGCATGTGCAGCCTCCAGCCGATTCCAGTCGTGTGCAGCCTCCAGCCGATTCCAGTCGTGTGCAGCCTCCAGCCGATTCCAGTCGTGTGCAGCCTCCAGCCGATTCCAGTTGTGTGCAGCCTCCAGCCGATTCCAGTCGTGTGCAGCCTCCAGCCGATTCCAGTCGTGTGCAGACTCCTTGCAGCTCCATACAAACTCCATCCAGCTCCATACAAACTCCATCCAGCTCCATACAAACTCCATACAGCTCCATACAAACTCCATCCAGCTCCATACAGACTTCATCCCGATCCGTGCAGACTTCACCCCGATCCGTGCAGACTTCACCCCGATCCGTGCAGACTTCAACCATGTCCATGCAGACTCCAGGTGATTTGTGTCCTCAGCAATCTCCAGTCTGTCCTGAGCAGACTGTATTGGGATCTCAGCCAACGGTCCAGCCAAGCGCTCAGCCAACGGTCCAGCCAAGCGCTCAGCCAACGGTCCAGCCAAGCGCTCAGCCAACGGTCCAGCCAAGCGCTCAGCCAACGGTCCAGCCAAGCGCTCAGCCAACGGTCCAGCCAAGCGCTCAGCCAACGGTCCAGCCAAGCGCTCAGCCAACGGCCCAGCCAAGTGCTCCGCCAACGGCCCAGCCAAGTGCTCAACCAAAGGTCCAGATCCATGAGGTTACACAGTCTGCTGTCCTGTCTGAAACTACTGAGCCTGCTGTTCTGTCTGAAGCCTCCCAACCTGTTAACTTGCCTAAAGTTATCCCGTCTTCTGTTTTGCCTGAGGTTATGCAAGCTGCTGCCCAGCCTTCACAGACTTTTGTTGCTGCTGTTCCTGTAGGTGCCAAGTCTGTTGATGTTCCTGCTCCTAATGGTGCTCAGACTGATGTTCCTGATGGTGCCTTGCCTGCTATGGTTCTTGCTTCACCTGGTGGTGCCTGGTCTGCTGGACTATTTGAGGGCACCCAGTTTACCATCCAGCCTGTTGCTGCCCTGTCCGAGACAATCCAGCCTGTTGCTGCCCTGCCCGAGACTATTCAGTCTGTTGCTAATCTGCCTGCAGCACTACCTGAAGCTTTCCAGTTAACTGCTCAAATGTCACAGGACTCTGCTGTTGCTTCCAAGTCTGGCGACTCTGCTGTTGCTTCCAAGTCTGGCGACTCTGCTGTTGCTTCCAAGTCTGGCGACTCTGCTGTTGCTTCCAAGTCTGGCGACTCTGCTGTAGCTTCCAAGTCTGGCGACTCTGCTGTAGCTTCCAAGTCTGGCGACTCTGCTGTAGCTTCCAAGTCTGGCGACTCTGCTGTTGCTTCCAAGTCTGGCGACTCTGCTGCTGCTTCCAAGGTTGGTGAGTCTGCTGCCGCTTCTGAGGATATCCAGTCTGCTGCCGCTTCTGAGGGTATCCAGTCTGCTGCCGCTTCTGAGGGTATCCAGTCTGCTGCCGCTTCTGAGGGTATCCAGTCTGCTGCCGCTTCTGAGGGTATCCAGTCTGCTGCCGCTTCTGAGGGTATCCAGTCTGCTGTTCCAGTTGTTGCTTCCAAGTCTGCTGTTCCAGTTGTTGCTTCCAAGTCTGCTGTTCCAGTTGTTGCTTCCAAGTCTGCTGTTCCAGTTGTTGCTTCCAAGTCTGCTGTTCCAGTTGTTGCTTCCAAGTCTGCTGTTCCAGTTGTTGCTTCCAAGTCTTCGGTTCCAGTTGTTGCTTCCAAGTCTTCGGTTCCAGTTGTTGCTTCCAAGTCTTCGGTTCCAGTTGTTGCTTCCAAGTCTTCGGTTGCAGTTGTTGCTTCCAAGTCTTCGGTTGCAGTTGTTGCTTCCAAGTCTTCGGTTGCAGTTGTTGCTTCCAAGTCTTCGGTTGCAGTTGTTGCTTCCAAGTCTTCGGTTCCAGTTGTTGCTTCCAAGTCTTCGGTTCCAGTTGTTGCTTCCAAGTCTTCGGTTCCAGTTGTTGCTTCCAAGTCTTCGGTTCCAGTTGTTGCTTCCAAGTCCGCAGTTCCAGGTGTTGCTTCCAAGTACGGTGTTCCTGCGGATCTCAAGTCTGCTCCGGCTCTTCTTGATCCTGATGGGTTCCAGTCTGTTCCTGCTCCTTTGGATCCTGATGATCTCCACGCTGCTGATGTCTCTGTTTCCCAATTTGTGTTTCTGCGTGACTCTTGCCAGTCACATCATGTCCAGGCTGTCCAGCCTCTAAAGACTTCGGTGGTCCATCCATATTTTATGTTTTTTGATTTCTCTCCCTCCCTGCCCACCCAGCCTCGGTTTTTCTATTGGGACCCAGGTGGGGCTAAATCTGGAGATCGTGTGGAGCGTTCGGAGTCCGCTCCTAAAAGAGGGGGGTACTGTAATGATCTGTGCCCATGTCATCCTGCTGGTGGCAGCACTAGGAACTTGAGGTGGACTTCAGCTGTCTACCAGCAGGTGGCGCTCATATTGCTGGGAGCAGTGCAATTCCTCAGCTCACCAGCAGATGGAACTGTGAAAGACTCTGGTCAGTCACCTGAGCAATGTGCTGCATATTTAAGGCCAGACTTCCTAGCAGCACATTGCTAGGTCATTGTGTCTTGTTCCTGCAGTGTTGTGACTCTGGCCATCTGTCCTGTATCCTGAGCTCCTGGTATTTTGACTCCTGCTTGTTCGACTAATCTCTTGTCTTCTGATTCTGTACTTCTGATCCATTCTGATTTCCTGGTATTTGATCCTTGCTAGTCTGACGATTCTTCTGTGTGCTGATTGTGTTGAGACGTGTCTGTATATATTGTATTATTGTATATATTCTCATATTGTGTGGGTTGCTGTATATATTTGTATAGATAGATAGATAGATAGATAGATAGTCAGGGTTCTGGTATTTGTGGTGCACCACGCGTTGTTTGATTTTATATTGTATGTGTATGGTGATCTGCATTTGTACACTTGCATTATTGTAATAAAACACATTTATTATTCTACTCCGTTGTGCAGACATCAGTATTTCTATTGTGATCTTCCAGTTTGTTAAACCAAAACGATTGCCATGCAGAGATCGTGGATCTGCCAGTCTGGTTCCAGTCACGACCACGATCTGCATGACCAATCGTTACATACACAAGATGCCCCTTCACTATGGATGCACCAGGTTTAGTATCTATTTTTATTCCCCTGTTTTTTGTCCTCTACACCTAGGTGTGTCGTATAGTCAGGAGCATCTTAGGCCGCGTTCAAATTACAAACGCGGACGGGCACGCATGCGAAACGCAACGCGTACGAACGCACGCCATCCGTGTTTGTATGTGTTGCGTGGCTGATCCCATCACTGAAAAGTGAATGGGACAGCCATGCGTTTTGGTAAAAAATGCGTGCAGCATGCGTGCACAGGTCCGGAACGCATGCAGTGTGAACATCAGACATTGCACTCTATGCAATGTCTGATGTCGTGCGTGTCGGCCACCTGCACGCATTTCCAAAACGCGGCTGGAAACGCGTGCAGTGTGAACGGGGCCTTATAGTCAGAAAAATACGGTATGTAAATCTGAAACACCTCTCTTGTGTATTGTCCTGAATGGAGATTTCACATCAGAGCATTTTAGGGCCATTTACATGTTTGATTGAATTCCATGGTAAACGAGGCTTTATACAATAAAAACTTTAAATGCCTCTTAAAGAGACACTGAAGCGAAAAAAAATATATGATATAATAAATTGGTTGTGTACTATGAATAATTACTAGAAGATTAGCAGCAAAGAAAATATTCTCATATTTTTATTTTCAGGGATATAGTGTTTTTTGTAACATTGCATCACTCTATAATATGTGCAGATTACACAACACTCAGCATTCAAAATGAGTCTTTCAGAGCAGTCTGTGAAGTAATGAACTCTCCTCTAGCAGAGGAAAAGTAAACAGTTCAATTACAGTTGAGACAATAAAAGTCAGATAACAGCCCTCTCCACGACTAAGTTAGTCGGAGAGCTTAACCCATTCAGGTTCCGTGGTTTTCACGAGAGAAATGTTCACCTCCCATTCATTAGCCTATAACTTTATCACTACTTATCACAATGAACTGATCTATATCTTGTTTTTTCCGCCACCAATTAGGCTTTCTTTGGCGGGTACATTTTGCTAAGAGCCACTTTACTGTAAACGCATTTTAACAGGAAGAATAAGAAAAAAATGGAAAAATTCATTATTTCTCAGTTTTCAGCCATTATAGTTTTAAAATAATACATGCCTCCATAATTAAAACTCACGTATTGTATATGCCCATATGTCCCGGTTATTACACCATTAAAATTATGTCCCTATCACAATGTATGGCGACAATATTTTATCTGGAAATAAAGGTGAATTTTTTCCATTTTGCATCCATCACTATTAACAAGTTTAAAATAAAAAAAATATAGAAATATTTCATCTTTACATTGATATTTAAAAAGTTTAGACCCTTAGGTAAATATTTACATTTTTTTTTTTTTTAATTGTAATGGTTTTTTTTATTTATAGTAAACATTTTATTTGGGTAGTTTTGGGAGGGTGGGGGGTAAACAATAGATTTATAATGTAAATGTGTGTTGATTTTAATTCATTTTTATTTTCAGGTGTAGTATTACTTTTTGGCCACAAGATGGCGGCCATGAGTTTGTTTACATGACGTCACTCTAAGCGTAACACACGCTTAGAGTGGCGCATCAGGAAGTGAATGGCCAGAAAAGGCGCAGCTTCCGAGAGAAGCTGTCGCTTTTTCAGCGGGGGAGAGGAATCAGTGATCGGACTTCATAGTCCGATACATTGATTCCCTGACTACCGAATCCGCGGCCGGGAGTGCGCGTGCACGCGCGCGATCGGCCGCGGGGGCGCGCGGTAGCGCACATGGTTTCTGGACGTAGTTTCTACGTCCAGAAACCAAAACACGTTAATAGCTTTTTTGCATAGAGATAACAACTGGAGTTTCTCAACTCTTCCTGTACTGGAAACAATTAGACTGATGTATCTGATCTTAATGGTTTTTTTCTTAGCTGTACTACACATACAAATCATAATATCATCATTTTTTTTTTCGCTTCAGTGTCTCTTTAATAAGAGACCAGGGTTGGTGTTTGAATTTGGCATATTAAATGCTGAACACACAAATACTTCCGAGCACAACAATTAAAAACCATTTCAGTACCAAACGAGCGGACAGGGTCAAGGGACTTTCATCTACTTGCGTTTCGCTGTGTGTTTCACGTTACTCTGATGTTTCCTTCTTCCAGCTTTGGAAGGAGGGAGTATTGGAGTCACATGAAACATGCCGTGAAGAGCAAGTAAGTCAACTGACCCTGTCTGCTTATTCGGTACTGAAATGAAGTCTGGTGGTCAGCAGTATTAGGGTGTTAAGAATGTGACATGCCAAATCCAAACACCAGAAACAGACAGTGAAAATCCTGTCCCATAGTATTGTATATTGAGGATAATCACTTAAAAGGAATCACCAAAGGTTTTCTTACTTTCTGGCTTCAGTATGACGGAAAAGATCCAATGACCCCGTTGCCATGTTGGATACAGTATTGGTTTCTCCCAGGAGGTCAAGGATTTTTTTTGTCATGAATTCTCCCCTTTCTTGTCATATTCCATGACAGGAGAAGCAGTCTTCTCATCTCTGGTTAGATTTCTTTACATTGCAACTCTTCATGATGACAATTAATTTCATAGAGCATACTGTTGTTGTATTGTATCAGGGGCAGTGGCAGAGCAGCACACAAAGCAATGACAACATTAGCTACCAAGCAGTTAGAAGACCCCCTTCATGTTTTTTTGTTTTAGTATTGTGTGGTAGACACATTTAGCATTTCTCATGCTGTAAGCAGATAATGGGTGGCTCATCTCACTGACTTTCACTAAGAACTGAAGTACCAGCATTAGGTGGAAGTAGTATTTAATGTGTAAGTGATGCTGCAGTGCAATCAGGGATCCCACCGAGAAAGGGTGTTTAATACTCTTTTTTATTCTGCAGATGGTCAGAAGAAGGAGTTGGGCATGGCACTCTCTACATATAAGCCATGGCTTTAATACAGCAACAAAGCACAACTGCAAGCAGGTGTCTATTTATGGAGGTGAGTGTAGGGAACAGGAACAAGGGTTGTTTTCCATTTGATACTTGCTCACATGTGGTCCCAGATCACTGTTGTGCTGGTGCCTGTCTTCCCTGCACCCACTTTTTTGGATGGACAACTGCTTACACCTGTACTTTGTTGCTGCAATAAACACATGGCTGGTATGTGTAATGCACGACTCCTACTCTGCATGGATTTTTCCTCTGATTTAGGTGACTTGCATCATGGAAGCGGTTCCAGTACTACGTAGCAAAGGTGGGACTTATGTTCTGTTTCCACTAGGGGTGATCCTGCTTAGGATCCAGAAAAGAAGTCTATTGAAATGAATAGGCTGATTCAGAATTTGCATGCAGGGGGGGGAAATGAAGCACTACTTCAGAATTTCGGACAACACATCGGAATCCCTGTAGCCATGCATGACACAGGTAGATGGATTCAGAGGCGTAATCGAGCTACACAAGTGCCGACGTCTGTCTCGGAAATGGACGCTTGGCTCTAGTGGGAAATACTTCTGCCTATAATATTGTGTTTGTTTTTTTAATTCATTTTTTATTGAATTTTCAAGAACAAGAAAACACACAAAAAATAAACAAAACAACCCCAAAGGAATCCAACAACATCACATAAGCTGTCAAGTAGCAAACATAGCATAAATTACAGACTTTTCTGGTTCAGAGGGTTCAGTTAATAGGAGTACATATGAGCACAATAAACGTGTTGACCTATATATCATGATAAAGCGGGATTCTCTAGGCGTTAATGTATTAGTTCATAGATGAAGATCCTGAAGCATTGCGCCGATATCAAGGTTGAGGAATAACGACATCAGACGAGTCTATATAATATTGTGTATAGATCAGCCGGAGTGACACACATCCTAGCTTCTCAAGGACCTCTCCAGGGGTTACTATGCAAGTTCAACAGGGTTTGTGTTTTAAAAATTATAAATCAACATATAAACAAAAGTGGATAAGTATTTTATTAAAAGCGGACCTGAACTCAGAACTTCCTCTTTGCGCTAAAAGATAAGCAACAGCATAATACGCTTTAAAGAAAAACATTTCTTTGTTACAGCTGATATAAATCTGCAGTGTGTCTACTTCCTGCTTTCATGGAAGCAGGGTTAACATCCTGTGTTTACCAATTAGCTGCTCTGCCGAGGCAGCCAGCTGACACAGCTGAGAGATCAAATTTCAGCTGTGATTAGTCAGAGATGTGGGGGAATTAAACAGGCTAAATTCTCCAAATATGTACAGGGTGCATTTCTCTGCGTTTTCCTTCTGTCTTGTGCAAGAGTTCAGCTCCACTGTAAATAAAAACAATAATGCCTGGAAATCATCTATACACAATGATGGTGGAATGCTAATGCATAGGTGGTATCCAGGGGTATAAGTGGTACTTAAGATAACCTTAAACCTACTGAAAGGGTACTTGGTGGGCACAGGTTTTTATTAGGGGTTCATACCAACATAATATACAAAAACGTCTGTACACCACTCTTTTTTTCTTTTGCAATACACTTATCCTGCATAATCCTTTTTATAATATTAACAGATATTATCAGGCAAGTTGACATACTGTAATCTGGCAGAAATATTTTGCATTGTACCAATATCCATATTAGCGGGTGCAACCTTTTATTCTGTATTGGCTTCCATTTCAGTCTGGAATGAAGCTAAAGAGAGGATGGCTGTAGTATAATATACTTCAAAGGAATTACCAGGCAGGAAATCAAGGATATGTAACATTCTCCCTATAATCACAAAACCAGTCTCTAGTCAGTCTTTAGAAGCTACTGTTGTGATAAGCCTCTGAAACTTTATGAATATATCTGTAAATGGTATTCATGGTGCTACTCTGTGAAACAGCCTGCTTTTAGATTTGTTGGTCCTTGCAGGAAGGAAGTAGGGGTTTGAAGTATGACTGTATATGTGTATGCTGCACATAGAGTTAATATGCAGTTTTATTTGATGACTTGTACATAAATGTATGTTCTGAGGATCAAATTAACTTGCCCATGAAATCGCTGGATGTTATGTTTTATGCAGGAATGTATCTATAATGAGTGAAGCTGAGAACAGCTGTCTCAAGCAACACGATTTGGGGGTGGGTAAAACGTAGAAAATTAATTGCAGTTGCAATTAATTCCAATTTTATTGCTGCAAGGCTAAATTGGTGGTTTCTGCTTTGGAAATGCTACTAAGGATTAAAACGTTTGACATAAAACACAAATGTTTTGTGCAAGGATTCGATAAGAGTTCTGTTTTGGTTGGAACCTCGGGCATAAGCTTGTCTAGCTGAGCTGGATTTGACATTAATAAGTGTAATTAATACATTCTTGTTTGATTGGCAAACTAATGCTGGCCACAGGTTTGAGAATCTGACTGAGCAATCTTTAGGCAATTTTTAACTACGGTAACTACCTTTATGTAGTGATTGTTGTCCAATAATATTGCCATGTGTACAATTCTTAAAGGGACACTGTAGGGGGGTCAGGGGAAAATGAGTTGAAGTTACCCTTGGCTTCTAATGGTCCCCCACAGACAACCTGTACCCACGCAGCCACTCCCCAATGCTCCGGCCCCGCCTCTGGTTCACTTCTGGAATTTCAGACTTCAAAGTCTGAAAACCACTGCGCCTGCGTTGCCATGTCCTCACGCCCACTGATGGCACCAGGAGCGTACTGCACAAGCCCAGTATGGTCTATGCCTGCGCCGTGCGCTCCTGGTGACATCAGGGGAAGCGAGGACACGGCAACGCAGGCGCAGTGGTTTTCAGACTTTAAAGTCTGAAATTCCAGAAGTGAACCGGAAGCGGGGCCGGAGTATCGGTGATGTCTGCGGGGGACCATTAGAAGCCCAGGGTAACTTCAACTCATTTTCCCCCGACCCCCCTACAGTATCCCTTTAAGGTGGCCACACACAAAACAATAAAATGATCCGATTTTACAGCAATTCGATAAAAACGATCGGATCTCCCGAAGAGATCGAAAGCTTTTTTTTTTCATTCGACTGAAAAATCTAGTCAGATTTCCCATTTTCTTTGATTGTTATCGATCCGGAATGCCAGATATTTTTCTTCAATCTTTCTAAAGATTGTATGGTGTGTGTTAGATTCTCAATGTATAAATATACACACCCTAGCAACTTTGTCAGAGTTTCCAATCATTTTTATAATAATTGGGGAAAAATTTAACATAGGTGCGTGGTATATTGGTCATATTTTTGAAATGTTACAATCGGTCAAAAAAATTGATTGCAATTCTTAAATTGAACAGATATTTAAAAAATTGTATGGTGTGTGGCCACCTTTACAGCTTAAGGTTATTACATCTCCATTCTGCAAATAGAATGTGGGTGTTTCCCCCCTACCCACGCACACCACACACACACACGCGCGCACACGAGCACACACATGCACACACACACGCGCACACACATGCACGCACACCAGGAACGCACATGCACACACAAACACGCACGGACACCACACACAAACCACACACAGGCACACGCACACCACACACACGCACACCACCCACACACGCATAGACACACACACACCACCCACATGCGCACGGAAACCACACACACACACCACCAACGCACACACACCACACACAGGCACACTCCATACAGCAAATGAAATGTGGCAGTATCCCCCCTACACTTGCACACATCACACACACACATGCACACACACCACGCATGCACGGACACCACACACACACACACGCACACCGCCCATGCACACATGGACACACCACACACACACATACCACACACACACGCATCACAAGCACACCACACACACACACACTACGCACATACACCACATGCACACCACACATGCATGCACACACGCACACCACACACGCACAGCTAAGCATCACTGGAAGGGGAGGTTACATACCAGTATACTGCACCATATAGCTATAGGAAGTGTTTCTGATACTGAAAAAAGGAAATTATTAAAGTGGGTATCCTGATTAATTTATTTGATGCTACTATATGTCACTACAGTGCTTCTTTTAGTGTAATGGCCATTTTACACTGAATTCACTGTGTAAGCACATCCGCCGCCACATACAGTAGATTACGTACCTTCTGCAGTGTTCCTCCAATGCATTGGGGTTGTGCTGTAATGCATGCAGCAGTGCGTTGTGCACAGGCATGGATGTGTCACCATTACACTGTGCAGCAGCTGGGCAGCAGCAGCAGCGGGTACACTGACAAAACACTTTTATTGTAGAGCAGCCCTTAGGAGGCATCTTGCCTTTCACAGTGTATTACAGGTAAAACATACAGAAACCATATTACACACACTGCATCGCTGTTTTCCCTGTGGATAAACATCCCCTATCTCCCCAGTCTCACTCATAAACATGGGCTAATAAACAAGGTCAGAAGAGACAATATAAAATACATTGTTTCTATAATATGTTGCCTTGTTAGTGCACTTCTCTTCGCTAATGAGGTCCATAGCTGTACAGTTTGTGACTGCTTTACAAATGACTTACAATTAGAATAAAGCTTGGACAATAAGACCTTTTCCCTGTATAGGAAAATGGATATTTCATTTACATGATTCTTCCCTTTCTCTGCATGCCTCAGAATCGTTGCCATAGGCTGTGTATTGTGTTATTTACTTATAGCAGCTGCTTCACCTTGAATTGAAGTAGAGTTTGTTGCAGAAACGTCATATCTCAGAGCAAGTATATTCTTTCCTGGGTCACTGTAAACTTGTGTCTGAAGAAAAGCAATTTTCTCTGCTATTCATCTTTTTCTCTAGCTGTTATTGGTATGTATTCTGCACAATTCACCGAGGAGAACGGGGATCTGACAGATACTTTCAATTGCTACTGTCAAATAAATAAAGCACAAGTAGGAGACATTTTACTGAGCAGAAATACGTGGAACTGGGTACTGAGGGCTGTAAATGTATGTAGCTGCTTTCATGTGCCGGCAGGTAAAGATCCAGGAAAATGACTCTCAATCATAACCTCCTTTAAAGGGGCTGTCTACTCATGTATTATTTTCAGATCACTCCTCTGACAATGATTGGCAAGGGAGAACTTTGCTTAGAATAGCAGCAGTGATGCTAGTTGCTAAGACCAGCCAAGACCCACATACCGACCCTTGGAATCTCACACATAATGATGACTTACTGTTCATGCATTCTTATATACAATAAAAGAGCCCAGTTCTTGTATTACTACAAATGTACCTTTTCATTTCAAAGCAATTCTGAAACGAGAAAAAAAAAAGACTTAGGTACTTACAGGGACATAACAATAGCCCTCCCCCCCAACCCCGCTGTTGCAGAGGAGGTGGTGGCTAAAAGAGCCCGGATGCATAGCGTGGCAGCGCAAACATCATACATTACCTGTTGTCAGAAAAGCTGCACGTCCCATCCACTCCTCTCTTCAGCTGTGCTGTACAGTGTAACTCCTTGCAGCACCTGATGCACGTCATATGACATGCAGAGAAGGGAGCCGCAAGGAGTTACTCTGAATGGCATGGATGGAGAGAGGAGTGAGGGTAGGAACACACTAGGCTGAATCGCATATGTGTTTTTCCATAGCATATAGTGGAAAACGCATATGCGATTAGATTCTGCCTAGTGTGTTCCTACCCTGAAGAGGATGTGTAGGCTCTGCTGTCAATAAGTAATGTATGATGCTGCTGCAACAATCTTCTTTCTTGGGGGGGGGGGGGGGGGGGGGGTGATTAAATGTTAGTGCAGGGGGACCAAGACAAAACTTTAATCAGAGCAGAGGGCCTAAACACTCTAGTTCTGCTGGGGGGCTTGCCGAGTCCTTGTTACTCACCTCCTGGATACTCATCTAAGAAAGAGGAGACGGAGAGAGGACCAGGAAGGCTTTATGGGATCCAGAGCCTTCTCTCTTCTTAGGTGAGGTTTTTTTAGGTCACTTCAGGGTTGCTTTAAGAAATACTTTAGGTTTCTACATTTAGAATTTATATAGTGTAGGCGCTGCTTCCAGAGCTTTTAGCACATCTCCTTCCCTTCACACACACACAACAGGCATGTTTGCATATTTACCTGAATTAATGAAACCTGAATACTATTTTTATTACATCTCTAACTGTTCACGTTAGTCTAGACTGCTGCCAAGGGAGTGTCCTCATTGTAGTAGCAGACAGGGAGACAATGTGATGGGACACTGCCACGCTACCCACCAATGTCTGTAGTGTGAAAGGAGAATCTGCTCTCCAGCTGCTAAATCAGGCAGCCTGTATGGGCCCTGCTCAGTGCTTCAGTGTGGGTGAAACTAAGCTCAACCTGCTTATTGGGGGAATATAGAAACACAATCAGATGAAATAAAGTTAGAGGTGTGCTCAATTTATCAGCTTATTTAAAAGTTGGGGAAGGAGTAGTGCAGGTCAAACACCATCGGTGAAGAGTTGTGCGAGATCGAATGAAAATAATTGCTATGCATTTGTACTTACACTTATAATTTATATTGTTAGCTGTCTTTTAAAGGCGCTTACAATCTAATGAACTACTTGCCAGAATAATGCTCCTGTGTCCCGTGCGATGCAGAGAGTGAGGTATCTGTGCCATGGAGCTGTCCTTCAGCACCACTGCACTGCTGCCTCACTACCCTGGGAGATGTGCATGTACACATCTCTGTCATCAGACCACTGTGACTAGAAGAACAATGCTGCCCACCACCCATCCGATGTCTGCGCTGCATGCCAGCCTGTGCTCACACTGTCGCTTCTACCTCTTCCCATCGCTCTGTGCCACCTGCGGGACCTACTATGACTGCCGCCAATGTCGGCCTCTTCTCCTAAGGAGTGAGTCCTGGTTAAATAATCTGCGAAGCTCCCGCCGGGGCTCCCCATTCGTCCACTAGGCAGGTCAATCAGGGGCCTGATTTGCTTTCCAAAACAAGGATTGGTGTAATTAACAAGCAGAAGGGTTTGGAAGGAGCACATCTCTTGAATATAGTACTTGCGTGCTGTAGACCCCAGCTTCAGGGTGCTCCAGGTTCATATATATAGCAGAATAACTAGACAGCCACAAAAGCAAAACACAAGAGGGGGCTGAGCCAAGAACGGTAATTATGGCACACACTCATGCCTGGTCATTTTGGAGCCCCATGGAGGATGCATGGCAGCACCAGCTATATAATTATGGCCTGTGGTACTGCCGTGGTAAGCGGCGGGATTTATTGGTAGACTAAATTAGCGGTTTCAATTAGGTTGGGCAGTGTCAGACATAGGTAGGGGAGTGTTCATTTGAGAGATAGCTTACAATAGGCAATAGCAGAATATTGCTGAGCACAATTAAAATGTATCCTTCTTTAACCAATCGGGAATCAGTGTATGGACAGCCAACAGATTTCTCTCTCATCAGATTCGATCAGAGAGAGATCTGTCTCTTGGTTGATCTGCCCACACATCTCTAGATGTATGGGCACCTTTCATTTTTAAGGAATATAACATCCATGCAACTTTACAAGCTGTGCCATCAGGGATGGTACATATTCATTATCCTCAGAGTGCTGCATGAGAGGTACATGGCAGGCATACTTTTCGTGGGCTCCAATGAACTTTATCAAGACACCAGCCAGTGTGATTTTGCACTATAAATTGACCAAAACAGACAGTGTACTAAAGGCTATTTTACACTATTGTGATAGCTCTGAAATGCGGCATAAGCTGTAGCATCTTCATTTTTATTTTCAGTTTTTCATGCTGTGCAGACTCACCCCCAGTATATTTCAATAACGTCATGCTGGCTGCAAAGAAAAAAAGAGAAAGCTGTGCAGTCTACCCTTGACTGTGTGCTAACAGTAAAGCAGCAGATAATGAGCAATAGCTGATGCAGGCTTCTTGCTTAGCCTTGAGACATAAGCACTGATGTTTGAGAGCTTAGAAGCCATCTTGCCATAGATAGTTCCATTAGCTGTGCGTTGTACAATAAACAATATAAACAACCACATTGTAGCTTTATTTGCCTGAAACAAATTTGCTGGTTACAGCAGCACACCCTCTGTGAAAGGGGAGCCATGACATACTCCCCTCTCCAGCAGTTTTAGGATGTGCCTCTGTAATAGTGTCATGACGGTACGTTTCAGAGGATATGAAGTGAGACCTATGAACAGATAATCTGCTGGCAGCTATAAAATGAAATGACTCAGAGCACTATGCACACTGAATTTAAACCATTATAAAGCAGCCAGAGCGTGTCAGCCATTCATATTGCTGAATGGACTGACACACCCCCATCTTCGCAGCATTCTCATGTGTATAACATGGAGACCGTACCAATGAAGGGATGCACAGGGGGAGTTGGAGTAATCCACCTCAGCTCATGTATAAATGCTTATAAAATGTGATCTGATGACTTTGTTGGAGATATAAAATAAGGCATATATTATTCTTCCTGCTGGATAGAAGCATTTGACCTCATATTAAACCAGAGTACTAACTTGGTGATAGCTGAAGCTTCCATTGCATAAATACTATAATGTAGAATTGACGCAGTTCTTCAGTTTTTAGTTTTAAACAACAGACCTGAAGTACCATGTTGTGCTAAATATTTACCTCTGTAATGGTAAAAGAGTGGATCATCAGTGAGGCTTCTATGGCATCATTCTGGGAGTATGCCTGTGGTAAGGGTTAACTCCTGCCATACAGCTAATTATTTCAGTGCAGTCCTGCTGGCCTATGACCTACCTACTCTATTGAATTCTAGAGAACAAGCATATACTGCTTTCACCTTGGCATCCGTTATTGTTTCCACTTCAATTTAGTCACCTTGAAAAGAGGCTTAGGAAAGAATGAAAATACAAAACCGCAGAGAGAGAGAGAGAGAGAGATGGAGAGAGAGCCTGACTGATACAATCACTGCTGTCTGCAGCTGCAATTTGTGCTTTTGTAATATGCCAAGAACTGGTGCAGTTCAAAAGGGTATCTGCTTATCTACATAATGCAATATGTACTTACAGAAAAGAGCCACCTCTGGCGATTTCGCTGCATCTTTTCTTTTCTAATGCTGCAATAAAGTAAGCATTTTGTTTCGTTTTTGTTTATGGTTTGTAAACATCAAAAAAAAAACCTTATTTTTTCCTCAAAGTGGAAAACCAACATGACCCTCGGATAAGCCCATCCCTCAACTTGAATGGCCAGCAGATAAGGTGAAAGGGAATTTAAAAATAGTATTAGGTAGTGAGAGTTCCCCCCCCCCCATATAGGTAGCCAGAGGTATCCTCCAGTGTATGTATCCAGTGGCATCCCCACTTGTAAAGGTAGCCAAAAGTTCCCTCCCCCTCCCCTGTATAGGTAGTCGGTGATAGTCCTCCCCTGTATAGGTAGCCAAAGGTTCCCCCCCCCCCCCCAGTATAGGTCAGTGATAGCCCTCGGCCTAGGCAGCCAAAGGTTTCCCCCCAGACAGGAAGTGTGTAATACCCACCTTTGACTGTCACTGGAACAAGTACCTTATATTGCCACTGATAAGCTAACTGTTGAGCACCAAAAAGGGCTCAAAGGCGGGGGTTGGCTTATCTGTGGATGTAAACCCTGTCTTGCAAAAAGGGATTTGCCATGAGCCTCAAGGTGACATGCAGTGGGCCCCATGAAGTGCAGAATCTGAGCAAAGCAAAGTGGTACCTCTCCAGGCTCCAACAATGAGATCTCAGACCTTTCTCTTCAGTGTCCCAGCCTCCATAACACCAGCAGGGGCCAGCACCAGAAGATAAAATAGCAGTCTCTCATTAGGTAGCGGTAGATTACATAATATAGGAGATGCAGCTGGACCAGTAGAGGCTTGCACTCTGGAAGAAGGAGGACAGTAATCGTGTCGCTGGAGCCTGGGGAAGTAACTTAACACTCCACTCCTTTTAACACTCTTCTCCGCTCGCATGACAGTCTAATGTAAAATCTGTTTCCTTCATCTGCAAAACTAAAAAATAATAGCTGTTATCAGGAGTAGTTCCTCAGCCAAATAGATGTGTTTAGGCTTCTGTTTACTTCTCAGCAGAGGATGGACTGAATTCAGCTGATGTTCACTGGCGTTATTAGTAGGACTAGTACTGTATGTACTCATGTTTTTTTTTCATCATGTCACATGTCCGTTTAGAAAAACACCTTAAAGTGCTGATAACAGCAAACACTACAGGGTACACATTGATCTTACATAATTTTCTGTAATGTAAACATAGGTAGTGATAAGCTTGTATTTTAAAATGGAAGCAACATCAGTAATGCTAGTATCTTACCTTGTTGGTCAAAACCTTATTTTAAAGTGAACCTGAAATATACAATAAACTAATAAGATAAGCAACTGTAAAACTGGTCCTAGAAAGTACTCTTCTAGATTATCATATTCTTATTTCAGTTTCAAGGGTTAAAGGCCTAAAGCATGTTAGATGACACTTGTCCAAGGCTAACCTCACTGCCACCTCCTTTTAGACCTCTGAAGATGTAGACTTGCCCTGTAAAGCAGCTGTAAAGTGGGTGGACCCTTTCCATCTATTGTTTCCACTGCTTGTTACCTGCTAATAATTTTGAAATGTTATCCAGTGCCTGCTACTTGCGCCCTTTCTTTGATAGTGTACTTGATGTAAGCAGATCAAGAGGTATAATGGAGAGTTAAAACTGTAGGTTTTCTTAAAGCTAAGTGCTGATCAGTAGTCTTTAGTTTGTCAGCCTAGGCCGTGATGTCATTTAGTTTTCTTCCCCAAACCACTCTGGGAGATCATGTGAAATTCCTGCTCACTTCACATAGGAGTAAAGCAAATCCACGGTGAATCAACTTGCCAGCAGTAAAGGTGCCGGCATCTCTGTTAAATTTATATGTAGACCAGGGAGAAGTAAGATTATACATTGGGCAAATATTGATTGTTGTAAAAATAAGTAATTTTATTCATTAAATTATGTATAGTAAAGTCACTTTCAAGCAAAATCTCAGCAGCAAGCACCTATGCCTCTCTCAGGGGGATGGAAAATCTCAGCTTTAAATATTTCCAGCCTACAAGGAAATAAATCCTATGCAGCTTGGAATTGGGACAGTTAAAAACAGCAGGAAGTGCATTTGATTTACCTAATTCCAGGTATGCATTACATTTGTATCCAAACATTTTTTATTGCACCCCATTGATCATCTCTTCTGAACCAATCATGTTTTCTGTCTTCAGTAAGGGCGTGGGATAGTCATCTGCTCTCTTATAGTCCACCCATGTCACCCATTCAGCCAATTAGGGGCCAGCACCAAAAGTTAAACTTGCAGTGTATAGTGCAGCCTTCTGCTATCTCATAGGCCAGCCATATCACCCATTCAACCAATTAGGGGCCTGCACCAGAAGCTAAACTATCAGTGTATAGTGCAGTTTTCTGCTCTTTCATATGCCAGATATATCGCTCATTCAACCAATTAGGGGCCAGCACCAGAAGATAAAATATCAGTGTATAGTGCAGTCTTCTGCTCTCTCAGAGGCCAGCCATGTCACTCATTCAGCCAATTATGGGCCAGCACCAGAAGATAAAATATCAGTGTATAGTGCAGTCTTCTGCTCTCTCATATAGGCCAGCCATATCACCCATTCAGCCAATTACAGGACAGCACCAGAAGATAAAATAGCAGTGTATAGTGCAGTCTTTTGCTTTTTCATAGGCCAGATATATCACCAATTCAGCTAATTACAGGCCAGCACTAGAAGATAAAATGGCAGTGTATAGTGCAGTCTTCTGCGCTCTCAGAGGCTGGCCATGTCACTCATTCAGCCAATTACGGGCCAGCACCAGAAGATAAAATAGCAGTGTATAGTGCAGTCTTCTGCTCTCTCATAGGACAGCCATATCAACCATTCAGCCAATTACTGGCCAGCACCAGAAGATAAAATATCAGTGTATAGTGCAGTCTTCTGCTCTCTCATATAAGCCAGCCATATCACCCATTCAGCCAATTACGGGACAGCACCAGAAGATAAAATAGCAGTGTATAGTGCAGTCTTTTGCTTTTTCATAGGCCAGATATATCACCAATTCAGCTAATTACAGGCCAGCACTAGAAGATAAAATAGCAGTGAATAGTGCAGTCTTCTGCGCTCTCAGAGGCCGGCCATGTCACTCATTCAGCCAATTACGGGCCAGCACCAGAAGATAAAATAGCAGTGTATAGTGCAGTCTTCTGCTCTCTCATAGGCCAGCCATATCACCCATTCAGCCAATTACGGGCCAGCACCAGAAGATAAAATAGCAGTGTATAGTGCAGTCTTCTGCTCTCTCATAGGCCAGCCATATCACCCATTCAGCCAATTACGGGCCAGCACCAGAAGATAAAATAGCAGTGTATAGTGCAGTAGTGTTTGTTTTATCACAAAAAGAATTTTCTCTTTTATAACGAGGCTGAAGTTTCTTGTTATGGTATGGGGCAAAGTTTTATTTCTTACCGCTTTATAAACCGAGCCCTATGTGTATCAGCATGCAGTAATACATGAGATGTTACACTCCATGTGCAGTATAAACCAATAATGCATTTGTGCCACTGCATCTACATCTCAGTAAATGAAGTTCTTTGTAAAACATGTTAATTATGCAGAGCTGGTAGAAGGAGGCAGCTGTAGTCTGCAGATAGCTGCATGCCAGGGTGCCGCTTGTGAACAGAAATAGAGACGAACAGAGAAATCTGAAAATGCTGGGTCTGTTTTTTTTAATTATGGTGTATTTCAGAAGCCTATAAAATAAAATATCTGTGTGTGAACCCAAGCAATGTATTTACCCTGCATCCATTCAGCAAGCTCACCAAGCTGGGCTTCAGTCACTATGTCATCGAATTCAGGATTTGTCATTTGTTTTTTGTCTGGGGTGGTGACAGATCATCCTTTCCCCTAAAGCTACATACACACACTGGTCTGAACTCGGCTGTGGTGGACAATAAGGACCGCCCAGGGGCGAGAATCGGGAGTCAGCCCAGTGTGTGTACAGTCCCGGCACAAACTTTGCTAGAGATCCAGGATGCTGGATCTTAGCGATCCTCGACACCCAAGCTCCGCACCATCACATTGTTCTCCCTGCTCCCTGAATTTACACTGTCATGCACCATTCCCTTCCCCCCACAATAGCAACAGATGTGTCCAGGGCTGTTTCGTAGGTACCAAAATAAACCAACTCAGACTCCTCAGTTTATGACTCCACCTACTCCAGATAGCCAAAATTGCTCCGACTCCTCGTTTCTGACTCCACAGTCCTTGCAGGGCTGTGGAGTGGGTACAAAAATCATCCAACTCCTCAGTTTATGAAACCTCCGACTCCAGATACCCAAAAATTGTTCCGATTCCTGGACTCCGACTCCACAGACCTGAATGCTTCTCTAGCCAGGATGCTTCTGTACAGCCTCGCCTGTGCTCTGTCACTCAAGGGATTGTGTACCGATCCTTGCCAAGCAACAGAGATTCCCTGGTGTGTGCGGGGCTTTAGTTCACCATAACTAAAGTAATCTTAATAATTATATAGAATATCAGATGATACAAAATAAAAGAAACTTGTCTAGATCTCTGCTGGTTTTTCTTTTCAGAGGAACTCCAACAAAAACTAAATAGGGATGATCAATGAGATGCAAATATTGCCAAGTTCATGCAGGATTATGAAAATGTTTATGCACATATATGTAGCCTGAAAATGGACTAATCAATTTAAACCTTGGTGGTCCATTTTCAAGCTGCATATTTTGCAAAAAAATGTACATAATCCTGCATGAACTCAGAACTATTTGTATCTCATTGATCATCCCTATTACTAAATACATTTTTTTTTTTGTAAACTAGGAAGGGATTTCAGTTTTTTATTATCGGCATCCCTGTTATGGACTCTTCTGTTTTATACCCTGGTGCCTAATTTTTAGTTATGTAACCAGCCCTATAGCAACACAAAGTAGAGGGGCTGTCTGAGGCTCCCTTTGCTGCTGATTTTTCGTTCAATTGGCACTGTGATTGGCCTGAGGAAGCAGGCTCAGACCCGCAAAACGTGTTGCCTGTGCTAAATACAAAATTTTGTTCACACAAGAATTTTGTAATTGAGGCAAGCCACCTCACCTCACTGTTTTTCATCTATTTGATATACATCAGGGCACCTCTTTTCCCTAAATTAAGGCCTATAGCAAGGATAGTATTGTCACATTAAAATACAACTAGTAGGCAAACTTTTTCTCTATTTTGAATTGGCCACTGTCCGGTGTAATTTCTGTCAGGATTACTAATGTAGATTTTGCTGTTGATTCTGACTGTGGGTTTGGAAATGGAAGGACCTCTGAAATGGGGGCCAACCACAAAGCAGATCGTGCCTCTACATCATCAGGCTGGGCACTGGCCCTGTAGTCTACAATTCATTGGGGCCTACAGTAAAAGGTTGATGCCCCCCCCCCCCCCCCCAATGTTCACAGCCCTTCCCTTGCATTCCCTTGGTGCCCTTCACAGCCTTGGGTCCCATCTCACAAGGGTCATAAAAGAAGTGTGGCCATCATGATCTTCCCACCGATAACAAGTGTAGCCACGAAGACACCTGATCTGAAGTATAGCTCCCTGTATTGGAGGAAGGGAAGGTTAGCAGTTGGGCCCCCACACAGCTCTGGGCCCGCCTGCAATTGTGGGTGCTGCTCCCCTCTAGTTACGCTCCTGGCTTAGAAGCTCTGTTCTGATGCTGTTGGCTTTACAGTAGTGGAAAAATAAGATGTGGGTAAGATTGTCCAAACTAATGGCAACACCCTTCCCTAAAAACATTCAGCAACCTATTGTACACACATAACTCTGCTGCCTGTATCCAGCCAAACACTGCATCATCAGCAACAAGAAATGTTGATGATATTTCAGCCAAACGTTACCAGACACTAATGGCTGTTCCACATAGATTACAGGCAGATGTGACCATTTTCATTGAACTTACCTGAAACTTTCCATTTCCCTTGAATCAGTCAATAATGTTTAATTGATCCTAAAGACAGACTCGGTCTGATTGAGAGTAGTGAGCAATCAGGGTTGCTCCAGATTGATTGGCTGTCTGGTGGCTCTATACTACATTGAGCAGCACTAATTATGCATAGATACTTGTACAATTAGCTCTGATGGGACTTCTGCTAGATACCTAGATATCTGATCAATACTGAGTGAGGTGCATTGACTGCTTCTTATTGCAATTGAGGCACGGCAATGGCATATAATAAAATGTAATTTATTATTCAAAATACTCCATTTTATGTTGAATATCCTGGTTTCAGCATCAGAAATAATTCTTAAATGTAAATATTGCGTTATATTGTGACCCTGCCCTCCCAGGGCTATTTTAGCTTAGGCTATGATGTCACAGCATTCTTTCCCAGAGGCTTCCGGGATGAAGCAGGTTATTTTGGCATCAAACACCAAAGCTGGGTGCCGCTATAGCACTAATGCCATAGTGCGCACCCCACGCAAGAATAATTCTGTGTTCTGGCGACCACTGTACCCCAAATCACTTCTCCCTCCGAGTTGCTACAGCTCCGAGGAGGAATATTATTTAGGGGCATTATATGTACGCCTCCAGGAGACAAAGTGCTGTTCGCCTTATTTAATAACAAACATTCCGCAGGGACGCTGCTTGCCAGCTGTAGATGTCGCCACCTGTGATAAATTTAAGTAAATCAGGGTGAGGAGAGATTTTCAAAGGGCACACATTGAGTAGATAATTTATGAAGTAATACTGTAAAAATAAGCAAATATTATTGATTAAGTTAAGTTCAGTAAAGTTCCTCATTAACTACAAGTAGAGTTATGCCAGCATCACATGTTGTGTGAAGAGTGATGAGCTTTAGGTGCCCTCCAGCATCCCGGACCTTGAGCCTATGTTTCCATAAAGTTCAGGCATGATATTCATAAGAGAGCTACTATGCACTGCTCAGGGTTATTGCTTACTCTGTGGAAATGTAAGTGACCAATTTTGCAGTTAATCCAGAAAGACGATTTTTTTTTCAGTATTTAAATTCAGAAATTCTTCCCTGCTCCCTTTTTTTGAGGAACAATTACCCTCACAACCCTGCGTCTGTTCGTTTCTCTAAAGCTGCCTAATCAAAATTCCCTCCGGACACAGAACAGATACAGTCTTGATTTAATCTTGTTGGCACCAGGCCTCTGGGGGCTCAATCAAGCAACTATGTCATTGCTAATGTCTTCTCTCTCTGCAGTAGCTCCACCAATAGCCTCTGAATCTCGCACCCCTAAGTGGTGTTATATTGTAAATGACTGCACGTCACAGCTCCCAGTGTGACAGCGGGAGGGGGGGAAACATACATTTTCCACAGCTTGTATATTTATCTGACTGCTTTCCTAGTGTATGTAAGGCACCAGCATTTTTATTGATTTTATTTCAGGGCTGCACAATTTATGCACAGCAACAGAGGTAACAAAAGGGAAATCGGAATAATTTGCAGAGGTGCGAGCAAAAAAAACACAGGAAGCTATTACTGCGACAACAATAGTAAGCAATAACTAGTGTGGCTTTCATCAATCATTTTCCTTCAGTTATTTTAGGATAAATCAGTATTCTCAGTATTTTTAACAGGAGAAGCGTCTCCGTGCCATTTATTTACAGAAAGTGATCTTATAGCAGATTGTTACACTATAAACTGCATACCATGCAGCTGTCCCTCTAATCCTGCGGCTGGTCTGCACAGACACTGTATGTCTGGCTGCCACTTACGGTAAGTTCCCACAATATGCTAAGATTCCCTTTATGGATGATCTGCCAGGCAGCCACGACCTGTACTGACATCAGCTGCATCCTACATAAGATAAGCAGCAGAGACATAGGGTGTGCAGCCATGACTTGTCCTGACCTCAGCTGCAACCTACTCAAGCTAAGAAGCAGACACATAGGGTGTGCAGCCACTACCTATTCTGACCTCAGCTGCATCCTGCACAAGCTAAGCAGCAGACACATAGTGTTGGCAGCCACTACCTATTCTGACCTCAGCTGCATCCTACATAAGATAAGCGGCAGGGACATGGGGTGGGCAGCCATGACCTGTCCTGACCTCAGCTGCATCTTATATAAGATAAGCAGCTGAGACATAGGGTGGGCAGTCACGACCTGTCCTGACCTGAGTGACCTCAGCTAAATTCTACATACGATAAGCAGCAGAGACATAGCGTGGGCAACCATGACCTGTCCTGACCTCATCCGCATCATACACATGCTAAGAAGCAGACACATAGGTAGTGTGGGCAGCCGCAACCTGTCCTGTCCTCAGCTGCATCCTACATAAGATAAGCAGCAGAGACATAGGGTGGGCAGCAATGACCTGTCCTGACCTCAGCTGCAACTGACTCAAGCTAAGAAGCAGACACGTAGAGTGTGCAGCCACTACCTATCCTGACCTCAGCTGCATCATACACAAGCTAAGCAGCAGACACGTAGTGTGAGCAGCCATGACCTGTCCTGACCTCATCCACATCATACACAAGCTAAGAAGCAGACATGTAGGGTGGGCAGCCACGACCTGTCCTGACCTCATCTGCATCATACACAAACTAAGCAGATGACACGTAGGGTGGGCAGGCATGATCTGTCCTGATCTCATCTGCATCAGATACAAGCTAAGCAGCAGACATGTAGCGTGGGCAGCCACGACCTGTCCTGACCTCATCTGCATCCTACACAAGCTAAGCAGAAAATATGTAGGATAGGAAGCCACGACCTATCCTGACCTCAGCTGCATCCTACACAAGCTAAGCAGCAGACACGTAGTGTGGGCAGCCACGACCTGTCCTGGCCTCAGCTGCATTCTACATAAGATAAGCAGCAGAGACATAGGGTGGGCAGCCATGACCTGTCCTGACCTCAGCTGCATCCTACACAAGCTAAGCAGAAAATATGTAGGATGGGGAGCCACGACCTGTCCTGACTTCAGCTGCATCCTACATAAGCTAAACAGTAGACACATAGGATGAGAGCAAGCTAGCAATTGTCTGAAGTAGGGTCTTTATTTTATTTCATCGATCCAGAGGATTGAAGGATTGGTGGTAAAGCTTCATAGAATGCAGCCTTATCACCAGTTTGTTGTGTAGCAATTTACTGCAGGGTCACTATTAGAAAAATAACGCTATACAATACTTTATGTAGACAGAAGGCCAAACGCTCTAAAACCCCCAGAAAGCAAACACTCCACCGGTGCAGGATCAGGTGAGCCAAGCCAGAGGTAACATCAAGCAAAGGAGGATCCGCAGACACATCGAAGTGATAAAAGCTGGTATTCTTTATTGAAAAAAGCCACAAAAATGACATAGAAAAGGCCACAAAAATGACTGACGTGTATCAGGCTCAAAGTTCGCCCTTAATCATAGTCATGTGATGATGACTATGATTAAGGGCGAACTTTGAGCCCGATACGCGGCAGTCATTTTTGTGGCCTTTTCTATGTCATTTTTGTGGCTTTTTTCAATAAAGAATACCAGCTTTTATCACTTCGATGTGTCTGCGGATCCTCCTTTGCTTGATGATACAATACTTTATATTACTTAACATAGTTATACTTTACTTCTCTGCCGCTGCATCTTTTACGTTCCTAAATACTTCACTTAAAGATCAAGGGTGTATATATACACATAGTTGTGTTTACGAGCTTCCTCAGCGCGTCCTCATCACTGCCCATTAGTATAATGATTGGTGAATGGGAATATGTTATCCCAAAGTCAATCAAATAAATTAATGATCACTGCTCAAATGAGTAGCTGTGATCATTTATTGACAGTGAAATGAAAAGCAAACACACTAACTTCCTGTGTACTGTTGTAAGTACACAGTATAAAGTGTGGCGATATCTAGTGGATAAAAAATAAATTAACAACAAATTCTAAAATAAATCTTCTATAAGTATTAACTTTCTGCCCAAAGTTACCAAAATAAAATACTTGTGAACCCCCCCCCCCCCCCAAAAAAAAAAAAACAACAACCCCAAAGTGACAGGATTTAAAAAAAATAATTACCTTAGGGACCCAGCCTTTTTAATATGTATGTCTCAAGGGTATATTACCATTATTTTTTGGGAATAAGAGCTTGTAATTATTGACAGAGTATTAACAAACACAAAAACCCCCTTTGTTTCTCCCCAAAAATGATATCACGGGACATTGTAATAGGGTCATAATTTAAATGTTGTAATAACCAGGACAACCGGGAAAATAAAATGTATGTTTTTTATCTACAGTAGCACTTTTTATCTCCAAACTATAATGGCTGAAATCTGAGAAGTAATGACTTTTTTTAATTCATTACAACTTATTTCCTTTAAAATGCATATGAAATACAATAATTGGAAAAAGTACCACCTAAAGAAAGCCTACATTGTCCCGCAAAAAAACAATATATAAATCATTTAAGCGTGAGGAGTACCAATAAAGTTATTGGCAAATGAATAGGAGGAGCATGACTGTTTTTTTAAGGGAAAGTAACCTGTTTTGGGGAAGTGTTTAATACAGTTTCATAGAAAATAAAGGGCCCAATCCAATTCACTTTTTCTCCCAGGTTTTCTTCTAGGAGATACATTTTCCTTTCCTGTTTAATTAACATTTTGTAACGATCGGTGGGCGCAGAGAGTATCTGATTACCGGTGATCTGCAGTATCACCGAAAATACAGATATATACCAGATTATAAGTGAACTGCAGTCTCACCGATAATCCGATATACAAACTAACCTCTGATCACCCGAGTAGAGTGTAGTGTTTGGTGTAACTGTAACACTAAGAGGACAAGGCCTCAATGCAGTAAGGAGTACTGCACAGATTCCTTCCGCAGACCTGAGCTCTCCAAGACGGGAGGAGTCAGACTGACAGTAGGAAGGGATATCTGAAAGTGACCCTCAGGAGGAAGGATCGCTAACAGAGCGAGGAACCGCCTCTAACGGTAAGGTCGGTTCTCGAGGTCGGACAAGCCAGGTCGTACACACATGGACAGATAAAGTACAGGATCAGGAGGCAAAGGCAGAGTCAAAGTACAGGCAGGGTTCAGCAACGGGGTATCAGAAATATCGGGGTACAAAATCAGGAGGCAGAAGCAGAGTCAAGGAACGAGCCGGGGTTCGGCAACAGAGTATCAGAAATATCGAGGTACAAGATCAGAGTTCAGGAGGATAGTCAAGGCAGGCAGGAAGTCATAACAGATAATCACAATCAAACTAGTACTTTAGCTATCAACAGAATCTATCTTAGTGTAGGATTACAGCTCCAGCTGGTCCCGGCACACTAACGGATCTGACTACGGATCTGGGTGCTCCCACATATGTGATCGCACGCCAGACAAAGAGCAAGTGAACAACCAGCAGTATATATACTCTAGGACCTTTCCAGGACCTCCCTAATTGCTGGTCCAATGAGAGCAGTGGAATTTGTCAGCTGACCCAGCTGGTCAGCCGACACCCTTCTAACTGCTATTTAAACTCTGCCTCTGTGCTCGCGCGCGTGTAAGTCTGAATCTTGGTGGACTATCAGTCCCAGCCACACCAGTACTGTTTTGCAATGTATCTAATGCGGGGGTCGCCTCTGGTGTGGATTCCGCCGTTACCAATGCGGATTCCGCCGCACTGCCCATGCGGCATGCGGTGTTTTTTCCGCGTTGTGACGCCATGCTGGACGCGGAAACAGCCGCCTCACCTCGAGAGACGGCGGCTTTTCCGCGTTTCCTTACAGTACCCCCCCCCCCCCCCGAGGAGTGGACTCCGGACAACTCCCACCAGGTTTCTCGGGGTGTAAGGCATGAAACTCCCTTTTTAATTCGTCTGCATGCATGCGCGTCCCCGGTACCCATTGCCTCTCCTCAATGCCGTACCCTTTCCAGTGCACGAGGTATTGTACCGAGTTTTGTACAGAGCGTGAATCTAGAATCTTCTCCACCTCATATTCGTGTTGGGCATCTACCAAGACAGGAGGAGGAGGAGTGGGACCCACCTGGACTGCTGGCTTAAGAAGGGACACGTGGAAAGACCTCACCCCCCGCATGCTAGAGGGAAGATCAACGGTGTAAGTAACATCATTGACTTTCCTGACAACCGGGAATGGACCCACAAACCTGGGACCAAGCTTATTCGAAGGTTGTCTTAGGGTCAAGTGACGTGTGGACACCCAGACCAAGTCTCCTGGTCGGAACTTCCACTCCAGCGACCGTCTTTTGTCAGCTTGACCCTTCTGACTCAAAAAGGCCTTCTCCAGGTTACTTCTAACCGTCCCCCAAAGGTCCTTCAATGACTTTTGCCAGGCCTCCAGGGCTGGGAAAGGAGTGGAGGCTATAGGTAATGGGGAAAATTTGGGTGATCTCCCCGTCACCACCTGAAAGGGAGAGAATCCGGAGGACGAGTTTTTTAAATTATTCTGGGCAAATTCTGCGAAGGGCAGAAATCTGACCCAATCGTCCTGCGCCTCTGCCACATAACACCTTAAAAATTGCTCTAAAGACTGATTTATTCTCTCAGTCTGGCCGTTGGTCTGTGGGTGATAGCCCGATGAAAAAGACAGCTTTATGCCCATGAGGTGGCAAAAAGCTTTCCAAAACCGTGAGACGAATTGGACTCCCCTGTCTGAAACTATGTCTTCGGGAATGCCATGTAAACGGAAGACATGAGTGATAAACAACTCGGCCAATTCCTGAGCCGAGGGGAGTCCTTTCAAAGGCACAAAGTGGGCCATCTTACTAAAGCGGTCGACTATCACCCAAATGACCGCCATACCTTCAGACCTGGGAAGCTCACCCACAAAATCCATGGACAGGTGGGTCCACGGCTCATTCGGGGTGGGCAAAGGCTGCAACGTACCGACAGGTGCCAGCCGGGAGGGTTTACTCTTGGCACATATCAAACACTCTTTTACGTATTCCTTACAATCCGCTGCCAAGGAAGGCCACCAGGCGCATCTGGCTATCAGATCCTGTGTTCTGGATGCCCCAGGATGCCCTGCGTTCTTATGTGCATGAAACATCTCAAGAACCTGCAGGCGAAAAGGCAGAGGAACGAACAGGACCCCTGCGGGCTTCCCTTCCGGAATGTCTTGCTGAAAGGGAGCCAATGTCTCCCTCCAATCCTCCCAAGTTTCAGTGGCTGCCAGTATTAATTTCTGGGGAATAATGGTCTCTGGAATGGAGGGCTGTGCTGTCTCTGATTCAAAACATCTGGATAGAGCATCCGCCTCAACATTCTTGCTCCCTGGGGTGTACGTAATAATGAAACTAAACCTGGAGAAGAACAACGACCATCGAGCCTGGCGAGGGCTCAACCTCTTAGCCCCCTCGATGTACTCTAGGTTTTTGTGATCGGTGTAAACCGTGATGGTATGCTCAGCTCCCTCTAACCAGTGTCGCCATTCCTCGAAAGCCAATTTGATGGCCAAGAGCTCCCTGTTGCCAATATCGTAATTCCTCTCTGCAGGGGAGAACCTGCGAGAGAAATACGCACACGGGTGCATTTTACCCTGCAAGCCTGACCGCTGTGACAGCACAGCCCCCACCCCAACCTCCGAGGCATCCACCTCCACAATGAACGGGAAAGAGGCATCCACATGTCTGAGGATGGGTGCTGAACAGAATAGGCCCTTCAGGGTGGCAAAAGCATGTAAAGCCTCAGGAGACCAGTGAGTGGTATCTGCCCCCTTCTTAGTGAGGCAGGTAAGGGGAGCAATGACAGTGGAGTACCCCTTTATAAACCGTCTATAGTAGTTGGCGAAGCCAAGAAAGCGCTGAAGGGATTTCAACCCAACCGGCTGTGGCCACTCCAGAACAGCGGAGACCTTGGCAGGATCCATAGACAGGCCTGTGGTGGAAATTATGTACCCCAAGAACGCAACAGATGTTACTTCGAAGATGCACTTCTCAAGCTTTGCGTATAACGAGTTCTGCCTTAACTGATTTAACACAAACCTCACATGGTTTCTATGTTCAGTGAGGTTGTTGGAGAAGATAAGAATATCATCAAGATAAACTAGTACAAATTTCCCCAACACCTCCCGGAATACCTCGTTAATGAGTTCCTGAAAAACGGCCGGAGCATTACATAACCCGAAGGGCATCACCAGGTACTCATAATGCCCGTCTGGTGTATTAAAGGCCGTCTTCCACTCATCGCCCCTTCTTATACGTATCAGATTGTACGCGCCCCGCAAATCTAGTTTAGAAAAAATCTTAGCGTCAGTAACCTGAGTGAACAAATCATCTATCAGTGGCAACGGATAGCGATTCTTTATAGTAATCTTGTTGAGACCGCGATAATCGATGCAGGGTCGCAGGCCTCCGTCTTTCTTTTTGACAAAAAAGAACCCTGCTCCAGCAGGTGACCGGGACGGGCGAATGAAACCCTTGGCCAAATTTTCACGGATGTACTCCTGCATGGCCAATTTTTCGGGCCCTGATAGATTGTACAAGTGACCCCGGGGGGGAACACAACCTGAACGGAGATCACTGGGACAATCGAAAGGACGATGTGGGGGCAATTTATCAGCTGCCTTGGGACAGAACACATCGGAAAATTCAGAATACTGATCTGGTACCCCTTCCACCTGAAATCTGGTTTGCCCCAAGGTCAACTTCCCCAAACACCGCTGAAAACAACGAGGTGACCAAGTGGTTAACTGACCCGTGGCCCAGTCTATTTGAGGTGAATGAAGTTGCAACCACGGCATGCCCAGGATAATAGTTGAGGTAGACATGTGCAGTACAAAAAACGATAATTGTTCCCCATGCAGTACCCCTATGGTGACCTTCACCTCCGGGGTCTGCGACAGAGCACGATTCCGTTGTAGAGGGGAATGGTCTACTGCCGTGACCTGAATGGGGGGTGTCACAGGAGTGAGCGGAATACCCAACTCCTGAGCAAACTTAAAGTTCATAAAATTGGCCGCTGAGCCTGAGTCAATGAAAGCCTCAGTGGCCACCGATTTCTTCTCCCATGTAACTGTACAAGGGAGAAGCAATTTCTTTTCTTTAAGGGGTGCAAGTGGCGTGCCTAGGGTGTCACCCCCCACTACTCCTAGGCAAATTCGTTTCCCGACTTGTTCGGGCAGTTGATCCATCATTCTCCGCCTTCGCTCCACCTGGGTCAATTTCGAACAACCAATCTGCATTGGTTCGGGTGGAGGCAAGGCCGGAGGAGATGAGACAAATGGAGATGGCGTTACTAAGGGTGCAGCGGAGGGTGCCACATATGATGTTACCCTGGCACGGTGACTGCCCCGAATCTGCCTCTGATGGCGTAATCGACGGTCGACTCGAATGGCCGATGTGATGGCCTCATCGACTGTCCTGGGCTCGGGCAAGGTTAGCATTAAATCGGAGACCTCCTCCGACAACCCAGACAAGAAGTAATCCATGAGGGCAAAATTATCAAATCTGGCCGTGACTGACCATCTGCGAAATTCTGCCGCGTAATCCTCGACTGAACCCCTGTCTTGCCGCAAAAGTTTGAGCTTCCGCTCAGAGGTTGCCGCAAGGTCAGGGTCGTCGTAAATTACGGCCATGGCCTTAAAGAATTCCTCTACCGAGGTCAGAGCAGTATCGGTAGGAGGCAGGTTGTATGCCCATGACTGGGAGTCACCAGTCAGCAAAGTTTTAATAAAGTTGACCCGTTGGGTCTCAGTCCCCGAGGATCGGGGTCTCAACTCGAAGTACGATAACACTCTACTCTGAAAATTCCGGAAGTCAGACTTGTGGCCGGAAAATTTATCTGGTACGGGCATACGTATGTCAGCACTAGGAGGGGATCGCACTGAATCAACTGACGTCTGGAGGGTTCGCACAGAGCCTGATAGGACATCAATCATAGTCTTGTGGCTACCCAGCACTTGGTTGATGTTTTCCACCGAAGTGGCAAGTGCGCCCAGACGGTCAGTGTGTGCGTCCATTTGCATTTTTTGGGTCTGGCGTTCTGTAACGATCGGTGGGCGCAGAGAGTATCTGATTACCGGTGATCTGCAGTATCACCGAAAATACAGATATATACCAGATTATAAGTGAACTGCAGTCTCACCGATAATCCGATATACAAACTAACCTCTGATCACCCGAGTAGAGTGTAGTGTTTGGTGTAACTGTAACACTAAGAGGACAAGGCCTCAATGCAGTAAGGAGTACTGCACAGATTCCTTCCGCAGACCTGAGCTCTCCAAGACGGGAGGAGTCAGACTGACAGTAGGAAGGGATATCTGAAAGTGACCCTCAGGAGGAAGGATCGATAACAGAGCGAGGAACCGCCTCTAACGGTAAGGTCGGTTCTCGAGGTCGGACAAGCCAGGTCGTACACACATGGACAGATAAAGTACAGGATCAGGAGGCAAAGGCAGAGTCAAAGTACAGGCAGGGTTCAGCAACGGGGTATCAGAAATATCGGGGTACAAAATCAGGAGGCAGAAGCAGAGTCAAGGAACGAGCCGGGGTTCGGCAACAGAGTATCAGAAATATCGAGGTACAAGATCAGAGTTCAGGAGGATAGTCAAGGCAGGCAGGAAGTCATAACAGATAATCACAATCAAACTAGTACTTTAGCTATCAACAGAATCTATCTTAGTGTAGGATTACAGCTCCAGCTGGTCCCGGCACACTAACGGATCTGACTACGGATCTGGGTGCTCCCACATATGTGATCGCACGCCAGACAAAGAGCAAGTGAACAACCAGCAGTATATATACTCTAGGACCTTTCCAGGACCTCCCTAATTGCTGGTCCAATGAGAGCAGTGGAATTTGTCAGCTGACCCAGCTGGTCAGCCGACACCCTTCTAACTGCTATTTAAACTCTGCCTCTGTGCTCGCGCGCGTGTAAGTCTGAATCTTGGTGGACTATCAGTCCCTGCCACACCAGTACTGTTTTGCAATGTATCTAATGCGGGGGTCGCCTCTGATGTGGATTCCGCCGTTACCAATGCGGATTCCGCCGCACTGCCCATGCGGCATGCGGTGTTTTTTCCGCGTTGTGACGCCATGCTGGACGCGGAAACAGCCGCCTCACCTCGAGAGACGGCGGCTTTTCCGCGTTTCCTTACACATTTCAGCACTTTGCAAATGAAAAAGTACCAAAAAGTAGGTGAAAAAGTACTGTCAAAATTATTCTGAGTATTTTCTTGCTTGCTGGTGGCTTCAAATTTATTTTTATTAATAAGATGTGAAAATTCACCTAAGAGAACACTTAGGAGAAAAAGTCAGTTGGATCAGGCCCAAAATGTAATCTGAATACACAACATGCTTCTTAACCTCCTTGGCGGTAATCCCGAGCTGAGCTCGGGGTATGCCGCCGGAGGTCGCCGCTCAGGCCCTGCTGGGCCGATTTGCAATCTGAAAAAAGCAGCACACGCAGCCGGCAGTTTGCCAGCCGCGTGTGCTGCCCGATGGTCCCCCCAGCCGCCCGAGCCCAGCGCAGCCGGAACAAACAGTTCCGGCCGGCGCTAGGGGCTGGATCGGGCGGCTCTGACGTCAGGACGTCGACTGACGTCCATGATGTCACTCCGCTCAAAGCGAAACAAGATAGGCCGCTCATTGCGGCCTATCTTGTTACTTTCGATTGCCGGAGGCGATCGAAAGTACGCTTCCGGAGCGCCCTCTAGTGGGCTTTCATGCAGCCAACTTTCAGTTGGCTGCATGAAATATTTTTTTTTTAATTTAAAAAAAACCCCATTTCAGCCTCCCTGGCAAAATAAATAAACCGCCAGGGAGGTTAATACTACTAAATGCTGGTTGCATGTAAACAAATTTTAACTTTAGCTGCTGTATATTTTTACTTCTAGAGTAAGTAGGAGTAGCTATCTTAATCTCCTCTTTGGCATTGGGGTGAGGGAGTGCCCTCTGTTCTAAACATTTGTGTTGCTAGTCAGTCAAATCCTAGTCCTGGCACTCGCAGACACTGAAGTACTGTGCGTGTGGCTACCTTTGATTGTGCAGCAGCCGCACTTAAGCTACATTCACGCATTCAACAAGCGCATGACAACCCGCACGACCTGACGAACCGCACGACCTGACGTACTGCATGACCTGTATGTCCACAATAAACGACCAACTCATTTACATACTGTGTACGCAAGCGGAACGATGGACTACACATTGAAAACAAGTCCCAGTCGTTTACAAGTCGTTCAAACAACTTGTACACATGCATCATCTGCACAATACCAAACCAACAGTCGTGTGAATAGATCCGACACTTGGAATGTTTGTTATCAGTCGCTCGTCAAGTCGTTTGCACCCGTACACCTGCATGATTGTCGTCCAACAGTCTAAAACAGACTAAAGTTAGACGACAATACGGCAGTTTGGTTGAGCGTGTGTAAGGACCTTTATGAAGTACATTGCTGTGTGCCAGTATGGAGCTGCCTCTCAAACGCCTGACTATGACTTTGTGATTGCCCTTGAGAAAGGAGTATACTGTGGCCCCGAAACATTAAATGGATATTATACTGTAGATATTGTCTAACAAGTATTTGTGATTTGAAGTGCCTGCTGAATGTATAACTCATTGGATTATTTGGTGTTTCCACCCACCATTCAGCTGAGAGCACTCTACTAGCCAATACTGTGGGGTTAAAAATTCTTCTTTCTAGTACACATATGTAACAGTGCAACTCTGTGGATAACGCTGTGCTAAACTATACAAAATTAATTAACCAAAACAACAAAAACATATCTTATAGCAGTATCATTTTTGGCTTATTTCCCTTATACAAATGCATTTTGAAATCATCTATTTTCTTGTCTCTCTTATAAATAATTCACTATTGTAAACATTGTTTGCCATTGGCTCTTGCAAATGAAGACATGCTACCTTATTTTCCATAAAATCATTTAGCTGTTTGATATAAAAGTGCATATGCAGAATAACAATAACCCAGGAACGTGACAAATATTCATAACAGAGCTCCCCATTCACATTCCGTGCTCCATCTGTGCCCTTGGCTCAAATAATTATGCAGATTAATAGTTGGTTGCGAAAGAGATGCATTTGCTTCCATTTTTTTTTTTTTTTTGATCCAGCAGAGCACAAAACAATTGCAGGAAAGTAGTGGCTGAGCTTTTATTGGACAGCTACAAAATTATGCAAAGAGCTTTTTTGTTCACAAAGCTATAAAGCTTTCTAAACAAAGCTACTTTGGACAAAAATGAGTCTGAAAACAAACATGAGCGACTGATTCTAACATAATATTTTGTACCATATTTAGAGCACGTTTAAGCACATTAGCGTAGATGACTTAAGATAACCTTGATAGTAATGGTGTGTTCTTTATAGGGTGGCTGTCAGCAGGTTTGATTGTTGAAACACTGATTGCTAAGCTGCAGTGATGGGGTTTGGCTTTTTTCATATCAGATGTGTCTGAAATTCTGTGCATTGAACTGCATTTGAAAACACAAATTAACCACTTCAGGACAGCCCCCAGGGGCGGCGGCGGGCGTGGTTAGGCGGCAATCGCGTAATTCGTGACGCGATCAGCCGCCGGCGACTGGCTCCGCCCCCCTCGCGGTGTAACCCGCCGGCTGTTCGGAAGCGCCGGCGGGTTACTAGCACCCGGATCGCCGCTGCCCATATTTATAATAGGCTTTGTAATGTATACAAAGCCTATTATACTGGCTGCCTCCTGCCCTGGTGGTCCCAGTGTCCGAGGGACCACCAGGGCAGGCTGCAGCCACCCTAGTCTGCACCCAAGCACACTGATTTCCCCCTCCCCCTGCCCCCTGATTGCCCACAGCACTCCTCAGACCCCTGCCCACCCCCCAGACCACTGTTCGCACCCAATCACCCATCAATCACTCCCTGTCACTTTCTGTCAACGCTATTTTTTTAACCCCAAACTGCCCCCTGCTCCCTCCTGATCACCCCCCACCCCTCAGATTCTCCACAGACCCCCCCCCCCTGTGTACTGTATGCCTCTATCCCCCCTGTAATAACCCACTGGTCACCTGTAAATCACCTGTCAATCACCCATCAATCACCCCCTGTCACTGCCACCCATCAATCAGCCCCTAACCTGCCCCTTGCGGGCAATCTGATCACCCACCCACACCAATAGATCGCCCGCAGATCCAACATCAGATCACCTCCCAAGTGCAGTGTTTACATCTGTTCTCTCCTCTAAACACCCACTAATTACCCATCAATCACCCCCTATCACCACCTGTCACTGTTACCCATCAGATTAGACCCTAATCTGCCCCTTGCAGGCATCCAATCACCCACCCACACGCTCAGATTGCCCTCAGACCCCCCCCCCCCCTTATCAATTCGCCAGTGCATTATTTACATCTGTTCTTCCCTGTAATAACCCACTGATCACCTGTCAATCACCTATCAATCATCCATCAATCACCCCCTGTCACTGCCACCCATCAATCACCCCCTGTCATTGCCACCCATCAATCAGCCCCTAACCTGCCCCTTGCGGGCAATCTGATCACCCACCCACACCATCAGATTGCCCCAGACCTACCCTCAGATCACCTCCAAAGTGCATTGTTTACATGTGTTCTGCCATCTAATCACCCACTGATCACCCATCAATCAGCCCCTGTCACTGATACCCATCAGATTAGACCCCTATCTGCCCCTAGGGCACCCAATCACCCGCCCACACCCTCAGAACGCCCTCAGACCCTAGCCCTGATCACCTCGCCAGTGCATTGCTTGCATCTATTTCCCCCCTCTAATCACACCTTGAGACACCCATCAATCACCTCCTGTCACCACCTGTCACCCCCTAGCACACCTACCCATCAGATCAGGCCCTAATTTGCCCCGTGTGGGCTCTTGATCACTCGGCCAAACCCTCAGATCCCCCTCAGACCCCCTTCCGATCATCTCCCCAGTGCATTGATTGCATCTATTTTCCCCTCTAACCACCCCCTGAGACACCCATCAATCACCTCCTGTCACCCCCCTAGCACTCCTATCCATCAGATCAGGCCCAATACAACCTGTCATCTAAGAGGCCCCTCATAGACCACCTGTCATCAAATTTTGCAGATGCTTATACCCCTGAACAGTCATTTTGAGAAATTTGGTTTCCAGACTACTCACGGTTTTGGGCCCGTAAAATGCCAGGGCAGTATAGGAACCCCACAAGTGACCCCTATTTAGAAAAGACACCCTAAGGTATTCTGTTAGGTGTATGACAAGTTCATAGAAGATTTTATTTTTGTCAAAAGTTAGCGGAAATTGATTTTTATTGTTTTTTTCACAAAGTGTCATTTTTCACTAACTTGTGACAAAAAATAAAATCTTCTATGAACTCACCATACACATAACGAAATACCTTGGGGTGTCTTCTTTCTAAAATGGTAAAGGGAGGGGGGACACCAAGAGCCCAATAGTGTGATATTGTATAGATGATAATTAATAATGAGTAATATAACAATTTAATACTCACAAACCAGGGTTACCATTAGGCAACCACTGTGAAGGCAGGTGGGGAGATTAACCTGACCCCACTCAGGATTAAAAGTCGCTCTCTGTAGATGGGAAGAAGATGGGTACAACCCTCCACCAAGGGTGGACTTAGCAATATGTAGAAGCTTTCCAGAGGCGCCAATAGAATAAAAGTCACTTAAACGAGCTTAAAACCGATGGGGCAGTGGTGGGCCTATCCCATCCATGCGGACAAAGCAAACAAAGGAAGGACTGTGGCATCAACAGTCAAACAACAATTTATTTATACTCCACAGTAAAAATAGGCAACGCGTTTCACGGGCTCAATCCCGCTTCATCAGGCCAATGAAAAAGGAGCATACAGCTTAACAGCATCAAAACCACACTGAGGCGCTCAGTGTGGTTTTGATGCTGTTAAGCTGTATGCTCCTTTTTCATTGGCCTGATGAAGCGGGATTGAGCCCGTGAAACGCGTTGCCTATTTTTACTGTGGAGTATAAATAAATTGTTGTTTGACTGTTGATGCCACAGTCCTTCCTTTGTTTGCTTTGTCCGCATGGATGGGATAGGCCCACCACTGCCCCATCGGTTTTAAGCTCGTTTAAGTGACTTTTATTCTATTGGCGCCTCTGGAAAGCTTCTACATATCTTTCTAAAATGGGGTCAAAGGTATTCCGTTAGGAGTATGGTGAGTTCATAGAAGATTTTATTTTTTGTCACAAGTTAGCGGAAAATGACACTTTGTGAAAAAAAACAATTAAAATCAATTTCCGCTAACTTGTGACAAAAAATAAAATCTTCTATGAACTCACCATACTCCAAACGGAATACCTTGGGGTGTCTTCTTTCTAAAATGGGGTCATTTGTGGGGTTCCTATACTGCCCTGGCATTTTACGGGCCCTAAACCGTGAGGAGTAGTCTTGAAACAAAATGTCGCAAAATGACCTGTGAAATCCTAAAGGTACTCATTGGACTTTGGGCCCCTTAGCGCAGTTAGGGTGCAAAAAAGTGCCACACATGTGGTATCGCCGTACTCAGAAGAAGTAGTATAATGTGTTTTGGGGTGTATTTTTACACATACCCATGCTGAGTGGGAGAAATATCTCTGTAAATAGACAATTATGGGTAAAAAAAATCAAACAATTGTCATTTACGGAGATATTTCTCCCACCCAGCATGGGTATGTGCAAAAATACAGCCCAAAACACATTATACTACGTCTCCTGAGTACGGCAATACCACATGTGTGGCACTTTTTTGCAGCCTAACTGCGCTAAGGGGCCCAAAGTCCAATGAGCATCTTTAGGCTTTACAGGGGTGCTTACAATTAGGCACCCCCCAAAATGCCAGGACAGTGAACACACCCCACAAATGACCCCATTTTGGAAAGTAGACACTTCAAGGTATTCAGAGAGGAGCATAGTAAGTCCGTGGCAGATTTCATTTTTTTTTTTGTCGCAAGTTAGAAGAAATGGAAACTTTTTTTTTTTTTAGTCACAAAGTGTCATTTTCCGCTAACTTGTGCCAAAAAATAAAATCTTCTATGAACTCACCATGCCTCTCACTGAATACTTTGGGATGTCTTCTTTCCAAAATGGGGTCATTTGGGGGGTATTTATACTATCCTGAAATTTTAGCACCTCATGAAACATGACAGGTGGTCAGAAAAGTCAGAGATGCTATAAAATGGGAAAATTCACTTTTGGCACCATAGTTTGTAAACGCTATAACTTTTACCCAATCCAATAAATATACACTGAATGTTTTTTTTTTTATCAAAGACATGTAGCAGAATAACTTTCGTGCTCAAATGTATAGGAAATTTTACTTTATTTGAAAAATGTCAGCACAGAAAGTTAAAAAAGTCATTTTTTCGACAAAATTCATGTCTTTTTTGATGAATATAATAAAAACTAAAACTCGCAGCAGCAATCAAGTAGCACCAAAAGAAAGCTGTATTAGTGACAAGAAAAGGAGGTAAAATTCATTTAGGTGGTAGTTTGTATGACCGAGCAATAAACCGTGAAAGCTGCAGTGGTCTGAATGGAGAAAAAGGCTCTGGTCCTTAAGGGGCGAAAAGACTGTGGTCCTCAAGTGGTTAATGCACCAGATATGTAGCAAGCAGGATCATTTTCTGGTGTGAACATGAAGGTCGTTCTATGTGATCTTTACTCATATTAAACCTTTTTAATTGATTATTTTTTCTTGGAAGTTCAAAGTCTTTTGTTACTTACTTACTAAGGCTCTTGGCTGTGTCACATCTCTTTTATTGGGGGAGTGGGTCATCCTTGGCCCAATCTTTCGAAGAATTATGTGAACAAGCCCTTGGTTTACATTATGTGTGTTTGTGTTGAACTTGAGAAGTGTCTTCAGAATTATCTATGTTGTCCATATCATAAAAGTCTATAAAAGTCTATAATAATAATAATAATCAATAGAGTGTGATACACGTATGTATTTACAATATCCAGAACATACTGGTGCCACCCAATCCGTCCTCAGACAGCTGCTCAGTGTCATGGTCCTTCCTTAACACCGGAGAGTACATGAAACTAGACTCTTGTCTGGCAAGTCCTGTGTAGGAGACAGCAGGTTGGAGGTACAGAGAAGGCTTGGCCGATGCGGCGCATCATGGGAGATATATGTCAATCTTGCTCATGTAAAGTAGAATATATATGTTTTGAGCTTTTTGGAGTGTGTGTGTGTGTGTGTGTGTGTGTGTGGGGGGGGGGTATTTTAGGTTTCTTTTTATTAACTTACTGGTTAACTTAATATTAAGTTATCTACTGGTTCTGGTACTGGTTCAGCCCCTCCATGATGCCAGCCACTAAGCCGGAAGTAAGGGCCACCACAGCCGGACGCTTCTGTAACAGCCAGATTAACTTGACCAGCACTGCTCAATGCTGCGCAGGAGTCATGATCACCGCAGAAATGAACACTGCATCACCTTTTGAACTAGAACACCTTGGCCAGCACTGACAGATGCCAGCAATCGGGATACTCAGCAGCGTCAGCCATCACCGCCAGTTTCTTTCATGAAGAATTGGGTCACCACTGCTGAACCTTTGCCTCCCTCTTACCCCCCCCCCCCCCCTCCCATGTCTTCTTAGGGATGACAGATGATTGCCAAGTGCGACTGGCGCGCTGTAGTATGGCAGCCTCGGCTCTTGGCTTTCGGACATTATCCCCCCCATCCTTTCAGAACCTGCATGAGCCAATGCCTAATGATGTTGATCCAGGGTTTTTATCTGATTGCCATCTGGAGTCAGGAAGGAATTTTTCCCTTTTGGGGCTAATTGGACCATGCCTTGTGGGTTTTTTTTCGCCTTCCTCTGGATCAACAGGGGTATGTGGGGGACGGGCTGGAGTTGTACTTTGTACTGGTTGAACTCGATGGACGTATGTCTTTTTTCAACCAAAATAACTATGTAACTATGTAACTATGTAAAACCAATTCCGGGTACAACCCCCATTTGTACTTGGCTAAATAAATTATTCTGATTCTGGTTTGTCATGTCTTAACTGTATTCTCTTTAAAACAGCAATGTAAGGTGGGACATTCATACTTCTTTCATTGCAATGTAAGAAGCTGTATTCAGTGGTATTGCTACAACTATGTATTCATGGCCTATGTCCCAAATAGCAGCAGTGCCCTGATTCTTCCATGGAACTGAACAGTCCCTTTTCTGAATCTCCCTTTGGCGAGCAGCAGTGGAGTGGTCCTCTGTGTGCCGATACTTCCTATAATACCAGTAACCGTCTCAGGTTATGTGCTGCTGTAACATTGCGCACCACTGACAGTATAGTACAGGCGCAGAAAAGGATTGCTGCTGCAGACACAGAGGCTGCAGGACTAGAGTGGCCTGATTCTGATTTATTTTATTATCTTGTAAACTAAAGTTTGCAGAGTCCTAGAATGAAGGTTTAGGCAGAGTGAAGACTGTGAATGTTTTGCATTTGCTCACAGATTCTTCATCTCTTGTAGGAGACAACACAATGCTTACAAAATGATATCTAGCTGGTACCAAACTCGGTTTGTGCTTCATAAAGCACTCTCTGAAGTACTTGACTCCTGCTGGTTCTGTAATAGAACTCAGAGTATGATGTTACCTATATGGCGAGTCTGCCCTTGGCTTAAAGCGTTCTGGGGGTTAGCAGGGTATATAATAAAGTTATAACTTGACTTCTTTATTCATTTCCAAGGTCTCTTTTGTCATTCATTTAAAGAAAGAATCACAATAAAGCAGTTGATCACTGCAACAAAACTGATTGTGTACAATCCTTGAAAACACAGAGTACACCATCACTTTTGGATTGGCTGAAGGAAAGAAGAGCATACTAGCAGTGACAATTCTAGGAAAATTGAACAAACTCTTATATAATTATCTGGGGAAGGTGGTCATAAGTGAAGGTGAAGGTACCTGGGTTGTAAATTGGGCCGCCTCTCCCTCTCCAGGTCCTAATCTCCGACCGGCGACATACATAGGTATGCGGCTTAAGAATTGGTGCGCAACGCACTTCAGCTAAATAATTCTACGTTGCGATGCAAGATAATTGCAACAGAGCAAAGGTTTATGGCTGCATTCACAATGGGACGTTTGAGGAGCTGCATTATAAAGCCTTATAACGCAGCTTACTGCGCTGCAATGCTAATCCTATACAACGTTCACAGTGCGACGTTAGCGTTGCATTGTAATGTGTAGTGTTATGGTAACTTACTGCTTGCAATGCGTTACCTCTAAACACACACGTTACCAGGTACAGGAAAGCATACTTTTAATTGCCTGTATGCTTTACTGTACCTACTGTATGTAACGGCATCGTTCATGCGCATTACCAACTTTTTTTGCCTTGTAATGCTGCGTTGTGACTTTAACGTTGCATTACAACACAACGTCCCACTGTGAATGCAGCGTTATATTTAAAAGTGGCTTTCCTAATTGTGTTGAAGCCATAGTCATTGTTTTGTTTAGATCAGCTGTTTTTTAGAGAAAACCAAGAGAACTTTTAAACAAACTAAAGGTGGCCATACACTGGTCGATTAGCCATCAGATTCGACCAACAGATAGATCCCTCTCTGATTGAATCTGATCAAAGAGGGATTGTATGGCTGCCTTTACTGCAAACAGATTGTGAATCGATTTCAGCATGAAACCGATCACAATCTGTGGTGGTGCTGCCGCAACATACATCCCTTCTCTGGCCGATGCGAGTCCCCCCGGTCACCGCTGTCTCTTCTCCGCTGGGTTTTGGACTGGCAGGCTTCACTTCTTTCTGTCTGGGGAAGTTTAAACAGTAGAAGGCACTCTACTGTTTAAACTTCCTGCCGGGACAGGAAGTTCAGTGAAGCTGCAGCACTGGAGCCCAGCAGAGAAGAGACAGCGGTGACCGGAAGCACTCGCGCCGGCCGGAACAGGTAATGTATTGCCGTTGTATTGCGTCGGTCATCGGGCATTCGAACGCCGCTATCGACGCACTCCCGACCCGCCGGCGATCGAGCAAAATATTCCGCACCGACGGCTTGACGGGAATCGACGGGAATGATTGATTTCGGGCGGAAATCAATCGTTTGCATTTGCGCAACGATTTCACAGCAGATTCGATCACAGTGATCGAATCTGCTGTATATCGGCAGGAAAATCGTTAGGTGTATGGGCCCCTTTAGATGCAATCTTCAACATTGTCACTTCCATATTGATTGTGGTTCATTCTGCTTGTCAGACATTCATTTGCTCGTTTTGGAGGTTGCTACCTTTTGAAGCTCAAATTACTGTTTTGTACTTTTTCCATTGATTATATGGTAGCCATTTCAACAGTGTAACTAAGGCATTTATCTTTGTTTTGCCAAATTAATAAAGGTTCAAGAAGTTAATAAAAATTATGGACAGTTTTATTCTACTCTTCTTCCCCTCGCAGATTACAAGTACATATTTTTCATGTTTAACAAAACCGAAATGTGTGTTTATTACCGTACAATACTAGACATTTGATCTATGCTCAATGTTTCTAAGCCAGTATATAACTACGATAACAATGTCAAGCAGACGGTAGGATACCCCCCTCCCCTTCTGAATGCCATGGTGCGGTATGGGACTTCCTGCAGTCTTTTGTATGGGCCTGTGACTGGAGTTAGGCTAAGTTCACATACAACGTGTACAGTTCCATTCTGCACCCAAACTTGTGCTCCGTTCGGTGGAACAGCGGGCCAGCCAGGCAACCGGTGTTGCTTGAAAGGAAATAACTATGGCAGCCTCCATACACCTCTCGCTTCAGTTATCTTTTAACCCCGGTTCCACAAAGCAACCAGCCGCAGAATTTTAATATTAGAAACAACTGTTCAGATGAAGGGGTCTTGAAAAAAATATTTCTGAGCATTCCTAATGCTACTAGTCTGAATCAGTCTGTGACTACATTAATCAGGTGCCACATACCATAACAAATACATACATAACAGTCTGTTGGTTTGTATTATAAGGGTTGATAACAGCAGCCTTTATCTAACATGCAGAATCACTGGGGACTGACACAAGAAACATCCAAAGTCCCATTCTCTGTGTGGCCATCAGAAAAAAAAGCTAAATCCACAGGGGATCCGGCTAGATCATTATTCCAATGCACCTGGTATATTTCCACAATTCATCTTATTCCCAGAACAGCTTAACAAGGGGCGGGAAATGTTAAAACTCTGAGCGCCCGTATAATTAAATGAGAAATGCAGACCTGATATCACTGCTTCCGACACTGGAGCAAAATGACTTTACCGACTCACTGTGATTATGCTAAGAGTGAGGCAAACACATCACACCGTTGTGGTAAAGCACAATACACATTGCAACAGAGGATGTCAGAGTTTAACCACTGAAGAGCCCAAATTCTCAGTACATCTGTGTAGACTGTGTAAGGAAACCTATACCTCACATGCAGTTCTTATTGCTTGTTGTAGATAACAATGTTTAAGAAGCTGTTTTTACTTTATCACATGTGTATAATAGATAAGACTCAAGCAATAGTTCTAGTCAGTGTCGTACTGACCCAGCGAAGTGCCGATGTTTTGGTCGGTGGGCCCCGCCTCCACATCTCCAGTGGGCCCCAGGGCCAGTGGCGTAGGGATAACTATGGGGCCCATAGACGGGGCGCCTTTTCTGGCTACATGTGTTTTAATATCTTCTTTAATGCAGCCCTGGCTGGGCCATTTCAATAAGTAAAATCACCCCCCCCCCCCCCCCAGAAGATTGTTGCAGAGACGCAGGCAGGTGAAAGGGACTATTTTAACCTTCCGCCTCCCTGAGCTCTCTGTCTCCAGCCGTCAATTAGTTTATAGTTCCGGCTGAACAGAGAAAACACAGCAAGTGGGCGTGGCTCCACCCCTCCCCTCTACAGCAGAGCAGACAGAGATGGGAATACAGCCAGAGACGAGAGTCACTCTGGTTACTGGAAGAGGCCCCGCCCTCCATGTGCACAGCAGTGAGGAGAAAGCTGCAACAGCGCGGCTAATTTGAATCAGCCAGCACAGACATGTCTTTGGTCCAGCTGATCTGCCTCCTCCACGGACTGCCATTGCCAGCAGGTATTCTTTTATCTCTCCCTCTGGCTACCTCCTGCCTGTCAGTGCTGCAGACACTACCCTTCCCCCCCTCCCTTCCGTGTACACACTCTCCTGTCCCAGCACTGAGCTGAGCCTGAAATAGCTGTCAGCTCTTCTCTCTATTGTAGTTCACACAACTCCCTATCTCCACTCTTTCCTGTCTGGAGAATTCTCACACTATTCATCCCTCTTTTGTATTTTGTTTTAGTTTACAACAATGTATTGTTTGCACTTTCAGGTTATGCAGTTTATTGTATTCCTGGTGTATGATTATAGCATTTGCACTTTTTATTGATGATTATTTTGTGCAGTTATTGTCACTGAATTGCAGTAAGTCCTATCCATTTAACACATCTATTTGTGTGGATTACCTACCTGCATTGCATTTATTTTTCTCTCCTCTGCTAATGATCATTAGCGATACAATTCTCCAGACAATCACCTAATCTCAATATCTTTTGGAGATGATCGTTCGGTCCCACTAGCGGAATGAAAGCTTCTATGCAATTTGATCAGATTAATGGAATAGATTCATTTTCTGGATCAATTTCATTGGTCTGATCAAATTGGTTAGCATCATTACTTCTGTTAGTGATCTTGAATGATTGTTTCCGTTCGATATTACGATCGAATCAGATGGTTGATCATCTGGAGAATTGTATCGTTAATGGCCACCTTGACACTAACCTTCCCTCTTTACTCTGCCTAATACTAACATACTAACCTCTTTTGCCTATGTACATAAGACGTTTCAAAGTGTAAGCTCACTTATTAGATCACCCACCCTGCCTTACTTAGGCTTGTGTGAGCCCACCCTCCAGGTAATTGATATTAGCCCACCCTCCAGGTAATTGATATTAGCCCACCCTCCAGGTAATTGATATTAGCCCACCCACCTGGTAATTGATATTAGCCCACCCACCTGGTAATTGATATTAGCCCACCCTCCAGGTAATTGATATTAGCCCACCCTCCAGGTAATTGATATTAGCCCACCCTCCAGGTAATTGATATTAGCCCACCCACCTGGTAATTGATATTAGCCCACCCTCCAGGTAATTGATATTAGCCCACCCTCCAGGTAATTGATATTAGCCCACCCTCCAGGTAATTGATATTAGCCCACCCTCCAGGTCATTGATATTAGCCCACCCTCCAGGTAATTGATATTAGCCCACCCACCCTCCAGGTAATTAATATTAGGCCACCCACCCTCCAGGTAATTGATATTAGCCCACCCTCCAGGTAATTGATATTAGCCCACCCTCCAGGTAATTGATATTAGCCCACCCACCTGGTAATTGATATTAGCCCACCCACCTGGTAATTGATATTAGCCCACCCTCCAGGTAATTGATATTAGCCCACCCTCCAGGTAATTGATATTAGCCCACCCACCTGGTAATTGATATTAGCCCACCCACCTGGTAATTGATATTAGGCCACCCACCCTCCAGGTAATTGATATTAGCCCACCCACCCTCCAGGTAATTGATATTAGCCCACCCACCCTCCAGGTAATTGATATTAGCCCACCCTCCAGGTAATTGATATTAGGCCACCCACCCTCCAGGTAATTGATAATAGCCCACCCACCCTCCAGGTAATTGATATTAGCCCACCCTCCAGGTAATTGACATTAGGCCACCCACCCTCCAGGTAATTGATATTAGCCCACCCACCCTCCGGGTAATTGACATTAGCCCACCCACCGGGTTAATTGATATTAGCCCACCCACCGGGTTAATTGATATTAGCCCACCCACCGGGTTATTGATATTAGCCCACCCCCCTGGTTATTGATATTAGCCCACCCCACTGGTAATTGATATTAGCCCACCCTCCAGGTAATTGATATTAGCCCACCCTCCAGGTAATTGATATTAGCCCACCCTCCAGGTAATTGATATTAGCCCACCCTCCAGGTAATTGATATTAGCCCACCCACCTGGTAATTGATATTAGGCCACCCACCCTCCAGGTAATTGATATTAGGCCACCCACCAGGTAATTGATTTTAGATTGACTGAGGCCTCCTTTCCACGAACTGTTGAGCTGTTTGCTCAGCAAGCAGTTACCAGGCAGAAGTAAGCAGTTGAGAGAGTTTGAGAGGCATTTCACTGCCTATCAGCAGTCCGTGGAAAGGAGGCCTTAGATTCTTAGATTTATTGACTTAGATTAATTGACATAGTCGTGTCACTGACTGTCCTCAGAGGAGCTCACAATCTAATCCTACCATAGGTGTGAGGTCGTGTGTGTGAGAGTTCCTGGAGTTCCAGAGGAGGGTCTTCAGACTTGCTCGATCAGTCCGAATTCAGCGCTTGATCTCTGGGTGAAGTTGGACTTGAGGCCCCTGTTCAAGGCCTAGGCCTTACAGGGACCTTCCCTAAGCTAGCCGGCTGCTCCGGAAATGGAGCAGCCGGCTCATACCCCCCCTAGCCTGGATTACCTGGAAGGAGGATCCATGGATGGCAGAGACATTGCCCAGGACACCATCTGTTGGCTGAAGTCAGTGAATGACTGCAATACAAAGCTCGGGAAATTGAGGTTAGACTTCATTGAAATTAAGCACCGATATGGAGTTTCATGGAACAATAACCTCTTACATACTAACCAAGAGCTGTTGAACATCAGAGCGGAGTATAAGAAGCAAAGAGGTGTCCTAAAACAGCTGGAATCGTGCGGTGGTCCCTTCGCAGAAAGGCTATCGTGCCAGAGGCGTTTCAAGCCTTTAGTGCCTACAGAGGGCCTGGATGAAGCGGAGAGTGATCGGGAAGATGACTTTCCCAGTCAGGCCATCAAAGAAAGTGCTAGTAAAGAGGAAGACGCTGGGCAGGAACAGAGGCAAGCTATCTGTGCTCGTGGGGCTTCTAGCCATGAAGAGGTGGTGGAAAAAACCCCTTTGCCCGAAGTAAATGTGACGATGACAAAAACAACCCCTGCTCAGGTACCTGTCACTGAAGTCAGAGTAATTAAGGGCGCTAATGGTTTGGGTGCTTCTGGAAGCTCTGGCTCTGGTGTAGATGGTGCTAGCAGTGTGGTTAGGAGAACATCTCAAAGGTTGGCTGAGAAAGAAGGGAAGATGGCCGCACAGCGTGGGATCCCCTCCCAAGCTCCTGTTGCTGGTGCTGGAGTAGCTGGGGGTACGGTGTCATGCTGTGCCTCCGGAAGCTTTGGTTCTAGTATAGATGCTGCAGGGAGTGTGGAAAAAAAAGAAAATGATGATAAGGTGGTGAAGCTAAACCTACCTGATGTGGACATGGGGAATCCTTCCATTACTGGTTGTGGAGAACGCCGGGAGGATGTGATTTCAGGATGCCACGAGATGAATAATACTGCCAATATGGATGCTGGGGCGGAGCCTGGAGTGGAGAGAAGCATGTCGCTAGTCAGAATTCCTGAAGTGCCTGACGTCGTACAGATGGATGGTGTGTTGTCAGGCAGTGTGAAGTCTCAAGATGGAATGGGATGCCAGCGAGAGGGTCTTTCTGCACAACCGGAAGTGGCTTTTCCGAAACCGGAAGTGACTTTCCCGAAACCGGAAGTGGCTTTCCCGAAACCGGAAGTGACCCTTTCTGAACAGGAGGTGACTTTTTCTAAACCAGAAGTAACAACCGCTGAATTGCAGCTTGAATTTCCGTTTAGCGGTGTTGGGACACAAGAGGAGAAGTGTCCAGAAGAGGTCTGCATAGTAGATGAAACGCAAAGAGAGAGCGGAGAAGTTTCTATAAGCAGTATTGGCATACAACATGAAGGAGGATGTGGACTTCACTCTCTGTAGGTAAACGCAGTCAGTGGTGGATCAGAGGCTGTTATATTAAGTATGCAGGAGCCCTCCTCCTTTCAGATAGAAGGTAGTGGCTCTAATGTTACAAGAGAGAGCGTATTCATGGAGGTTAAGAATGAGACTCTGATTAATGAGGAAATGGAAGTACAACCCTCGGTTGGTAAAAACGAGAATGCAACTAATTTGAATACTTGTGATGATGACTTTTATTTTTCCCAAGACACAGTGAGTACGGGAAGGAAAACTAAGTCAGCAGAGACTTTATCGCTTTCTAGTGGAGAAGAAGAAAATATGGATATAAATGCATCTGATGCAGCTAATCTAGGTGCAGATGAGTCTGTTCTCCAAGAAGCAGTGGGAGAGGACAAGAAAACTAAATTGCCTACAGTTCTTCCCCCTGGTGGGAAAAAGGCAAAAATGAAATTAAAAAATAATTTGTCTCTCGTGGTAGAGGGAAGTGAGAAAAAGAAACATAAGGGACACAATAAATCAATAAAACAAAATGAGATTTTCTCTAATACTGAGAATATGGAAGGGGAGGATAGTGTTACTGGTGCTGCCAAAGGTGGGGAGGAGGGAGGGGAGGGTGAAGGTAAAAATGATGGCAATACCAGTGACACTAATAAAATCAACAAAGATGTTGTTGACACGCCCCCTGACCAGGAGGCAGTGGTTTACAATGCAATTGAGCAGGGCCTCTTGAATAGAGTTGAGGTGCTGCAAAAGATGTTTGAAAAAGATCCCTTTCAGGAGCGTAGGGAAAAAAAAAAGGCTGCACGTAGAGAATATGCATGTGAAGAGGATGAGCAGGAGTCGTGTGAGGAGCTTTGTGAACCTCCAAATGTAATACCAGAGAATGTAGTTACTGAATTTTGTTCCTTTGATAGGATTTACAGAATAGAGAAAGACAGGTTTGTTATCCTTGATGGCCATTCAGATGAAGTGCTCATTTACACTTTGGAGGCTGGCACGAATTTTGAGCGGGTTCACCTGATAGGTGCGGGCGATGTAGACTGTGGCCTACAGGTGGATTTTAGGGCAGGAGGTAGGAGGTTCATTGTAAGAGGTGAAACAATCTTCTGGCATGATTTTTCAGGGAAACAGAGCTTTCGTGATCCGATAATCGGCCTGGGCAAACATGCCCCTGATTCGATTAGGACCTTATGCAAGACACATGCTTCTGTTGATCCTCTTCAGATGGTACAGGTGGCACGAACTTTGGAAGCAGTACAGACTGTAGAGGTTGTGCAAGAGGCTGTGGAGCCTGGGACTTCGGAGGTACCTGAGGTGGAGAGTGTTCTCAGGTGTGGTGACTTCCCTCCCCTGGGATCGCCCTCCAACCCTGCGGCTCTTGCCTCCTCCGGTGGCCAGGGTCAGAGGGCACAGCCTTTATCATATGCCAGGGCCGCACGCAGTGTGCCCAGTGGAAGAAGGGTCTTGGCTCCCCTGGAGTCGGGATCAGAGGTCGCCATGCCGGGGAGGAGAAACGTGGTGCGCCTCAAATGGGAGAGTGGAGAGGCAGTCCCAAACAAGAGGGCATTTGTGGGCCTCCTCCTTGACATGGGGATCAAAGCGGTTGATTTATTCGCAATCCTGGCTCCGGGGGACCCTCCTGCGTATTATGATGTCAGTTTCGTCTCACAGCATGGCCTTGATTTCTTTTTAGAGGAGAGACTGAAGCACACCATAAATAACAAGTGGCACGGGTTCACAGTAATTCCTTTATCCAGACAGTCTCTGTATAAAAAAGCCCATGTTGTGGTGACGAATGAAAGCATCCCTGTACGGGATGTTGTCGCGTGGGTCCAGTATTTCTCAGACATTATGTCCCCTCCACAGCGGGTCCTTGATGATCTGGGTATTTGGTGGGGGGAATATGAGGTGGCCATCAAGCTCCGAATTAAAGAAGGGGCGGTCACCCATATTCCCCGATCCTCTTTAATTGGTAAGGATCGAATCACCGTTTACTACCCGGGTCAGCCAAGGACCTGCAACCGCTGTGGTAGGAGGGGGCATCTTGCCAGCAGCTGCCCTGACCCAAGGTGCAGCCTATGCCAGGAGTTCGGGCATTCTGCAAAAGAATGTAAAACAATCAAATGCAACTTTTGCTTTGAGATAGGTCATCCCTACACGGAGTGCCCGAACTCCTGGTGGCATATGCCCTTGGAGTTAAGGAAGGCCGTGCTGGTCTCTATGGAGGAAGAAGCCCGGTCATCTGTTTCTCCCAATGTCCCTGTCCAGTCTGTTTCCCATGTGTCCCCTCTTGAGCCAGAAACCGTGTCCCTTTCTTCTGTGTCTCCTTCTTCCGACATTCAGACTGGTGCGGCCCCTGCGAAGACTGGACCTGGGCGGCAGTATCACGTCAGGGATGCGGCGGGAGGGGCTACGGACCCTCCTTCCACTGGGCAACAGCCTAAAACTCAGAGGGGGTCTAGGGGTAGGGGTGCTAGACAGCCCATACCTTCTAACTCCTCTAAACCAATTTTTTCCCCTTCTTCCCATCCTAACACCCGTTCACACTCCCTTCCCAGATCCCTTCCCTCTTCCCAGCCCACCCTTCCCCCTCTCCCCCAGCCCAATCCTCAGCCTATCCCCTCCTCTTCCCTTCCTACCAAAGATGATTTTCAGCCTCCCTCCAGGGTGTCCCTTGATTCTCGGGCCGAGGATTCTCGGTCCCGGGATGATAGGGAGGAAAGGCTGAAGAATGTAAAAAAGAAAAGAACTAAGTCAGTGGATGACATGAGATCTCTGGCGAGAGCTGAGGCTTCTCGCAAGAGATCTGACATTAAATTGTCAAACAGGTTTGAAGCCCTGGAAGGGGCGACTTTCTCCTCTGAGGAGGAAGACATGGAAGTTAGTGGATCAGTGCCTGACCAAGGGGGTACTGTCCAGGAGTGTTAATGTTCTTTGTTTACTGTTAATGTTGTGCTTTTATTTTTTTTTCTGTATTTGTCTAGGGAAGACAAAGGGAAGCCTTAATTACTCTGATGGCTGCTCCCCCACCACTTATGCTGGCAACGATCAACGTTGCCAGCATCAAAAACCCCAGGGCTCGAAGTTTGGCTTTCTCAATTCTGGCTAGCTTTGATGCTGATATTTTTTTCCTGCAAGAGACTAGGCTCACCTCTGTGGCTGACCTTTGGTTGGCTGAGAGGGACTGGAGGTCTGGTCTGAGTTACTGGTCCCTTGCGGGAGAGCCTGGTAGTGGTGTGGCAGTTCTCTTTAGAACTGATATGGTAACATGCCGGCGAGTAATTGAGGTAGAGATGGGGAGGTGTTTGGTCTTGGACGTCTGTGTGGGGAGGCAAGACCTCCGGCTTATTAACATCTATGCCGACCCGAGGTCCTGTGGGGCGAGGAAACGCCTCTTCACACAGATCAGGCCTTTCCTTTTTTGTGCCTACCCTGTGATCCTAGGTGGTGATTTTAACACCATCACTAGGGCTAGGGACAGGTCAAGTACCTGGGATCAGGTAGGCACTGATGGTAGGTACTTAGTTAGATTGGTTAGTGAGGCTGATTTGGTGGATGTGCACATTCGTCATTCACCAAATCTCACGGGGTTCACCTTTACTAGAGGTAGTCATAAGAGTAGGATAGATAGGTTTTTTGTTTCCGAGAATGTCACTACCTCGACCCCTGGGTTGCTGGCGGTGGAATTCTCTGATCACCTTATTCTGTCGGTGTGTTTGAATGCTTCAGATGCTCCTCCCAGAGGTAGGGGTATTTGGAGGATGAATTCGTCCCTGCTGCTGGAAGGAAGGGTAAGACAATCCTTCGAGGAATTTTTTCATGCACAGGTTTCCATCCTGGACTGATTCAACAGTAGGTCTGAGTGGTGGGAGCTAGTCAAGAAGCGTGTGATTAAATTTTTCAAGGGTCTAGCATTAAGTAGAAGTATTGATAAGAACATTGCTTACCAGCAATTAAGGGAGAGGTTAAACATTCTCGTTTCTGAGGGTGGAGATCCGGGGGAGATCTCTGAGGTCAAACTTCGCCTCAAGCAACAGCAGTATGATCGGCTGGCTTCTTTGGTTTTGGAGAGGGATCATGGGAAATACCACTCACCTGACCCTTACCAGAGCTACAAACAAAGTTCAGCGCTTAAGACGGTCAATGGTCTCAGGGATAGATCGGGGTCTTTGGCAAAGTCCAGGTCAGAGATCCTATCTATCGCTAGAGAGTTTTACGCTGACCTGCTTGGAGAGAAGCCACTTGACCAAACGAGAATGGAGAACTTCTTGGCTTCCACACCTGGTCTGGGAAATGTAAATGTTTCTGCTACAGATTTGACAGGAGAGATTACTGCAGAAGAAGTCGCGAAGGCCATTGGTGGTCTCGCACCAAAAAAAACCCCGGGTCCGAATGGGTTGACGGCCGAATTTTACAAGGCTTTCATATCTATCTTGGCCCCTCAATTGGCTGGTGTTTTTAACGACTGCCTTGCTGAGGGCCAGTTACCGCCCTCCATGAGGCAATCTGCAGTTATCCTCTTGTCAAAAGGTCGTGATCCTGAGATGATTGAGAATTGGCGTCCCATCAGCCTTCTCAACATCGACAGGAAGATCCTGGCAAAAGTTTTATTCTGGCGTCTGTCCCAGGTAACGGATGTACTTTCCTGCCATCAGCACTGTTCTGTTTCGGGTAGGAGCACACTCTCAGCACTATTGGCTGTCCGGGAAGTCCTGGAACGGTGCAGGGCTGAAGGTTGGGGAAAGTACCTGCTGACTTTGGACCAGTCAAAGGCTTTTGATCGAGTCAATCACAAGTATCTATGGCGTTTGCTTTGCGTTTATGGTTTGCCGGGTGGGTTTGTTAATTGGCTGCAGACATTGTACAAAGGGGCTGAAAGTTTCATGCTCATCAATGGATGGATCGGCCAGCCTTTTGAGGTGAGTTCTGGGGTCCGCCAGGGTTGCCCTTTGAGTTCTCTACTATATGTGTTTGCCATTGACCCCTTCGTAAGGAGGCTAGATGGCGGCACGCTTAGTGGGGTTCCGGTGGGCGTCCCTGGTGTCTTGCCTCTAAAGGTGTTGGCGTATGCTGACGATGTTACTGTAGTGATCTCAGGGGCAGAGGAGGCGTTGGTGGCTGCCGAAGAGATCACTCAGTACTCGTTGGCATCAGGTTCAATGATCAATCCAGATAAATGTGAAACTTTCTGGATGGGAAAGGATGGAGAATCCTTTGAACTTCCTGGTTCCTTCCCTGTGCCTCAACCCGAAATAAAAATCCTTGGCATCAGATTCGGCCCAGGCGATTATGGCCTGCGAAATTGGGAAAGCAAACTAAAGGATGTCAGTGCAAAAGTAGAACGTTGGAAGAGTTGGAGTTTAACTCTTAGAGAAAGGGTTGACTTGATCAAAACCTATCTGGTTCCTATCATGTTATACGTCAGCTACGTTACAATTTTGCCAGCATCCCTGTATACCAGAATCAATGGCTTGTTCTTCCAGATGCTCTGGGGGAACAAGCTGAACCATGTACGCAGGAACATTACTTTCAGAACTAGGCGGGAGGGTGGCCTAGGGATGGTCAACCCGATTGTCTTTTTCTCTCTGATTTTCATTAAGTACAATGTTGGTAACATGCTTGCAGAGAGCCCGCCTAGTTGGGTTAGTATTTTTCAGGCTTGGTGTGAGCCTTTCCTTACGAGTTGGAAGAGCGGTGGCCCAGTGAAAAATTTGAGAGCACGCCATGGCTATCTTCCGACCTACATTATACCTTGTATGAAGAAATTATTGCAGTGGGGATTGATGGTGGAAGATATCAGATTGGTCGAGAGGAAAGCCCTTTTGGCTCGAGTGATAGATTCTTACTATCATGACACACTGGCCTTGAGGGATTGCCCAGGCACAATTTTGGAGGAGGGGTTACGAGTGCTTAACTCGCCGCGAATTCCGAATAAATTGTGGGACATCGCCTGGCTTACTTTTCAGGGCAAGCTTTATGTTGGGGGGAACATGAAGTGCAGGAGTGTGGTGGAGCGTGTTTGTCCTCGACAAGGATGCGGTGTTGAGGAGAGCATGGACCACTTCCTGGTGTCATGTCCCTTTAATATAGAGGTGTATAAACAGGTGGGTAGGGCCCTCAATATCCCATTTCTGGAGCATCTCAGTTATGATGAGTGGGCATATGGAGCCTTCAACCAACGCCAGGGTTATGATTTGTGCACTTTATATATAGTCAGTTTAGTGGTTAGGCGATGCACTTGGTTAGCACGGTGTGATTTAGCTATTAGACAGAAAATCTTGCCTGTCCAGGTGGTGGTGAGCAACATACTCGGTGAGGTTGGGCAAATTCGGTACTTAGAGAGGCGTAAACTGGGAAGAGGAGCTTGGGCTCTGGCGTGGCAGAACATCAAGCCTCCTTGACCTGGTAGAGTCTCTCTTGGTGATGGGTCTTTTCTGTCTCTTACTCTTCCACTGTAGATTTTGATCTTTTTTATACTCATTTTTTGAAGATAGGCCGCAAACACAAGGGAGTTGTCCCTTTGTGTTCCTGTATATATGTGTTTTGGTTGAGGTTTTTATTATTTTCCTTTTATTTCTTCTTTGCACTGTCCTGTAATTTATTTTTTGTGTCCCGTTTCTTTGTTTGTCTTTAGTCTTCAGTGTTCATTTCTCAAATTCTGGACATAAAAGCTCCATAATTGCCATATAAGTGGTCTGAATGTAGTTTATGTTGGTGGTTTTAGTTGTATGACTGTTGTAATGTAGGTGTTGTCAGTGTAGTTTTTGTGGTGGTTTATGTTATCTGTTAAAGTCTTGTTAGTATGAGTGTGAGTGCATGAGTACCCCCTTGGCAGATTATCTATGTTCCTTATGGTATAATTTGTTTATTTCTTATGCTGAGGCATTTCCTTGTGTTGTGGCATACTGATGTGCATACTTTTATTATTTATTTATGTGTATGCTTATGTATTTTTGATTATTTTTAATAAAATATCACAATCTAATCCATGTCATATGTATGGCAACTGGGACATTATATTAAAGGGGGACTCTATGCAAAGTTTTACTGGGTAGCAGTGTTTCTTAATTACAATGCTGCTAAGTTCATGTACATTTGGCCCTGTCCATGATACATCATGACCACGCCCACCTTCCGGTGCATGGTCATGTTCCTTTTTTCACCGCAGTAATGGGATGTGTGGGCCCCAGGTTGAAATTTCTCTGGTGGGCCCCCAGGGTCCCAGTCCGACCCTGGTTCTAGTGCCTGCTGTGTTATGTGAATGAGCCCCACCAAGAGAAGAAGATGCCTTAGCGGAGGCAGTATATTTCCTGATGGATGTTTTATGCTTTCAGAGCTTATAATATTGTTCTTAATTCAGAGTTAAGCCTCATGCATGCATGCGGTAAGGACTGCTGCCCACAAGGATTAGGACTCGATACTTTGGGTGACAGTTTGGGGTTGAGTTCTGTACAGATGCATCACTAGCCTAGAGGCTAGCGACAAGTCAGCAACTATGAACCAAGGAAAATAGGGGCGATGCATGGAACATGACAGAACAGGTTGCAGCAGGCAGAGTAAGTAGTAGAACTAAGCGCTTGGGGTTCGGTCAGCTGTCACTAAAGATTGGGCATGCTCCTGTACACACACTATATTCTCACCCCATGCGGTCCTTATCGGCCACCCCAACCAAGTTTAATACTGAATGTGTACATAGCTTTGTTCAGCTCCAGTGTGACTGGGTGCAGGGAAGCACCTGTGTTACTGTGCACTCTGGAAGAGGCAGGCCCTGCTGTTTAAATAGAAATATGGTACACATCCTTTTTCTGAAAAGCAAGCTACTAGCAGTTTTGTATGAATTTTAAGAAAGCGTGAGGTGATATGTTTTTATTAAGGCAAGAGTAATAGCCCTTGTGACAGCTACCACCATATGACTATGGCACAAACTTGGATTTTGGTATAGGAACTGTTATAGGAATCTGTAGTCATGAAATTAATAACGTTTAGAGTGGGTAACTATACATATGATTACAATTATCTACGCGTGATTACAATTATTGCATGTGATTACAATTATCCTAGTCCCACCATAAAATGCATGGTGAAGTGGATAGCACTCTCACTTTGTAGTGCTGGGTCCCCAGTTTGAGCCCCAGCCAGCCGTAGTGGCGTGGCAAACTAAGGGATCTGGCCATTACATGTACATCTGCTTCATCCACTGAGGCTTGAGGAGGCTTTTGCTAATTTTTGTCAACGTGACCGCCATGTACTTCAATGATTTTAATTGGAGCTTTGGTTGTCCTGTGGATAGGAAATACATTGATAAAAATATCATAACGCTCCTGTTTAATCTGTCCATACCGGTGAAATTTACTCACTTCTTTTTTTTCTGTCTGGACAGGATGTGAGAGACGTTTCCAAACATGGTGACACAGATCCTGTTAAAAACCTAAAATTCACATGAACACCTTTCCACACTATGGAACACTGACATTCCTTTTTTTTTGCTCTCAGAGTTGGGCTGTGAGTTCGCTCCCTTCCTGATTTCAAAGGATTTGTTTTAAAGTATTTTAGACATATTTTCTACAGGAAGTTTGATTAAAATGACTGAATTCGCTAAGGGAGTGTTCTAAGCAGTTTCTATCAAGCGTTAATGAATCAAATGCTGTACTTTCTATGATAAAATTAGAAGCATCTACATTTGGGAGCCTATTTCTTTACAATCAGTGGCATAATTACAGCCTGCAGAACCATGGGGGGCCCATACTTCTTCCCCTCCCTTCCTCTAATGCAGTGGTCCACACTTCAGAGCACATTTTATTGGGGTGGGGCATTGTGTCCATTCTTGTTATATGACACCTGTCAGATGTGTCCTCTAGCCGTGGGGATGACCACACTGGGAGAGGTAAGGGGGTATGAAAAAAGTGGGGGCGAGACAAAGTTTTGTTGGGTGCCTCCATGATTTATAGAAGAAAGAATAGTCCGCACATGTCCACTTATCTGGTGACTTTATTTAGGACGTATCCAGCAACATATAGCCGACATGTTTCGGACCCAACGGTCCTTACTCATGGCTAAAGATTAAAACACTGCACGTCAACTATACAGGATCTTCTCAAAAAATTAGCATATTGTGATAAAGTTCATTATTTTCTGTAATGTACTGATAAACACTAGACTTTCATATATTTTAGATTCAAATACACATAACTAAAGTAGTTCAAGCCTTTTATTGTTTTAATATTGATGATTTTGGCATACAGCTCATGAAAACCCAAATTTCCTATCTCAAAAAATTAGCATATTTCATCCGACCAATAAAAGAAAAGTGTTTTTAAAACAAAAAAAGTCAACCTTCAAAAAATTATGTTCAGTTATGCACTCAATACTTGGTCGGGAATCCTTTTGCAGAAATGACTGCTTCAATGCGGCATGGCATGGAGGCAATCAGCCTGTGGCACTGCTCAGGTGTTATGGAGGCCCAGGGTGCTTCGATAGCGGCCTTAAGCTCATCCAGAGTGTTGGGTCTTGCGTCTCTCAACTTTCTCTTCACAATATCCCACAGATTCTCTATGGGGTTCTGGTCAGGAGAGTTGGCAGGCCAATTGAGCACAGTAATACCATGGTCAGTAAACCATTTACCAGTGGTTTTGGCACTGTGAGCAGGTGCCAGGTCGTGCTGAAAAATGAAATCTTCATCTCCATAAAGCTTTTCAACAGATGGAAGCATGAACCCACTTTTGAACCAGAAACAGCGGCAGAAGCGCCTGACCTGGGCTACAGAGAAGCAGCACTGGACTGTTGCTCAGTGGTCCAAAGTACTTTTTTTGGATGAAAGCAACTTTTACATGTCATTCGGAAATCAAGGTGCCAGAGTCTGGAGGAAGACTGGGGAGAGGGAAATGCCAAAATGCCTGAAGTCCAGTGTCAAGTACCCACAGTCAGTGGTGGTCTGGGGTGCCATGTCAGCTGCTGGTGTTGGTCCACTGTGTTTTATCAAGGGCAGGGTCAATGCAGCTAGCTATCAGGAGATTTTGGAGCACTTCATGCTTCCATCTGCTGAAAAGCTTTATGGAGATGAAGATTTCATTTTTCAGCACGACCTGGCACCTGCTCAAAGTGCCAAAACCACTGGTAAATGATTTACTGACCATGGTATTACTGTGCTCAATTGGCCTGCCAACTCTCCTAACCAGAACCCCATAGAGAATCTGTGGGATATTGTGAAGAGAAAGTTGAGAGACGCAAGACCCAACACTCTGGATGAGCTTAAGGCCGCTATCGAAGCACCCTGGGCCTCCATAATACCTGAGCAGTGCCACAGGCTGATTGCCTCCATGCCATGCCGCATTGAAGCAGTCATTTCTGCAAAAGGATTCCCGACCAAGTATTGAGTACATAACTGAACATAATTATTTGAAGGCTGACTTTTGTTGTTTTAAAAACACTTTTCTTTTATTGGTCGGATGAAATATGATAATTTTTTGAGATAGGAAATTTGAGTTTTCATGAGCTGTATGCCAAAATCATCAATATTAAAACAATAAAAGGCTTGAACTACTTCAGTTGTGTGTATTTGAATCTAAAATATATGAAAGTCTAATGTTTATCAGTACATTACAGAAAATAATGAACTTTATCACAATATGCTAATTTTTTGAGAAGATCCTGTATATACAATATGCACATTGCTCCACCCTAAAAGAGGGGATGGACAAATGGGGGCAGATCCCTCCAACTCCACCGGTGGTAGAGATAGAAAAACACCCCTATGTTACATATTACAAACAATCTCACAGGATTGATGAAACGAACATAATAGTACACATACAATTTAAAATTATATATAGAAAAAACAGCATTAAAAAATTAGGGCTCATTACATAAAAGAAACATTATACATGAATTATCATCATATGTTTCCTTATTTTTATCCTGCTATAACCACAGGAACCACAACAAAGAAAGCAACAAACCAACTAAGACACCTATGCAGAGAGGAAGAGGAATAATGCAGACAACACTTAATTGGTAACAAGGGCCAAGACCCAGCGTGAATTCAAACCCAAAGGTGCCCTGGTGCCCAGCTTGAATATCCACATAGCTTCTAGAGCCAGTAAGCGCGCATAGTGGTCACCTCCTCTCTGTGAAAAATGTACACGTTCTAAACCATGCAATACAAAAGACGACATGTCACCATGGTGTACATGAAGAAAATGTTTGGCCACATTAGATATATTGTAGCTAAGCCAGGAGGGACCCCTATAGTGCTCACTGATTCTAGATCTAAGCGGTCTTGCGGTGCAACCAACATATTGGAGCGCACACGCCCTACATGTGACCAGGTATACCACATATGTGGAGCCACAATTAATAAATTGACTGATAGGGAAAGTGCGCCCATTGGAGGTAAAAACCGCAACACATGTCTTTTCATGAACCCCACAATAATTACATGTGGAAACCCCACATTTGTAGGAGCCCACTAAATTAAGCCAAGTACGGGCACTAGGTTTACTCTCAAAGAAACTGGTCGAGAGTGTACGGGCTAGCTAAATAAAGTCACCAGATAAGTGGACATGTGCGGACCATTCTTTCTTCAATTTGACTTGTGGATTCAGGCTTCCAGGTCCTAGCACTGCCCAGCATTGGGGGTTGAGCGGTATCTATTTCTACCTCCATGATTTATAGTTGTACGCCTTTGTAAAATGTGTAAGCCAAGGAACTGAGAACATTATTTATGTTAGTGTAGACAATCTCTCAGTTACTGTTTCCTAGAAGACAAATATTAAAGAGTTAGCTTGTGGTGCTTGGGGGAGGAGTGCGCGTGTTATCTCTCTGGACACCTTTCCATCGCACGTGCCATCCCGCCAAACATGCATGCCATACAATCAGCGTCATGGCCAATTGCTGCAGCTAATCATAGTCGACAGAAGGGGGTGTGTCATAGGCAGTCATACAACGGACTGTTTGAAAAGTATCATTATAGATTGTGCAACATCATTGGTTACAAAGTAAAGATTACAGTATTTATTATAAGGATGCATTAAAAGCAAAGATCAGAAGACAGAAAGGCCAATGTTGGACTTTTATCTACTCACCTTCACTTGAATCTTGCTGTGTCATGCTGTGTTTCTTTAAAGCGGATCCAAGATGAAAAACTAAGTATAGCAAATAACGTTTATATATATCTTATCTAAAGTTTAGATTGTTTACACATTAAATCTAGCTGCAAACAACTTCGACAGTATATGATTATTTCGTCCTGTGACACAATGAAAGCAGCCATATTCTGCTTGTCATCATTACACAGGCAAACTGCTCTGCATCTCCACCCTTCAGCCTGTGAAAGCTCTACTCCGCTCTCCTCCATTCTCCTCCCCTCTCCGCCTTCTTGCCTCTGAAATCTCATGCATGCTTCAGCAAAAGCCTCCTCCTCTCCAGGCTGAGCACATGCAGCATGGGACTCAGAATGCCTAGGTGCTGAAGGAGCTGGGGGCATGGATACATTCATTTACATGCAATTAGGTAATAAATAAAATTTTAAAAAAAGCATTTGGGGGGAAGACTGCCCAATAAACTATATGCAAGGGGCAGAAAAATGAAAAAAGGAAGGCAGCAAACGTTTGTCTCAGATCCATATTAATATAAAAAAATATATGCAGAAGGAATGATACTGCAGAATAGGGTGGAGTCAGTCATCATTCAACTAGCCACTGATCTCGCCAAGTTTTCTTTTCTAAATGGTGATGGGCAAGTGTCAGAAGGGCCAGTCCTTTGTTTTGTGTCACCCAGTATCTACCAAGCACTTCCTATTAAACATTGCTTTTATATTCTAAGCAGCCAAAGTTACCCTTTCTTGCAGATGTTAGAAATCGTGTGAAGATGTAAACTGTGGGTCATTATTGTGTTTCTCCTGGGAAATAGCGGTCAGGACTCAGGAGGTGGAAAGAGAATATTCATATTCTCTTATTGTCCAGACAGATCAGCTCCAGCCCTGAATTATACCTTGACTCATCCCTGCATTGAAACTTGCTCTGTCACAGGCTGACCAGAGGCAGAGCTTTCTCCGATCTCAGAATAAACTAGTTGGAAGCAGTTTTCCCTGCTTACATCATTAAGTGTGGCTTGCTAAAAGCTCAGTCCCTTCGAAGCTGCTCTTAGATTACGTTCACAGATCTCTCTTCACACCACTTTTGAAACTTCTGAAGAGCTTAGGTCAAAGTAACTGTTCATACCTTCTTTTTTTCCCCAAAAGCTCAGAACTTCTGTAAAGACATGTTTGCATAAAGCACATGAACATAGAGCGCTTTGTCAACATCATAGGTTTCTCCTAGCCCTTTTTAAAAAAAATAACATCTTTCACTCAGTTCATAACGTCTGCTTTAGAAAGATGAAGACAAAGACATACATCGGTACTAGGCAAAGAAGGGCAATCAAGATACAGATAATCAAACAAAAAGGTAAAAATATGCCCCATAGTTAAACCATACCTTCTTCTGCTTGAAGCAGGTTGATATTCAGACCTCAGATCAGGACCTAATACCTTTCATCGTCTATGTGAAAAAGCAGGAAGCTCTGGGTTGATAAGTGGCTCCAATCCAATGTGTATGAGCAGCAGTAAACATCTAGTTTGTAAAATTAATTTTCATAATTGTTCCTTCTAGTTCTTTCATTTGATGTAAAGGTTACATTATCATGCAACTACCAAGCCTTTTAATTGGTGTTTCAATATATAATAAGCATAGGTTCTGTCTGCAGTTTTTTTGAGGGGTGGGGAGTAATTAATTCTTTGACTTGAGAGCAGCTCAGTGTTTTTTGTCCTGAAAAGAATGTGCATCTGTTGTTTAGTATACACAGAGGAAATCAATGACTCCAGTACCTGAACAGGTCTCGTTGTCTTATATAAGAGAGAACAGAGGCGCCAAAAGGATAAAAGGGGTTTTAAAGGAGCTTAAAAGCCCAAAATTTGGTAATTAGAGGAGGCAGTGGTGGACTTACCTCCTCCAAGCAGACACAACACGACTGTACATTCAGTCTATTTATTAACGAACTCCAGATAAAACAAAGCAACGCGTTTCACGGGTCAGTGCCCGCTTCCTCAGGCAATAGAAAAAGGAGTTACAGCTGCAAATGACAGAGATCAGAGGGTATATTGTTTCTGCTATGATACATCCTACATTTAAAGCTTCGATCAATGAGTGACAAACATGTGCAACATAATATGGTATATTGGCAGTAAAGGTACAGTATTTTGTATTATAGAATTGTTATGTTGGTGGGTTGTGTTGGTGGGGGGGGGGGGGGGAGAATGGGAGAGGAGGAGAACCACACAGGGGTGGGGGATGGGGTAAAATAGACTGAATGTACAGTCGTGTTGTGTCTGCTTGGAGGGGGTAAGTCCACCACTGCCTCCTCTAATTACCAAATTTTTGGCTTTTAAGCTCCTTTAAAACCCCTTTTATCCTTTTGGCGCCTCTGTTCTCTCTTATATAATATTGTATCCACCCTGGGTGGAGGGTTGCACCCTTTTCTACTATCTACAAAGAGCGACTTCTTATTCCTGAGTGGGGTCAGGATAATCTCCCCACCTGCCTTTACAGTGGTTGCCTATTGGTGACCCATGCTTGTGAGTATAACAACTATTACTCTTTGTCATTATCTCCTTTGTCAATACATACTACACTATTGGGGCTCTTGGTGTTCCTCTGCTTATCTCGTTTGCAGGTCTCGTTGTCTGTGTCCTTGATCATATTTTCTACCTTGACCTTCTTAAAGCTGAGCTTTGGAAGGCTTTGAGTTATTTTTAATTAGAAAGGCATACATGGCAAGCCTTAAATAAATGAAAACAGGTTTTAGGTGAAGACAGTGGTTCCACAGGGAGACCACAAGCATCCATACTCTTTCCAGGTGTACAAGACCCTGGAATGTTCATGGTACAACTCAGTCTTTTGTTGGATGAAAGGTAGGGCAAGAACAGCAAAAGAGTTGGAAATGACATATTCTGGTGATGGAACACAATCGCCTGGAATAGTTTAGAGGGAATATTTTTTTGTTTTGTTTTGTATTTTAGCACAAACATGGAATATGATCAAGATGCATGTGTGACAGTGGCAATCATAGTCAGTGGGATGGGGATAAGGATGATGATGTTAGCATCAGTTGAAAATTAGGAGAGGTGATCACTGATGCAGGAACATCAGGAGTGGAGAACAGGTGCAAACAATTGTATAGTGTTTTTCTCTTGTTGCACTCAAAGACCTTGAAAGCTGCAGCCACTAAGGGCAAACACAATAGGCCACCCTGGAGCATCTTTCTCAATGAATAGCTAACTGGATACAGCCAGGATTCTAATGCTGGTCTCCTGTGTCAAAGGTGGTGTCTTTAACCAGTACACTATCCAGCTGCAACTGTGGAGATTAGCAACAATGATGTGAAACAAGTCAGAGGGCAAAGGGGTCACTAATACTGGAACAGAAGACAACAGTGGGTAAGAGTTGACTTAAGAAGCAGCATGCACCACAAGGGCACCACAAGGTAATGAAAGGAAAGGGGTGAGCACATCAATGCACAGTGGCATGTAGCCTGGTAAATGCCTGGTTAAAGGGAACCCGAGGTGAGAGGGATACGGAGACTGCCATATTTATTTCCTTGTAAACAATGGCAGTTGCCTGGCAGCCCTGTTAATCTTCTGGCATAAGTAGTGTCTGAGTCAAAACCTTGGAACTAGAATATGGCTAATCCAATAAAACCAGTCAGAGTACCTGATCTGCATATGCTTGTTCAGGGTCTATGGCTAAAAGTATTAGAGACACAGGATCAGGAGGACTCCCAGGCTACTGGTATTGTTTAAAAGAAAATAAATATGGAAGACCCAATATGCCTCTCACCTGGGTTCCCTTTAACGCTCAAGAAGAATTGGCACACCAAATCATTATTTATTACATACTTGACAGGAAGTAGAAAACAAAGAGGACATGCTAAGAGGACATTACAATGAGGAGTGGGCACAGTGACTTGGAGAATAGGAGTATAATGAGGGACTAAAGGCAGCAACAGAACCCAGTAAAGTCAAGAGCAGTGTATTATTATTATTATTATTAATAAAAATGTCTGACCAAGTATTTTTTTTTACTGACACTCAATGTGCTTGGCCATGCAACAGAAAATGGGTATGTGAATTTAGCAGTGGTGTAAGTGGGCCTGCTCAGCAAAACATAGGATGAAGCCCCCCTTCTACAAAAAAAATGAGTCCCAGAGAGGTCCAGACTCCTGGATTGTCTTGGCTGAGTCTATTGTTCTCCCTTTCACCCTGCCTATGTGTGACTTGATAACAATTATTGGTTGATTCTGTGCTGCCAGACAAGCACTGTGCCCAGCTTTATCAGCTGCCTGCTGCTAGTTCATAGAAGTCACCCTGGGGGCACTGTAACCATGCCAACAAGCAGCTGTGCTACACTGGGGTTCTCTAGTATGACCTGGAATGTAGGGGGTCACTGGTGCCAACTGGGAGGGCATGCTCTCTACCTCATACCCCTGGAAGTTGGCCTAACTGGTTTCTATACTTTTTACACATTTCCTTATTATTATTATTATTGATTTATAAAGCACTAAAATATTCCAACATATTTCTGTATGCTTTAGTCCATCTCACCAGCCACCATCTCTGGGGATTTAGCTGTAGAAGTGGAGAGATGACATTCAGTTGGGCATTTTGGAGCAAACCTCCTGCCACAGTTGCCAGTATATGGTATTGGATGGCTTTGCATTTCTGGGTGATGGCTAAATGGCCTCTGGGGGTGAACACCCTTCCCCCCTCTAAGTAGCATGTGCAGTGCCCCCAGTGAAAGATTATGATCTGAGTGATTGCAGTCACCGGTTGTGCTCCTCTTGGGGCTCCGTCTTACTCCTCCTGCCCCTGGCTGAATATAAATGGCATGGTGACTAAAGTGGTTAACACACGTGTCTTGCAGCACTAGAGTATCATATCTGACTCAGTCAGTAAACTGTCTACATAGTGTGTATGGTCTCCATGTGTTTGTGTGGGTCACTTTAAGTCTTCGTATTTCCTCCCACAACCCAGAAGCATGCTGGTTGGTTTATTGGTTTCTCTCAGAAATCGTACCTAAAGTTTGATAGTTTTATGACAGGCTTAGTGTATTCTATAAACTGTTGGCACTGTATGAATATGTAATATTAATTTATGGACTATACAGCGGTACATTTTCCATAATGCCACATAAGTAGTTTAGAACATCTGATTTTTAAGGAGTTAGTAAAAGAGTTTGCAAACCTCTTCTGCAATGCTCCTGTGAGTTGTAACTGTGACAAGACAACTTAGCTTTTGTTCTTTAGTATCTTGAAATGGATCACCTGCTATATCTATCCTGCTACCCGGCCAAACGTACCAGAGTTGTACTCACCAGACAGAGCTCTCTTGACTCTTTCATTCCTATGATCTACAGTTTCCTAGGTAGATGCATTTTTGTGCTGGGTCTATCATCACAGCTGGAAAGAAAATCCTCTCCCTCTCATTCCCAGAAGGTACCATTACATTTGAAAGAGTCATTTTCTGAATAAAAGAATATTTCAAGAAAGCATTTCAATAGCATGAATAAAATGAACAATCATTTCACCTCACGGATACTCTCTGGGCTGGGATACCTGACCCAGAGGCAGCCTCTGTCTGTAATTCTCTGCACAATGTTTTCTATGGAACCCTGTCAGGACAAGTTGTAGCGCTCAGCTAGATTGATTCAGTGTATTTTGTACATTTGCATACTTGCTCCCAGTGCACAGGCACTTTTTCTTATAATTATATTTGATTTTGTTGACTTGTGTTCTGTCACAGTAAAACCACTAAAGAAATAAAACTGTCATAGAAGTCATTGATTGCTGTCATAACCATGTCCATTCACTTTAACTGAATTTTTCTTTATTGACTTGTTAGATTTGAATTGGAGCTGCTTTTGAAGGAACAGAAGTTAAACTGTGGATTATGATTCAATAACGGCTTCTTTGCAGCAGAAAATCTGCAGGTAAGGGCTGCTAAAACCACTTATTTGGCTATATACAGTTTTTTACATTACATTGTTTACAGTTACTGTTGAAACAAGTCAAGTCTGATTTTCAATCCTGCCCGTGTGCACATTGCACGCCTCTTCCTATATGGAAAACGCTCTCATTACAAGCCAAACCCTTCAGCTTTAGCAACAGCCAGACTTTGGATGCAAGTAGTTCTATACATAAGGACCCAGCTAGCGGAGAAAAGCGCAACTCACCACCTGTGGGTGCGAGCAAATCAACTCCAACAAATAGCACTATTGTGTTTTAGCCGGCATTGGCGGTACTCACATGCCCTATGCGTATCTTCAAAGGGCCTGCTGCCGATCAAGTCCATACATCTTTTCCAAGCAACATCCGATTATATTCATTACCCACAGTCAGTGGTTGAGTTTCTCCGGTGTAACAATAAGTCCTCCGGATAGACTATGCTGATAGGACAAGTCTCAGCCCACTGTGCTACTGGGACCGTCCTTAGCTAAATCTATAACATGTGAAAGGGGGAGAAACCTAGTGAAGACTGCAACTAGAGCTCAATGCAAGCAAGGCGCATATAACTTACCAAAATATTTATTTATTCATAGGCATGTAAAATATTGTATTCCTAATCAATATGTATGTATAGCAGATTAAAAACCAGAGAAAAAAAGAAATATTTCAAATGACTTGCTTTAAATTAAATGTGGGATATTGATCACTCGCGCGATCGCGGGTGCGCCCCCGTGCTGTCCCTGGTAGCCCTGGGATCAGGGAACGAGAACATGGTTCCCAATCACTGATCCGTGTCCCCAGCAGAAAAATCGAAGCACTCTTACTAGAGGCTTCAGTCTTTCTGCAAAAAAAAAATGTCCCCGTGCGCCTTGTGCTTCCGGTGATCGAGAAGCACAAGGAAAAAAACATAAACTCAAGGTGGCCATCTTGTGGCCAAATAGTAAAACTACATCTACATATTTTTTACATTACAATTTACACATATAATAACATTAAAGATTAACTGTTTATTTCCCACACCAAAATATTACCCAAATAAAATGTTTAATAAAAAAAAAACAAATTACAATAAAAAAAAAAACATAAATAGTTACCTAAGGGTCTGAACTTTTTAAATATGCATTTGAAGGGGGTATACTACGAACATTGTTTAAATTATAAGCTTGTAAATAGTGATGGACGCAAAACGGAAAAAATGCACCTTTATTTCCAAATAAAATATTGGCGCCATACATTGTGATAGGGACAAAATTTAAATGGTGTCATAACCGAGACAAACAGGCAAATAAAATACATGGATTTTAATTATGGTAGTATTTTAAAGCTATAATGGACGAAAACTGAGAAATAATGAGTTTTTTCCATTTTTTTCTTATTTATCCTGTTAAAATGCATTTATAAAAAAATAATTCTTAGCAAAATGTACCACCCAAAGAAAGCCTAATTAGTGGTGGAAAAAACAAGATATAGATCAATAAATTGTGTTAAGTAGTGATAAAGTTATTAGCGAATTAATGGGAGGTGAAAATTGCTCTGATGCATAAGGTGAAAATCCCTGCGGGCTTAAATGGTTAAAGAGCACCTCTAGGATGCTTGAGAATTATTTTACTTTACACCTTGTTGTAATTACACAGTCAGCAATTGCAATAATGGATTAAGTCACTCGCTCACTCATGATTAGTTATTGTGAATCCCCACCCCTCCAGCAGGCCTCAGTTACACAGGTGGGGTTTGCCGCAGAGCTTCGGTCTCTTTTCGAAAGGCTTCAGGAAAAAAATGCCACTAGGTTTTTCCAAACTGGACAAAGAGGGGAGGGGGTTGTATGGCTGGTTTTCACAACAATAGGTATTTATGAGACAACAGGTGACTACATTTATTTTGCAATTGCCGATTCATTGTGTACTTACAAGGTCGAAAGTACATTTATTTGTAAACATGCTGGTGGGGCTCTTTTCTTTAACGTGAACCTGAGGGGCCACAAGAGGGGGCAGATGGGACACAGAGGCACGTTCTCTGGTCAAAGGGTTAATTTGTTTGCTATTTTTCTGGGCACACCCCCTTTAGCACCTCTTTTTCCTTAATAACTTATTTAAATGTCCTAACTAGAGGCGATGTGCCTGGATATGTTTTTTCTTTTCTTGTTACTTACCCTTGTGGACAGGGTTTTAATCCAGTGCACTCCCTCCTTCCCCTGTCTGTGTTTTTTTCAGCATGTACACAGCTTACACTGGTGTACAGGATCTTCTCAAAAAAAATAGCATATTGTGATAAAGTTCATTATTTTTTGTAATGTACTGATAAACATTAGACATTTATATATTTGCACACAACTGAAGTAGTTCAAGCCTTTTATTGTTTTAATATTGATGATTTTGGCATACAGCTCATGAAAACCCAAATTTCCTATCTCAAAAAATTAGCATATTTCATCCGACCAATAAAAGAAAAGTGTTTTTAAAACAAAAAAAGTCAAGTGTAATGTTTATCAGTAAATTACAGAAAATAATGAACTTTATCACAATATGCAAATTTTTTTTAGAAGATCCTGTATGTGCATGGTGCATATTGATACATTACGTTAGCTCCCTTGTGCGATTGGTAAGATGCGCTATCTGTCCCAGGAGAGGACGTCAGGCTGTGTGCTCCTAACCCCTAGCTAGATAGGTTTGATGCAATGAATGTTTGCATGTCTGCACTATGCATGTTACAGGGCCAGAGTTAGGACACCTACGTTTACCTGGGTACTTCTGCGCAGTATAGGTGACTAAGCATAAGAATGCATTCTTCTGTGAACTAAGACCCTGGCTTTTAACTTAGCTGTAGGGATAACAGTGGTGCCTGGATGAGTGAATCTGTGAATGCATTTGTTTGAACCTTTGCATGCGAGTGTGCAAAGGGTTAATTTTTTTTTTTTGCAATTTTTATGGCCACACCCCCTTTAGCATCTCCTTTTCCTTAATACCTTTTTCAAGTAGCCTAACTAGAGGCGATGTGACTGGATATATGTGTTTTCATGTTCTCTCTTGTCCATGACATGCCTTTTCATCCCCTATACGCCGCTCTCTGCCCCCCCCCCCCCGAGCTGCGCTGTGCCCCTCCCCCCCACACACACACACTTGGGACGTCCCTGATTCCCCTTCCAGAGCTGCCATTGGGAAACTCTACCTCTCCTCGCCTGCTCCGCTTGTCAACTTCACATTTTATTTGAGTGCAACCTATACATTGTAGTCTCTGTTATGAAAAATTACTAAATCTTGATGTGTTTTTACGGTGGGAGGTACACTTTACAATATATTATCAGAAAATTGCTCTAAGAAATACCTTGCTAAAATCTAGGGATAGAGGTAAGGTATCTAGATTCTCATTCTTTTTGTAATTAGAAAGTGTGATAGGAGATAGTGTCGCCTTGGTAATATTTGAAATCAGTTGATAGAAACAGCAGGAATAGCTCCATTTAATCTAATTGAATAGGGGTACTATTGCCTATGTGCCGATTTTGTCCCTTAAAGTGTCTCTACAGGTGATGTGGATTGATAAACACCATGCAACGTTTATTGACTCAAGGTCTATTGTCAAGCATACTGCAGTGTCAGATGATATGAATAGATGTGTCTCACCAGAAAATACATCTTTGTGGGGTGGGAGTGAAAGAGCAGGAGTGCTATGATAGATTGTATTGATTAAGTGTCGTAGAAGACCAAATGTCTGAAAGCTTGCTACAAGTTAACCCTTCAGATGCTCTTATTTTTGGTTTTTGAAAAAGAATATTTACTTAAAGGGAACTTAATGCAGTACAGTGTACATCCTGCAACATGTATGCATGCCTTGATCAGCAGATTGAGGGTGTTTACTGTTGCATGCGTGTTGCTCATTTAGAGGCTAAAGTCACAGAGCTAAATAATCATCTCGCAACACTGAGACACATACACAACATGGAGAAGAGCTTGGATCTCACGATCCAGACACTGGAGGAAACTGGTGAAGATGAGGTGGGTGGAGTACAGCCGGAGCAAGAAGCAGAGGTAGCCGCTAGTCTGGTCACAGTTAGAAGGGTTAGGGGGAAAAGTGGCATGGAGGCTAGACCCGAGTTGTCCCTCCCTAATAAGTATGCTTGTTTGCGTAATATTGGGGAGGATGATTCTGGAGTAGCAATGCTGCAGCAGGATGTGTCCCTTAGCAACCAAGGGTCAGACTGCTGCAACGAGAAAGGGAATAGGAGTGCAGCTAAGGCTAGACAGATACTGGTGGCAGGGGATTCAATTACTAGGCACACAGATAGGGTAATCTGTCGAAGAAACCGTGAATGCCGTACAGTCTGTTGTCTCCCAGGTGCTTGGGTTCGGCATGTAGCGGAAAGAATTGACAGATTATTGGGTGGGGCTGGGGAAGACCCGGCTGTCATGGTACACATTGGCACCAATGACAAAGTTAGTGGGAGATGGAAGGTCCTCAAAAATGATTTTCAGGTACTTGGAGATAAACTTAAAGCAAAGACCTCCAAGGTGGTGTTTTCTGAAATACTGCCAGTGCAACGTGCTACATCTGAGATACAGAGGGAGCTTAGGGAGTTAAATAAGTGGCTGAGAAATTGGTGTAGGAAGGAGGGGTTTGGGTTCCGGGAGAACTTGGCAGACTTTGCAGTTGGCTACATGTTCTACAGCAGGGATGGGCTGCACCTTAATGGAGAGGGTGCAGCTGCATTGGGGGAGAAGATGGCTAAACGGTTGGAGGAGATTTTAAACTAGGATCTGGGGGGAGGTGGGAGGGTAAAGTCTCAATATGTAGACACGATAAGGTAAAAAGACAGTGGGAGCCTAGCATTATAGGGGGTTGAGAGGGGGGTGGGGACAGTGTAAAGAGTAAGGAGGTTGGTAAAACTTCAAGTAGCCAATTTCATATAACCAAAATTGGTAAATGTGGTGGTAAAAACATAAAGTGCATGGTAACCAATGCTAGGAGCCTTGCAAATAAAATGGACGAACTAGAGTTCATTCTGATTGACAAAGGCTATGACATTGTGGGAATAACCAAGACATGGATGGATGAAAGCCATGACTGGATAGTGAATTTAGAGGGATACAATGTGTTTAGGAAGGATAGAACAGGGAAAAAAGGTGGAGGGGTTTGTCTCTTTGTTAAGAATTATTTTACAGCTGTCCTGAACGATGAGATGGAGGAAGATTGTAAAGATGTGGAGTCCGTTTGGGTAAATATTCATGGTGGAAATAAAGGTTGCATTTTGCTTATTGGGGTATGCTACAGGCCACCACATATTCATGAAGCTGCAGAACAGCAATTACTACAGCAGATTGAAAAAGCTGCAAGTAAAAATGAGGTCATAGTTATGGGTGACTTCAACTTTCTCCCCACCCATCCACATATTGTAGAAGCCAGCGAGCAGTCATTCGCTGGCTTCCAATCAGGTTCATCAGGTGACACTGCTGTCCAACTGGATGTCAGGTTGTCACCTGGGTATGCTTCATTGCCTGGTGCACAAAGACCTTCTTCTGGTGCGCCATGACTGAATGGCTGCTGCTGGGAGTTCTCCTCTGGGCATGATTGGGGGAATCAATACCTAGATTCAATGTAATGTTTTTCTACATCATTGTATGTGTGTTCTGGCCCCCAGCAGTCTGAAGTATGTTGACCCGGCCCTTGACCGCAAAAGTTTGGGGACCCCTGATCAAATGATCAGTAGCCCCTCAGCCGTTGTAGTAGGAACACTGTACATCATTGGATTTTTGCTTATTATTCACACTTTCTGTTGTCTCACACTGGCTGGTATTGAGCTTGCTGCCTGTTTGAGATTTGCATGTGACATGTACTCTAAGTACAATTGTGCTTGCATACTAATCATGTTTAATGAAGATTGCACTTGAATCCAGCAGCTGCTTTAATGCATATCTACAATCATTAAGCTTGGGACTCTGAGATAAGGAGCTTGCTGACTCCTATATTTTATTATTTTAATATACTGTAAATTTGATCGGCTACCAACTGAGAAAGAACCATGGAAACCTCACAGCTTGATTTTATTTATCAGACCACTATAATTGAAAAAGCAAGGATTCAGTTTTTTGGCTACTGTGAGACATCATTATTAATTGTAATGTAAATGAAGTGAATGTACTGTGTTAGGACTCTGCATATATGCCGTTGCCATTTGCTTGGAGACAATGTTAACTGTACCCAGAGGAGCCTGTCCTCCCTAAAGCTACCTACACACACACGTGATACCCAGTGTCTGAAATGGCCGATAAAGGCCATTTCAGCTAATGATCGATGTGTGTACTGCGGTCGCAGATCGATATTGCTCGGGCATCATCCTGTCAAATTTTTAACGACCCTCGATGCCCGAGCACGACCATTTCCAAAACTTTTTTCTAACTGATTAAAGCTGCTCTGTCGGCCACCGATCATCATCCCTTCACCCTACCACCATAACAACAGAGCTCAAGGCTAGGGATGTGTCTGTACAGCATTGTCCTGTGAAATGTCCTCGAGGGATCGTTTCTCGATCCCCGGTGGCCAACAATTCTCGCAGGTGTGTACGTAGCTTTATTGGACTGTTCCCAAACTATCTTCTTTTTTCCCTTGTTTATTAACCTTGAATGCAATTCAGCTTCATTGATATCTGCTTTGGCTGTACATGAACATGCACATACACGCACACACGGTAGTCTTTAGCTATAGCTAAATCTTGTTTGGTATAGAACTATTATACTACTCTATATAACCTGTCTACTGAACTATCCATTTGTATAGCCATTGAAACACCTTCTATTATATACTTTTAAGCTCGAGGCCAAATGTCTTATTACTAACTGGAGTGATTAAATTCAAACTTTCAGAGCATTAGCCAAGGTAAAGTTGACCCTATAACATTAAATGGTTATTTTTTGATATGGACAGAAAAAGTTGGATTGGGAAATTCCTGTCTATGAAGCTATATGTGTGATACCCTACAGACCCCCTTGGTTAGCTAAACGTGCAGTGAAGATATGTGGTCCAAGATGCATTTTTTATGATCATTGTTCTTCCTAAGATTAGGATGGTACTCCAATGTCTGCACTTGCCTGCTTGTAACAGGAATATGCTAATTTGGCTGGTACAATAGCCATGGGTATGCCATTTACAAGGCAGATGAAGCAGAATCTGGATCTTCTGACCACTGTTTCATGCCTATAGCAGTGGTTCCCAGCCTGTGCTGCCGTGAAAGCTCTTCCTAGCTGTTTCCCATGTATTTGTCATGAGAGACCCCAGGCTTATTGGGCTGCTCATACCGTACCAGCACCAGCTTAGCATACACAAGCCAGCAGGCAACAACTGCCGCTAGAAACAAGCCATTGCTAGTTCAGCAGGACAATGCTAGCCAAGAAAGGACAGCATTATCCCAAAGTAATTGGTTTTAATAAGTTATGCTACCAAATGTGTCAAGAACACATGAAGGTTTTTATTGTCATAAATATTCAAACTGGAGAAGGTTGTGGTTATGGATCTATGCTATGTCTATCAGTAACTCAAAATCTAGAGCTAAAACTCAACACATGATAATGTGTCTCTTTAAGAGCTAAAAAACCTGCATAAACAATAAGAAAATATGTCCTCTATAGAGACCAAGCTAATAATAAGTCAAATCGCACATCCAGTTACCGTAGATGCAAAAATATATTGTTTTATTTAGGACTTATCCAACAAATAACATTAAAAACATTTTAAACACCACCTTCTGAATCTGATTGTAATCAGAAATCCCTCCTGCAGCTGTTTCCAAACACTATGCTATGTCTATGCCTGTATACCACAAGGCAGAGTACAGTTACCCTCCAGCAGTAAAAGTGAATTGAATACTGTAACACTTTAAGCTGGCAAGAGGCATAAGATGGCAGATGTTGTTGGCAGAGATTTGGCAATGATTGTATGACTATGGCAACAGCAGTAGGGGGGCCAGCTGTCTTCAGAGGAGAGTTTGATTGGACAGCTCAGAAAATATTTTCTGATCCGTAACGTTGCCACTCCAGTCATAACAAGGACATCTCTTCACTCACTTTTACCTGCATCATTTAGCTACTTGTCATATTTAGTTCCCAGCCAGCCAATTGTATCCACAGTCAAATTTTGCTTGACATGCGAAATACTACAGATATTAAAAGGATTACAACCTAGCTGTAATTTTGTCATATTGTTGTTACTTCTACTGGTAGTAAATTGTTCAATCTGATTGTGGGCGCCTTTGCCAGATTGTTAAATAAAGGACACATACATTCAGTCAGAAAGATTAATAACAAACATTAGTGTTTAAAATTCATATCTGAAAAGAAAATAGAGCACTACATAGAGCAGGGGTCTCAAACTCAATTTACCTGGGGGCCGCAGGAGGCAAAGTCAGGATAAGGAATTTCACAATCGCGGCGCATTGCCGCCTCTGCTCGCCCCTCTCACTCTTCCTTCACAGAGAGGGGCGGGAAGAGGTGGCGATCCATGCGGCGATTGACGTTAGGAGGGGCAGAGCTGAAGTTGAAAGCTCTGCCCCTTCCAGGAAATGCCGGCGGATTGCCCCCAGGCGATTTGGAGGCTCTGCAGCCCTCGTTTAGCGGCGGGGATGCAGCGGATTACTTGGGAGCACTGAAGCGAACTTTAAGGAAGCTTTTGCCGGCAAGGGCCACAAAATATTGTAGCGAGGGCCGCAAATGGCCCGCGGGCCGCGAGTTTGAGACCCCTGACATAGAGTTTTAAGAATAAAAAAGAAATGACAGATATTCTATACTTGCTGTCAGAGAACATATTTTACCAGAGGCTTGGACAAGGAGGGACATCTAAATGCCCAATGAAATCAAACTACAGATGTAAGTCAAAGCCCTTTTAACTAGTCCTCAAATTGTATTAGTTGCTAGAAAAAAATCGGCAATGCATCACTCATCGTGGTGTGTACAAGCTTGGCAGATACTGTCTCACATGACTTCTGAAAAACATTGTTCAAGTATATCAGGTCAGCTGCATATGGCACAAATAAAACCATAATATGTGTCAGCCTGGTTTTGTTCACCCAGAAATATGAATAGACAGTATAGCACTTTGTAGAGCTGAGATCCTCAGTCAACCAGAAACAAAATACAGTCATGGCTCACCTTGTCTTAAAGTCTGTTGCACATCTAACTGTGCTGTGATCCCTTATTATTATAAAACACGTTTTCTCTTGAGATGAATATGTATGTGGTTTTAGTATGCACTTGCAGGGCCGCCATCAGAAATTTTGGGGCCCCTCACAAATCATCAGTCCGGGCCCCCCCCAAACTGAGAAATGTGCGTAGCCATTACATGTTGGCAGAGCTAGTTGGAGGCTTGCTGTCCACAAATTAATCACGAATAACCACGGTGGATACTCGTGATTCAAGTTAGCTCTAATTGCCACAGCTGAGCGGCTAGATGCGGCGGGGTTAATTACCCAGACCGCCGCTCTCCGCCCAGCGTTTCAACGAGGTGCAAGTTTCCGAATGGACGCGTTGCAAGCCTCGATATCGAGCACTTCCTCCTTCAAGCCGGAAGGAGGAAGTGCTCCATCATTTTTTTAGAACCTCCCAGTTTTATTTTCTGTTTAAAAAAACTAAAAAAGTAGGTTTAATGCTATTGTCTCATATGGTAATGATTCAGCTTTTCCCATAGTCTCGCAGTTAGCAATCATGTGACCCCCAACAAGACAAATTCAGCAATCATGAGTCCCCCAACAAGACAAATTCAGCAATCATGAGGCCCCCAACAAGATAAATTCAGCAATCGTGAGACCCCCAACAAGACAAATTCAGCAATCATGAGGCCCCAACAAATCATGAGGCCCCAACAAATCATGAGGTCCCCAACAAATCATGAGGCCCCCAACAAGACAAATTCAGCAATCTTGAGGCAATGAGGCTCCCAACAAATCATGAGGCCCCCAACAAGTAAAAATTTAATCATTAGGCCCCCAACAAGACAAATTCAGCAGACATGAGGCACATAAATAGACAGCATTTCACATAAATAGGCATAATGCCCCCTTATTATGGTAGACACCTCTCACCTGGATTCTGACAGGGACCCCCAGGTTAGGTAGTGAGTGACATGGAGCCCTTTTAGGTAGTGAGTGAGTGACAGGGAGCCCCTTTAGGGAGGGAGTGGGTGACAGGGAGCCCCTTTAGCTAGTGAGCGAGTGACAGGGAGGCCCTTTAGCTAGTGAGTGACAGGGAGGCCCTTTAGCTAGTGAGTGAGTGACAGGGAGGCCCTTTAGCTAGTGAGTGAGTGACAGGGAGGCCCTTTAGCTAGTGAGTGAGTGACAGGGAGCCCCTTTAGCTAGTGAGTGAGTGACAGGGAGCCCCTTTAGCTAGTGAGTGAGTGACAGGGAGGCCCTTTAGCTAGTGAGTGAGTGACAGGGAGGCCCTTTTAGCTAGTGAGTGAGTGACAGGGAGGCCCTTTAGCTAGTGAGTGAGTGACAGGGAGGCCCTTTAGCTAGTGAGTGAGTGACAGGGAGGCCCTTTAGCTAGTGAGTGAGTGACAGGGAGGCGCCCCCCAGCCGCCACCGCTGCTTCCCCTACCTTGCCAGGCTGCCAGCAGCGTCAGACCTCAAGATCAGCGGCGACCCGACCAGTAAGAGCGGGCGCTGGACGCACCCGCTCTATATGCGGAAGTGACGTCACTTCCGCATATCAGTGCGGGCGCTGGGTCCTAGCGCCCGCACTATTGTCGCCGCCTGATCGAGGTCTGACGCGGCGGCGGAGGCGGCGGCTAGAGGGATGGAGGGAGGGAGCAGCGGCCAGGGGAAGTTGAGCGGCGGTCGGGCGGCACCCGCTAGGGCCGCGGCGGGGATGGGGCCCCCCTGCAGGCCCGGGCCCGTGACGGGAGTCACGGATGTCCCCCCCTGATGGCGGGCCTGTGCACTTGACATGCTTATTGCTGGTGATCTAATCAAATGGTAGCTAGTCACCCTTCTTTACTGGGTCATTGGAATGTATGGCAGGATTTAGGCTGCCTTGTTCCTGAATAATTGGGTATTCATCATGAATGTTTACTCTGTTTTTATTTGTGAACCTGAGACATTTTTCCTTTGCTTCACAGTTCCTTAAAACACTTGAAAACGATTTGCTCCTAATATACCAAAAGGGGATGGGATGATAGATTGGACTTTACTGCTTTACCTTCCTCTTAAGATATTGTGAAAATTCTCATCCTGTAAGGGTTTGAGAGCCTCTCAAATTCTTAAGAGTATTTCATACCCTTTTGTAACTTCACATTGAAACATTCACATTAGGCTTTTTTTTAGTTTCAAACCAATAATAATAAACTGTTTACTTGCAGCATGTCATTGGCCTCAATTCACTAAGCTTATCTCCTGTCTTTAACCTCCTTGGCGGTAACCCCGAACGTAGTTCGGGGTAAGCCGCGCAGGAGGTTTTCTCAGGCCCTGCTGGGCCGATTTGCGTAATTCTTTTTTTGCTGGACGCAGCTAGCACTTTGCTAGCTGCGGCAGCACACCGATCGCCGCCGCCCCGCGCTCGATCGCCGCTATCCACGCCGCCGTACAGCCCCCCCCCCTAGACCCCTGCGCTGCCTGGCCTATCAGCCCCAGGCAGCGCTAAGGGGTGGATCGGGACTCCCTTAGACGTCACGACGTCCATGACGTCGGTGACGTCATCCCGCCCCGTCGCCATGGTGACGGGGGAAGCCCTCCAGGAAATCCCGTTCTTTGAACGGGATTTCCTGATCGCCTATCGCCGGAGGCGATCGGAGGGGCTGGGGGGATGCCGCTGAGCAGCGGCTATCATGTAGCAAACCCTCGGCTCGCTACATGATTTAAAAAAAAAAATAGCAAAAAAACGGCAGCGCTGCCCCCGGGCGGTTTTTAATATACCGCCAGGGAGGTTAATAACATTTCTAGAGTTATCACTATGGTGATGAGGCATGTAGTATTTAGGAAACATTTTACCTCAGGCAAACTTAACGCTAACTCTTCTGTCTTTTAAAAGGAACTGTCATGAAAATCTTAAAATTTAAAACACATACAAATAAGAAGTACATTTCTTCCTGAGTAAAATGAGCCAAACATTACTTTTCTCCTATGTTGCTGTCACTTACAGTAGGTAGTAGAAATCTGACATTACTGACAGATTTTGGACTAGCCCATCTTTTCATAGGGGTGTTCTCTGGGTTTTCTTTATTTTTAAAAGCACTTAGTGAATGGCAGTTGCTCCGTCCAATTGCCAAAATAGTGAACAGCGAGCAGGGAGGCTGGCCAGCATCTTTGTATAAAGATTTTTCAGGGAATGTCTTTATAAAGAATAAAGGCCATGCTGAGAATCCCCTATGGAGAGATGGCCTAACCCAAAACCTGTCGGTAATGTCAGATTTCTACTACTAAATGTAAGTGGCAGCAACATAGGAGAAAAGTAATTTATGGCTCATTTTACTCTAGGAGAAATGTACTTCTTATTTGTATGTGTTTTAAATTTTAAGATTTTCGCGACAGTTCCTCTTTAAGTTAACTCTTCAATCCTTAAAATAACTCCAGAATTCTAAAGTTAAAGACAGGCTGTTAATTAACTGCGCATGAAAATAACTACAGAGGAGGTAACTTAACTACAGCGGTGGTAACTTAACTACAGAGGAGGTAACTTAAAGAAAACCTGAACTGAAAATTAAAAGTCAAAATAAGCATACACAAGTCATACTTACCTTCCATGTTGTCTACTCCTCAGTGTCTTTCTCCTGTCCCACGTCCTGTTTGTTCACTGTGATCAAGGGAATTTTCTCTCCTCCATTTTGAAAATGGCCATTACCCATAACAGCTTTCTGGTCAGCACACAGTAACATCGCCCACTTGAGCCATAGGAAAACATGGACATTTAGGGCCTGTACACACTGCTGCACTTGCGCTGCGCTTTTCAAATCGCAAGCGCTTTTTAATCGCAAGGTCTTTTGAAAAATAATGAAAATCGTGAAGACCTGTACACACTGGCGCAATGCGCTTTTTCTATTCTCATAAAGGCTTGCGATTTAAAAATCGCATGCGATTTTAAAAGCGCAGCAGTGTGTACAGGCCCTTACCTGGTACATCAGTTTTCCTCTCAGCGATAACTGACAGCAACTGATGTTTTACTGACAGCAACTGATATATTTCAGATCTGACAAAATATTGTCAGAACAGGAAGCCATTATTGTCAGAAGAAAATGGTGAGCTTCTGAGAGGAACTGATGGCAAGGTAACTAAATTAACAGCACTGAGCGCTGTTTGGTTAGGGTTTCAATTCCTTGACCTCCGCACCAGTGCTGAAACCACCACCCCCCCCGCTGTGACATTAAATCCACGCTGGCTAAGCCTAATCACGCTGGTCCCAGGAGTCCGATGGGAGCCCGGGATCGGTAATTGTTACCCTTTTGGTTATTTCAGATTTTTACTGCTTACTTTTTCTGCTATAGTGGTTCTTTAAAGAAAACCTGAACTGGAAATTAAAAGTCAAAATAAATATACACAAGTCATACTTACCTTCCTTGTAGTCTCCTCATCAATCTCTTTCTCCTGTCCCGCTTCCTATCTGTTCACTGTGATCAAGGGAATTTTCCGTCCTCCATTTTGAAAATGGCCATTACCCCTAACAGCTTTCTGGTCAGCACACAGTTAAATTGTAACATCGCCCACTTGAGCCATAGGAAAACATGGACATTACCTGGTACATCAGTTTTCCTCTCAGCTATAACTGACAGCAACTGATATTTTACTGACAGCAACTGATATATTTCAGATCTGACAAAATATTGTCAGAACTGGAAGGGATTACTGTCAGAAGAAAATGGTGAGCTTCTGAGAGGAACTGATGGCAAGGTAACTACGCAATGTTCATTTGAAGTTACCTAATGTGTTTATTTAAAATATTTGTACTCAGTACAGGTTCTCTTTAAGGACATTTGAAATATTATCTGGGTCAGGCGAAAAATTTAAGTCAATCTATAAAATTTATATTTTATAAAACATCTAAAAAATCAAATTCAGTGTGGCTACATTTAGCAGGGATTCATATATCCCAGGCTTGTACAGGACACATCCAGCCGTGCGGTATTGTACACTATAAAATATTCTAGGCAGGTAAACACTTTCAAACAAATGAATATGCACAGAAAGAGGTGACTGATTTCTTGCTAAGTGTATTTTCTATGAATTAGCTCTGCCTGTTAATCATCGCGCACTGGAAAACATGTGTTTTTATTCCTAATGAAGGAATAATTGCATGGAAGGGGCTGGTAATCAGACTTTTACACACATTTATTCTTTATGGAATAGAAAGCACAGCTGCATGTAAAAATGTTTCTGTGTATCACCTTATCATTAACCCCACTGAAACTGGAGGGGCCGAGCCAGCTTGGCATACAATTTGGGGCACGCTATTCTCCAAGTCAGCCTGAGAAAGCTTTCAATGCAGGAAGGTAGGTAGCATAACCCTTCAGTTATAGCACAGCTTCACACAATTTAAAATTAGCCTTTCATACAGTGATTTATGGAGACAGGTGTGCAGAGCGGAAAACAATGATCTGTATGTTACAGAAGCAAATTGCTTTCAAATGGCTATACAACATAAAAATAGGTTTCAGACTGGTAGTGATTTGCCACTGTAAGGTGCTAAGCAGGAAAAAAAATTAAGAATTTTTGAGCCATTCTTTTGATGAGAATGTGATGCATTTAGTTTGATTAGAGCTGACAGCAGAGCATTTACTGTAGCATTATTAACATTTTTTCTACTTGTGGCCTTGTCCTTTTCATAATTTTGTAACAAATATCACGTATGCAGTCACCATAAGGGATGCTTTATTGCTTGCAGACATGTTAAATGGCCCAGGCTATGAGCCACCATTTTATTTGTCCTTTATTAGTATACAATGGGGAAGATTGCAATGGCATTGGTTTTAATAATGGGAGAGGCTTGTAGCGGCTGCGCCTATTCTCTTCAGCTGGGTAAGTATACATTGTGAAATGACTGTTGATAGACTGGCTTTTTTAAACTGTTAAGCTATGTGGTCTTGGAAAGTCCAGACTTTATCGTTTTCTCTTCATGATGTTGGTGTATTTCTCATATAACAGTTCAGCACCACAGTAATGGGGACAGTGACAGAGTTACCCTGTGCGTGCTGAGCATGCAGTTTAATGTGCTTAGTGTTTTATTGTCCACTACTCAAATGTTTTTTAAAAAAACTGGGTTCACTTAGTGACCTTCCAGCAGATTGTACCTGCTTGCATGTTCATATACTGTGGTTGACAGAATGTCCTTGGTGGCTTTGAAAGACATTGAAAACAGCAGTTTACTCCAGGCCTATGATATCTTCTTTCTTCTAAATCCTAACTATTGGTTCCACTGTGATGGATAGTTTCATTAGCCAGCTTAGAGGTGGAAAGAGGTGGGATGTAACTAACATCTTGAACAAGCAGCAGTGTCAGTGCCCTGGATCTAGCCTCTCTGATAGTGTTCTACCAGTGAATGTGTGCGCATGCTGCCTATCAAGGTTGCTGCAGGTGATTTATGCTCCCTGGCTGGGCCGCAGCAAGAGATTGTTCCCTGGCAGAAAAATTCTCATGTACTCTTTTGTATGCTTTGTTTGTGTTTTTTATGCATAGTAAATGTTCTGGGTAATCGTGCTGTGAAGCACTTTTCACTCAAGTAAATAGTTAAAAGGGGCTTATTTATGACCCGTTACCAGCTTACTATATAGTTAAATAGTTATTTGGGTTGTAAAAAAGACCAACACAAGCCTGCCCCTCACATACCTCAGTTGATCCAGAGGAAGGCAAAAAGACATTACAAGGCTTTGGCTAATTAACCTTTAAGGGGAAAAAAATGTCCTTCCTTCCTGACTACGGATGGCAATCAGATAAAATCCCTGGATCAACACAGCTGGGAATCACCTAGTAATTATAGCCATGTATGTCTTTCAAAGCAAGGAAAGCATCTAAGCCCCCTTTAAAAGGTTACATTATACTTAAACCACATACACTTTTAAAAATATATTAATTAAATAAACACAATGGTTGTCAAAACAGAACAGCATATTGGAAAGCAGATATGGATTACAGTACTGGTGCTAGAATCCATGTCTGCTTTCCAATATTCTGTTCTGTAATTCTTTTATCTGGCTAATTGACCAAGAGCACCAGCAATATATTAAATTAAGATCCAATGAGGCTTATTTGAGTTTCCAGGAGAGCATTGCCTGGAGAGGTTGGAGTCTTTGGAAATTTAAATAAGCCTTGGTGGGAAATTCAAATATGCTCCGGGGAGCTTATTTAAACTTCTGCTGAGCCCCCCATTGGTTCATTGGTCTAGAGTCTAGACTAATAAGCCAGTATGGATACTAAATGGGAAAGAAGAAGGTGACCACACACCACCTACTCCAAGCTAACAAGCCTCTGGCAAAGGAATACGGGATACCGCAATTAACTGTACAGTGACATACCGTATTTAATGGCATATAAGATGTTCTGGAATATAAGATGCACCTAGGTTTAGAGGGAAAAAAACAGGGAAAAAATATATACTAAATCTGGTGCATCCATAGTCCATGAGTGTCTTGTAGATGTTCCTCCCCCAATTATTGTATCCTCCTGTGTCCCCCATGTGTTGCCCTGTGTCCCCATGTGTCCCCAGTGTGTCCCCTTCTGTCTCTAGTTTGTCCCCTTCTATCCCCATTGCTTCCCCTTCTGTCCCCTATTTGTCCTCTGCTCACCCGACTTCTGCTGATGTCGTGATGAGCAGAAGCCAGCACTAGAGGCGCATAGAAGGAAAGGAGAGGTCTTTGATCGCACGAGAGCCATGGCTTAGGTGAGCAAAGCTGACAATTCTGCTAGTTATACACAGGGGCAGAGGAGGCCATACCTGGGGGGGCAACCGAGGACACACCGGGGGGGAGCAAGAGCCACACAGGGGAAGCGGGAGACACACGGGGCAATGCAGGGAGTCCCCGACATCGCAGAGGGTCAGGGGTTCCTATCGGCAGGAGTTCATAAGTCCGGTACTCCCTGTATTCGGCATATAAAAAGCAGGGACTTTTCCTCCCCATTTTTGGGGGAGAAAAATGTGTCTTATATGCCAAAATATATGGTAAGTATCAATACCTCAGCCTGCTGAATGATGTCATTATAATGACTGCTTAATTCTCCACAGGTTTTTGCCTAATATGGCCAGTTATACCAATATGGAACCCCATTCTAGAACCATCTAATGTGGTCAAATTAAACTTGCCTTTTGAGACACTAGGAAAGTGGTATATACCATTGCTACCACCCATGCAATTAATTATCGCTTACGTTTATTTTCAGTTCAAGTTTGTTTAGATGCCATTTCTAGTCAGCATTACTAAAATTTACAAATGAAATTGCAGTTTTCTACAAAACGTTTTGTCTGTGTTACATAATATACAGGTGAAACTCGAAGAATTCGAATATTGTGCAAAAGTCTTATTTATTTCAGTAATTCAACTTAAAAGGTGAAACTAATATATGAACCCTTTGCAGGTGTTTTGTATTAATTAGCTGATCAGAGTCTGACACTTTGAGCACTTTGAGATTTTGATTTTGGGGCTCCCATAAGCTGTAAGCCATAATCATCAATTATAACAAATAAAGGTTTGAAATATCTTGCTTTGCATCTAATGAGTATATTTCTTATGTTAGTTTGACCTTTTAAGGTGAATTCCTGAAATAAATGGACTTTTGCATACTATTCTAATTTTTCGAGTTTCACCTGTACAGTATGATCTTTTCCTTCTCCCCGAATCTGGGCACTTTGTACAGAAAAATCTAAGCACTTAAATAGACTCAGAGCTGACATTATTAAAAAGATTTTATACATACTTGGGGCTTCCTCCAGTCCCATCCGCCTGGATCGCTCCTACGCCGCTGTCCTCCGCTGTCCGCAGCTACAAGAACTGGGTCCCATCACTGACGTCATCTGAGCCAGCCTATGCAGAAGAAGAGTGCCCTCTACGTATCTCTCCAGCGGCTGCTGGAGAGATATGCAAATAGCGCACTTTTCTTGCCTGACGGAAGTGCAGGGACCCGGTTCTCATAGCTGCGGGCGGTGTAGGACGGCAGCGTGGGAGCGATCCAGGCAGATGGGGCTGGAGGAAGCCTTTATAGGTAGGTATGTATAAAATCTTTTTAATTTTCAGCTCTGGTACACTTTAACCTTAGTTCTTCAGAACTTCGGTAATACACTTCTTGAAACAGATGAAGACTTTTTCTACCAAGTTTCTTTGCGTACTTATTTGTGCATTTTCTAATTTTAGTGTCAGTTCATTTTCACCTTACAGTACATAGTAGTTTGGACTCATCTCTAATGTCTCTTCAAACTAACTCGCCTGCCATCATTAGCCAAGAGATCAGCAGAAGTCAGTAATGTGTTTCTTAAGAATTTGGTTACTATGGAGGCGTTGAAGCTTATTTACAAAATGAAAGTTCCTGACAGATATTTTTAAATATTGTGTCAATCATCCTTTTTATATGTGCTGTAAAAGATATTTCATTTATTTAACTCAAGCACTGCCATTTACTTTACTTGTCAGCGAGGTGGCTGTGTAAAACACAAATTTTCTGTATACCAAGGTAGTAAAAAGGTGCATCAACCAAATTGATAATTTTATTGACTCAACTTTGTTTCAGTATGTGGGATCGACAACAATCGAGCGATATCTGGGTGAATCGCATAGATTTGTTGATCCAGCAGGATGGAAGATTTTGGTCGATCATAAAGGAATCGGCTACTGTCCACATGATTTTGATCAACAAACAATCGATTTTTGCATTCAGAGTATGGAGACACATCATTGTTCAGAATGATTAGTGAAGGTGAATCGCATAGGATATTGCTTGTAGTGTGTGGGCCACTAGTCGTTCGAACCACAGTGTGGTTGATTGGCCAATAAATTTGAAGCAATATCGCTGGATGTATGGCTACTTTAAGGCTTCTTTTCCATGGGCAGCTGAACTGCTCACTTGTCGGAACAGTTCAGTCTCCTGGCTGCCAGCCACTGGCGCCATTAGGCTGCAATTACATGCAGCTAAATGGCAACGTTTGGTTACACCACTGGTGGCATTACACGGCGGCCAAAAAAAGGTCTCTTGTCACATCTGAGGACACCAACCGCTATGCTCAGATGCAAGTCCATAGGGGGGCAGCCTGTCCACTAGCCACTGAACTCACTGCCGTCAGCTGTCTCTGGAACAAAGGCCAAAATATGTGAACAGGCATTTGCCGCTGACAAGCATAGTGCACTTTTGTAAATGTTATAAGCTACCTATCTTACTATCAAAACATACTGAAAGAGAGTGAGAGGTGAAGCAGCAAGTGTTTTCCATAGAATGCAGCTGGATAGCAGGAGAGATCTATAGAACCAGTAAAGCAACATATGCTTATACATTTATTACCAAGGAGAGTATGCCCAACGTGCAGTGATATGCATGTCAGGTGAGAGGACAATAATCGTGTGGGAGGACAATAATTTGGCTATTCCTCATAATCTATCAGTTTTTTTATAGCATGGAAAATGTAGATGCAAAGGAAAGCAATTATACATTTTGGACTATACTATACTAAGATATACATCAACCCAGGATTGAACTTCATCCCAATCAGTAGCTGATACCCCCTTTCTCAAGAGAAATCTTGACCTTTTCTTGAATAGATCATCAGGGGGTATTTGTGGCTGATATTGTAGTGAAATCCCTCCCCTAGTGTGATGTCATGACCATGGTCCTAACAGTTTGCTGTCTATGAACCTTGTTGCATTGTGAGCATTTTGCACAGATCACCTGGCAGAACTAAAGATGTCTCCACCAGTGATAAATTTCAGAATATAAATCAGGTACAGGAAAGATTTTATAATGGGCAAATATTGACTAAATAATCTATAAATGGATATTGTAAAAAAAAAAAAAAAAATAAGCAATTTTATGAATTATGTTATTTGCACTACAGTTCCTCCTTGAAGTTAGTGAAGTTCAATTTATAGTAACAAACATGCAAATTAACCCCTCGGGGATGCCAGTGATTGTAATGTATGCCCTGTTTGTGTCCTGTTATCAAGTTTCATTCAATGGCCACACAGTCCTGTCTGCGCCGCTCTGCCGTTACTGCATCCTGCTCGCTCTTCTGTAACGCTGACAACAAAGTTCCATATCTAGGTCAGGGGCCAATTTCATTGGCTCTTGACCCCGTGATCACTGTGAACCAATCAAGTGTGTATCTAGTCTATGGATTTCGCTAAGGACTTCTTAGGTATTCCTATGAATAAGACATTTTAAAGGCTGGCAGACATCTGTAGTTACAGTAATTCCTCCTTCTATCCCCATAAATAAATAAAGCTGGTCTTTATCTTTTGGTTTTCTGATGTGCTGACCTTTTCTGGATTATTGTGTGGGGAGCAGAGCAGGTGTGCTGTACCCAGTTGGAGTGGTGGAATAATGGTAGAATAATGGAGGCAGTATAAGAGGTGTCAGGTTTTAGGTACGGGTATTTGACCACAATGTGGGTTGGGAGAAGACAGTGTAGTGCAAATAGTTTTTATGTATTTTAATGCTCTTTTTTTTAGCAAGGGGTCAGCAAGAACTAACTCGTCAGTTATGTCTTTTTTTATGTTAAAGTTTCTGTAAATAGAACTTTGCTCTTCATTCTCACCTTTGCATTAGTGAAGCCAACAACCCTTGAAACAAGGGCTAACACTGTGCAGCTGGTTTTTAACATGACTTGGAAACAGAGTAGCAAGATGGAAAGTAGCAATTCCGTGGTTTTATCCTCACTAATACACAGAGAAGGTGGAAAATAATTGTGTTGCAGCTGCCTTTCTGCTTTTCAAGCCAGCTCAATGCGGGCCTTGCCCCGGGCTAACAAATTGATAATATTCCTCTGGCTGACAGAGCCGTACCAGTGGGACCTCCAGAGACAGGAGTCCCAGAAAAAGAAAGACTAACATTGATTTTTATGAAACCATCTGAATGATAAAACTGCTGACTGAAATGTGACAAGTGAGAACCCCAAATGGTCCAGGGAAAGCACTGTGATGTCAGAAGCAAATACAAAATCCATCCATCTTCTGTGACTTCAAATGAGACTCTTTGCCTTGACACATTGGGAGAATAATGCTTTATTACTAGTCAATCATTCAGGATCATTATTATACTGCAATCCTGTAATTAATACCACTGTGGTAACCGCTAATTCACAGATCCAGCCTATGTGAAATATACATTAAAGGAGAAATACACCGGGTCTAAACTGCAACATAACCCCTATACAGTATCAGGAACACAGTTACCTCAAGTGAAAGATCAGACCTTTTATTATTATTATGTATTTTTTGTGTGCTCACATCTACTGCAGCATTATACAGAGTGTCACTAACTGTCCTTCAGAGAAGCTCACAATTTAAGTCTTACCCAGTCTTGTCCTTATCATAGACTAAGGCCAATTTTGTTGGGAACCAATGAAAGCTGACCTGAACTCAAAACTGCATCTCTGCTCTAAAAGATAAATAACAGCATAATAACCAAGAAAATTATTTCTTTGTTACAGCTGATACAAATCTTGAATCTTAAATCTGCAATTTGTCTACTTCCTGCTTTCATGGAAGCAGACATGTTGTTAACATCCTGTGTTTACCTATTAGCTCTCTGCTGTGGCAGTCAGCTGACACAGGTGAGAGATTAAGTTGCACCTTCTGCTTAGAGAAAAGAGGGAATTAGACAGGCTAAATTCTCTAAATACATACAGGGTGCATTTCTCTATGTTTTCCTTCTGTCCTGTGCAAGAGTTCAGATCCACTTTAATTTATCTGTGTGGGAGGAGATTGCAGTGCCTACAGTAAACCCGCGCAAACACAGGGTAAATGTGCTATCTATCACACATGTGCATGGCCTCTAGTGCTGGCATATCATGAATTCACCGATGTGTTTTAGGTGGCAGATACAGTGATTGTCAGCTAATTCCTGGTGATGCTTCTTTTTCTACAATGAAAAATATGCAGGAATGTTTTACCAACTGTAAGAATCAGTCAGTTCTTGCAATGTAAAACCCTTATTTGTCCAGAACCACTGTTATACAGCAAGAAGACTTCATACAGAGATTCCCATTACGTAAATATTCAGTCAATAAAATAGTCTTTTTAGAAGAGATTTTAATCTGTTAGCAAAAAAAATGGCTCCAATGTAGTATGGACATTCCAGTCTTTGAGGACTGACCATACACGAGACAGTCACAAGCCTGAGAACACAAGCCTGTAGTGGATTGGACTGCAACAAGTGCTGCTTGACCATTTATGGGTTACAGGTTACCCAGCAAGGTCATGGTGAACCAGAACTCCTAGGAGTGTGTAAGTGCTACAAAGGACCAAAAAGCCCTCTAAAAAAAGCCCTCTAAAGCTACACAAAACGAAAGTTTGCCTACTTGAAACAGAAGGTATTTGCGATTATTCAGGTTAGAGTGAGCATATGATGTCTCCCACAATGCATCATATTCAGCAGTGATGCATCATGGGAGACATTATATGCTCACTCCAACCTGAATAACGGTAAATACCTTCTGTTTTAAGAAGGCAGACTTGTTTTGTTGACCATTTATGTTGATGGTCTATTAATGTAATAAACCATCAACAACTAACCTGTAAGCTTGACAAATCCTTCTTTATGGTGTATAACACGGTTTGTGGTAACTTATTATACAGTAGCATTGTTCCCATGCATTTCTGGTATGCTGAAGTTGGTGCGTAGTCACAGTGATATGGAAGGGAAGGTAACTGCAGTATTTGGTTATACAACTAATTATTCTTGCTGGTACAGTTATTATATGTGCCAAAGGAGCTTTGTCAGGATAGTAAGATAGTCATAGCCGTGTATATGTTTTATTATAATAAAACAACAGCATACAATAAGAGGAACAGATATATATTCTCCTCCAATATCTTCTGACATTTCCTAGTCACAGATAAAAACTGCAGTATGACAGCGACTATTACCATAGCTTTTTCTGTATTATTACTTCGCTTGCTTCCCGAAAGGGCACATATAATGAAATTCCTTTCCATCCAGATGTTGATTTAAAAAAAGTGCATGCCACCAATTTACCGTGACCTGGAGTCTAACAGCTTCATTTCGTTAACTCCTTCCTGCCAGTGGACCAGCATTGTGCCTCAACTGTTTAGGATACATGAAATGAGTGAATCGTTATAAAGCATTTCTCACCTGTAGGACTCAAAATCCACAAAGGGCTTTGGAGAGCAGCGGCCACTTAGAGCACTAATCTGTTAGTAATTTTGTTAAGGTGAAGCCAAATAACCTACTAGTATGTTTTTGGGATGTGAGAGGACATCAGAGTGTCTGGGGAGAACCCACACAAACACAGGGAGAACATACTAACTCCACACAGATAGTGTTCAGCCTAGGAACTGAACCCAGAATTCTAGTGCTACTTCGTGTGAGAGTACCTGCAACTGTGCTATAATGCCTTGACAACAGTGGAGGGGATCTGCTTTGTGTTCTCTAGGGCTGTATATTACAGGAGTGATCCTGCATCACAACCTATTCAAAAGCCTTCTCAGTAGTATCAAACTGTGAGGAAATGCGGAAAAGCCGCCGCAAAGGCTCAGAGTGAGGCGGCTGTTTCCGCGTCTAACATGGCGGCACAACGCAGAGAAACCGCCGTATGCCGCATGGACAGAGCGGTGGAGTCCGCGTTGGAGGCGGCAGATTGCACACATGGCAGAGCAGCTGACATTGCGGCCGGACGCGGGGAAACCGCCGCTCGCTTAGAGAGCGGGGCGGCGGTCCCCGCCTTGAATCAATGGTTACATTGCAAGACATGTCTGGTGTGGCTGGGACTGCTAGTCCACACAGATTCAGAAGGACGCGCGCGCGCGCTGAGAGGCAGAGCTTATATGACAGCCAGAAAAGGGTCAGCTGACCAGGCTGGTCAGCTGAAATTTTCACCACCTGCCATTGGTCCAGCACTTAGGGAGGCGCTGGAGAGCGCTTTACTATATATACTGGGTGCTGGGCATTCTCTGGTTGTCTGCCGTTGCGATCACAACGTGGTAGCACTCAGACCTTGTCTGTATCTGTGTTCTAGCATAGTTTCCAAAGGTGTTGACATCAAGGCGTTCACACCTTAGCATTAGGAACCTTGAATTGTATTATTTGTTATGACCTTCTGCCTGCCTGACTATTCCTCTGAACTCTGATCTTGTACCTTGCTATTTCTGATATCCTGTTGCCAAACTCTGCTCGTTCCTGGACTCTGTATTTGTATCCTGATTCTGTACTGTGCCATTTCTGATATCCTGTTGCCAAACTCTGATAGTTCCTGGACTCTGTATTTGCATCCTGATTCTGTACCTTATCTGTCTGTATGTTAACGACCTGGCTTGCCGACCTCGAGAACTGGCCTTACTGTTAGAGGCAGTTCCCAGACCTGTTAGTGACACCCTCCCACTCAGGTGTCACTCACGCTCTGACCTTCCTACCTTTAGTCTAGCTCCTCCCTCCTGGAGAGTCTAGGCCATAGGAAGGAACATACTTCTGGTGAAGTACTCAAAGTATACTGTTGCATCTTAACACTCACTTGTTCTCCCTGGTGTCCAGAGGTTAGTAGATATATCTGATTATCGGTGATACTGCAGATCACCAATAATCGGGTATATTCTGTATTCCTGGTGAGACTGCAGTTCACCGGTAATCAGATCCTCTCTGTGTTACACCGATCGTTACAGAACGGCAGACCAAAAATGCAAATGGACGCACACACTGACCGTCTGGGTGCACTTGCCACTTCGGTGGAAAACATCAATCAAGTGCTGGGTAGTCACAAGACTATGATTGAAGCCTTGTCTGGTTCTTTACAAACCCTCCAGACAGCAGTGGATGAGGTGCGATCCCCTCCTAGCTCTGATATACGTTTGCCTGTACCCGAGAAATTTCTGGTGACAGATCTGACTTCTGAAATTTTAAAAGTAGAGTTTTATCTTACTTTGAGTTAAGACCCCGATCTTCTGGAAATATGACCCAAAGGGCCACCTTTATTAAGACTTTGTTATCAGGCGATTCTCAGACGTGGGCGTACAGTTTGCCCACCGGGGATTTTACCCTCTCTTCTGTGGATGAATTCTTTAAAGCCATGGCAGTAATTTACAACGACCCAGACCTTGCCGCGACCTCTGAGCAGAAGCTCAAGCTCTTGCGTCAAGGCAGGGGTCCGGTCGAAGATTACACAGCCGAATTTAGGAGGTGGTCAGTTTCAGCCAGGTGGGACACCTATGCCCTATTAGATTGTTTTTTATCAGGGTTGTCAGATGAGGTTTCAGATCTCATGTTAAGTCTGCCTGAACCTAAGACAGTCGATGAGGCCATTTCATCGACCATTCGAGTCGACCGCAGACTGCGTTATCAGAAACAGACCCAGGGTAGTAGTCATGTAAGAATGGTGTCCTACGCTGCGCCTCCAGTAACTCCACCTCCTCCTGTCTCGCCTCCACCCGAACCGATGCAAATTGGTCGGTCAAAACTATCCCAAATGGAGCAAAGACGCAGGATGTCTGAGCGGCTGTGTCTTTACTGCGCAGAGGGGGGTCATAGGGTACGTAATTGTCCTAACAAGCTGGGAAACGCTATCGCCTAGGAGTTGTAGGGGGTAGCACCCTAGGCACGCGGCTTTTACCGCTAGAAGATAAACGATTACTCCTTCCCTGTACAGTCACATGGGAAGATAAAACTGAGGTTTCCGAGGCTTTTATTGATTCAGGCTCTGCAGCTAATTTTATGGATTTTGAATTTGCAAAGAAATTGGGTATCCCGTTCACCCCAGTGAAGCCACCCATTCAGGTTACGGCAGTAGATGACTCCCCCCTGCAAAGTGATCATCCGCTGTCTCAGACACCAGAGGTGGAAGTCACTATACAGGTGTTACATAAGGAGAAGCTACAGTTTTTTGTGTTACACATGACCACCTCCACAGTCATCCTTGGCATGCCATGGCTACACTTACACTCCACAGATTAATTGGGCTACCGGTCAGTTAACCAGCTGGTCTACTCACTGTTTCCAGCAGTGTTTAGGGAGAGTGACACTGGGCCAGACCAAGATCCAGTTGGAGGGGGTACCAGCATAATATTCCGAGTATTCTGATGTGTTCTGTCCCAAGGCTGCAGATAAGTTACCTCCACATCGCCCCTTTGATTGCCCCATCGATCTCCGATCAGGTTGTATGCCCCCTAGGGGCTATCTTTACAATTTGTCTGGTCCAGAGAAAATGGCCATGCAGGAATACATTCGTGAAAATTTAGCCAAGGGGTTAATTCGCCCTTCTCGGTCACCTGCTGGCGCAGGTTTCTTTTTTGTTAAGAAAAAAGACGGAGGCCTGCGGCCTTGCATTGATTACCGGGGCCTGAATAAAATCACGGTAAAAAATCGCTACCCTTTGCCCTTGATAGATGACTTGCTTACACAGATAACCGACGCTAAGATCTTTTCAAAGTTGGATTTACGGGGGGCATACAACCTGGTGCGGATCAGAAAGGGCGATGAATGGAATAACACGCCCGACGGGCATTACGAGTACCTGGTGATGCCCTTCGGGCTGTGTAATGCCCTGGCCGTCTTTCAGGAATTGATTAATGAGGTATTCAGGGAGATATTGGGCAAGTTTGTGTTGGTATACCTAGATGATATACTTATCTTTTCTAACAACCTCCCTGAGCACAGGACACATGTCAAGTTTGTATTGGATAAACTGAGACAAAACATGCTTTACGCCAAATTGGAGAAATGCATTTTCGAAGTAACATCTGTCACCTTTTTAGGGTACATTATTTCCACCTCGGGCCTGTCTATGGATCCTGCCAAGGTTTCTGCTGTGTTGGAATGGCCTCAACCAGTGGGGTTAAAATCTCTTCAGAGATTTCTAGGCTTTGCCAATTACTATAGAAGGTTCATAAAGGGGTACTCCACTGTTATTGCACCCCTCACCTGTCTCACTAAGAAAGGGGCAGATACTACCCATTGGTCTCCAGAGGCTCTGCATGCATTCTCCACTTTGATAGATTTGTTTTGCTCTGCACCCATCCTGAGACACGTTGATACTTCCTATCCCTTTATTGTTGAGGTGGACGCCTCAGAGGTCGGGGTAGGGGCTGTGCTGTCCCAGCAGTCAGGGTTGCAGGGCAGATTACAGATTATAGGCAACAGGGAGCTCCTGGCCATCAAATTGGCCTTTGAAGAATGGCGTCATTGGTTGGAGGGAGCAGAACATACGATTACAGTTTACACTGACCACAAAAATTTAGAATACATCAAGGGAGCCAAAAGATTAAGCCCCCGTCAGGCTCGGTGGTCATTGTTCTTCTCGAGATTCAGATTTATAATTACGTACACCCCAGGGAGCAAAAACATTAAGGCAGATGCCCTGTCTAGATGCTTTGAGCCAGAGACATCACAGCCCTCCCCCCCAGAGACCATTGTCCCCCAGAGACTGGTACTAGCTACAACTGAGACTTGGGAAGATTGGACAGAGACTTTAGGTCCTTTTCAGCAGGACATCCCGGAGGGGAAGCCCAAAGCGGTTATGTTCATCCCACTGCCATTTCGCCTTCAGATTTTGCAGATGTTCCATTCACACAGGAATGCGGGACACCCTGGGGCCTCCAGAACACAGGACCTTGTAGCCAGATGCGCTTGGTGGCCGTCTCTAGCAGCCGATTGCAAAGAGTTTGTTAGAGAATGTGCGGTATGTGCGAGGAGTAAGCCCTCCCGACTGGCATCTGTGGGAAGATTGCAGTCCTTGCCCACCCCGAGTGAGCCATGGACCCACTTGTCCATGGATTTTGTGGGTGAGCTCCCCAAGTCTGAGGGCATGTCGGTCATTTGGGTGGTAGTCGACCGTTTTAGTAAAATGGCCCTTTTTGTGCCCTTGAAAGGACTCCCCTCGGCCCAGGAATTGGCCGATTTGTTCATCATCCACGTTTTCCAATTGCATGGCATTCCGGAAAACATCGTGTCAGATAGGGGAGTCCAATTTGTTTCCAGATTTTGGAGGGCATTCTGTCACCAAATGGGCATGGAACTGTCATTTTCGTCGGGCTACCACCCACAGACCAATGGTCAGATGGAAAGAGTCAACCAATCATTGGAACAGTTTTTAAGGTGTTACATTGCAGAAGCGCAAAATGATTGGGTCAAGTTTTTACCCTTTGCAGAATTTGCGCACAATAATTTAAAAAGTTCCTCTTCAGGATTTTGTCCATTCCAGGTAGTGACCGGGAAATTGCCTAAATTCTCCCCATTGCCAGTCGCCTCCACTCCGTTTCCAGCTCTGGAGGCCTGGCAAAGGTCATTTAAAGATATATGGTGGATTGTGAAGAATAATTTGGAGAAGGCGTTTCAAAATCAAAAAGGTCAAGCCGACAAGAGACGTTCATTGGAGTGGAGGTTTTTGCCAGGAGATTTAGTCTGTGTGTCCACACGTCACTTGGCCTTGAAACAGCCCTCGTCTAAGTTGGGGCCCTGGTATGTGGGTCCATTCCCAGTGACTAGAAAGATCAACGATGTCACTTATGCCGTTGACCTCCCTGCCAGTATGCGCGGCGTGAGATCTTTTCACGTGTCCCTGCTTAAAGTGACTCCGAGCTCACCCAAAAAAAGAAAGTTGTACTCACCAGGGGCTTTCTCCAGCCCAGTGCTGGTCGGGAGGTCCCACGCCGGCGTCCTGGCTCCTCTCCTTCTCCCCGCTCCGGAATGGCTGACAGGCCGCAGCCCGGGCGACACTCTCCCGAGTGTCGGGCTGCTCCTTCCGCGTATGACGCGGATTACGTCACACGCCGGCCGCCTCGCGTCATCACGGCGGCCGGCGTGAAAGTACTGCGCATGCGCGCTTTAATCGCGCATGCGCAGTACTTTCACACCGGCCGCCGTGATGACGCGAGGCGGCCGGCGCGTGACGTAATCCGCGTCATACGCGGAAGGAGCAGCCCGACACTCGGGAGAGTGTCGCCCGGGCTGCGGCCTGTCAGCCATTCCGGAGCGGGGAGAAGGAGAGGAGCCAGGACGCCGGCGTGGGACCTCCCGACCAGCACTGGGCTGGAGAAAGCCCCTGGTGAGTACAACTTTCTTTTTTTGGGTGAGCTCGGAGTCCCTTTAAGCCAGCAGTTCATGTGGGTCCCACTCCTCCTACTCCGGTGATGATAGATGACCAACCTGAGTACGAAGTAGAGAAGATTTTGGACTCTCGCATAGTTCAGAACTCAGTACAGTATCTGGTTCATTGGAAAGGGTATGGTGTTGAGGAGAGATCATGGGTACCTGAGTGTAGTGTTGGGCGAACATCTAGATGTTCGGGTTCGGGCCGAACAGGCCGAACATGGCCGCGATGTTCGGGTGTTCGACCCGAACTCCGAACATAATGGAAGTCAATGGGGACCCGAACTTTTGTGCTTTGTAAAGCCTCCTTACATGCTACATACCCCAAATTTACAGGGTATGTGCACCTTGGGAGTGGGTACAAGAGGAAAATTTTTTTTAGCAAAAAGAGCTTATAGTTTTTGAGAAAATCGATTTTAAAGTTTCAAAGGGAAAACTGTCTTTTAAATGCGGGAAATGTCTGTTTTCTTTGCACAGGTAACATGCTTTTTGTCGGCATGCAGTCATAAATGTAATACATATAAGAGGTTCCAGGAAAAGGGACCGGTAACGCTAACCCAGCAGCAGCACACGTGATGGAACAAGAGGAGGGTGGCGCAGGAGGAGAAGGCCACGCTTTGAGACACAACAACCCAGGCCTTGCATGAGGACAAGAAGCGTGCGGATAGCAATTTGCATTTTGTCGCCATGCAGTCATAAATGTAATACAGATGAGAGGTTCAATAAACAGGGACCGGAAACGCTAACCCATCACAGATGTTCATTGTTCATGTTACTTGGTTGGGGTCCGGGAGTGTTGCGTAGTCGTTTCCAATCCAGGATTGATTCATTTTAATTTGAGTCAGACGGTCTGCATTTTCTGTGGAGAGGCGGATACGCCGCCGATCTGTGACGATGCCTCCGGCAGCACTGAAACAGCGTTCCGACATAACGCTGGCTGCCGGGCAAGCCAGCACCTCTATTGCGTACATTGCCAGTTTGTGCCAGGTGTCTAGCTTCGATACCCAATAGTTGAAGGGTGCAGATGGATTGTTCAACACAGCTACGCCATCTGACATGTAGTCCTTGACCATCTTCTCCAGGCGATCGGTGTTGGAGGTGGATCTGCACGCTTGCTGTTCTGTGTGCTGCTGCATGGGTGTCAGAAAATTTTCCCACTCCAAGGACACTGCCGATACCATTCCCTTTTGGGCACTAGCTGCGTGCTGCCCTCCTGGTCGTCCTGGGTTTGCGGAAGTCAGTCTGTCGGCGTACAACTGGCTAGAGGAGGGGGAGGATGTCAATCTCCTCTCTAAAGTCTCCACAAGGGCCTGCTGGTATTCTTCCATTTTGACCTGTCTGGCTCTTTCTTCAAGCAGTTTTGGAACATTGTGTTTGTACCGTGGATCCAGAAGGGTATAAACCCAGTAATTGGTGTTGTCCAGAATGCGCACAATGCGTGGGTCGCGTTCAATGCAGTCCTAGGCCGAAGAGGTCATAGCCTAGGGTCACAAAACCTGTTTATTGGGCAATTTCAATGGTGGCGAGTCTGACGTACATAAATCGCAGCAATGGCCGTTAGCAACGTCCATCCCCTATGGGGGATTTTACCAATTTTGGACCCCTGTAACTCTGGTTTGCAGAGATGTAGGGACCCCATCTTTGGAATCCAAGTCTAACAATATGTCTTCTACCTGCATGAGACATTTCGTGAGATTCAGACTTTGCTAACGGCCATTGCTGCGATTTATGTACGTCACCATCGCTACCATTGAAATAGCCCCAATAAACAGGTTTTTGTGACCCTAGGCTATGACCTCTTCGGCCTAGGGGCCCGAAACTCACCAGTCATGTTCCCCCTAAGGGTCCCTACAATGCTAGAAAATTTGGTACTGCTGAGCCATTGCCCTTTGAAAAGATGTGAGATTTTGGAAAGTGAAATAGGGAGCCAATGAAATCCTATGGGGGATTTTACCAATTTTGGACCCCTGTAACTTTGGTTTGCAGAGATGTAGGGACCCCATCTTTGGAATCCAAGTCTAACAATATGTCTTCTACCTGCATGAGACATTTCGTGAGATTCAGACTTTGCTAACGGCCATTGCTGCGATTTATGTACGTCACCATCACTACCATTGAAATAGCCCCAATAAACAGGTTTTTGTGACCCTAGGCTATGACCTCTTCGGCCTAGGGGCCCGAAACTCACCAGTCATGTTCCCCCTAAGGGTCCCTACAATGCTAGAAAATTTGGTACTGCTGAGCCATTGCCCTTTGAAAAGATGTGAGATTTTGGAAAGTGAAATAGGGAGCCAATGAAATCCTATGGGGGATTTTACCAATTTTGGACCCCTGTAACTCTGGTTTGCAGAGATGTAGGGACCCCATCTTTGGAATCCAAGTCTAACAATATGTCTTCTACCTGCATGAGACATTTCGTGAGATTCAGACTTTGCTAACGGCCATTGCTGCGATTTATGTACGTCACCATCACTACCATTGAAATAGCCCCAATAAACAGGTTTTTGTGACCCTAGGCTATGACCTCTTCGGCCTAGGGGCCCGAAACTCACCAGTCATGTTCCCCCTAAGGGTCCCTACAATGCTAGAAAATTTGGTACTGCTGAGCCATTGCCCTTTGAAAAGATGTGAGATTTTGGAAAGTGAAATAGGGAGCCAATGAAATCCTATGGGGGATTTTACCAATTTTGGACCCCTGTAACTCTGGTTTGCAGAGATGTAGGGACCCCATCTTTGGAATCCAAGTCTAACAATATGTCTTCTACCTGCATGAGACATTTCGTGAGATTCAGACTTTGCTAACGGCCATTGCTGCGATTTATGTACGTCACCATCACTACCATTGAAATAGCCCCAATAAACAGGTTTTTGTGACCCTAGGCTATGACCTCTTCGGCCTAGGGGCCCGAAACTCACCAGTCATGTTCCCCCTAAGGGTCCCTACAATGCTAGAAAATTTGGTACTGCTGAGCCATTGCCCTTTGAAAAGATGTGAGATTTTGGAAAGTGAAATAGGGAGCCAATGAAATCCTATGGGGGATTTTACCAATTTTGGACCCCTGTAACTCTGGTTTGCAGAGATGTAGGGAACCCATCTTTGGAGCCCAAGTCTAACAATATGTCTTCTACCTGCATGAGACATTTCGTGAGATTCAGACGTTGCTAACGGCCATTGCTGCGATTTATGTACGTCAGACTCGCCACCATTGAAATTGCCCAATAAACAGGTTTTGTGACCCTAGGCTATGACCTCTTCGGCCTAGGACTGCATTGAACAAGACCCACGCATTGTGCGCATTCTGGACAACACCAATTACTGGGTTTATACCCTTCTGGATCCACGGTACAAACACAATGTTCCAAAACTGCTTGAAGAAAGAGCCAGACAGGTCAAAATGGAAGAATACCAGCAGGCCCTTGTGGAGACTTTAGAGAGGAGATTGACATCCTCCCCCTCCTCTAGCCAGTTGTACGCCGACAGACTGACTTCCGCAAACCCAGGACGACCAGGAGGGCAGCAAACAACACAAGCCGCAGCTAGTGCCCAAAAGGGAATGGTATCGGCAGTGTCCTTGGAGTGGGAAAATTTTCTGACACCCATGCAGCAGCACACAGAACAGCAAGCGTGCAGATCCACCTCCAACACCGATCGCCTGGAGAAGATGGTCAAGGACTACATGTCAGATGGCGTAGCTGTGTTGAACAATCCATCTGCACCCTTCAACTATTGGGTATCGAAGCTAGACACCTGGCACAAACTGGCAATGTACGCAATAGAGGTGCTGGCTTGCCCGGCAGCCAGCGTTATGTCGGAACGCTGTTTCAGTGCTGCCGGAGGCATCGTCACAGATCGGCGGCGTATCCGCCTCTCCACAGAAAATGCAGACCGTCTGACTCAAATTAAAATGAATCAATCCTGGATTGGAAACGACTACGCAACACTCCCGGACCCCAACCAAGTAACATGAACAATGAACATCTGTGATGGGTTAGCGTTTCCGGTCCCTGTTTATTGAACCTCTCATCTGTATTACATTTATGACTGCATGGCGACAAAATGCAAATTGCTATCCGCACGCTTCTTGTCCTCATGCAAGGCCTGGGTTGTTGTGTCTCAAAGCGTGGCCTTCTCCTCCTGCGCCACCCTCCTCTTGTTCCATCACGTGTGCTGCTGCTGGGTTAGCATTACCGGTCCCTTTTCCTGGAACCTCTTATATGTATTACATTTATGACTGCATGCCGACAAAAAGCATGTTACCTGTGCAAAGAAAACAGACATTTCCCGCATTTAAAAGACAGTTTTCCCTTTGAAACTTTAAAATCGATTTTCTCAAAAACTATAAGCTCTTTTTGCTAAATTTTTTTTCCTCTTGTACCCACTCCCAAGGTGCACATACCCTGTAAATTTGGGGTATGTAGCATGTAAGGAGGCTTTACAAAGCACGAAAGTTCGGGTCCCCATTGACTTCCATTATGTTCGGAGTTCGGCCATGTTCGGCCCGAACCCGAACATCTAGATGTTCGCCCAACACTACACGTGACCCGTTCGGCCAATCACAGCGCTAGCCGAACGTTCGGGTAACGTTCGGCCATGCGCTCTTAGTTCGGCCATACGGCCGAACAGTTTGGCCGAACACCATCAGGTGTTCGGCCGAACCCGAACATCACCCGAACAGGGTGATGTTCTGCAGAACCCGAACAGTGGCGAACACTGTTCGCCCAACACTACCTGAGTGTCACATGCATGCGGACAAATTGAGAAGGGAGTTCCATGCGTTGCATCCTGAGAAGTCTGGCAGGAGCTGTCCGGAGTCCACTCCTCGGGGGGGGGGGGGGTACTGTGAGGAAACGCGGAAAAGCCGCCGCAAAGGCTCAGAGTGAGGCGGCTGTTTCCGCGTCTAACATGGCGGCACAACGCGGAGAAACCGCCGCCCGCCGCATGGACAGAGCAGTGGAGTCCGTGTTGGAGGCGGCAGATTGCACGCATGGCAGAGCAGCTGACATTGCGGCCGGACGCGGGGAAACCGCCGCTCGCTTAGAGAGCGGGGCGGCGGTCCCCGCGCTTGATTCAATGGTTACATTGCAAGACATGTCTGGTGTGGCTGGGACTGCTAGTCCACACAGATTCAGAAGGACACGCGCACTGAGAGGCAGAGCGTATATGACAGCCAGAAAAAGGTCAAATTTACACCACCTGCCACTGGTCCAGCACTTAGGGAGGCGCTGGAGAGCGCTTTACTATATATACTGGGTGCTGAGCATTCTCTGGTTGTCTGCCGTTGCGATCACAACGTGGTAGCACTCAGACCTTGTCTGTATCTGTGTTCTAGCATAGTTTCCAAAGGTGTTGACATCAAGGCGTTCACACCTTAGCATTAGGAACCTTGAATTGTATTATTTGTTATGACCTTCTGCCTGCCTGACTATTCATCTGAACTCTGATCTTGTACCTTGCTATTTCTGATATCCTGTTGCCAAACTCTGCTCGTTCCTGGACTATGTATTTGTTTCCTGATTCTGTACTGTGCTATTTCTGATATCCTGTTGCCAAACTCTGATAGTTCCTGGACTCTGTATTTGCATCCTGATTCTGTACCTTATCTGTCTGTATGTTAACGACCTAGCTTGCCGACCTCGAGAACTGGCCTTAGTGTTACTGTTAGAGGCAGTTCCCAGACCTGTTAGTGACACCCTCCCACTCGGGTGTCACTCACGCTCTGACCTTCCTACCTTCAGTCTAGCTCCTCCCTCCTGGAGAGTCTAGGCCATAGGAAGGAACATACTTCTGGTGAAGTACTCAAAGTATACTGTTGCATCTAAACACTCACTTGTTCTCCCTGGTGTCCAGAGGTTAGTAGATATATCTGATTATCGGTGATACTGCAGATCACCAATAATCGGGTATATTCTGTATTCCTGGTGAGACTGCAGTTCACCGGTAATCAGAGCCTCTCTGTGTTACACCGATCGTTACACAAACAAGCTAATTAATAGTTGGAATCGTGTGACTCAGTAGCGGATACATTTTTAATAAAGACAAGCTAAGTTTGCATGATTATTTATGTTCCAAAAAATCTTGAGCCCTGGTGAATCTTTGTAAATTACCATATTGTTCGGACTATAAGACTCTCCTGACTATAAGACACACCAAGGACAAAAACCAGGAGGAAAAAAAAGAGGAGAAGCCACTAATTGCCGCAGGCTCCATCAGATCAGGCGAGAAATTCATACGGCTTCTGATACTAATTACTCTGCAAGGAGGGAGCAGGGGAGGACACGGGCAGTACAGGGAGTCGCCAACATCGCGTAGGATTGGCGGTTTGTAGCGGCAGGCATTCTTATGTCGGGAACTCCCTGTATTCAGTATATAAGATGCAGTGACTTTTTATCCCCTCTTTTGGGGGAGAAAAGGTGTGTCTTATATTCCCAAAAATACAGTATGTCCTTTAAGTCCAATGTTCCTGAAAACTGGAGAACACTGAAGAACCAAAGTGATCTAGCAGACCTGGCCTACTAGTACATTGCCTAACTTTCCAACTCTTGCCAGGGTAAAGTGAACTTTTTAAAATAAATTCTGATTAGGTATTTACTGTAAAGTGAAAATGGGCAATACTGACATTTCCGATTTTATTATACTAGGAACAATGTACTGTATAATGAACGTAAGGCAAGTTTTTCTGGGTCACTTAAGTTCTTCATTGTTGTATAATTTTCTCCAGCATTAGTGGAGCTTAGTAAATCAACAGTTATTGAACTCTATAATTAATAGCAAGACTATGAACCAGTTTTAAGCATCATATTATTTTTTTTTTGAAGATTATTTTTATTAATTTTCATGTTAAACAAAAAAGTTACAAACATTAACGTAACAGCCCTGAGCTCCAACACACGCAGGTGAGGAGACAGGGAAGTAAAACACCACAAGAGTAGATAATCTAAAAATTATACACAGCACATAAAAACTCAGTGAAAATCATGTCTTTGGAAGACAAGAGAAATATGTGAGGACCCGATACCTGATCACTTATCATGTTTATTCATTTTCCAGGAGCCAAACAGCATTTCGTATTTATAGAGAAGATTCAGAGCGAGTAGTTTGTACTAGTGTGTTCTAAAGGAGAAGCATCACATTAATTGATGTACTGGTTACAATACAATATTGTTACATTCATTACCTGTATTGTAATATATGTGATACCATTTTATACCTGATACAATACAATACAAGAACTTAGGGCCGGTTCACATCACAAATGCGGATGGCCATGCGTGCGGAACGCGTGCGGACCACAACGCGTACGAACGCACGCCATCCGCGTTTGTGTGCGTTGCGTGGCTGATCCCATCACTGAAAAGTGAATGGGACAGCCGCGCGTTTTTGTAAAATCTGCGTGCAGCATGCATTCCCGAACCGCACAGGTCCGGAACGCATGCAGTGTGAACATCAGACAGTGCACTCTATGCACTGTCTGATGTCGTGCGTGTCGGCCTCCTGCACGCGTTTCCAAAACGCGGCTGGAAACGCGTGCAGTCTGAACGGGCCCTCTTTCTCCTTTTGCAAATAGTTCAGTCCATACTGTTTTTTCTTTACCATGGAAAGCATGAGTGTCAGGATAATCTGATTTTAGGACCCAAGGTCATTTCTGTTCCTAACAAGAAGCATATATCCATTTGTGGCAATACTGCAACTGCAACTGCATCCATTTATGTATTAATGTGACCAAGGTTTGTCAGCTCTCCAAGCACCTTAGACATACAATTATAGAAGCACTCACCATATTAATGGACCATCATGAAAGGTCAAGCAGCACTAGTAGCAGTCGACAGCCAATCAATCATCACCTGACTTTCTTGCCATAGTTCTTCAACAGGTTGTCACACACCTTCTCTATACTCTGTCACTCCTCCTCTACTTTCTGTTACACACCTTCTCTACACTCTGTCACACCTCATCTACTCTCTCTTACAAATCTTCTCTACACTCTGTCACACCTCCTCTACTCTCTGTTACACACCTTCTCTACACTCTGTCACACCTCCTCTACTCTCTGTTGCACACCTTCTCTACACTTTGTCACGCTTCCTCTACTCTGTTACACACCTTCTCTACACTCTGTCACACCTCCACTACTCTCTGTTACACACCTTCTCTACACTCTGTCACACCTCCTCTACTCTCTGTTGCACACCTTCTCTACACTCTGTCACACCTCCTCTACTCTCTGTTACACACCTTCTCTACACTCTGTCACACCTCCTCTACACTCTGTCACACCTCCTCTACTATCTGTTACACACTTCCTCTACACTATGTCACACCTCCTCTACTATGTGTTACACACTACCTCTACACTCTGTCACACTTCCTCTACTCTCTGTTACACACTTTTTCTACACTCTGTCACACCTTCTCTACTTTCTGTTATGCACTTTCTCTACACTTTGTTACAATTGTCCACTTCAATCTTTTCCACACCTATACACTCCATCATAAACTTTCTCTACAGTATTTTACCCACCTCCTTTTCACTGTGTCACACCTCCTCCATACTCTATTACATACCTCCTCTGGATTCTGTCTCACATCTCCTCTGTACTTTGCCACACACCTCTTCTACACTATTTCACACACACCATGGCCCATATGCAATTCACTTTTTCACCTGAGTTTTCTCCTAGGAGATAATTTTTCATCTTCAATTTAAAATAACTTCCTAGCACTTTTCATCTAAAAAAGCACCAAAAAGTAGACGAAAAAGTACTATCAAATTTATTTTGAATGTTTTCTTGCTTTATGGTTACTTAAAAGGAATTTTATTAACAAGTTTAAAAATATCACCGAGGAGAAAACTCAGGAGAAAAAGTTAATTGAATATGGGCCCATATCTATGCTCTGTCACAAATCTCCTCTACATTCCATCACACACCTCCTCTGTACTCTGTCACCCCCCCCCCCCCCCCCCCCTTACACTTCACTAGTTATTTCCTCTACACTGTGTCACACACCTCCTCTACACTCCATCACATAATCATATAAAATTCTTCTACTTGGACTTACATCCTCCAAGGTTTAAATAAACAACAATTTATTCACAGTACTCCAAGAATGTAATGCGTTTTGCAGTTTGATCCTGCTTCATCAGGCAATATAACGGAGCAGTAGCATATAGGGTTAGTATAAGAGCTAAGCGCCTCTGATCAAAATGACCAGATTTTCCACTAATTGGATATAAATCCTTCAGAAACAACCAATACATGATTCTTTTCTTTTTTTTCTTTGTTGACTAATCAGACATTCTGGTTGTAAGGAAACGCGGAAATGCCGCCGTCTCTCAAGGTGAGGCGGCTGTTTCCGCGTCCAGCATGGCGTCACAACGCGGAAAAAACGCTGCATGCCGCATAGGCAGTGCGGCGGAATCCGCATTGGGAACGGCGGAATCCGCATCAGAGGCGGCCCCCGCACTAGATACATTGCATGACAGTACTGGTGTGGCTGGGACTGATAGTCCACCAAGATTCAGACTTACACGCGCGCGAGCAGAGAGGCAGAGTTTAAATAGCAGTTAGAAGGGTGTCGGCTGACCAGCTGGGTCAGCTGACAAATTCCACTGCTCTCATTGGACCAGCAATTAGGGAGGTCCTGGAAAGGTCCTAGAGTATATATACTGCTGGCTGTTCACTTGCTCTTTGTCTGGCGTGCGATCACATATGTGGGAGCACCCAGATCCGTAGTCAGATCCTTAAGTGTGCCGGGACCAGCTGGAGCTGTAATCCTACACTTAGCTAGATTATTGATAGCTAAAGTACTAGTTTGATTGTGATTATCTGTTATGACTTTTGCCTGCCTCGACTATCCTCCTGAACTCTGACCTTGTACCTCGATATTTCTGATACTCTGTTGCCGAACCTCGGCTCGTTCCTAGACTCTGTTTCTGCCTCCTGATTTTGTACCCCGATATATCTGATACCCCGTTGCCGAACCCTGCCTGTACTTTGACTCCGCCTTTGCCTACTGTATTTGTACTTTATCTGTCCGTGTGTGTACGACCTGGCTTGTCCGACCTCGAGAACCGACCTCACGATTGGAGGCGGTTCCCAGTCCTGTTAGTGACACTTCTTCCTGAGTGTCACTCTCGGACTTTCCTTCCTACTGTCAGTCTGACTCCTCCCGTCTTGGAGAGCTCAGGTCTGCGGAAGGAATCCGTGCAGTTCTCCTTGCTGCACTGAGGCCTAGGCCTCCTAGTGTTACTGTTACACCAAAACACTACTCTCTACTCAGGCGAACAGAGGTTAGTTTGTATATCGGATTATCGGTGAGACTGCAGATCACTTATAATCTGGTATATATCTGTATTTCCGGTGATACTGCAGATCACCGGTAATCAGATACTCTCTGCGCCCACCGATCGTTACAGAACGCCAGACCCAAAAAATGCAAATGGACGCACATACTGACCGTCTGGGCGCACTTGCCACTTCGGTGGAAAACATCAACCAAGTGCTGGGTAGCCACAAGACTATGATTGATGTCCTGTCAGGCTCTGTGCAAACCCTCCAGACGTCAGTTGATTCAGTGCGATCCTCTCCTAGTACTGACATACGTATGCCTGTACCTGATAAATTTTCCGGCCACAAGTCTGACTTCCGGAATTTCAGGAGTAGAGTGTTATCGTATTTCGAGTTGAGACCCCGATCCTCGGGTACTGAGACCCAACGGGTCACCTTTATTAAAACTTTGCTGTCTGGTGACTCCCAGTCATGGGCATACAACCTGCCTTCTACCGATACTGCTCTGACCTCGGTAGAGGAATTTTTTGAGGCCATGGCCGTAATCTACGACGACCCTGACCTTGCTGCATCCTCTGAGCGGAAGCTCAAACTTTTACGGCAAGGCAGGGGTCCAGTCGAGGATTACGCGGCCGAATTTCGTAGGTGGTCAGTTACGGCCAGGTTTGGCACTTATGCCCTGTTAGATTACTTCCTGTCTGGGTTGTCGGATGAGGTCTCCGACCTAATGTTAAGCCAACCCGAACCCAAAACAGTCGACGAGGCCATCTCATCGGCCATTCGAATCGACCGTAGTCTACGCCATCAGAGACAGACTAGGGGCAGTCATCGGCTTAGGCCGACCTCTTACACAGTGCCTCCTGCTGCACCCCTAGTAACTCCGTCTCCTTCTGTCTCATCATCTCCGGTCTTGCCTCCACCTGAGCCGATGCAGATCGGTCGGTCTAAGTTGACCCAAGTGGAGAGAAGACGGAGATTGTCGGAACAACTATGTTTATACTGTGGTGAAGGGGGGCATAGGGTACGAGACTGTCTCATTAAGCCTAATAAGGATAAGCCGGGAAACGCTACCGCCTAGGAGTGATAAGGGGTGACACCCTAGGCGCCCAGCTCGCACCCCTGAAAGAAAGACGATTGCTCCTCCCCTGTACGATTACATGGGGGGACAAATCTGAAGCCACGGAGGCCTTTATTGATTCAGGCTCCGCGGCTAACTTCATGAGTTCCGAATTTGCAGAGAAGTTGGACATTCCTCTCACCCCAGTAAAACCACCTATCCAGGTTACTGCCGTGGACGACTCCCCGTTACAAAGGGACCGTCCGCTGTCCCAGACACCAGAGGTGGAAGTCATTACTGGGGTACTGCATAGGGAGAGTTTACGTTTTTTTGTGTTACATATGACCACCTCCACCATTGTCCTAGGTATGCCTTGGCTGCAGCTTCATTCGCCACAGATTAATTGGGCGACAGGACAATTAACCAGTTGGTCAGACTTCTGTTCCCAACAGTGCCTAGGAAAAGTGGTATTAGGTCAGACCAAGGTACATGTGGAGGGTGTTCCCGAGCAATACTCCGAGTTCTCGGATGTATTCTGTCTCAAGGCTGCTGATAGGTTACCTCCTCATCGCCCTTTCGATTGCCCCATCGATCTCCGTGCCGGTTGTATGCCCCCTAGGGGTCACCTGTATAATTTGTCTGGACCAGAGAAGGTGGCTATGCAGGAGTACATCCGTGACAATCTGGCTAAGGGGTTCATTCGCCCCTCCCGCTCGCCTGCAGGGGCCGGTTTCTTTTTTGTTAAGAAAAAAGACGGAGGTCTTCGACCTTGCATCGATTATCGGGGCCTAAATAAAATCACGGTGAAGAATCGTTATCCGTTGCCATTAATAGACGATTTATTCACGCAGGTCACAGACGCTAAGATCTTTTCAAAATTGGATCTGAGGGGTGCATACAACCTGATCCGCATTAGAGAGGGCGATGAATGGAAGACGGCCTTCAACACACCCGATGGGCATTACGAGTACTTAGTGATGCCCTTCGGGTTGTGCAATGCGCCAGCCGTCTTCCAGGAATTGATTAACGAGGTATTCAGGGAGGTGTTGGGTAGGTTTGTGCTTGTATACCTTGACGATATACTAATTTACTCCAACAACCTCTCCGAGCACAGGGTCCATGTCAGATTTGTGCTAAACAAGTTGAGACAAAATCTGCTGTACGCCAAGTTGGAAAAATGTATTTTTGAAGTTACATCTGTTGCCTTTCTGGGGTACATAATCTCCACCTCGGGCCTGTCTATGGACCCTGCCAAGGTATCCGCTGTTCTGGAGTGGCCTCAGCCGGTGGGGTTAAAGTCGTTGCAACGTTTTCTGGGTTTTGCAAACTATTATAGGAGGTTCATAAAGGGGTACTCCACCGTTATTGCTCTGGAAAGGGCATTCCAGAGTCAAAAGGGTCAGGCTGACAAAAGACGCTCATTGGAGTGGAAGTTCCAGCCAGGAGACTTGGTCTGGGTGTCCACACGTCACTTAACCCTGAGACAGCCCTCAGATAAACTGGGCCCCAGGTTTGTGGGTCCATTTTCAGTGGCCAAGAAGATCAACAACGTTACGTATTCCGTTGATCTTCCCGCCAGCATGCGTGGGGTAAAGTCCTTCCACGTATCCCTGCTTAAACCAGCAGTCCATGTGGGTCCCACTCCTCCTCCTCCTGTGGTGGTGGACGACCAACCTGAGTACGAGGTAGAAAAGATATTGGATTCACGCATGGTACAGAATTCGGTACAGTACCTCGTACATTGGAAAGGGTACGGCATTGAGGAGAGACAGTGGGTACCGGGTTCACGCATGCATGCAGACGAGTTAAGGAGGGAGTTTCATGCCTTACATCCCGAGAAACCTGGTAGGAGTTGTCCGGAGTCCACTCCTCGGGGGGGGGGGGGGTACTGTAAGGAAACGCGGAAATGCCGCCGTCTCTCAAGGTGAGGCGGCTGTTTCCGCGTCCAGCATGGCGTCACAACGCGGAAAAAACGCTGCATGCCGCATAGGCAGTGCGGCGGAATCCGCATTGGGAACGGCGGAATCCGCATCAGAGGCGGCCCCCGCACTAGATACATTGCATGACAGTACTGGTGTGGCTGGGACTGATAGTCCACCAAGATTCAGACTTACACGCGCGCGAGCAGAGAGGCAGAGTTTAAATAGCAGTTAGAAGGGTGTCGGCTGACCAGCTGGGTCAGCTGACAAATTCCACTGCTCTCATTGGACCAGCAATTAGGGAGGTCCTGGAAAGGTCCTAGAGTATATATACTGCTGGCTGTTCACTTGCTCTTTGTCTGGCGTGCGATCACATATGTGGGAGCACCCAGATCCGTAGTCAGATCCTTAAGTGTGCCGGGACCAGCTGGAGCTGTAATCCTACACTTAGCTAGATTATTGATAGCTAAAGTACTAGTTTGATTGTGATTATCTGTTATGACTTTTGCCTGCCTCGACTATCCTCCTGAACTCTGACCTTGTACCTCGATATTTCTGATACTCTGTTGCCGAACCTCGGCTCGTTCCTAGACTCTGTTTCTGCCTCCTGATTTTGTACCCCGATATATCTGATACCCCGTTGCCGAACCCTGCCTGTACTTTGACTCCGCCTTTGCCTACTGTATTTGTACTTTATCTGTCCGTCTGTGTACGACCTGGCTTGTCCGACCTCGAGAACCGACCTCACGATTGGAGGCGGTTCCCAGTCCTGTTAGTGACACTTCTTCCTGAGTGTCACTCTCGGACTTTCCTTCCTACTGTCAGTCTGACTCCTCCCGTCTTGGAGAGCTCAGGTCTGCGGAAGGAATCCGTGCAGTTCTCCTTGCTGCACTGAGGCCTAGGCCTCCTAGTGTTACTGTTACACCAAAACACTACTCTCTACTCAGGCGAACAGAGGTTAGTTTGTATATCGGATTATCGGTGAGACTGCAGATCACTTATAATCTGGTATATATCTGTATTTCCGGTGATACTGCAGATCACCGGTAATCAGATACTCTCTGCGCCCACCGATCGTTACACTGGTAATTATTGATTGATTCTGCACTAAATACAAGTGCAACCAGAAAATTGTGCTCAGAACAAACGATTGGCCAGGACAGACATTGTTCACGTTTACCTTGTTTAGCTGCTTCAAGCGAAAGATCGATGACCAGGATGTTGATTGGAATGCTCAATTCTGCAAAAGGTTGCCAATGGATTGGCTTGTGTGTACAAGCCATAAGAAGATGGGTGAGTGACTTTAATCATGCAGAAGCTGAGTGTATCAGAGGCTGCTCCTTTACAGACAACATGCTCCCCCTGGAAAGAGCCTCCCTGCTACTTATCTAATAACAGATATTTGATCTTTATTGGAGATGCTCTGGAGAAGCCCAAGGGGAAATCTGGAGACAAAAGAAGCCCAGTAGAGCAGATATCATGTGTTGGTATCCTGTAGACCAGGTTGGTAAAAACAGTCACTGAGCGGAGTGTATGCTGTTTGACACTGATTGTTGCACTGTACAATAATTAGCCCACTGTACCATGTCCTCCAAACGGGCGCATGCAGTGTTGGGTCTGAGGAGGTTTTTTGAGGCAAGAGTATGCCAGCAATCTATCGGTTGGATCAACAAAATGGGCTTTAAAGTGTGTCACTCCTTTTGTTGGGAAAAGTGTAATATTAATCAAGGCCATTACATTAAATTTTGCATTCCTTTACCCTTACACATTATAGTTCCTGTTGACAAAAGGCTCACTGCAGTAAATCTAAAGGTGCCTATTAACAGCACAATATATTCCTTTCATTCAGAATTGTATGATCATATTGTACAGAAATCCACACAGTATGTGGAGAAAATCAACGTGAAACCTTTCTTTAGTCGATCAGAATACAGAATTTTGTTGAATGGAATGTTGGAAATTACGATCGTATCTGAAGAGAGAAAGTGCCCTCATTAGCCTGTTTATGGGAACAATAAACAATTACCTTCTGATAACTTATGATCTGGCAAATCTGATTGAATGATTGAATCTGAGGACAATTTTGCATCATTAATGGGCACCTTATGGATGGTGCCTCAGGGTGCTGGTGTTTTGGTTCAGCGAAGGCAGTTGCGATGCAGAAAGCAAAGAATTGTTGAAACTGTACACGGAGCACTTTTACTATGGAAGTATAATTTAAAGAGGAACTTTAATCAAGGATTGAACTTCCTTCCAATCAGTAGCTATTACCCCTTTCCCACGAGAAATCTTTACCTTTTCTCAAGTAGATCATCAAGGGGGGGGGGGGGGGGGGGGCTGTGTTGCTGATATATTGGTGAGACACATTTCATAGGGCCATATGCAATTCACTTTTTCTCCTAGGAGAGAAATTTTCAACATCTTTTTAAAATAGATTTTCAGCATTTTGTAATAGAAAAAGTACCAAAAATGAGGTGAAAAAGTACTATGAAAATTATTTTGAGTATTGTTTTTCTTGCTAGTGGCTTAAAGGGCATTTTATTGACAAGTTTAAAAATATCACGTTGGAGAAAACTCAGGTGAAAAGATGAATTGCATATGGCCCATAGTGTGATGTCATGACCATGGTCCTGAAAGTTTGCTCTCTGTGAAGCTTGATGCATTGTGGGAAATAAGTTTTTTTTCCATCTGCCAAGCAAGCAGCAGCTTCCTCTGTGCATATAACTCTCAGTAATGAATATTCTGTACAGATCACCTGGCGACTAAAGATGTCACCACAACTAAATAATCCATAAATGAATATTGTAAACAATAAGCAATTGTATTCATTATGTAGTTATACTACAGTTCCTCTTTAAATTTGTATAGCAACTGTAAGAAAAATCATAGCTGAAAGGAATGAAAGGGTAATTTTAATAAATCTCAATTATGCAATGTCTTGAGCTAAATTATATATACAGTATGTTATTAATTTTTTAACAGGACAGGAGTTTTCCTTTAACCGTCATTAATTTTTTTTTTTTCATTATTTGGCTGTGGATGTTCCTGTGTCTTTGGCTGGTAGATTCTCTGTTGCATTAGCATCCAGCAGAGAAAGCTATCTATGCTGCATTCACAGCAGTTTGGACAATATTTGGGACAGTAACCTCAGGCAGGTATAAGACTATCAGTAGTTTCATATATTCTGATCTATTTTAGGATCTACTTTTACATGTTACAGCAGTATTAACGTGCATGCCCTTTGGAATATGTGAGAGCCGAATGGTCAAAAGCGAAGGTGATTTGGGTCCTGTTTGATGTGTGGCTGATTGATATGTTGTAATAAAACAAGTGATCATATTTGCCAGGATGGAGCTTCAAGGCATTCCCATCAGCTCCAGGATTTGCTTGTGACATTTTAATCGCAATATTAAAGTGAAGCCCTTGCAATCCCTTGTGGGGCTGATAATAACTGAGGCACACAGTGTATTTGTGGTAGAATTGTGTCAGGACCTTAAGCGAGAGATACTTTTCTATAAAAAGGCCTGCCAAATAAATAATTCATCAGGAAAAGCAGAAAACATGCCAGTCACAGTGGTAAACCTTTGTGTTAGGGCTCTTTCACATTCATGGTAGCAAATGTCTCCCTTGTTGCCAAAAAGTATGTGCTGTTTGTGGCGGTATAAGCAAACAATGCAGCCAGAAAAGTATTTTTTTCTGTGTTTTTCATAATTTAATAAAGGTTTTAGAAAGAAATATAGCTTGTTCCTACAATGATTACTCACCCTGTGCAGATTACTTGCCCAGAAGCCAGCAAGCATTATCTGACCAATAATTTTTTTTTTAATGTATTGTAATCTTAAATACAACTGTGTTATGCTGTGGTTTACATGTTAGGATAGTACCTCACACAGGCTATTCCAACCTTAAAGGGATACTGTAGGGGGGTCGGGGGAAAATGAGTTGAACTTACCCGGGGCTTCTAATGGTCCCCCGCAGACATCCTGTGTTGGCGCAGCCACTCACCGATGCTCCGGCCCCGCCTCCAGTTCACTTCTGGAATTTCTGACTTTAAAGTCAGAAAACCACTGTGCCTGCGTTGCCATGTCCTCACTCCCGCTGATGTCACCAGGAGTGTACTGCGCAGACACAGACCATACTGGGCCTGCGTTGTGCGCTCTTGGTGACATCAGCGGGATCGAGGACACGGCAACGCAGGCGCAGTGGTTTTCAGACTTTAACCTGCTGGGCGGTCTGGACGAGCTCAGCTCGTCCAGTACCGCCGGAGCCTGCCGCTCAGGCCCTGCTGGGCCGATTTGGCTCAAATAAAAAGCAGCACACGCAGCCGGCACTTTGCCAGCCGCGTGTGCTGCCTGATCGCCGCCGCTCTGCGGCGATCCGCCGCGAGCAGCGGCGAAAGAGGGTCCCCCCAGCCGCCTGAGCCCAGCGTAGCCGGAACAAAAAGTTCCGGCCAGCGCTAAGGGCTGGATCGGAGGCGGCTGACGTCAGGACGTCGGCTGACGTCGATGACGTCACTCCGCTCGTCGCTATGGCGACGATGTAAGCAAAACAAGGAAGGCCGCTCATTGCGGCCTTCCTTGTTTATTCTGGGCGCCGGAGGCGATCGGAAGATCGCCTCCGGAGCGCCCTCTAGTGGGCTTTCATGCAGCCAACTTTCAGTTGGCTGCATGAAATAGTTTTTTTTTTATTAAAAAAAACCCCTCCCGCAGCCTGCCTGGCGATCTTAATAGAACGCCAGGCAGGTTAAAGTCTGAAATTCCAGAAGTGAACCGGAGGCGGGGCCGGAGCATCGGTGAGTGGCTGCGCGGGCACAGGATGTCTGCGGGGGACCGTTAGAAGCCCCGGGTAAGTTCAACTCATTTTCCCCTGACCCCCCTACAGTATCCCTTTAAACAACGTGTAACCTAGACAGGACAATCCCACACGACTTGTAACATTGGTGCAATTGCAAGGAGGGGAGGGTGTGGCATACAAACTCATTCTCTTGGCATAAGACCTCAATCCCTTGCAAAGCGCCCTTATCTTAACATCAAGGATAAGGAGCTCTTCCCTATCTTCAGTGCCCAGCAAAAGGTGAGGTAATGTCACTGGGGAAATTCTATTGGTATTTGGTTAACCCCTTTTCAAGGGAGTAGCCAAAGAGCTACTGGGCAAAAGAAGACATTTATTATCTCTAACTAATTGTCCACAGAGGGTCAAGAAGTTAAAAAAAGGGAAAAAATACTACAAAAACACTTTAATGGAAACTAACAAACCAGATTTTTTAAAAGCCTTTATTAAAATCCAGCATCCTTATCTGTGTTTGTGTATTTTCTGGCAAGATGTTTTTCAACGGATCTTTTCTTCTGTATGTCTTGTCTGTTGTCTTTTTCTTCATTATAAAATGCTATCCTGGCACGCACTTCCATCGCTTCTCCAGCGCATACTGACTTGTAGACCTATAGCTGTATTTGAATTTTCTGCTGGGGGTTCCCACTGATCCTTTCATCTACTCCAGTAGGAATCCTTGGCAGCCAATTCAAATTAGCCCCAGTGGGGGAAAAAATAAACTTCGGTTGAATTGTTTTGGAATAAAAAATAGTTGGAAAATACACATGTAGTTTGAAACTGGACTTTATTTAACCACTTTAGGACCAGAGCAATTTTCTACGCTCATTCATTTCTCATTAACTTGCATAGACAAGTATCTACGCCCCTAAGGGCCTTTTTCCACTAGCCTGCGATTTGCTTCTGATCGCAAATCGCAAGGTACATTAAACTAATGGAAACTGCAGCAGCAATTTCCATTAGTACGATCCGATTGCGATGCGATTTTGGTCAAAGCACAATCGTCGTCCTGCCGCGTTTTGTATGCGATTGAGCTGGACTATAATGAGTATAGTAGCTCAATCGCATGGTGGAAATTGAAACGCGATTGCAATCGCGATCGCATTTCATAGTGGAAAAGAGCCCTAAAGCATTAAATTTTAATGAACATTAAAACAGGCTCTTAAAATTAGTTTCTTACATGTTAACCATTTGAGACCACGTTTACCTATTTACCTTGTTAGATGGGCTTGGTTGCCCATTAGTAAGTAGTGGACTAGATAGCACCATAAGCCCCAGTATTGAATTACTTACTCCCTCCTCCTCCTAGATATTGGATGTTGAAAACTGCTTGCCCTGTATAGTGGGACTTTATAGTGAGATTTTAATCTCCAACCTTGGCAATGTGCCCAACTGCATTTTTCATTAGTTTAGTTAATAAAGCAGGGAATGGCAGGGAGAACTGTGTTCTTCTTTATTATATTAAAATGTTTTAAAAAGTACATTTTAATATAATGTTTATGTGAGCTAGTAGGAATGTGTTATAATCACTTCCCTGCCCAAAAAACATTGGCTGTGATTTTCTGTTGATAAGAGCAGCCATTGCTTAGAGAATGGCTCTTTGTACGGATGGCTGTGGATCATTGTGTGAAATCCCAGTGTGATATCACAGTTCCACATGTGGTACTTTTTCCTTACTGAATATGCAGTCCTAGCCTAGTGCAGAACTAATGGATATAGTATATCATGGCAGATTGCATGGATATTTCTAGCTGTTGCTTTTCTGGGAATAATATAGATTTTTACAAAATCAGCTCTTATTAATTCTTATTATTGCTGAAGGCATTGGCCATTAGCTTTGTTTCATATTGCAAGTTGTTGACTTTGCCTGATTCCAGTATACGTGTTCCAGTATGGAAGAGTTGAGATAAAAGCAATCTTCTCATTTCAGGGTTGTCAGCCTGGTTTGTAAGGTGTGTATGCAAGGGTACTATTAGTGTCACCTCTCAGGACCAAGGTCCATCCTGTGGACGACACTGCAGGGAACAAGGGATGTACAAAAACGTCACCGGGTTTACCCAAGTGGTGTGTACAGGAGGAAGTACGATGGCATGATGCATGATGAAGTTGGGGGTCGGCAGAGGGGATCAGGGGAACAATGCCCTCATGCCAGAACTTTAAGCAACTAGACTCCTGACTGAGGTTAAGGTTCCATCTAGTGTTTGTATGAAGCTTAAATCTTGAAGGACATAAAGCCCAAAAAATCTGGACACCTACTTTTTTTTTTTTTTAGCAACAGTGGGTGGAGTCAGCAACACACTCCACCGTGTGGGAAATGGAGCTACATTGTAAATGTGCTCAGAGTTTTTTTTTTATTTAGCACTGCCTCTGCATGCAGCCTTTAATTGGTTAATCATCAGGTTAATTGGCTTTCTTCAGAATATCCCTAGGCCATGGATTTTGAACTCCAGTTCTCAAGGGCTGAGGTCCTTACTCATTTTTGGCACAGCTCATATGCCAACAGTGCTGCATTTTTGGCATAGCATGTGCCAACAGTGCCTTATGGTAAATCCGGCCCTAGTAATGGGTGTGTCTGTTTCCTAATAATACTGTGTGTGTAGGAAGAGTTGTAAGCTTTTTCATCCACTGACTATATTTAATGAAGTACTTCAGAAAATACCAAATCCAGGGTTTTTTGAATTTGATGCAGTATTAGACATGCATATTGAAATCATAATTAAACTACAGAATGACTGGTGTGATATATGTCATAGCAGTTTTAATGAAGAGGAAATGTGAGCTCATTGGCCAGCATAGCCAAAAGTGACTCAGCGTAACAGTCTCATGGTTCCTCTCTTGATTTCTCCTGGGAGCTGAACGAGACAGACGTCTACTGTGACCCCTGGTTGAAACCAGGACATTCTGAATTTATTGGGAAAAAAAAGTTCTTGCTGCAGGCGTGTAGGTGCGCAAACCTTAATGTATAAACCTTAAGTAATCACTGCTATGCTATGATATTACCCAGAAGAGGTTTGCAGGATTTTACTGCTTGCCTAAAATCAGGCAATTGTTAATACATATAGGCCAGGTTTGCAGAATTTAGTTCTTTAATGCTCTCCTTTGTTCTCCAGCTCAAGAAAGCCTACGTAAATCAAGCCCATTGTGTTCTTTGCAAGAAAGGTAATCACGTTCTCGTTGTACTCCTGGTTTGTAAGAATTTTCCCTTTCATACAAAAAGATAAAAAAAAGAAAGAAAAACAATTCCCTCCAGGATGACAATGTACATTTCAAGGTTTCTAGCAATCTTTATTGCAAGCCCTCACCTTGTCTATTGTAGACAAGAGGCAGATTTGAGGCAGATGCTTTGAGTGGTCTGCTGTGTGGAGGAATGTGCACATGACCAGCCCAGGATCATGAAACAGAGCAAATGTCATGCTGTCTGGATGTGCAGCTTCTCTCCCAATAGGAATGAAACAGCCACTTCACAATAACAAAACATATTGCTCTATGCATCAGATTACTCATTCAAGAACATGTGAATTTGCGGGCAATCTGTACACCAAAGAGAGCTCTGTCATCATGGTTGCAAACAAATGAAATATGAACGTCCTGGTGGTTTTCAGTAGATTAAAGCAAGCTGCAAATTGAAAAAGAAAGATATTTTCATTAACACTAACTAAAGTGCACCCAAAAGGTATTCTGAAGTCATAGGGCCTTTACACTCTAAAAATCGCAATAAGCAAACGCAGTGCGATGCGATTGTGTTTATTAATCAAAATTCTACTTGTGATTTTTGCGATGCAATTGCAATTTTGCTGAGGCTATCTTTTCCTGGTTTCCTGATTGTTTACCTATAAAACGCAATGGAAATCACATGCATTGCGTTTTTCTTGTGCTTAAAAACACAAGCGCTTAAAAAGTGGAGCAGCCACTGCATCGCATCGCTGTGTACACGTACTGTGTTGCCCCATATGGAAAACGCCACATCCCCTTGCAGGAGCGGTGATAGCAGTGCGTCATGGTGCGGCAGGTCCCGGCGTGGTACCGTCCAACTGACGCATATACCCCAAAAGTAAGGCATACTTTCAATGGAAAGTATGCCTCACTGATTGAGCTGATTTGGTCGCACCACAGCTGTAACGCAGGGTGCGACTTTACAGGCGCGGTGCGATTCTGAATGACGCACCAAGTGTAAAAGCAGCCTTATAAATTAATGTTGAACGTAAGACATGTTGATGTTTTTGTAACTTGTCTAATTATCTAACTGTTTATTTGCCAGTAAAATAATTTGCGTTGTTATATGTGAGAAGGAACTGGTTACTCTGCTGTACTGAATGATGGTCATGCATGAAGTTTTCTTTGAAGCCTAATGTAATTCCTTCCCACATACACCATGGAACAGTATGGTTCTCAGTCCTTCAGCAGTGTTATAGAGTGTAAGTGCTTAGAGAGGAGGATGGGAAAGGGTGGTGGACAGGACAGTGTATTCTACGTAGATCCACATGAATGAAGGTATTGCAAAATGATTGCAGTAAGCTGCTTCTTGTAAGAGATTGATGGTTTGGCTTTTAGCAGTCTATCATCAGCCCTACTCGCTTGACCTTTCTGAGTTCCGGGAGCAGAAGGAATTATATTGGTCTCTGTCAATCCATTGTTCCTAGCACACTTATACAGGGATATCATAGCTGACACTTCGTGGATCCGCAACTTTGCAGGGCTCAGTGATCCAATATTATTTCCTGAGAAACTCATTGATTCAAGGGAGACAGCAACTGGAGCATTGGCCATAACATTTATTAATAGCAGCCGTGTGTTGAGGGGGAAATGGTTGGTGCTTGTAGTTTGACAGTTGATGTACAAAGATATTAATAATACACATTCCTTTTCTTTATATATGTTTATATTAGATATTGAAAGAAAAACTTTGGGTGCATTTCATTGAACATTTTCTACATTTTGAGGTTGTCCTGTGAGGTAATAATTATGCTCTATTTGAGATATATATATATATATATATATATACTGAAATGTTATTGAACACCACAATTACAATTTGTGGATACATACACAGTACCCGAAAACAGAGACTGTACATAAAGAGTACTTGCAGTCATACGGTAGAAAAAGGCACTCCACAGGCTTCAAACTTTCGTTTGTGGTTTATTTGAGCATGGACACATACATGTTACGGGTCACCCGACCCTTCCTCAAGTGTGGACCTGCAGGAAAAGAGCACCGGCAAGTGCTGCCTAATCCAGGTAGCCACGACTGAATTTCCAAGGTGAATATTGAATTACTTGCAGTCATACCCTGGTGAGACAGTAGTAGTGTAATCTTTATAAACACACAAATACATAAATAATTGAATCACAGTGTTACACGAATTGGGTGGGTGGGAAATAGTAAAGTCACAAAATAGAGAAACAGTTGGTACTACGTAAAGCTGGATCTAGTGCCAAGATTTCGCCTGATCACTGTTGGACGCAGGTGCTCCTTTTGTTATGAATGAAGTATCGAAGCCAACTACGCTAAATCTACATTGGCGCTAAATCTACATTGGCACTAACCTCAACAGGCCCTCCCACAATACTAAAATATTAAGTGCCAGGATTACTGAGCCGTCTGTGCAGTCCTGACTCTGTACATTTTAGGGCTTGGTGGTTTCACCACTGGATCATGTGGACCCTGGCTTGGGGGATTTTAGTGCTGGACTATTTTGGGGTTTTCATTAGTTTTATTTTTGAAGATTGGGGAAAGCTGTATCTATTTTCTTGGGGGTGAAGGGAGGATGCTACTACATGGAAGGAGAGTTATGTTGGGTGGATTTAGCAAGGTGATGGGGTGAGGGGAGGAGAATACTTAATATTATAAGTGAGTTAGAGCTAGTTTATAGCATATTTACATTAGGTTAGGGCACTGTTAGGCAAACTTGGCTCTCAAGCTGTTAAGGAACTACAAGCCCACAATGCATTGCAGGAGTCTAATAGCCACAGTCATGATTCATAAAGGCAAATGCATTGTGGGACTGTTGTAGTTCCTTAACAGCTGGAGAGCCAAGTTTGCCTATCACTGGGTTAGGGACACATTCTTGGGGGGCTGGGTGTTGGGGCAAAACTAAGTTCTTGGTTTTGCTGACATCCACAGTGCAATGTGCTGCACTTACTGTCCTGGCACTAAATCATACAGTACAGACCTGTCAGTACATACACCTGTCACTATTCATACACACCTCACCAGTTATGTAAGAATTGTAGTTAGGATACAGTGACTGGAATCAAATGAAACATCCTTTAGCTGTGTGCCCGGACTGTTATGCACAGCAGTGTAGCTGTGTACAAAGAGTAGCTGTGAAATAGAAACCTGCTTGTGTACAGAACATACATACTGTATGTGGTCCTCGGAGATATACAGATTCATGTATAAATGTATTGAGTAACTGACACAGACACAGGCACATGTATGGTGTCTTACAATGCATCTCATATCAGTTTTGAAAAATATATTATGCCCTAGATCTCTTCATATGAAAATTTTGAACAGAAACAAAAAGTAAAAGTAATGCCTGGGATTCTAAATTAGGAACAAGTGTCTAAATGACAAATATGAAAGAAAACTCATTGTACCAATGAGAAATTATTTGAAAACAATAACGAAAGTTGCATGCAGGTCGGATTTGAGAAGTCTGAGCAAAAAGCCATATATACATATCTGATTTTGACTGTATATCTTGTATATATAATAACATCTCTGCTGTAAGAATAAAGCCTGATGTGTTGTTTTGTCACTAGTAGGGATGGTCAATAAGATGCAAATAATTCTGCACTGATGCAGGTTTATGCAAATTGTGAATGCAAATTATGCACTACCTTTGCTCTTAAAGGGACTCAGAGCTCAAATTAAATAATAAAATAGTACTCACCTGAGGCTTTCTGTAGCCCAGTGTAGGTCGGGACGTCCCACGGCGGCCTCCTGGCTCTTCTTCCAATGCCTGTCCATATATGGTTGGCCGGCGGCTCCCCTGCGACACTGGGCCGAGTGTTGGGCTCAATCTTCCGTATATGTCATTTGCTGATGTCACACGCTGGCTACCTCGCATCATCACGACGGCCGGCGTGACAATACAACGCATGCGCGGTTTAATCGCGCATGCGCCGTACTGTCACGCCGGCCGCCGTGATGACGTGAGGCGGCCGGCGTGTGACGTCAGCAAATGACATATATGTAAGAAGGAGCCCGACACTCGGCCCAGTGTCGCGGGGGAGCCTCCGGCTAGCCATATATGGACAGGCATCGAGAGAAGAGCCAGGAGGCCGCCATGGGACGTCCTGACCTACACTGGGCTACAGAAAGCCCCAGGTGAGTACTATTTTATTATGTAATTTGAGCTTGGAGTCCCTTTAAAGGATACCCGAACTGAAATGTGACATAATGAGATAGACATGTGTATGTACAGTGCCTAGCACACAAATAACTATGCTGTGTTCCTTTTTTTCTTTCTCTGTCTGAAAGAGTTAAATATAAGGTATGGAAGTGGCTGACTCAGTCCTGACTCAGACAGGAAGTGACTACAGTGTGGCCCTCACTGATAAGAAATTCCCCTTTTTTACCTCTTTCTTGCTCTCAGAAGCCATTTTCTGCTAGGAAAGTGTTTTATAGTTGGAATTTCTTATCAGTGAGGGTCACACTGTAGTCACTTCCTGTCTGAGTCAGGACTGAGTCAGCCACTTCCATACCTTATATTTAACTCTTTCAGGCAGAGAAAGAAAAAAAGGAACACACCATAGTTATTTGTGTGCTAGGCACTGTACATACACATGTCTATCTCATTATGTCACATTTCAGTTCAGGTATCCTTTAAAATCAAAATAATTTGATATGTTGTTAAATTTGGGGTAAGCGATTACAAACTAAGTTACACAGTACTGTAGTACTATACTCCACATATGCACTTCCTGCAAAGCTGTTATGAATCCACTGAGAATGTTGTGCACATTGATTACAGAGGTGTTGTCTATCATCCATAAAACTGGTTTAGATCATGTGTGAAGAATGTGTAATACAGGAAGAATTGCCTCATTCTCCTGCAGAGTACCTCCACATAACTCTTAGATGTACCTACAATAAGATTGCCTGGATGTTCTTTGTTCCTGTCTGCACCTTCTACAAGTAATCTTAACGAGGACTAGTTTTCATTTATATTTAACAGCTACTCTACAGCTATAGCCTAAATTTAGTGTTAAAATGCATCTCTGGTGTACATAAAAAACAAAGGTACCTTAATGCCTAAAAATTAGAATGTCCCAACACAATTTCTGTTTAATAAGATTACTGGAACCTTGTATCAGCTGGGTTCCAGTGCATAGATCTGCCCCCTTGCAGAAAATGGCCCTGGCCTTCTCTGTATCAGAAATAGAAAAGGCAGAGACCTTTTTTTGCAAGGTAGCAGGGATACATGCTATGACACAGCTGATACTGGGCTCCAGTGAACCTTATTATACAGACAACATGCTGGGGCATTCATGTTGACAATGACAGGCTTGGGATGGGGTGGAGTTCACTGGTGTCTAATGCCCCCCTCCCCTATACAGTTCCTTGGTGTCTAGTGACCCCTCCCCTCCCCTATACAGTTCCCTAATGTCTTGTAACCCTCCTCCCTCCCCTTTACAGTTCCCTGGTGTCTGATGCCTCTTCTCTCCCCTATACAGTTCCCTGGTGTTTAGTGATCCTCCCTCCCCTATACAGTTCCCTGGTACTTAGTGGTCCTTCCCTGTTGTCAGTTCCCTGGTGTCTAATGGCCCGCCCTACCCTATACAGTTCCCTGATGCCCAGTGACCAACTCTCTCCCCTATACAGTTCCCTGGTACCTAGTGCTCCCCCCTATACAGTATTCTAGTGTCTAATGACCCCCCCCCCCCCATCCAGTTCCCTGTTGTCGAGTGCTTTTCCCCTACATTCCCCATATTGCTTCACTTGTGATCTAGGACTTCACCTCCAACATAGATGTACTGGTGGTCGAGAATGGGTTAAACATAATACACAAATTAAAATGGGGAGGGGAGGGATATGAGGGTTGATGGTGGTTGATGGGGGAGGGTGGGAGGTGTTTTCCATTTGACAATGTGTGGCCATAAGTATGGGACATTGCAATTACTTTCAGTTACGAATAATGTTTTCATCTGTCTCGGTTCTATTGTCATGTAACCAGTGTGAGAAAATCAAGGTGTTGTTCTATATATGAAAAACTAATAAAAACTTAAAAAAAACAAAAACAAAACACAGTGCACAGTGAAGAAACCACTTGCGGGCCAAATTTGTTGGCTCTGAGTGCTGGATTTGGCACATATGCTGTAGAGCTAACACTTGCACATAAGAAGATACAATATTAACCATCCACTCTGTTAAATAACAATTTGCTTAAATAACTGTTCTCCCCTATAGGGAGGCAGATATCTTCTTAAATAAGTACAGGTCACCTAACTATTTCAGGACTATCACCCACGCATAAAGTATCAAAGTTAGCTTAAAGTGTATTTAAAGCGACATGTGACATGAGAAAAATGTGTATATTAAGTGCAAAATATATTGATTAACAGGCTGTTTTACTTGTTTTGTTTCGCTGATTGAAAGAGTTAATTTTTTGGCATGGAAGTGACAGCTTCTGTCTTGTTGACATATAGTAGACATCACTGATAAACAGATTTCAGCCATAAAAATGTTCTTGGTAGAATACAACTTCTGAGACCAGTGGGGGATAGGAAAAGGTCAATAGTTCATGTATTTTCCTTTAACCACTTGAGGACCCACCCTTTACCCCCCCTTAAGGACCAGCGCTGTTTTAGCTGATCTGTGCTGGGTGGGCTCTGCAGCCCCCAGCACAGATCAGCGTGCAGGCAGAGCGACCAGATCGCCCCCCTTTTTTCCCCACTAGGGGGATGATGTGCTGGGGGGGTCTGATCGCTCCTGCCTGCCGGGTGTTGCGGGGGGGGGGCACCTCAAAGCCCCCCTCCGCGGCGAAATCCTCCCCCTCCCTCTCCTACCTGCCCCCCCCTGGAGATCCGGTGCTGCACAGGACGCTATCCGTCCTGTGCAGCCAGTGACAGGCTGTCTCCTGTCACATGGCGGCGATCCCCGGCCGCTGATTGGCCGGGGATCGCCGATCTGCCTTACGGCGCTGCTGCGCAGCAGCGCCGTACAATGTAAACAAAGCGGATTATTTCCGCTTGTGTTTACATTTAGCCTGCGAGCCGCCATCGGCGGCCCGCAGGCTATTCACGGAGCCCCCCGCCGTGAATTGACAGGAAGCAGCCGCTCGCATGAGCGGCTGCTTCCTGATTAATCAGCCTGCAGCTGGCGACGCAATACTGCGTCGCTGGTCCTGCAGCTGCCACTTTGCCGACGCACGGTATAAGCGTGCGGTCGGCAAGTGGTTAAGGACACTTAATAGGCTGCCACTGAGCAGAGACAACAAAAACATTCAATCTACTTTGTACATGTTTAAATATAAAATAAAACCATGGGACGTGTAAAAAAAAGTCATTTTTAGGAGTATGAGGATAAATACCATTGTTTATCTCAGGTTCACTTTAACCTCCCTGGCAGTAATCCTGTGCCTGACTCAGGGTAGCCACCAGGATGTCTATTCAAAGCCTAAATTTAAGCGGGCATTCTCCTTCCCGTCCTTACAGGTTATAATAGATCCCTCGGGTGAGATCGCCACTTGTTGTCATTACGACAGAAAGCAATCTCACTATGGGGCAATGCACCACCCAGGGGGCAGAGGGAGAATTGCAGTGCTGGATCCCAGGGTGAGTAAATGCAGGGCTGTTACAGATCTCTTTGCAGTCTGATTTTTTTTCCTGGTTTTACGCTCTAAAAGCGTGTAAAATATTGCACTGCTTTTAGACCCTAAAATCCAGAAATAATCATACCGCCAGGGAGATTAAGCAAGAGGCCATAAAGTACATCACCCATTTTGTGAAACAGAGGATCACTTTATCAGAAGGAAAGGCAGCCTGGCAGATCATGATACAGTAATATGTTTAAATAAAGTGCATTTATATAAATACTGGGCACCATGGCCCATATGCAATTCACTTTTCACCCGTTTTTTTCTCCCAGGTGCAAAGTACTAAAAAGTTATTCAAAATCGAAGGAGAAAACTCAGGAGAAAAAGTAAATGGCATATGGAGATAATTTTTTAATCTTCTATGTAAAATAACTTTCCAGCCCTTTTCAGCTAAAAAAGTACCTAAAAGTAAATGAAAAAGTACAACAGTATCACAATTATTTTGAGTATTTTCTTGCTTTCTGGTGGTTTAAAATGCATTTTATTGACAAGTTTAAAAATATACCTAGGGAAAAACTTAGGTGAAAAAGTTCATTGCATATGGGCCCATGTGAGAAAACAGGTGGTGAAATTCATGCAGGGTTGAATAAAATCATCATCTTTTTCATATTGTAGTGCAAATGTTTTGATCTCTACTAATTGGGAAACAGAGACAGAAACTTAACAGAGCACTGGTTTACATCCAAAAATAGGGACTAATGCCTGAGATGCAATCAGAGAGCTGGTAGCTTGTTAGTGGGATCGTATATACAGACTCTCCTCCGCGAACAACATGCTGACCATATATATTGGACATTTCGCACAACTCCGTTTGTATTCTACAGATAAATAAAACAGAATGACAAATGCACCATCATTCAGAAGTAAAATTACTAATATAAGACAAGTTGAAGAATAATATGAGATTGGTTGAGATCCTCATATATTAAGCAGTTTATTGTAAACAATGCATCTCATTTCACAGCCATTTCCAGTTTATACCACCAGGCTTATTCAGTATATTAAAGCCTGAAGGAAAAGGTTAAATTGCATGGCATGATTTCCTCCTGGAGGATTGCTGGAGCTGATTATGCATACTATTATTTTATATATTCCTTGTGTGAGAGTCTATAGAAACAGAGCAGGAAGGAATTTAATAATTGGCTTTTTTAACTTCTGTTACTGCAGTGAAGATGAAAAGCTGAATATATGATTTCTAAAGATACGACTTTGGAATGTCTGATTCTCTCCTTCTTTAACTAGGGAGGTGTGAAAGACAAATGTTTTTAGTGGGTATTGGAATATTCCAATTGCAGATACACTGCAGTTATTCCTGTAAAAATAATAATGTAGACAGTCTGTACTGCAAACAGATGACTAAAAATAAACGAGCCAGATTAATTATCCCCACACAGAAGGATACGAAATAGAGAATATAGAGAAATCACAACAGGTCCATTACATACACTGCGTACATATACTGAGTGTCTGGATTCTATCTTTGCTCTAGCAGTGCATTACGTGTGTGCTGAGCTTTCTTAAAGTGTAACTGTCAGGCATAAAATCAATTCTTTATTTGTATCTGGTAAACAAGTAATAAGGATGCTAACCAGGCAATCCAAAAGTTAAAATCACTATTACTTTCCTTGTTGATAAATATCATTCCCCGGTTTACCTGACTCTTATTTGGTACACACAAAACTTGGTACACAAAAAGGAAGTTGCAGGGCATGCTGGGTTGTCCTTTTTTGCTTCTCTACTTCCCCTCAGACTTAACTAATGCAGCCTGATTGGCTGAAGCCTCTATCCCTCCCCCTCCCCACACACACACACACACCTCTGTTCCTCTCTAATTGGCCAATATTTCTCATACTGAGACAATGCATTTTCTATAGTGAAGGGCGGGCAAATCAGGCATAGGAGAGTAAAGGAGGAAATTACATCAGGATTGGATTCAAAATAGCCACAGTTAAAATGGGAAATGTTAAGAAGGATTTTCTCTTTTTTTACTGTAGAAAAATCATGGACCGTGCAATACATGTTATGTTATGTAATGTTATGTAAGTAGAGCAAGTATTTATCTACACATATATATGTGTGTGTGTGTGTGTGTGTGTGTGTGTGTGTGTGTGTGTGTGTGTGTGTGTGTGTGTGTGTGTGTGTGTGTGTGTGTGTGTGTGTGTGTGTGTGTGTGTGTGTGTCTGAGATAGTATGGCTGACAGCTCTTAGACAGAAGTTAATTAGCAGCCGAATGAAAGATCAGGTTGCAATTCCAGCATTAGACAGCAGATGCCACTTGCTGCATCTGATCACACAGATTCTCTGATGAGAATGGTGGCATCAGAGGATGCTGGAAGGGACCTAGTGGAGTGTAGCCAGTTAAGTGTGGCTATAGGATGGGCCTCGGGCAAGTGAGACAACACTTGTAGATCAGCAGTCATATTTTATAGCTTTGTGGAGACATTATTAGGGTTAATATAACAGTTTATGCTTGCTTCACTGACTATTCCTCATTTTGGCAGTTTTTCCACAGTTCTATAAAACTGTCAGTCATTTGATTGACATTCCATCATTAAGGTTGAAAATGCCAATAACATGCATTAAGCTACAGGTAGATTTGTTTTTTGTATTCAGTATTTTTGTATTTGTTTGATTTTTATGATCAAAGCAGACTAACAAAACAAATTACTAGCAGTAAACTGGTTAAGGCATAAGGTGTTGCATTTGTGTTGAGGCAGCACGTGGCATAATGCATTGCTCAGAAGATGAACACAGAATCGTATTACAAAGGCATCTTACTGAGGAGATTTTTAATGTGTGAAACAATCATCAGCGAACATTTCAGGTGATGGTGTGCTAACAATCATAATACAGACATCTGCTAGGCTCACTGCCAAGCCACATATATTGTGCTGTGGAGAAGGGAGGGGGACATAGGCAGGAGACTTCCAGCTGGGAGCTGCACTGAGACCTACTATAATAGCCGGCCAAATACTGGTGGAAGAAAGGAGGTGAATTCTGTGGGCACCGGTACAGCTGGTAGATTGTCACAAATGATCACAATTTATTATTTCAAACTGCCGAAGTCTGCTGTGTTTGCATGAGTTTACTCATATTAGCAGTGCAGCAATAGAGAGAAGCTCTGAGGGAGGTACTCCTTGCAGAGTAAAATCAGTTTCAACAAAAATGAAGGTTTAGAAACGGAACAACAACCTCCGACTCAGACCATATCGCCACTGCTAGTATATCTAATTTATAAAGGCAGCCTAGTGCCATATAGTAGAATGTAATAAATTATTCAGGAGATCCACTTTTTTGTTAATTGTTCCGGGTTCAGCATCAGAAACACTTCCTATATCTGCATATTGCTGTATATTGCTATTTAGCCCCACCCTCCCACTGTTGTTAAGTCTATGCTGTTTAGCTATGCACCCTTCTTCCAGTGCACCTTGGGAGACTGGGTATTCTCAGTTTTAAATTCCAAACACACAACCATTCCCTAGTGATGCGTCCCCCAGCAGTAAAGATGTCGTTACCTGTGATAAATTTCAGAACGAAAATCAAGGTGAGATTTTACAATGAGCCTACAATGACTAAATAATTTATAAATGAATATTACGTTACGAACATAACATTAAACTACATTTCTCCTTTAGCCACTTAATGGCAACTGGATGTATAAACAGTATATCCAGTGTAATTGTGGAGAATGCACCACCAGTTTGTTACTAAATGAGACACATGGGGTTTCATTTTAACCTTGACAAGTTGTAAAATACATTTGGGTGTGTCTTAAGGTGGACACTAACGGTCCAATTTCTAGCGAAAAATCGTTAGAGCGATCAGAAGTGAAATATTGTAATAAATCATTCACTACACCATCAACGAACCAATCTTTGCTTCCTATCTATCACACCAACAAAAAAAATCAAAATTTTGGTTCGACGAAAATTCATTCGGGCGACTTTTTTTTCACTCGTTCATGATAGATTGTGTCCACCAATGGAGATTATTTACAACCAATCCGATCAGAATTTCTGACCGCTCGAACGATTTTTCACTAGAAATTGGACCGTTAGTGGCCACCTTTAAAGTTTGGACACAAAGTCAGAACAGAGTAACAGTTTCAGCAACAGGTTTGAAGATAGGGCACAGTACAAAAGGAACAGGCTAGTAGCAATGTCAAGGACAGGATAACAGGTTTGGCAGGCTGTTAGCAACGATCAGGGAACAGGTTCAAGATTTGGCCAGAGACTCAGGTCTGTGAGTACAACAACAAAGTCATGGCAACTAGCAGGAAGCAGGGCAGTCCAAATCCACATTTTAAAGGGACTCAAAATGAAATTGGTACTCACCTTGGGCTTTCTGCAGCCCACTGTAGGTCGGGAGATCCCACGATTGCGTCCTGGCTCTGCTCCTAGGCCTTCCCCCAGAAATGGCTGCCCGGCGGCTCCCTGCGACACAGGGCCCGAGTGTCGGGCTCCTGCTTCCTCGTCCATCACTGCTGTCGTCACACGCCAAGAAAGTCGTGGATTTTACACAGGGGGTTTTGGAGGTATAAACCCCTCGTTTTGCTGCGGGGATGCGGCGGTTTAGCACTAGCTATAGTGCTTAACATTAATAAAAAAACGTGGATTTAGACTCGTTTCAGAGTCTCTTTAAATAGCCAATATGATTAGCATCAGGATGCAGCTGGTGAATCGAACCTGTAGAAAGTGCTCCTGAACCACCGGCAGGCCAGACAAGGAACTTCAGGTCTTTCTCACAGTCAGTATAAGGCCACCTGCTGGTGAATGAGGGAAGTCCATGGCCGCTTAAAGTCCACAGAGCCATCTGCTGGTGGAGCAATGAAAGTCCAGGGCAGTCCAAGTTAATACTGCCACCAGCGGGCAGGAGGTGGCAGTACATGATTCCTAACAATCAAAAAGAGGAACTGGATCCGGTATTCCATCCATCTAAATTGATACAGTGCTAATTCGTCATAGTGTGAACCGAGCCTGAAAACGGCAAGTTGTAGTTTATATTTATTTTCGTGTGAAAGGGCACAATTGATTTTACGTAAAGTGCCAGATCTTTCATTACACAGTATTGAAGTGTTGATGATAGCCTCACAGAGAAGGAATCCAAACAGAGCGTGTTGCTAGATGTTTGACAAATAAGAATGTTGAAGATGATCAGGCATTGTTTTGTATTTATTATTTAAAGGGGAATTCTTCACAGCATGATACAATAATACAATACCATTTATAAAGCACCTTTCTCCCATAGGACTCGAAGCGCATAGGTCTCAAATTAATACAGGATGGAAGGTTGGACTGTGTTACAGAAGAAATAGTCAGGTGTTCATAAATGCCAGATTTAAAGTGGACCTGAACTCAGAACTTCCTCTCTGCTCTAAAAGATACACAACAGCATAATAACCTTTAAACAAAAAAAAAGATTTTTTTGATTCATTGTTTACAGCCTGTACTTTTAAATGGGCTTATCTGCTTATCTGTCATAGGCAGTCATGTGACACAGGGGGGAGATCAAATTACAACTAGTGATTAGACAAAAATGAGGGGGAATTACACAGGCTAAACTCTTTTTTTTTTTTTTTAAATATTTTATTAAAATTTCCATTTTTTATACAAAACAGTACAGTAAGAGGTACATAAACACAGCGTACCTCTTATCAGTGTACACAAACAGTAAACAAAACAAATATTGAACTCCCCAGAGATGTATCAGGTCCCCCCCTTGGTTCGACATATCACCCCCCACCCCTTCCCCCCCCCCCTAAATAGGCCATCAGGATAGGACAATCGTTCTTGAGTCTAGATATCAATGTCAAACTTTTTCAACCATTTCCTCCAGATTTTGTAAAACTTTTTTGTAGATCCTCTTCCCACATATATGTTTTTATAGATGACAAGGTCTGCGTTTATCTGGGTTCTTAGCTCAGAGATAGTAGGTGGGTTCGATTTTTTCCATGCCATTGCGATTGCCCTTCTAGCATAGAATAATAGTAACTTGGCTAAATACAATTTATGTTCGTTAAGGTTGGTATCTTAAGGTGGTTCGTTAAGGTGGTTAAGAAGCATAGCCTCTGCCGTATATGGAACTTGTGGGCCTACGACCTCGGTTAGTAGGTCATGGGTCTGTGACCAGAATCTGCGTATTTTTTGGCAATCCCAAAAGATATGGAAAAAACCTGCTTTGTCCATCGAACACCTCCAGCATAAATCGGATGCACCCTGTTTCATTTTTGACAATCTCAGGGGGGTAAAGTAAGCCCTGTAGAGATATTTGAGCGCACAAAATTTGTGCTTTGCTGCCATAGGAGTCTTTATAAAGTCAGCAGTTATCCCCTCCCAGTCTTCAACTGCAAGGCTAGGGAGATCTTTGTTCCAGGCCACTAATGGTTTGCAGGGTTTACTCACTGTGCATGAGATAAGGATACTGTATAATTGTGAAGTGATTCCAGTAAGACCAGAGTGCATCATCAGCTTCTCTAATTCACTAGGATTAACTGTTATGGGATGAGGAGAAAATTGAGCGTTAAATGCGTGGCGTAACTGTATGTATCTGAAAAACATGGAGTTGGGAAGGGAATATCGTAGTTTAAGCTCGTTAAAAGAGAGGAGTTTTTGTTGGTCAACTATGTCTTTGAGCTTGTAGATACCCCTGTTTGCCCATACTAGCGGATCTGGGATGGTAAGGAACTCTTTTAGTTTCACATTATTCCATAAGGGGGTAAAAGGGGACCATTGATTGTTTTTGACCAGGCCTTGGTGGGCTATGTCCCATATTCTGGCAGTGGTTTTCATTGGAGTGGTTAAGTGAGATAATGCTTTGGGTCCCCTGTATGGCAAGGCTGAAAGAGCCATGCTGGAGCCTACTATTGAAGCTTCTAGGGCTGCAGCCGGGTTATATTCTGATTGTGCAAACCACCAGTAGACCGTGCAGATCACCGTAGCCCAATAGTAAAGCTTGAAGTTAGGTAAAGCAATGCCTCCCCTATCTACTGGCAGTTGAAGATTGGAGAGGGCTATTCGAGGGGTGGACGAGTTCCAGAGAAATGAGACCATTAATTTGTTCAGTTCAGAGAAGAATCGGGATGGAATCAGGGTTGGAGTATTCCTAAACACATATAGGAGCTTTGGCAGAATACACATTTTAACCAGGTTTGCTCTCCCTATCAGGGAAAGTGGCAGGGTAGTCCAGGCTCTAAATTTAGATTTTATTTGGACCAGGAGAGGTGCAATATTGAGAGAGTAATAGGTAGAGACCTGTGGAGTAACCTCTATTCCCAGGTATTTAATCTGGCTAACTATTTGCAAAGGTGTATTGATTGCAGGAGAGTCTGGCATGGGGTCTAGGGGCAGTAGCAGTGACTTAGTCCAGTTTATTTTCAGTCCCGAGTATTCTCCGAAGGTTTCTATCAGGTTTAAGGCGGAGGTTAGGGAATGAAAGGGGTCCGCCAGGTAGAGCAGCAAATCATCTGCATAAAGCGATAATTTCTCTTCTAACCCTGCTATGCAGAATCCGGTGATATCTGGAGAGGAGCGGAGGGACGCTGCCAGGGGTTCCATCGCTAGAGCAAAGAGAGCAGGGGATAGGGGGCACCCCTGGCGCGTTCCTCGGCCTAGAGAGAAAAAAGGTGAGATGTATCCGCCAGTGCGAACTCTTGCTCGGGGATTAAAATACAAAGCCTGGATGTATTATCCCCAAAGTTAAATTTCTTAAGGACTTCCCATAGGTAGTCCCACTCAACAGTGTCAAACGCCTTTTCGGCATCTAGGGAAGCAATGACTCTTGTTCCTGCATTGGAATGTGTAATAGAGAGATTTGTCATCAGTCTTCTAAGGTTAATATCGCAACCTTTCTCGGGTATGAACCCAGATTGGTCTCTATGTACAATGTTGGCAATGACACTGTTGAGTCGGACGGCCAGGACCTTGGCAAGGATCTTTCCATCTACATTAAGTAATGAGATAGGTCTATAAGAAGAACAGTGAGCAGGGTTTCTGCCCCTCTTGTATATTACGGTAATGAGGGCCTCGGTCATAGAGAGTGGGACCTGGCCAGCGGTAAGTATATGTTTGAACAGGGAGTGAAGTTTAGGTACCAGAGTTTTCTTATAGGTAGAATATAGTTCGGAGGGTAAGCCGTCTAAGCCTGGCGATTTCTGCTTTTTGAGAGTTCCCACTGCCATAGCTATTTCTGCTTGAGTGATTTCCGTATCAAGAAATTGGGAGTCTTCTATTGAGAGATGAGGGAGTGATATGTTATCTAAATAGGAGGTTATTTCTTGAGTCGTTTTAGAAATCTTGGAGCTATATAGCTCAGAGTAGTAGTTTTTAAATTCTTTATTAATTTCCTCTGGGTGAGTGAGTTGTTGCCCCGTGGAGGTGGTTAAGGTAGCTATTTGTGTGGGAGCCCTGTCCTGGCTAATAAGGTGTGCAAGCATACGTCCAGTTTTGTCTCCGTGCTCGAAGGCCCTAAGCTGTCTATTGAAAATATCTTGTTTGGCGTGGTCAACTTGTTTGCTTGATTGGGATAGTAGTGCACTCTGCCAAAGCTCATATGAGGACTCGGATCCTGAGGTTATGTACTCCTGCTCCGCTTGTATGGTTTTTTGCTCTAGATTTTGTAAAATAGTTTGTCGCTGTCTTTTTTCCTCTGCTATGCTGGATATGTATGCGCCCCTGGTTACCGCCTTGTAGGCATCCCATGCCACAAGGGGGGAAAAAAAAGGGTCATGGGGGATACTCCAGTATTCCTGCATTCTGTCCATAACCATATATTTGACTCTTGGCTCTAAGAGCCAGTGGGGTGCGAGTTTCCATATTCGCTCAGTATATGAGATACCAAAGTCCAGAGTTAACATAAGTGGAGAGTGGTCTGATATACCTCTCGGAAGTACTGATATATCTTGAATAAGAGTCTGGAATACAGAGGAGGTGTATATCAGATCAATCCGAGATAGAGAGTGAAAGGAGGCAGAGTGACAGGTAAAGCCTGGTGTATTACTGTGTTTCCATCTCCAGATGTCTGTCAGGGAGTGAGCTATGGCCCAGTCTTGCAGAGACTGTGACTCAGTGGGTCTCGAATTTAGCCTATCCAGGGAAGCCGAAGGGACCATGTTGAAGTCACCCAGGAAGAGCCTGTAGTTAGAGTGGTATTTAAGCGTCCTTTGAGCTATTTGATGCAAGAGGTCAGGGCTTGCTGGTGGAGGGTTATATAAGCCAGCAAGTGTCAGGGTAATATGGTGTATTTTTGCATGTAAAATAACATACCGGCCTAGTTGGTCTAGTTCTAGATCTAGCAATTGAAATGGAAGAGTCTTTCTAATTAATATACTCACACCTCTGGAGTACGTAGAGTATACAGAGTTATAGTATGCACCAACCCAGGGCTTTTTTAATGCTAATATTCGGCTCCCCGATAGGTGGGTTTCGACTAGGATCACAATATGGGGGTTGTGCCTTTTAAGAAAATTGAAGACGAGGGATCTTTTAAGTGCTGTTCCAAGTCCCATTACATTCCACAGGATGCATCTGACTTCTTCACGTGTCTGCGGCATAAAGAGGAGTTATGAAGAAGTAATGTCCAGGAGCTATACAGTAGAGTAGATATAAGGAGAGGAGTTTGAGAGTGAGAGGTGTAGTCGACCCAATGAGGCAAATGTAGGACCTTTTTCCCCTGTTTATCTTTCCCACCCTAGCCCTCCCTAGAACACTGGAACCCCCGGAGTGTTCGTTCCCACTCCGCTTCAACCTAACTGGACAAAGCTTAATCCCTGAACTAAACATTTTCCCCGTAATATTGCAAAGTAACTTCCCACTACTTAAACATATACCCCTAATTGGAGGCGTGTAGAGAAGTTTCCCTGCAGAACTAAGAACCTGAGTCGGCCGCTTAGGTCAGAGAAAAACACAGGTCTCTGCCTAATGCGGTGACGTAAACACTAAGGAAAGGGCGAACTGGGATGGGCAGAAGATACGCTGCCCGGCTGCTCTCAATTAGTTGAGGGTACCAAACTTAACCATAGTTGTAACATCTGTTTAAGTAACATCCTTAGGATATAGGGGAAGGAAGACTAGGGAGAGAAGGGGGAGAAAGGAGGGGGGAGAGGGGGTAAGGGAAAGGGTGGGTATGGGGGGGTTAGGTGGGGTGGGGGGGATAGGGAGGGGGGGGAAAGGGGGGAGGGGAGGGAGAGAGGGTTAGGGAGGAGAATAGCAGTACAATGTCTTTCATGCAGTCATAAACATCAATTGGCATAATAAGGGAGAGAAACCCCATCATATTAGGTTAGATAGCTCATGCTGATCAGATTCAGAGTGGGGCGCCATAAAGGCTTCAGCGATGTGATAAGGTTGTATGTCCAGCAGGATGTATCAGGGTGAGGGACATATATATGGTGGCATGTTGCCTTTTATAAATCAGGCAGTTATGCAGAGCTACTGGTAGTTTATGATGTTTCTTTGTATATGTTCTGTCCCGGAAGGAAAGGGGAAGAATATATATCAAATAACTGTCGTTTGTGCTTTGCTCACATAGGCATCTGAGGATTTTAAAACAACATAAACGTAAAAAGCAGCGGAAGAAAAAAGTTCTGTCACTTTTGTGGCAATCAGGCATTGTCTTCTCCTTATATCAATGATAGCGGAAAACAGGAACAGTTAAACTCTTCCTAAGAAGTATATGGGAGTACATTTTGCGTATAAAGGCATAGTGTAACTTAGCTGAGTAAGAAGGCATAAAGGTATACACGAGGGTTCATCCTTTGCTAGCAGGAAGCGTTTCAATCCACTTCATGGCGGCTCCTGGGTCGGAGAAGAAGGTAGTGGTTTCGCCATCTTGTATTCTCAGCTGTGCTGGGAATAACATGGAATACTGAATGCTTTTCTCCCGGAGCTTGGCCTTGACATGCAGAAACGATTTTCTGGCTTTTTGAGTCTCTGCTGTGAAGTCAGGGAAGAGCATAATTTTGGTGTTCTCTATGCGGAGTTTTCCCGCTTTCCTCGCCGCACCTAAAATGGCGTCTCGGTCTCTGAAGTTCAGAACTTTGAAAATCAGAGGCCTAGGGAGGGCGCCCGGAGGGCCTTTTTTGGCAGGCATGCGGTGGGCTCTCTCTATGAGGAAGAAGGCAGAGAATGTCTCAGGAGGGAGCAGCTATTTGAGTAAGGTCTCAACATAGACTGGGATGTCTGTGCCTTCGCTATCTTCAGGTAGGCCGAGTATACGTATGTTGCACCGTCTGTTGCGGTCTTCCGCGTCTACTGCTCTGGTAGTCAATTCGCGCACTTGCTTCTGCAGCGTGGGAATGGCCGTCTTATGTTCTCGGGAAGTGTCTTCCAGATCAGACACCCTGTCCTCTAGTTCTCTGACTCGCCCTCTGGTCTTAGCCAGTTCGTCCGTCAGAATGCCGAAGCGGGCATCTATATAATCAATTTTAACTGTTAGTGAGGTTTGGCATTGCTTAATTGCCGTCATGAGGTCGGCTATGCTGGGCTGGGAGGAATCTTCCTCGGCTCGGGCATCATCATGGTCCCGCCATCTGTCCCCTTTACCTTTGGTAGCGGATCTTTGTGAGGATGGGGTCTGCGACAGGTGCTCCTGAGACCTGGATCTTTCTTTCCTGCCCTCCCTTCTGTCTTTGTCTTTGTTGGCATTTCGTCCTCTCGAGGTCATGCTGGGAGATTTGTATGGGGAGTATCGGCCTGCGTAGTCCGTTCGCCGCGTGTTGCGTGCGGCCTTTGGCGTGGCAGGGTACGAGCGGCCTTCGCTTGATGATTCCCCTGGGTGCGAAGGAGACCGGTTGTCCAGGGTGACGCCTCGTTGCTTCTCCCTTCCGTTAGTATCAATCCGGTGGCGGTTAAGTCGGTGAATAATGGCAAATCAGACGGATATTAGCAGCCGGGCAGCGGAGCTCTAAAGAACACGTCTGCTCAAGGCGCCATCCAAGCCACGCCCCAGGCTAAACTCTTTAAATATATACAGGGTGCATTTCTGTTTTCCTTGTGTCCTGTGCAAGAGTTCAGATCCAATTTAACAGTTGACTTTTCAGTTTGCACTTAAATGCATCCAGGGATGGAGATGTCCTGATTGGTTGTGGCAGGGAGTTCCAAAGTGTAGGAGCAGCATGACAGAGAAGGCTTTGTCTCCAAAGGTTTTGAGATGGACTCTAGGAGCGACCAACATAACCTTTATGTAAAGTATTTGAATTTAAATCCTAAAAAAACTGCAGTTTTACTTTATTTCACTTTTGCTGAAGGCACTGAGAAGATGCTCTCCTGCAGCTCTCCTGCAGTCTATTCAGTTGCTGATCAAAATTAATTAGCCATATTGGTCTGCCTAAACAAACACAGAAAAATGCATTTCCTCAACAACTATATGTGGAATAAAGACTTTTCATTGTGTGATGTGCAACATTTACATTTACACAAAGCTCTTCTGCGCTCCATGGTGCGTTCCACGCCGGCGCGCTGACGTCATCGGACGTCCTCCGGGTTGTACTGCGCAGGCTCAGAACTACTGAGCCTGCGCAGTACAGCCCGGAGGACGTCCGATGACGTCAGCGCGCCGGCGTGGAACGCACCATGGAGCGCAGAAGAGGCCCGACCTGGCCGCCGGCCTGGCCAGGTCAGGTCGGCCACCGGAGACCACCGGGAGCCTGCGGAGCGGCGCCGAGGGCACCTCCTGCCTGCCACGGGCTGGAGGAAGCCCCAGGTAAGTGGAAATGGATTTTTATTTTTTTTAGCTAGTGCCTAAACCTTCCCTTTAAGCCATATACATTTTTTAAATAGTCTGTTTAATGTCCAGAACCACACTCAGAGGATTCCAACTGGAATATTTTGTATAAAAAAGAAGGCTCTTAGGGAAAAGAAACGATTTAATAATAGCTACCCTGCCTATACTGTTGATTATAGATTTGTCCCAAGAATCTAGGGCTTTGGTAATATCCTTAATTATATCTTTAAAATTTGCAGAGAAGAGTGCCCAAGGGTTGCTGCAGACCATTGTCCCCATGTAGGCCTGCCACCAAAACTCGGCTAGCTCGTTTGGCCAACTGTCTACTTATTACAACTTAAATTCAGCAGTTGGGTCTTTTTCATTTAATTTGTAGTTTGAGCAATTCAGTAAGAATGTTTAAAGCCTCTGTAGTTGCAGTATATGGGCACATCTAGGTTAAAATCAAATTATCAGCATAAGCTTGTTGCTTGATTTGCAGACCTCCAACTTAAGGACCACAAATTTTCTCATTATCCTGAATATTTCAAGTTAACGTTTCCATGGCTAGGTTATATAAGAGCGGTGAAAGAGGACATCACTGACGTACTCCATTTGCAATCTTAAATTCTCCTCTTAGCTGTCAATTAATATTGATACAGGCTGTTTGATTTATATATAACTTCTTGATTCTACTGATAAAGCCTTCTCCCAGGTTAAATCAGGATAGGGTCAACCAAAGAAAGTCTCTAGACAGCATGTCAAAGGATTTTTCGGCATCTATTACTATGAGGATAGCTGCTATCTTCCTTTCTCTGCAGGTAAACATAAAATTATTCACCACCGAAAGGTTGTCACTGATCTGATGACCCAGCCTAAAGCTGTTCTGCTGGGGCCCCAACTATCCAGATGTAAAAGGTGCCAAACAGTTTGACAGGATGTTAGAATAAATCTTAGTATCAACATTGATAAATTAAATTGGGCGATAGTTGGAACAGTCCTCCTTATGTTTGCCCTCTTTCAGGATTAATGTAATAGTAGCCCTAAACGAATGCTATTTCGCATAACAATCAGATTCCCTATTTCTTTGGAAAGTGTAAACCTTTGTGGTTGCAAAGTACAAAAGCTTCTCTTTGGTCTAGTTTTCCTGAAACAACCCCTATCTGTCAGGGGAAAGTACAGTAAATCTATACAGTAGTTGAATGGTTTGGCAACAGTCTACTTCTGTCTATCTGTAGTCAGCCTGCAAAACTATCAGATGATTTCCATGTTCTCGGTTTATGCTGCTCTGTGTACATACAGACTATTATTAATATTATTACATTATATACATGAGAAGTTCAAGACAATGGCCTCAATTGACTAAGATCATGCTGGAGATAATAAGGCAAGAGAAAATATACCTCCACACAGTGAGTTATCTTATCTCTCCATTCCTTAAAGAGAATCTGTATTGTTAAAATCGCACAAAAGTAAACATACCAGTGCGTTAGGGGACATCTCCTATTACCCTCTGTCACAATTTCACCGCTCCTCGCCGCATTAAAAGTGGTTAAAAACAGTTTTAAAAAGTTTGTTTATAAACAAACAAAATGGCCACCAAAACAGGAAGTAGGTTGATGTACAGTATGTCCACACATAGAAAATACATTCATACACAAGCAGGCTGTATACACCTTTCCTTTTGAATCTCAAGAGATCATTTGTGTGTTTCTTTCCCCCTGCAGCTATCTTCCACTGAAGTGTCAGGCTGTTTCTTCCTGCAGAGTGCAGACAGCTCTGACTGTATGTAATTCCTCAGTATGTGAAAGCCCAGCCAGCTCAGAGGAGGATTTATCCAGCTTATAAAAGATAAGAAAGAAGAGAGAAGCTGCTCTAATCTAAATAATACACAGGCAGTGTGCAGAGAGGGGCCTGGAGGAGGGAGATGCATCACAGAACCACAACACTGAAGAACTTGGTAGCCTTCCAGACACAGGCTGACAAGTCTGACAAGAGAGAGAGAAGTTGATTTATTACAGAGATGGTGATAGTAGAACGTGCTGCAGTAAGCCAGAACACCTTAGAATAGCTTTTGGAACTTGTAGGATGATAAAAAACAGGATGCAATTTTTGTTACGGAGTCTCTTTAAAGGGAACCTTAACTGAACGGGGGATAAAGAATTTTACTTACCTGGGGCTATTACTAGCCCCCTGCAGCAGTCCTGTGCCCTCGGCGCCGCTCTGGAATCCTCTGGTCCCCTGCTGTCACTTAGTTTCGTTTTTGACGACTCACCAGTCGCCGGCCGCCATGCGTATTATTGGACGCATTCACCAATGCAATTAGCGCTATTGCGGACCGCAACGCGTACAAAAATACGCGTTGCCGCATTCTGCACGCGTAGATATGCGGCAACGCATATTTTTGTACGCGTTGCGGTCCGCAATAGCGCTAATTGCATTGGTGAATGCGTCCAATAATACGCATGGCGGCCGGCGACTGGTGAGTCGTTAAAAACGAAACTAAGTGACAGCGGGGGACCAGAGGATTCCAGAGCGGCGCCGAGGGCACAGGACTGCTGCAGGGGGCTGGTAATAGCCCCAGGTAAGTAAAACTCTTTACCCCCCGTTCAGTTAAGGTTCCCTTTAAGTTACCTCCTCTGTCGTTAACTTACCTCCTCTGTAGTTAAGTTACCTCCTCTGTAGTTATTTTCACATGCAGTTAATTAACAGCCTGTCTTTAACTTTAGAATTCTGGAGTTATTTTAAGGATTGAAGAGTTAATTTAAAGACAGAAGAGTTAACTTTAGGTTTGCCTGAGGTAAAATGTTTCCTGAATACTACATGCCTCATCACCATGGTGACAACTCTAGAAATGTTATTAAAGACGGGATATAAGCTTAGTGAATTGAGACCATTGTACAGTCATGACATTCAGTGGTACAAGTACACATAAATACATAGTTAATGTGTTGTTTGAGATAGCTCTAAAGTTGGTACATGTTCATATGGTAAATTACAGCAATATAAGAAACACTAGGAGGATGTTCCTGCCCTTGCGAGCTTACAATCTAGAGGGAGCTTACAATCTAGACTACTAACATTGGGGTTGTGGGGGCTGAAGCACAACTCCTGCAACACCAGCACGGTGGTGTAGTAGGGCAGCAAAGTGGCGTAGTGGGTAGCGCTCTCACCTTGCAGCAATGGGTCACCGGTTCGAATCTCAGCCAGGTCAACATCTGCAAGGAGTATGTATGTTCTCCCCGTGTGTGGGTTTCCTCCGAGAACTCCGTTTCCTCCCACATCCCAAAAACATACAGATAAGTTAATTGGCTTCCCCCTAAAATTGGCCTTAGACTATGATACATGCATTACATGATACATGCATAGACATATGACTATGGTAGGGACTAGATTGTGAGCCCCTCTGAGGGACAGTTAGTGACAAGACAATACACACTGTACAGTGCTGCGTAATATGTTGACACTATAAAAAATACTTAAATAAATAAATGCCACAGATCAATATAAAGACTGCCGTAAACTATTAGATATTTATAAGTTGCAGTAAACAATCCATGTATTCCTGATCTGGATGTAACAATCGTTTTGCCTCTTGGAAGTGGAAGGTGCAGAAAAAGACCCCCTGCATCAACTGGAGACATGAAGTATAGATTGGCTGTTGAATATGTATCAGGAAGGAGGTGGGACAGAGGGGATTGACATACCTTGACAGCTGAACGAGGTGACAACCAATTAAAAAGAAAACTGCAATGTTGATCCTATGTCTTTAATAATTATGGACTGGAGTCACTAGCCAAGATTAAGTGTGTAGATCAGGGTTTTTTTTTTACTCTTCTGTGACTCTACTGTCTCCATGCTTGTTGCAGGTGTGTGACTTAGAAATGAATTAAGCCAGCACCTCTCATGCACAGCCTACACAGAGAACTAAGAGAATTATCAAAGTGTGAAGTCTCTTTAGCTGGTAAGATTGCAGCCATTAAAACAAAAACCTTGCCAAAAATTACTTTATTTGGCTTATGAAAAAGCACAGGATGGATAAATTCAATTTTCTAGTGAAAAATAAATGAATTCATAAAAAACTGACAAGTGGATGGGGAAGGGTACACCTGTTATATTCATCTACTATCTTGTGTGCATTCTGGATTTTCCAGATTGTGGTGGATAAAGAATCTATAAATGGTATAAACTCAAACCAGAAAGTCACTTTTATGCCACAAAGTACTTTCTGAAGTCTTAGCATACCTCCCAACTTTTTGAAATTAGAAAGAGGGGCACTTAAGCCCCGCCTCTGTCACACCCCTAATCACACCCCAGACACACCCCAAGTCAAGGATACCATAGAGAATACTGGTCCTTTCTTTTCTGGTCCATTATCCTTCATATTAACATTTGAAAATAAGAACTATATCAAGTTAAAAGATGGAAATAAAGTTTAGAGCCAATGAAACACATTTTCAGTAGATAAATTGTCCCTGTTTCAGGACTGATGTACAGATCTAAGTAAATATAATGTATATATAATATTTACATAGATCTGTACATCAGTCCTGAAACAAGGACAGTTGAGGAAGACAGAGGGACAAGGTCCCCAAAGAGGGACTGTTCCTCCAAAAGAGGTACAGTTGGGAGCTATGTATTTTTGAAACAATCACAAGTCCGACAATGCATTTGCCTTTATGAGTCATGACTGTGGCTGTCAGACTCTTGCAATGCATTGTGGGACTTGTAGGTCCTTAACGCGTACATTTGAATACGGCGCTGGTAGACTTGGGCGCAGGATCCAGCTGTTAAATGGCTGGTCCTGCTTCTGCACAAGTCCGGGGCGTTTTAATTACTATTCCCCCTCCAGGCCGACATGGATAGTGGGGGAATGAAATAATTCGGCTTCCAGCGATTGCTGGAGGCCGAATTATTGTGTTTTTTAAGCAAATTCGGCTCCGTCTTCTGACGGAGCCGACCTTCCTCACTGAGCGCCGCTATAGACTGATTCCCATTACAGTCTATGGCGGCGCTGGCTGCGCCCAAATCTAGCAGCGCTGAAAAGCACTGCTCCGGTCCTTAACAGCTGGAGAGCCAAGTTTGCAGATCACTGCACTAGATGATTCATCCTTGCAGACGACTTACAGGGAACTTGAACTGACACGTGACATGAGATAAACATGTATGTACAGACCAACACTACATAGAACTAGTGCTGCATTTTTTTTTTAATGTAAGAGCTAAGAATCCAGGGTTGTAAATTATATAGAGACTTTTAACTTAATGTGTTTAGCTTTTAAACATAAAGTATGATCATGGGTTTATAGGAAAGTCCTATTTAGGAGTAAGACTATACATTATATCCATATAATTGTTTATCTCATCAGTTTATAGTAAAACCCCCATTATCTGGCACCAATGGGGATTGGTTGAGGCCGGATAAGTGCAGTTCTGGTTGCTTGAGAATCAAAGTTAAAAATAGGACTAGCTAAAAAAACACTTACCATAAACTCTGTATTAATGTTAAAATGCATTCATTAAAAACAAATAAGGACAAAGGACAGACTTAACGTAACCGCTTCCTGTCCGCCTAATGCAGGATGGCGGCGGGACAGCGGCTCTCTCAGGTCTCAGCGATGCCATATGGCGTCATCTCACGTGCAGCGAGATTTGACGGGAGCTCACACTTACATGAGTGTTCTCTCCAATCACTGCACGCGGGACCTGTCAGCCAGTGATCGGAGCTAGCAGGCTGGTTTTTTTAGTATTTAATGATCATTTATTTTTATAGCACTGACATCTTATGCAGCGCTGGACATAGTATAGTCTTGTCACTTAACTGTCCCTCAGAGGGGGTCACAATCTAATCCCAACCATAGGCATATGTCTATGTATGCATTGTGTAGTGTTTGTATCCTAGTCTAGATCAATTTAGGGGGAAGCCAATCAACTTATCTGTATGGTCATTTCTTTTTAAATTTCAGTCTTTTTTTAAACAAAATAAAAAAACAAACAAACTAAAACTAGCAGCAGCAATCAAATATCACCAAAAGAACGCTCTATTTGTGAGAAGAAAAGGAGGTAAAATTCATTTGGGTGCTAAGTTGTATGACCGAGTAGTAAACCGTTAAAGTTGTGAAGTGCCAAATTGTAAAAAATGGCCTGGTCACTAGGGGGGTATAAACCTCTTGAGCCCAAGTAATGTAACAGAGGTTTATTACTGTATAAAGACGTATAAAAGTAGAATGATGCATCCGGCAAGGCCAGAATTTTTTTCTGATTGCTTGAGACTTCTGGTTAACGGAGTTCTGGAAAACAGGTGTTTTACTGTATTTTCAGTTCAGGTTTGCTTAAAAAATTAACCACATCGGAAACATTTTTGTGGGTTGGATAGAGCATAAAGGTTAAGAAACTGTACTAGATTTCTATAGCTCACTGGCTGTATATTGGTGAGAATTTCAAATCTCCACAGTTTTGTAGTAAAGCCAAGTACACATATGAAGATCCATCCTGGCGGATCTGATCTGCAGATGAATGTCTGTTAAACAAGGTGTGTATGAGATCTCCAGATATCATAGACCAGCGTTTTTCAACCAGTGTTCCGCGGCACACTAGTGTGCCGCGGAATGTTGCCTGGTGTGCCGTCCTCTTATCCCCCCTCCCGAACGTCCCCGCGGCCGCCGCTGCTATTACCTTAGCAGGGGCCGCTCTCCCCTTTCCAGCGCATGTGTTTATTGTAGCAGCGTATCTCCGGCTGCTCTGTGTGATGCGCAGGAGGCAGGGCTTGGTCTCCATAGTAACGGCGATACATATCGCCGTTACAGGAAGCCGCTGCCCTGCTTCCTTCCGCAATCACACAGAGCAGCCGGAGATACGCTGCTTGAATATACACGTGCCGGAGAGGGGAGGAGCGGCAGCTGTTAAGGTAATAACAGCGGCGGGGACGGGCGGGGGGCACTATACTGGCTATCCTGGGGCACTATACTGACTATACTGGGGCACTATACTGACTATACTGGGGCGCTATACTGGGGCACTATTCTGGGGCACTATACTAGCTATACTGGGGCACTATTCTGGCTATACTGGGGCACTATACTAGCTATACTGGGGCACTATTCTGGCTATACTGGGGCACTATACTGGCTATACTGGGGCACTATACTGGCTATACTGGGACACTATACTGGGGCACTATACTGGCTATACTGGGGCACTATTCTGGGGCACTATACTGGGGCACTATTCTGGCTATACTGGGGCACTATGCTGGCTATACTGGGGCACTATACTAGCTATACTGGGGGCTATACTGGGGCACTATACTGGCTATTCTGGGGCACTATTCTGGCTATACTGGGGCATTATTCTGGCTATACTGGGGCACTATTCTGGCTATACTGGGGCACTATACTAGCTATACTGGGGGGCTTTACTGGGGCACTATACTGACTATACTGGGGCACTATTCTAGCTATACTGGGGGGCTATACTGGGGCACTATACTAGCCATACTGGGGGGCTATACTGGGGTACTATACTGGCTATACTGGGGCACTATACTAGCTATACTGGGGCACTATTCTGGCTATACTGGGGCACTATTCTGGCTATACTGGGGCACTATACTGGCTATACTGGGGCACTATACTAGGGCACTACACTAGCTACACTGAGGCAACTAAACTCCCTACACTGGGGAAACTATGCTAGCTATGCAGCCGCACCCTAGGCCCCCCCCCCATTGCCTGCTGCGCACGGCACTGTCGACTAGGTCGCGCAAACAACCGGGGGCCGCATCCCCCCCCCCCCCCCCGCGCGCCGTTCCTGGAGAAAAATTTGGTCAGACAGTGTTCCCCGGGCCGGAAAAGGTTGGGAACCACTGTCATAGACTATGAATGCATTGTGCTGGAACCGATCTTTTGCATGTGTACAGCATTTTTAGAAAGGTCAGCCTTTAAACCTTCCTGACAAACCTATGTGACAGATACATTCCTCAGTTTGAAAAGATTTTCATCTCATGGGGGTACTCAGCTTAATAGAATAGATGTAGGTATGCTCTCATACTACATGGAAGGTAGTATAATTGGTTTGTGATCTTTTATTCTCCAAAGTATTTTATCTCATGTGTGTACTTAGCTTAAGGCTACATACACACATCGATTTTTGATTGGCTAGTGACAGACCAATTTTACCACCTCTATATAGTATGAGGGCAAACTGATTTTGAATACTATGAACAGATTGTGTAGGTAAGCTCTCATATTCAAAGGAAGTGGTAAAATTGGCCAACCATTGGCCAATAAATTTGGACGTGTGCATGTACCCTAAAGTCTAGTACACACTTTCAATTATGATTGTTCAATCACTGACTAGTTTTACCATCTTCATGTAGTATGAGGGTTTACATACACAATCTGCTCATAATAGTCAATATTTTTTTACCCTCATACTACATGAAGGTGGTAAAATTGGTCAGTGATTGGCTAATCCTAATGAAAAGTATGTATCAGGCTCTAGGAAACTTTTTTTTCTCCAAACTGGTAGTCCGCTAGAACCTCAGTGAAGTATTTGCTGTTGTCTGTGCTGCTCCTTAGGAAATTTAAGACAGGAGACAAAAGGAAACACAGGGCACACAGACAACAACTACTGACAGTTAATCTAACCCTTCCCCGCTCTAATAAAGCTACAACAGGGATGTGGAAGAAGTTGGTGATGGGATAGCATCCTTCACACCGCTAAAAATGTTAAAATAGGACTCGGCACAATTCCAAATACATAGTGTTTGTCTGTTTGAAAAGCTAAGGACACAATACTCTGACAAATGAGGAAGCTTTCTGACAGCAGCAGTCTGTAGCACTTGTGTAGCCATCTCTGACTAACGTGTAGGCCTCGTTCACATCATTTAGCGCAGATAGATGTGCGATCGGAACGCAACGCGTCCGATCGCACGCCATCTGCGCTACTATGCGCTGCGCTGCAAATCCCATTTATTACAATGAATGAGATCTGCGCTGCAATTACCAAAAATGCGTGCAGCATGCGACAGCGCAATCGTGCTGCCACGCAGCGCTTATGATGGGAACGGTAGAAGGGCTGTCTATGCCCTCCTACCCTTCTTGCGCGTCGCACACTATACGCGCTGCCAAAATGCGCACGGCAGCGTGTATAGTCTGAACAAGGCCTTAAAGAGACACTGAAGCGAAAAAAAAAAAATATGATATAGTGAATTGGTTGTGTACTATGAATAATTACTAGAAGATTAGCAGCAAAGAAAATATTCTCATACTTTTATTTTCAGGTATATAGTGTTTTTTCTAACATTGCATCATTCTATAATATGTGCACATTACACAACACTCAGCATTCAAAATGAGTCTTTCAGAGCAGTCTGTAAAGTAATGACCTCTCCTCTAGCAGAGGAAAAGTAAATAGTCCAGGAACAGTTGAGATAATAAAAGTCAGATAACAGCCCTCTCCATAGTCGGAGAGCTTAATGGCTTGTTTGCATAGAGATAACAACTGGAGTTTCTCAACTCCTCCTGTACTGGAAACAATTACACTGATGTATCTGATCTTAATGTTTTATTTCTTAGCTGTGCTACACATACAAATCATAATATCATCATTTTTTTTCGCTTCAGTGTCTCTTTAAGGGTTTGGATTTTTTCTGCTTAGCTGTCAGGTTAACATAACCTAATCCATCCAGCTGTCAAGCTGTGCTCTTGACCAGTAAGTATATTTTTGTCAGAATTATGTGTTGACAGTTGCACTGATATCAAAGACTGATAGCGCCATCAAATCCATAAAGTATTAGGGTAGTTATAAAAGTTATTCTACACTTGTCTTTACAGCTTTAGTACTAAAGTATTCTGAGATTAGACAATTTGCATATTAGTCAGTTTCAAAATCTAAAACTTCCAATATATATGAGGTGACAATTAGGGCTATCTGGCAAGGATGGCTGTCAGTGGTATACTTCTATATGTCAGCAACCCCTATTTATCTACCAGGTTCTTGCAAGTGGCTGAAAGCATCCAGCATAGGCGTCACAAACATGTACATATGAATGGTGCACAGACGCTGACTAGTATATCTCTAAAGACACCACTTAAGGATCAGGGGTGGTTTGCCTGATCCGTGCTGCGTGGACTCTCCAGCCCAGATCAGGATTATGCCAGGGCGATCAGACTTACCCCCTTTTCTCCCCACTAGGGGGATGTCCTGCTGGGGGGGGTCTTATCGCCGCCGGCTTGCTGCGCTTTGCGGGGGGGGCTCTTCAAAGCCCTCCTCCGCAGCGTTTTCGGCGCTCCGTCCCTCTCCCTTCCCCCTCCCTTCCCCTCTGAGCGGTGCAGGACGGATATCCGTCCTGCGCATTGTAGGATAGGCTTCAGCCTATCATATGCCGGCGATCCCCGGCCAATCAGAGGCCGGGGATCGACGATCTGCCTTACAGCGCTGCTGCGCAGCAACGCCGTATGATGTAAACAGCAGGGATTTCTTCCCCGCGTGTTTACATTTTGCCGGCGAGCCGCGATCGGCGGCTCTCCGGCTGTTCACGGAGATACCCTCCGTGAACTGACATGGAAAGGCCGCTCGATCAAGTGACCGTTTCCATGGTAAACCACTTAAGACCTGCCGACGCCTATGGGCGTTAGCTGGTCGTTAAGTGGTTAAGCCATGCCCCGGCCACACCCCTTACCTTACCCCTTACCGCCTCCACCACTCCTCTAATAATGCACTTGCACACCCCTAGCCATGCATAACATAAAGATTTCACTAAAAAAGATTTTATAATTCAAACCACACTGGTCCTTTCTATCCTTCATTTTACTTCATATTAACATTTGAAAATAAGAAAAATCAATTTAAAGCATGTGAATAAAGTCAATTAAACACATTTAATAAATAGCTTCAGATAGCCCTAGTTAAATTACAGTTACCTAAAGTTTTGGGTGGTTTAAACTTGCCAAACCTAAGGTGTGACAACCTGTCAGCCTTGATGAGACATGTACAAGATTGGGTAAAAGGAACAAGTACATTTTCTTGATACTAGAATCAGAAATAGCTAAACCCTGGTCGCTCCGGTGCCTCCTTCATGTGGCTTTGTAACATTTATAAGCTATAGGCTTGCTATAAACCAGTGGTTCTGCATGTAAGTCTGGCTTCAGGGGCATAAAGAGCCCATTTGCATAAATAGACCATTTGCATATTCAGTAGTGATGCATTGTGCGTAACCACAGTTGCTCACTTCAGCCTGAATTATCGCAAATTCCTTTTGTTTTACGAAGGCAAATGACACTGAGCAAAAGTGTTTTATGGTGGTTGCAATAATATTCCTTTTCTTCCTCTTCTACTTCCAGAGCTGAGCAGATAGTTCCTACCCTAGACCTGTCAGCCCATGTGCCTAATGCTTCCTCAGCCTCTGATTCTTTCACACTTGTCTTCTTCAATCTCTCACTGGAAGACAAGTGAAAACCAGAAGGGGAAAGGACGAGAGGCGAAAGCTGCAGTCCTTGGAAAACAAGCTGTGGCAGGCACACCACCATGCTGTGCAGACACATCCACTGTAGTTAACCCCTGCTCTGCTGGCCTGACATGGCATGAGAGAGTTACATTGCTCGCGCTGTGTTATATGCACACTGTCAGACTGCTGAGCCCCGCATCTAGCTAGAATGCTAGGAGATATACCGGTAGTTACTTGTTTCAGAGCATCTCTGTGAGCCAACATCTGCAACAGGTGAATTCTTCTGACAAGCACTGAAGTTATTGCATTTCTTTGTATTGTTAATTCCTGTGGTTACAGTCATTCTTAAAATGGCTTACCAATTAAAGAACTGTAAGGCCTTTGCTAGACCTGTCTAGGTAGACACAACAATGGGGCTCGGTGCGCACCTGACTGGAATATGCTAAACCTGGCCTCTACAATTTGGAAAGAAAGCAGATTTCATGTACCATTTCTCAGTAATTACTAATGGTAGTCTATAGTGGCAGGAGAGTATTAAACTGTGTTAGCCACCAGTAAAAGCAAGAGGTTTTAAATGGTATCATCCTGATTCAAAACGTCTTGCTTGTAATGTGAGTCATGTAAGACTAAGTGCTGAATAGAGATGGTCAATGATAGTAATAATAATCCTTTCTAGTCCATGCACATTTTATGTTAAAGTAAATGGGAACCGCATTTTTAAAAAAATGAAACAAATACTTACCCAAGGAGAGGGAAGGATCTGGGTGATATAGAGCCTTCTGTCTCCTCTCGCAGTGCTCTCTATCCTGTGCTGGCTCCTCCCCGTTTCAATCCCCCGCCGAAAGGGTATTTGGAAGTCTTCGGGAGCCGTGTCCTCCCGGAGACGTGCGGCTCCATACTGCACAGGCGTGAGCGTGCAAGAGAGCGTGCTTGCGCAGGTGCAGTACAGGGCCACCCTTCTTCAGGAGCACTCAGGCTCCCTGAAGACTTCTGAAGCCTCCTTCGGCCGGGTAAAGCAGTATTTGACTAGTTTAGTCAAATACTGCTACCGGGCGAGCCAGTACTGGATCGAGGGAACCAGGAGAGGAGCCGGAAGGCTCTATAGGACCCAGAGCCTTCCTTCTCTTTGGGTAAGTATCTGTCTCATTTTTTTAAATGCAGTTCCCATTCACTTTAATTCAGTGCAGTATTATGTATCCTGGAAGTTGACCAATCAAAATAATCAGCTACTGTATTTGGCTGGTCCATTTCCAAGCTACATAAAAATAGCACACCATTTGCTTCAGTACAAATATCTCATTGACCATTATCAGAAATATTTATTTATTATGTATTTTCATTGTGAATTTTGGAAAGCATGCCCTGCAGGATGTTGACCATGATGTATAAGTTTAAAGTGAACCCGAGGTGAAAATAAACTGATGAGATAAACAATTATATTGATCCTCCTACTCCTAAAAAATTACTTTTAAGTATTTCAGTGATTTCTTTTATATTTAAACATTGATAAAGTAGGTTGAATGTTTTACTGTCTCTAATCAGTGGCAGCCTATTAACTATCCCAGAGTTAGAATAAGTTTAATAGTTCATGTATTTTATCTCTCCCTGGCCTCAGAAGTTGTATTCTGATCGGAACACTTTTATGGCTTTCATAAAATTAACCAGTGCTTATCAGTGATGTTTACTATATTCCCGACAAGGTACCCACAAGACAGCAGCTGTCATTTCCATGCCTTGAAATTAACTCTTTCAGGCACCAAAATAAAGTAAAACAGCCTGGTTATTAATGTTTTGTACTGTACAAACACATGTTTATCTCATCATGTCACATATCACCTCGGGTACACTTTAAAGTGAACCCTAGACAAACCTCAGGTCAAAAATCAGATACTTACCTAAGAAGAAGGAAGTTGTTGGATCCTCCAGAAACTTCCTGTGTCCTCCTGGACCATACCTTATGCCTGAGTGCGGCCATGCTGCTCCTGCGTGAGCATGGCCATGTCTGCACTTTAGCACAGAGCCGCTTGTGCATGATTGATGCCGGCTTACTGCACTGGCACAGCTGTACTCAAGCAGGTGCAGTACGGCATGCAGAGGAGCATGAAATCTGTTAAGCTGTTGTTGGATTTCTTTTAAGGGTCTACGAGCAGCAGCTATCTGGTTTCTGACCTGAGGTACATCTTCTTGGTTACACTTTAAAGCCCAACAAAACCCAGAGCTGAACATAGAAAATTAAATCATACTAAATAAATCAAGTAAATATAAATATTGTTTAGTAGTAACAGAGAGGGCAGAATACATTTATCATGGGGCAAATGTTCTTGTTCAACTCTATTCCTCCTCCTCACCCCTTCTCTGAGTCCCTTCTGGATGCTGTTAGTGGTTAGGTTGATCAGATGTAATCATGTGACATTCAAAGTAGGACGAGCAATACATTTCTCATCATTGCTGCATTACGGTAATGGCAGAAGGTGCTGGGATAATACTATTATAAGCATGAAAATAACACTTATTCCTGACTTTTGGTTCTTTGCTGACTAGCATTCCAGTTACTATAGTCCTTCTGGGAAATCAAAGTGGGTCATGTACTACCATGAAGTTGCACCACAAAAGTGGTATGGCAGCATACTTATGGCAACTACAATACCACAAGATCGAGAGTAAAGTATTATGGACAACAGATTTGCCAAAATCTACAGAAAATAGTGTTCTGTAAATGTGTGGGCTTAATACCATCCTGCGGCTCTGCAAATGGTAGCGTAGGAGATTCCTGCTTAGACTGCCCATGAAGAAGCAATATTTCTGCTGGTGTGTCTTGAGACGTGATCTGAAAGATTAAGCCCATTAGCCCTGTATGCCTACTGGATAACTTGCAGGCCTGATAAAAATAGATCTAGACTAGAGGAAAATCGTGTTTTAAAAATGTGTGGGCATTATGCCATCCTGCAGCTCTGCAAATGGTAGTTTAGGAAACTCCTGCATAGGCTACGCATGAAGAAGCAATGCTTCTGGTGGTGGGCCCTGAGATGTAATCTGGAAGATTAAGCCCATTAGCCCTGTGTGCCCCCTGGATAACTATCTAATAAAATGCTTCCACTAGAGAACTAGAGAAAAAAATAATTTCCTCTTCTAAAGCTTAAAGGGAATGTCCAAGGAGTTTAAACACTTCCCCTCCCCCAGGATGAGTAACTACATCCCTGCAAAATCCCATATCTCCTTACAGGGACATAGCTACTATGTCCCTCTCCGCTGCACACTCCCGCACCCTCCCTCACTCGTTACTGCTGCTGATCGTTAACCGGTAGATCAATGTATGGGAACAGAGTTCCCATTCATTGTTCTAAGTCCCCATGTGAATGGCCGCCGCCATCCATGAGACTGCACCATCATTCACAAAAGCCGATACTTACACATCCATGCATTACTTCCTGGTTGCGCAGTAATACTACGCTTAGGGAAGTTATGCACAAGGACTTCTTGTGGCCAAATAGTGAAAAACTACATCTGAAAAAACTTTTTTTTTCTAACAGACTTGTTTTACATTTAAAATTAAACCCTTACCTCCCACACTTCCCAATAGTTCCCCCCAAAAAATGTTAGTAAAAAAAAAATACAATTAAAAAAATACATAAATAGTTACCTTTAGGGGCTGAACTTTTTTAATATGTAAGTAAAGAGGGTGTATTACTGTTACTTTATAAATTATGAGCTTGTAATTAGTGATGGACGCAAAACTGAAAATAATGCACCTTTATTTCCAAATAAAATTTTTGTGCCATACATTGTACTAGGGAAAAATGTTAACCGTTGCAAATTGCAATAACCGGGACAAATGGGCAAATAAAATGTGTGCGTTTATTATGGTAGCATTTATTATTTTAATACTATAATGGCCCAAATCTGAGAAATAATGATTTTTTTTTAATTTTTTTCTAATTTTTTATTTTTCCTGTTAAAACACATTTAGAAATAAAATAATTCTTAGCAAAAGAACCCCCCAAACAAAGCCTTATTGGTGGCGAAAAAAACAAGATATAGATTGTTTAGTTGTGATAAGTAGTAATAAACGTATCGGCGATTGAATTGAAGGAGCGCTGACAGGTGAAAATTGCTCTGGTTTGTTTAAGGAGAAAAACACTTGGAGGTGAAGTGGTTAAAAAAAATCTACTTACCCGGGGCTTCCTCCCTGTCAGCTGTCATGTGCCCTCGTCGCACCTCCGCTTCCCGCCAATGACCCTGGGCCACTGGCGGGAAGCGGAGGTGCGATGAGGGCACAGGACGGTTGACGGGCTGGAGGAAGCCCCAGGTTAACCACTTGAGGACCACAGTCTTTCTACCCCTTAAGGACCAGGCACTTTTTTTCCATTCAGACCACTGCAGCTTTCACGGTTTATTGCTCGCTCATACAACCTACCACCTAAATGAATTTTGGCTCCTTTTCTTGTCACTAATAAAGCTTTCTTTTGGTGCTATTTGATTGCTCCTGCGATTTTTACTTTTTATTATATTCAGCAAAAAAGACATGAATTTTGGCAAAAAAATGATTTTTTTAACTTTCTGTGCTGACATTTTTCAAATAAAGTAAAATTTCTGTATACATGCAGCGCGAAAAATGTGGACAAACATGTTTTTGATAAAAAAAAAACCCCATTCAGTGTATATTTATTGGTTTGGGTAAAAGTTATAGCGTTTACAAACTATGGTGCAAAAAGTGAATTTTCCCATTTTCAAGCATCTATGACTTTTCTGACCCCCTGTCATGTTTCATGAGGGGCTAGAATTCCAGGATAGTATAAATACCCCCCAAATGACCCCATTTTGGAAAGAAGACATCCCAAAGTATTCACTGAGAGGCATAGTGAGTTCATAGAAGATATTATTTTTTGTCACAAGTAAGCGGAAAATGACACTTTGTGACAAAAAAAAAAAAAAAAGTTTCCATTTCTGCTAACTTGCGACAAAAAAAAAATGAAATCTGCCACAGACTCACCATGCCCCTCTCTGAATACCTTGAAGTGTCTACTTTCCAAAATGAGGTCATTTGTGGGGTGTGTTCACTGTCCTGGCATTTTGGGGGGTGCTAAATTGTAAGCACCCCTGTAAAGCCTAAAGGTGCTCATTGGACTTTGGACCCCTTAGCGCAGTTAGGCTGCAAAAAAGTGCCACACATGTGGTATTGCCATACTCAGTAGAAGTACTATAATGTGTTTTGGGGTGTATTTTTACACATACCCATGCTGGGTGGGAGAAATATCTCTGTGAATGACAATGTTTTCATTTTTTTTACACACAATTGTCCATTTACAGAGTTATTTCTCCCACCCAGCATGGGTGTGTGTAAAAATACACCACAAAACACATTATACTACTTCTCCTGAGTACGGCAATACCACATGTGTGGCACTTTTTTGCACCCTAACTGCGCTAAAGGGCCCAAAGTCCAATGAGTACCTTTAGGATTTCACAGGTCATTTTGCGACATTAGGTTTCAAGACTACTCCTCATGGTTTAGGGCCCCTAAAATGCCAGGGCAGTATAGGAACCCCACAAATGACCCCATTTTAGAAAGAAGACACCCCAAGGTATTCCGTTAGGAGTATGGTGAGTTCATAGAAGATTTTATTTTTTGTCACAAGTTAGCGGAACATGACACTTTGTGAAAAAAAACAATTAAAATCAATTTCCGCTAACTTGTGACAAAAAAATAAAAACTTCTATGAACTCACCATACTCCTAACGGAATACCTTTGGGTGTCTTCTTTCTAAAATGGGGTCATTTGTGGGGTTCCTATACTGCCCTGGCATTTTAGGGGCCCTAAACCATGAGGAGTAGTCTGGAAATCAAATTCCGCAAAATGACCTGTGAAATCCTAAAGGTACTCATTGGACTTTGGGCCCTTTAGCGCAGTTAGGGTGCAAAAAAGTGCCACACATGTGGTATCGCCGTACTCTGGAGAAGTAGTACAATGTGTTTTGGGGTGTATTTTTACACATACCCATGCTGGGTGGGAGAAATAACTCTGTAAATGGACAATTGTGTGTAAAAAAATCAAAAGATTGTCATTTACAGAAGTATTTCTCCCACCCAGCATGGGTATGTGTAAAAATACACCCCAAAACACATTATACTACTTCTCCCGAGTACGGCAATACCACATGTGTGGCACTTTTTTGCACCCTAACTGCGCTAAAGGGCCCAAAGTCCAATGAGTACCTTTAGGATTTCACAGGTCATTTTTGTTTCAAGACTACTCCTCACGGTTTAGGGCCCCTAAAATGCCAGGGCAGTATAGGAACCCCACTAATGACCCCATTTTACAAAGAAGACACCCAAAGGTATTCTGTTAGGAGTATGGTGAGTTCATAGAAGATTTTATTTTTTGCCACAAGTTAGCGGAAATTGATTTGAATTGTTTTTCTTCACAAAGTGTCATATTCCGCTAACTTGTGACAAAAAATAAAATCTTCTATGACCTCGCCATACACCTAATGGAATACCTTTGGTTGTCTCCTTTCTAGAATGGGGTCATTTGTGGGGTTCCTATACTGCCCTGGCATTTTAGGGGCCCTGAACCGTGAGGAGTAGTCTTGAAACCAAATGTCGCAAAATGACATGTGAAATCCTAAAGGTACTCATTGGACTTTGGGCCCCTTAGCGCACTTAGGGTGTAAAAAAGTGCCACACATGTGGTACCGCCGTACTCAGGAGAAGAAGTATAATGTGTTTTGGGGTGTATTTTTACACATACCCATGCTGGGTGGTAGAAATATCTCTGTACATGACAATTGTTTGATTTTTTTACACACAATTGTCCATTTACAGAGAGATTTCTCCCACCCAGCATGGGTATGTGTAAAAATACACCCCAAAACACATTATACTACTTCTCCTGAGTACGGCGATACCACGTGTGACACTTTTTTTGCAGCCTAGGTGCGCTAAGGGGCCCAACGTCCTATTCACAGGTCATTTTGAGGCATTTGTTTTCTAGACTACTCCTCACGGTTTAGGGCCCCTAAAATGCCAGGGCAGTATAGGAACCCCACAAGTGACCCCATTTTAGAAAGAAGACACCCCAAGGTATTCCATTAGGTGTATGGCGAGGTCATAGAAGATTTTACTTTTAGTCACAAGTTAGTGAAAAATGACACTTTGTGAAAAAAAACCCAATAAAAATCAATTTCCGCTAACTTTTGACAAAAAATAAAATATTCTATGAACTCGTCATACACCTAACAGAATACCTTGGGGTGTCTTTTTTCTAAAATGGGGTCACTTGTGGGGTTCCTATACCGCCCTGGCATTTTACGGGCCCAAAACCGTGAGGAGTTTGGAAACCAAATGTCTCAAAATGACTGTTCAGGGGTATAAGCATCTGCAAATTTTGATGACAGGTGGTCTATGAGGGGCCGAATTTTGTGGAACCGGTCATAAGCAGGGTGGCCTTTTAGATGACAGGTTGTATTGGGCCTGATCTGGTGGATAGGAGTGCTAGGGGGGGTGACAGGAGGTGATTGATGGGTGTCTCAGGGGGTGATTAGAGGGGAAAATAGATGCACTCAATGCACTGGGGAGGTGATCGGAAGGGGTCTGAGGGGGATCTGAGGGTTTGGCCGAGTGATCAGGAGCCCACACGGGGCAAATTAGGGCCTGATCTGATGGGTAGGTGTGCTAGGGGGTGACAGGTAGTGACAGGAGGTGATTGATGGGTGTCTCAAGGTGTGATTAGTGGGGGGAATAGATGCAAGTAATGCAATGGCGAGGTGATCAGGGCTGGGGTCTGAGGGTGTGGGCGGGTGATTGGGTGCCCTAGGGGCAGATGGGGGTCTAATCTGATGGGTAGCAGTGACAGGGGGTGATTGATGGGTAATTAGTGGGTGTTTAGAGGAGAGAATAGATGCAATGCACTTGGGAGGTGATCTGACTGCGGGTCTGCAGGCGATCGGATGGTGTGGGTGGGTGATCAGATTGCCCGCAAGGGGCAGGTTAGGGACTGATTGATGGGTGGCAGTGACAGGGGGTGATTGATGGGTGGCAATGACAGGGGCTGATTGATGGGTGGCAGTGACAGGGGGTGATTGATGGGTGATAGGTGATTGGCAGGTGATCAGTGGGTTATTACAGGGGAGAACAGATGTAATTAATGCACTGGTAAATTGATAAGGGGGGGTCAGAGGGCAATCTGAGCGTGTTGGCGGGTGATTGGGTGCCCGCAAGGGGCAGATTAGGGTCTGATCTGATAGGTAAAAGTGACAGGTGGTGATAGGGGGTGATTGATGGGTAATTAGTGGGTGTTTAGAGGAGAGAATAGATGTAAACAATGGATTTGGGAGGTGATCTGATGTCGGATCTGCGGGCGATCTATTGGTGTGGGTGGGTGATCAGATTGCCCGCAAGGGGCAGGTTAGGGGCTGATTGATGGGTGGCAGTGACAGGGGGTGACAGGGGGTGATTGATGGGTGATAGGTGATTGGCAGGTGATTGACAGGTGATCAGTGGGTTATTACAGGGAAGAACAGATGTAATTAATGCACTGGCGAATTGATAAGGGGGGGGTCTGAGGGCAATCTGAGCGTGTGGGCGGGTGATTGGGTGCCCGCAAGGGGCAGATTAGGGTCTGATCTGATAGGTAACAGTGACAGGTGGTGATAGGGGGTGATTGATGGGTGATTAGTGGGTGTTTAGAGGAGAGAATAGATGTAAACAATGGATTTGGGAGGTGATCTGATGTCGGATCTGCGGGCGATCTATTGGTGTGGGTGAGTGATCAGATTGCCCGCAAGGGGCAGGTTAGGGGCTGATTGATGGGTGGCAGTGACAGGGGGTGACAGGGGGTGATTGATGGGTGATAGGTGATTGACAGGTGATCAGTGGGTTATTACAGGGAAGAACAGATGTAATTAATGCACTGGCGAATTGATAAGGGGGGGTCAGAGGGCAATCTGAGCGTGTTGGCGGGTGATTGGGTGCCCGCAAGGGGCAGATTAGGGTCTGATCTGATAGGTAAAAGTGACAGGTGGTGATAGGGGGTGATTGATGGGTGATTGATGGGTAATTAGTGGGTGTTTAGAGGAGAGAATAGATGTAAACAATGGATTTGGGAGGTGATCTGATATCGGATCTGCGGGCGATCTATTGGTGTGGGTGGGTGATCAGATTGCCCGCAAGGGGCAGGATAGGGGCTGATTGATGGGTGGCAGTGACAGGGGGTGATTTATGGGTGATTGATGGGTGATTGACAGGTGATTGACAGGTTATCAGGGGGGATAGATGCATACAGTACACAGGGGGGGGGGGGGGTGTCTGGGGAGGGGGGTCCTGGGGAGAATCTGAGGGGTGGGGGGGTGATCAGGAGGGGGCAGGGGGGGGATAAAAAAAAAATAGCGTTGACAGATAGTGACAGGGAGTGATTGATGGGTTATTAGGGGGGAGGGGTGATTGGGTGCAAACAGGGGTCTGGGGGGTGGGCAGGGGGGGGTCTGAGGGGTGCTGTGGGCGATCAGTGGGCGGGGGGGGGGCAGATCAGTGTGTTTGGGTGCAGACTAGGGTGGCTGCAGCCTGCCCTGGTGGTCCCTCGGACACTGGGACCACCAGGGCAGGAGGCAGCCTGTATAATACACTTTGTATACATTACAAAGTGTATTATACACTTTGTAGCGGCGATCGCGGGGTTAACATCCCGCCGGCGCTTCCGTATGGCCGGCGGGATGTTACGGCGGGTGGGCGGAGCCAGTTGCCGGGGGAAGCGCGCGTCATCAATGACGCGATCGCTCCCCCGGCATAGGAAAAGGACGCAACGCCCTAAGGCGTATTGCGGTTCTTAAGGCATCCACTTTGCCGCCGCCCATGGGCTGTGGGCGGTCGGCAAGTGGTTAAACTCCTCGGATATTACCCTTAAAGAAACCATAAAGAGATGCTAAACATCTGGGTTTCCATTACACAAGAAGGTCAGTAACAACAACTAACTGTTAAAGCAAAGGTCAGAGATCATGTTAGGTAGAAAGTGTTGCGTGTGTTATTTCTTTAGGCCCAGAGTGTGTATCACAGAGGAATGTAATTTCAACCAAAAAGGCGGCTTTATAATGGAGATTCCACACGAAATAGGGATAACCGATATAAAGGTGGTTTGGCCAAGAGGTTGAGGTTTAGAGGGAGGCCCCACTTTAAAAAGTAGCTCCATTATGGACTGATTTTATGGACTGTCTTGAAGAACTGTTGAAGCAGAGAGTTAGCTGCCAGCAGGGATCAGTTAATGACAAGGCTGATACTTGAACCTTTAGGGTATTACTGCCCAGACCCATATCTAAACCTGCCTGGAGATAGGCAAAAACATGAATGACCTGAGCAGAGTGGGTCAAAATCTTTGACCACAACTAGAAAGTGTTTTTTTTTTCTACGGGTTTGTTAAATGCTCTGTTGATGAAAATGTTCCTAGATTTTAACATAGTTTGGAACCATAGGAGAATCAAACTGGTTATTCTAAGTCTTTTCTCTATAACTTCCAAGTCATTAGATGTAGGGTTTGCAGCTGATCTAGATACAGAAGAACTACCAATGTTGAGAGAGTAATAGGTTGATTGACACTGAACTGGACCAAACTTAAAAACAGTAGCCTACACAGCTAAAAGAGAATGATTGCCATTATTAGCTTAATTTCCTGAGGAAGAAAAAAAATTGTAACAGTGATGGTAAAAAATCGAAACCAGGTGTAGAGTAGATTATTAACTGGAATGTGTTACATAGTTACATAGTTATTTTGGTTGAAAAAAGACATACGTCCATCGAGTTTAACCAGAGAACAAAGTACAACACCAGCCTACTCCCTCACATATCCCTGTTGATCCAGAGGGCCACGGAATGCTAAAAATGCAGCCTCTCACTTGCCTCTCGCTATTTTGCCCTCTGATGTGGATTAGAACCAGGGCTGTGGAGTCAGAGTCGTGGAGTCGAAGTCGTGGAGTCGGGCAATTTTGGGTGCCTGGAGTCGGAGTCGGGAAAAAAAAGAACCGACTCCGGCTCCAACTCCTAATGAATTTGTAACTGTAATTAAAATAGAAGATATGATTAAATGTTCTATTTCTCAGATAATAGTCATTAAAAATAATGTATATATACAGTAATAGCTGTGCTTAGTCCACAAAAATGAAATAAACCAATCAAAATTAGTTACTTGTGCTGCTTCAATAAAGCAGTCCTCGTATTTTTAAGGTCAGATATACATATCTGATTGTGACTGTATATATGATGTGTACACAGGAATCTCTTATATATACTAAATAACATCTATGCTGTAAGAATAAAGCCTGATGTGTAGCTGTGTCACTAATAGAGATGGTCAACGAGATGGAAATAATTCTGCATTGATGCTGATTTATGCAAATGTATGCACTCCCTTTGCTCATGAAATCAAATAATTTGATATGTTATTAAAATTTGGTTTGGTGACTACAAATTAAAGGGTAACTGAGACGGATGAAAAGTAAAGTTTTATAGATAGCTGGGGCTTCCTCCAGCCCCCTTCAGGCTAATCAGTCCCTCGCTGTCCTCCACCACCCGGATCTTCTGCTATGAGTCCTGGTAATTCAGCCAGTCAGCGCTGTCCAGCCACATGCCGCTCTCACAGCCAGGAACATTCTGCACCTGCGCAATAGTGCTGCACAGGTGTAGTATGCTCCTGGCGGCGGAGTGTGTGCATGCGCACTACGCCTGACTGGCTCAAGTACCTGGACTCATAGCAGAAGATCCAGGTGGTGGAGGAGGACAACGAGGGACTGATTATCCTGAAGGCGGCTGGAGGAAGCCTCAGGTATGTATAAAACTTTAATTTCATCTGTCTCAGGTTTACTTTGTTACACAGTAGTACTATACTCTACATATACACTCCCCACAGAGCTGCAGGGAATCCACTGAGAATGCTGTGCACATTGAACACAGAGGTGTTGTCTGTTTACAATCTCCTCCTTCCCCTGCAGAGTACCTGCACATCATTCTTACATGTACCCACACTTACATTGCCTAGGGCCTGATAGATGTTCTTTGTTCCGGTTTGTACCTTTTACAAGTACTCTTACCAAGGACTAGTTTTAGTCTAAAGGGAATAAATATAGTAGTCTACATATCCTTCTCACTTCAGTTGTCTTGTAAAATTCCTAAGCGTTGGCAGTTAAGAGACGAATTTCATGTTACATACTTTGAATCAACAAAATTGTAATATGCAAATTAGAGGAGTCGGAGTCGTGGAGTCGGAGTCGGTGGAATCCTAAACTGAGGAGTCGGAGTCGGTGGATTTTTGTATCGACTCCACAGCCCTGATTAGAACAAGACATCATCTTGACACCTATCTCTGCAAACCTTTTTCTGATCCTTTTCCAGTCCCTATGACCAAATACTTATCACTCAATAATCAAATGCCCCAGTCAAGCTCAGTTGGTTGAACCTGCATTCATAGCTGTCAAAAGTTATTCTGTTTAACTTCTTGGACCTCTAAGGAAGTGGCCAAAAGCCATGAAACAAGCTATGCACAAATGCAAGTACCATACAGTATATGGAAAACTAGTGAAGAATACAAACCATGCTAACCACTGATGTGCGGTTTGACAGGGTTAGATCTGTGTACATACAGTAAATAGACGGGTCTCTCAGCTTGCTGACAAAATTATGTAATTGAGGTAGCAGAAAATACGCAGTGTGCAGTGACGTAAATGCAAGTGCACTGTTACTTGGTTGTGCTGATCTCAATTTTGGGCCTAGGAAACCTAAACATTTATTATAGTCCAAATTGGTTCTATGAACCTGTACTTTTTCAGAATATGCTGATATGTCCTACCTACAGGTTACTCATAGGGAGGCAGCGAAAGAGGGCTACAGAAGCCAGCTTTTAATAACTTAAGATATACTGTATAATAAGTGATAAAGAGAGACAACAGTAAGTAGGAAACTTACCTGTGAAAAAAGAGGGCAAAGCAAAATAAATATTACAGTAAAAGTCTACATAAACTAGAAAGAGTAAACCTGCCATACATGTTTGTCTAGAATGTGATTGCTAGAAGCAGTGTGGACAGATTAAGCTTGTAGTAACAGACGACTGCTGTGGTCATCAAAGTCAGACAGAAGGGCATGTTGCAAAAACGCATAAAGGTTGCAGAAGACCATGGCACTATATGAATCACAGCAGCAAGAGAAAGAAGAGAAAGAGGGTGCCGGGATAGCCTACCAGGCATGCTGTAAGCAGCAAAAGGTGAGCATAAAAACAAGAAAGTACCAGGAAATGTGGGTGGCATGACTACACAAGGTGGAACACTTCTCTCAGGAGATAAGATCACCAACTGGGGGAGGGGTACTGCAGAATTTTTTTGGCTTTATACCAAGCACTTCAAGGGACTGGGGCACATTTAGGCCCCTTTTATACTAGGGCACCTTTTTTGCAATGCGTTACCCTTTCTGTATGCAGGGTAACACACGAGCAAAGAAAGTGTATGTGGCTCAGTTCACTAACCGCATCATGTCGCTTTGCGATGGAAGTTCGTGATTCGCCACCGTCTCGCTGCATAGTGAACATGTTATCATGCAACCTCTGTGGTGGCAGAATGCATTGACGTCAGTGTGTGACACAGGAGCTTAACATTTGTTGGTGGTGGTGCCGCGCCTCTGTGGAATGATACAAATACAACAAGGAAGCCGGAAATCCCAGTTATGTAATTCCCGTACAGCAGGAAGTACGTCACTGGGTGTCGGCAGCAAGGGGCGTGCCAAGGGTGTGCAGGGGGCTGGGCTGCGCAATGCATATGACCCTGTCCGCACACTGCTGCAGGGTCATCTTCGCACCCCAACGCCTGGCTCAAATGTACAGACAGTCTTAAAAGCTAACAGCCGACACCTCATCCAGGGAAAGGGCCTGGGGGTCCAGTAGAATAGCTCAGATGCAAAATATACTCAGAATTTAGAGGAGCGCATTTAGTAGTTTATAGCACAGACCACACCTGTTAGTGATAATGCCAAAAGATTGCTCAGACATGTAACTATACAATGCTTCAAATTAGACATGAAACAGCTGAGGAAAATGCTGAACATTATTTTTAGGCCAACAGTTAGATCTCTGGTTTTGTTTCATTTGATTTTGTGAAAGCACAGTACAAAATACTGTTTCCTTTTGTACAGAGCACACCATGGCCCTTTCTGAAATGGTGTCAATTAATTGCTAGTAATGTAGCGAACATGTCACTATTCTCACTGCAGTCATCTGTAATGTGTTAAAAGAGCTAAATATGGTTGGAGAAAAAGTGGAATAATAACATAGGATTTCAGTTTCACCTCCCTGAATTCACACATTCCAAACAGTAGCGTGCCAAATCAATACAAGAAAGCAGAAAAAAGAAGAAAGGAAAACATAACTTATATTGCAATAACACTTTTTAGATTCGCCTCCCTGCCGTGCACAGACGGGGCCCAGTTTTGCAAAGGCAGATGGGGTTGTTGAGCAAGTTTATAAGCTCTCAGCTGCAGTCTGAGCCGAGAAAAGTACTGATGCAAAAATCTAAATGAATCACTGTAGCTTAACAGATCAGTAGCGGAATGCTCCAGCATAGTGGGCTCCAGCAATTATTTCCAAATGAATGAGGAGTATTAGCTAACTGCATTGCTGATTCCCACTTGTAAAAACCACTCAGAAATTAACATGGTCAGGAACACCTGATAGGCAGTTGTTTGCATGATGTCCTCTTGAGTGGAATCATTTTTATATGTTATTCTTTGAATTATTTCACAAAATGAGAGTACAGCTATGATACTGACATAGAACACATACTCAAAGGGGCGGATGTGTAACGGTAAAAGGAATGCAGTGGTAGTGTACTAGGGACAGATTTTTGGAAAGGCCACAAAGACCCGGGCATTGGGTGGCTGCAGCCCAAGGGGGCACCTGGTACATGTGAAAGAGGCGGCTGCAAATGGGGGGCAACGATTGAAAAAGCTGCAGTACATGGATGTACACATGGAAGGGGGGCTACACATGGAATGGGAGGGGCGCTGCTGTGCATGGAAGTACAGACACAACACACTTGGTCTAGTGGAGGAGAAAGTATAAATCCTGCCTTGGTACCGCTGCTATTCTCTGTGATGCCAACTCAATAGTTATCATCGTATTTATAATGCTATAGACAATGAAAACTCTGCAGAGGTGAATAAAGGGAGCCATTCATTTACACTATTGAATGACTTTCTGCGTTAATAGGTCAGCAGCAACGTTCCTTCCTTTGGCTTTTGATGGTTATTCTGTTGGTTACTCTGTCTCTAGGACAGCCGTACTCACGCAGGACACTTCAGTAACTGATGACACTTATTGCTGCTTTATAAATACTATTCCTCAGAAATAAGCATTAAAGTGATGCCAAGCTGAAGCTCGGGATCCAAATCGCATACATACCTTAAGAGAGGGAAGCCTCAGGATCCTACTGAGGGTTCCCTCGCTGTTCTACAGTAACCTGTTGTTTAGCGTGACACCTCTTCATGTTGGGCTGCGCAGCTCTTTTTCCTGAAGCTGGGTCATGCAGAAGCCACGCGAGAATGCCCGCACATGTGCAGTACCATAGAGCCCGTGGCTCCGACTTACTTCGCATGTGCGGGTGGGGTCAGCTAATAATATCAACGACCAAGTATTTTTAGAGGTAGTGATATTTGACCAGCAATTCTACAAATGATTATAGGCTTAAAGTGGATCCAAGATGAAAAACTAACTATAACATGTAACTTGTCTATATATCTTATCTAAAGTTTAGATAGTTTACTCAGCAAATCTAGCTGCAAACAGCTTCAACAGTTTATGATTATTTATTGCTGTGATACAATGAGGGCAGCCATGTTCTGTTTGTCACATTACACACAGTCAAGCTGATATTTATCTCCAGCCCTCAGCCTGTGAAAACTTCACTCCCATCTCCTCCTCCCTCCTCCCCTCTGCCTCTGAAATCTCTGGCTAGTAACCTCCTCCTGCCCAGACTGAGCTCCCATAAGCCCTTGCTACTAAGGCTGAGAGTGCCAAGGCTCTCTGGAGAAGCTGTGGGTGAGGCTTGTTTAGTTTATAGGGAATTAGAGTATTAAAACATATCAAAAAAGTATTTGGCTTGAGGAATGCCCTATAAATTATATAAAAGGAACACAATTATGCAATGAGTAAAAGTTTATCTCAGATCCACTTTAAAGAAAACACATTTAATCATCATACTGAACCAATCAAATAATTCATAAACAGTAGTTTAGAGATGTGGTAGGAAACTGCATGACTTTTGGCTGTTGATTGTTTGATCAATGAAATGGTGTAGATATGCATATTGTCATGAAAGGTGCATACTAGTAGGAATATGTTGTAGACTGAGAAATAAGTGGTGTTGTTCCACAAAACATCAGTTTATACACCTATTCCCAAATCTTTTAAATGCAATAAAAGAGCTATTAGAATTACTTTGGATGGTGTTTTGGTTTTTACAATTACTCGGATTTCATATTTGATACAGTCAGTCCAGAGAATTTCCCTTTGGAATAGTCAGCCACATGACCCAGGGATCTGTGCATAAAGCATGGAGCTACATGTCCAGTGGGGTTTTCTTCCCCAACACTGAGCCATCACCTGATCTCTCACCGATCAGAACTATGTTCAGAGGGAATTACTAGTATACGCTCTGTCCCAGCTCCTCCCTGGCTACATCATGTGAATGATTCTTAAGGTGGCCACTAACTGTCCAATTTCTAGCAAAAAATCGTTCGAGGGATCAGAAAATTTGATCGGACGAAAAATCGTTCACTACACCATCAACTAACCAATATTTGCTTCCTATCTATCACGACCACCAAGAAAATCCAAATTTTCGTTCGACGAAAATTCATTCGGGCGACATTTTTTTCACTCGTTCATAATCGATTGTGTCCACCAATGGAGATTATTTACAACCAATCCGATCAGAATTTCTGATCGCTCAAACGATTTTTCGCTAGAAATTGGACCGTTAGTGGCCAGCTTTAGATGGGGGAGGAATTTGGACAGTTCACAGACTTGCTTTTCTCTCGGGTAAGCAGCATATTATTATTAATATTGATTTATAAAGCGCCAACATATTCCGTGGAGCTGTACAAAGTAAGAAACAAACATGGGGTACATAATACAGACAATGGTGTACACTAATATAAAAGATACATAATTAGTGACAAAATACAAAAAATGATACAGCATACAGAGTACAAAATACACAAGTGGTAATGACAGTGATAAAAGTAACATGATGAATAAAATGTATAATGATTTCCAAGACACAAAAGGGGGAGAGAGGCCTGCCCTTGTGAGCTTACAATCTAAAGGGAATGGGGGGAAACAAGAGGAGGGGTAGTATATGATAAAATATAGAAAGGCAGTGTGTTTTAGGATACCTAGTAGGAGTGCAATTTGGTCTTAGGACAAAGGGAAGTGGCCTAGGGTAGCGTATATGCTTGTCGGAACAAATGAGTTTTTAGAGAGCGTTTAAAAGTAACAAGGGTTGGCGAGTGACGGATGTGTTGTGGGAGGGATTCCAGAGAAGGGGTGAAGCGCGTGCAAAATCTTGTAAGCGGGAATGCGAGGAGGTGATTCTAGAGGAAGACAATAGAAGATTGTGTGCAGATCTGAGATTGATGACATTAGCACAGGAAGATAGCTTTCAGACAGGTGATCAAAAATGAAAGGTGAAAACTTTGTGCATTGCACATTATTTGTTACACACAATATGCATTTGAAAACCACAACAATGAACTAGGGCTTTAGTTCTCAATATAACATCAATTTAGATTTTTCTCAAGATTTCTAGTTTAATTTCCTAGTGCTTGCATCTTTTTTCCTCTTCATGTTACTGACTGTTACATCTTCATCTTATTTACAGTTTTTTTTTTCTCCATGAATACATTCCCTGAAGAGCTGTCACATGTGTCTTATACATATGTCTCTACCTGCTATCCATCTGTTTATCATTCCGGAAGTTATTAATTGTGATGCAAAAGAAATTGACTGCAAAATCTATGCACTAGAGCCCACTCGAGGAGGGAGTCAAGTCAGTGACCTTCTCATCAGGCTCTTACCTTTTTTGTGCACAGCATCAGATTGCCTGGCACAGAGCACCAATCTGCATATCCAACACAATGACAGATGCAGTAGGGGAGGTTGTTCCTCACAGTGGGAGGGAGAGTGTGAGAATGCTTAGGGGAAGGTCAGGTGAAGATTGCACAGTAAATTCTCTGTTTTAACCCCTGCATGGTTCCTGTTAACCCATGCTACGCAATAGCTTGTTTGAGAAGTGTTTCTCTAACATGAATGCTACCATGCAGAGCAGTATGTATTCACACAATGCTGCTTGTCAGACCTGAAGCCAATGGCCTATTTTTCTGTTACAAGAAGACGGATGCTGTCAGTGTCAACCCAGCCTTGTCTCACGAGATAGTTCCTAAAACAATCATTGATTCTGCATGTACTGTATGTACTTGTATGAAGACACCTGGCACCTAAATACATGAGATCACAACCTACCGGGGCTGCCCAGTATTTAGATGCCGGGTATCAGAAAGGCAAGAAAACACCTACATATAACAGTTTGCTGACACCCCAGCTAACCTACAGTTATCCTCTCTCACCCTGTTCTTAGCCTAACCCTTATCTGAGGGGCATAGCAATAAGAGATGGAGAGGTTGCAACCGCAGCGGCGCCCCTCCTTCAATCACTGCACCAGCACTTTACTAGTGCTGTGATGGTAATTATCACCTTTATGTGAGCTTTAAATAGTGGTAATCATTAACAAACATTTCCCCTTCATGCCTATTCCTCTTTAAAGTAGACCTGAACTTACCTCAGCAGAGGAAAACCTCAGTAGAAGCTTCTGCCATTCCTCCAAATCTATTGCTGGGACCATCCAAACAAATTTGACAAGAGCTTGTTGAATATGGTCTCTCGTCCGCTCTCCTGTCCATGTACTAGTGCAGCCGCACTGCGCACATGCAAGTATGGCCAGTGCTTGTTCAGAAGCACTTGGGGCTCATGCATAGTGTGTGTGTGTGGGGGGGGGGGGGGGCAGCCTTTCACTTTCCTCTCATTACAGTGTACCTTTAAAGTGTACCTTTAAAGAGTACCTGTAACCAAGGATTGAACTTCATCCCAATCAGTAGCTGATGCCATGTTTCCCATGAGAAATCTTTACATTTTCTCAAACAGATCCTTAGGAGCATGTGTTTCCTTTCTGTGAGCCTTGTTGCATTGTGGAAATATCAGCTGCATTGCGGGAATTTCCAACTGCCAATCAACCAGTATCTCCCTCTGTGCATATGTATATCTATAAAAAAAAAGAACTAGATGACACAATATATAGCCAGTGCCCTCCGTGCTTTGGTGATTTCACTCTGTGTTATCACACTGAGGCACTGGCTGTATATTGTGTCATCTAGTTCTAGCAGTATTACCCTATGTGGCGATCATTTATGTTATAGGATCACGGAGACAAGCAAGCTGAGTGTGATCAATGCTTAAGATCCACCTGGAAGTTGAGGTGGACTACATCTGGTGAGCATATAAACAGAGGGGACTTGGGCCCAGACAGGAGACTGGCACTTTTATCACAGTCACCTGGACACTGAGGTGTTTGTCTAAGGGAATAATATACTGTCTTGTATCTTTGTCCTAGATGGTTGTGGAGAGCGCAGCAGCAATTATTGAAGTATGCTAAATATAAATTTGCTTTCTTAAAACAGAAGGTATTTGCAATTATTCTAATTTATGTGAGCAAGAAGGAACTCCCACGATGCATCACTTCTGCTTATTGAGTGAATATGCAAATATAAAAATTGATTATTAAAAATAGCGTGCTCTGTATAAGACCACTGAAGGATACATAATGCTCTGCGGTGGGAGATTTCCACATTAAATGCTAATGCAACCCATAATAAAGAATCTCATGTGGGTGGAATAGGTTTAACTATATAAATTATTAGACTTGACCTGGGCAGGGCTGGGCTGGGCTGAGTGCCTTCATATGTATGTCTGCTTAAAGGGCCACTATCACAAAAATGTAAAACCATTTAAAATAAATCTAGAAGAGTAAGGCCCTGTTCATATTATGTGCGTGTGGAAAACGTGCAGAACGCATGTAGTAAACGCACTGGAAAAACGCATGCGTTTGTACGCGTTTGTACGCGTTTTTGTAATGCGTTTGTATGCGTTTTTTCCTTATGCGTTTTTGATCATACCTGGAAGAGGTGTATACCAAATGTTTTTTTTTTTTTTTTTTCTTGAAGAACTTCTGATGTCACTTCCTTTCTGTGTGGGTTTGAAGGAGTTTTGAAGGTGAAAGGAGTGATTTGTGTGAGGTGAAACTAAAAATGTCTGCTTTGGCTGTATTGGCATTACTTATAATTGTTTTGTTGATGAGGAGGCGTACTGTGAGAGTGAGGAGATTCTGGGTACATCCTCTGCTGACGGATCGCAGCGATAAAGGGCAGTTTGCCACCCTCTATTCGGATCTACGAAAGCACCCAGACAAGTTTTTCGCGTACGCAAGAATGTCCATTGCTAGGTAAGTGGTGTTTGAAAACAGATGCTTATTTGGGTAGATTATGTACAGATTGTGATGAGCAGAAACATGTTAACATATTGTGTTGATTTGTGTTGCAGTTTTGATGAGATCTTAGTTGTGGTATATCATGATTTGAAACACCAAGATACGACGTTTCGCCAGGCCGGAAAGGCTTTTGCTGACATTGAGGTAATGTGTGTTAGAACTCACAGTATGTTAACCACTTGTGGACCCAGCATTTACCCCCCCTTAAGGACCAGCGCTGGTTTCGCTGATCTGTGCTGGGTGGGCTCTACAGCCCACAGCACAGATCAAAGAACAGGCAGAGTGACCAGATCGCCCCCTTTTTTCCCCACTAGGGGGATGATGTGCCTGGGGGGGGGGGGGGGGGGTCTGATCGCTCCTGCCTGCGTGTGGCTGGCGGGGGGGGGGGGCACCTCAAAGTCCCCTCTATTGCAGGATTCTCCCTCTCCCTCTCCTCCTTCCCTGCCCCGGAGATCGGAGGCTGCACAGGAACGGATCTGTCCTGTGCAGTCTCTAACACACTCCCCACGGTCATGTGACAGCGATCCCCGGCCGCTGATTGGCCGGGGATCGCTGATCTAGTAAAACGCGTCTAGTGTTAGCAACGGTGTAAAAATGTAAACAAAGCGGATTATTTCTGCTTGTGTTTACATTTCCTGTGAGCCGCGATAGGCGGCCTGCAGGCTATTCACGGAGCCCCCCACCGTGAATTGACATGAAGCAGTTGTTCGCGCGAGCGGCTGCTTCCTGATTAATTTCCCAGCAGCCGGCAACGCAGATGTGCTGGTCCTGCAGCTACCACTTTGCCGACGCGCGTTTTGAGTGCGTGGTTGGCAACTGGTTAAGCAGTAGTTGTCTGGATTCATATAGTAATAACATCTGTAGCACCATTGTCCTCTCCTCCTTTTGCTATGTATCCCCTGTTGACACACAAAACTGTTTATGTGTTAGTAGAGTGTGCCGGTGTACTGGTATCCCCTGTGGTAAGGAATGCTGTGTAGAGAGAAAAAAACTTTCACTTACCTGGTGATTCCTATAGCCCACGGCAGCAGTCCTGTGCCCATACTGCTGTTCCTGTGTCTCCTCCACCTCTTCGTTGGTGCCTCGCCAGATCATGTACCATCCCGGCCTCTGGTGATTTCCACCGCAGGGGTCACGTGGTTGTGTTAACTTTATATGGACGTTACTGCGTAGGCGCAGACATACTTTGCATGCGCATTAGCGTTCACATGCTGTTTACCAGACCATGTGACCCCCGTGGTTGCATTTAGAATTGGTGAGAGGGGCACTTTAGCTCACTTTATCATGATATTAGTGGTGTTATTTTTGTATGTGCTTATGTAGTAATCATCTGATATACAATTTGGAATTGTTGGCGGCTAATGTCTACTTACCTTTAATTTCTTTCAGATTTCTTGCATCGGGACATTCATACAGCTCACTACACTTGGAGTTCCGTTTGGGAAAAAGCACTATCCAGACAGTGGTGCTTAGTACCTGCAGGGTTTTATGGCAAAAGTTGCAACCTGCATATATGGTATTTCCTGATACCAGAAAATGGTTAGAAGTTGCTGATTTATACTGGCGTAGATGCAATTTTCCACATTGTATCGGCGCCATAGATGGGAAGCACGTCAGGATTGTTAGCCCTCCATGTAGTGGAAGCAGATTTTTTAATTATAAAAAATACTTCTCCTTGGTGTTGTTGGCTATAGTTGATGCAGATTACAAATTCCTGTACGTTGATGTCGGGTCCTTTGGAAGCAGTGCTGACTCTACAATTTACAAAAATTCCAAATTTGGACGTTTATTGGAAAGCGGTCAACTAAACTTCCCAAATCCCAAACCATGGCCTGGACAGTCGGGCCCTAATCGACCTTTTTTTTTGGTCGGTGATGAGGCGTTTGGACTGTCAAGTTACATTATGCGTCCCTACTCGCAACATGGTCTAGATCATACTAAGCGGAACTTTAATTATCGCTTATGTAGAGCACGACGCATGGTAGAATGTGCCTTTGGTATATTGGCGTCCAAATGGAGAATTTTTCAGGGGTCTCTGCAAATGACCCCTGAGAATGCGTGTGTGTTATTAAGGCAGCTTGTGTATTACATAATTTTGTGAGGGACAAAGAAGGGGTTAATCTGGACGAGTCGGATACCCCCATTAGCATGGCATCTCACAGAGCAGCTCCAAGAGCAACCATAAATGCCATTCGTCTGAGAGATCAGCTTGCACATTATGTGTTAACATGTGCTAACTATCTATGGAAACATTGGTACAAGCAATAGCAATGCAGCCTAACAATTTACTTCATGTGCCAATGTGTACTAAATAAATTTGCATCCCCTGCTACCAACTGTTACTGGTTTTGAATGTTGTATTAATTACATATCATATTCTTATATGCTTCCCAGTTTACACGTACATCTTGGAAATCTCACATCACCAAGGATTCCATGTATGCACACGTGTTTATTTGTGTATGTCGTGTACACCTCTAATTTACACACGGGAATGGTGTTGACTGTGTTCAGAAGGTTATATTTTTCCAACAGCAAGTTCAGCCCTGTCCACCAGGTGGCAGAGCATGTGAACTCCAAATTCTTGATATGACAAAGGTGGGGCCGAAGATTGTGAACAGAGGTGGTCCTTTGAAACATTAGACATGGATGTGATCCATGGGAATACAGGATTATAATGCACAAACACATTTACTGCAATTGTAGTGATTTAAGAATAGTTATTCTGAAAAGCTGAAATATAGTGACAAAGCAATAGGGAACATTTAACATGTTTATTTGTTGTTGTTTTAAAGACAACATCTCTTGCAAAGCGCCATTTGGTTGTGCGCAACACATCATACACCAATACAGCATTGTTCTTATAAATTGCAGTGTACAATATACTACTAACGTTGCTGCTTGTTTGGTGCACTGAACATGAAGGTAACATACAACATAAGCAACTATTTCAAAGTCTTGTACATAAATCAGTACCTTAACCTTTTATTAGGTATTCATACGCCCCAGTGTACTGTGACTAAACGTGTCAGGTCATGTGCTTGTGCACTAGTAAAGACGTCCCTCTGTGTATGCTTACTGTATTTACCATCAACATAACCAAGATGTAACATAGCAAAACATGTGTTATCTAAACGTGGACTCAACAATGAAGCACTTGCATATAGATCGTCATATACAGTACTGCGGCCATTAAAAAAAAACTACCCTGCTTTGTTTTCATCCTGTGCAGTACACTTTTCCAGTACTCAGTTCTGAGTTAACAAATTTGTGAATATGCAGTCTGCCTTCTTTATGGGAGTATTATAGTGGAGTCAGAGTTGTATGAGGGTTTTAAAGAGCAAGGCTGCGTACTTGTGGTTGTGCTGTAATGATTCAGCTTTTTTGTATTGTTGATAAAATCAAGATTGAAAGTACAAAATGAGCCGAGGTCTCACTGAGTCCTTCTGAGGCCTTTGCTACACGAATGCATAAACAAGGAAGAAAGATTACAGGGTAGTTTTTTCTTTAAATACCAATGTACAGAAAACAAATCATTGTACGCCTATGTAACGAGGGTATGTATCATAATTGAAATGTACATGGTTCAGGTTTTTTGCTATTCCATTCCATTTACCTCTGCAACACAATGGCACATGGAAATACTGAAGAAAGGAATAACAATGGAGCATGTTGCATTTCATTGCATCATACATAAAATTGTTACAGAAAGGTGCAAATTTTTGTTTCTTCTGCATTGGTCTATTGTTAACACTGTATAGCCTCAGGTTCACATGTCATGAACCGTAGCGGCATGTTACAAGACATGTGTGTGTAACCACGCACTTAGCAACTTTTTTTGGGGGGGCGTTTCATTGCTGGTAATGTTACCTTGCATATAACACTGAGATGAACATAATAGTGCGTCTCAACAAACATGTACCAAAGTACATTCTCTCCTTAAAATAAACAACATTTGTAACAACAAACTTTCCTTTACAAACCTTTAAATATTAAAGAACTTAACTGTACTGTAACCAAACCTTGTTTCATAAAACGTTATGACCTATAGATTCTCAAAGTACAGGGATTCTTGATAGGAAAATGAAGTTGACCTCAAAGATTCTGTGAACACATTACCTTCAGCATTGGGGCCAGTGGGTGGTGTCGGGGCCGTTGCCGGAGTTTGAGACAGATAACGAGGGCCTTCACTTTGTCGTTGCATATGACCACTGCTAGCACCTTGCACATTTGCATTTGAGTAAGGTGAAAAGGGCCCTTCCCGGGGATGCATGTAAGGGTTGTTATTGATTTCAGGCACTTGCAAGTAATTACCAGCTACCTGTTCAGTACCTCTGGTACTTACATTGGAAGGGGGGCCACAAAGTGGGCGATGAACAGGAACACCTGGGACTTGCACATGTTGCACGTTACTTTGACTGTACCTGATCTGATTCAAATCTAATTCGACACGCGGTTGTGGTGTGACAGCCGGTGTACGATTAGAAGCTTCTGAAGCAGGTTTAGGAATACAACTCTGTATGGCATCTATCAATACACGCCTCAAGTTAAACATTTGCTCTTTTGGAACTTCCTCAATGAGAGGAATCAGACTCATAGCCAACACATAAGCATTGCTTTTCTGCTGTTCCATGACAGTCACAACAGACTTCAAAGAAGTCATGAGTTCTTCATTATCATTACTTTTATTTATTTTTTTCGCTTACTCTCTTGCATTTCCTCGAGTCGCTCCAGCAACCTGGCGTCGCGAGGCAGTGTTCTCCTCAGATTCCTGCACCTCTGAGGTTGTTGGCCTTTCTTGTGTCTCACTTCCAGCCTCACCCACACAATCCAGATTTGAATTGCTGTTGTCATCAAGGGTAATAGCTAGCGGTATATTATCCTGCGTTCTGTTTGGAAATGACACATCTGACAAAGGGAAACGAAATTTCAATAAATGTACACACAAGCATTCTGTTTTGTAGTTCTGTCCTGGAACTAGAAGAGAAAATATTCATTGTTAACTCTTCCACAGTATACTTACGTACTTATCCGGCATCGAAATGATAAGAAATAAAGAGGCCACAAGTGATGAAGATAGTGCAAGTACAAAGGAGCATAATACAAAACAAATTTTTTTAAAAACATTGTTTAGATATTAAGGTGCGTACACACACACTACAGAAAGCTACAGTACAGAAGCCATTGCCTTCTGTACTGCGTGTGTCCACTCCTTTTTACATGTTTTATGCGAATTCTTCAGCGATGTTATGTGTACGAAGTAGACACCGTACAAATGTCTGTATGCATTTGTCGTATCAGATGTTGTACAATTACAGGCATTAAAGGACAGTTTGGCTACAAACTGCAGATTAAAGGTGGCTTGCAATAAGTTGTAGATCAGAGAGGGATTGTATCTGTTGGTAACTTGTATGTCAAAGTGATTAGTGTATGGCCACCGTATTGGAATGGTGAATGTAACTTACATTCCTTGCCAAAAATGTATGATGTGTACTATGCTGTATGTGACAATGTGCATACAAAGCATAAGCCTTCCATAAAAAAAACAAAAACTTACTCTCTCAGCTCGACGCATGGCCGAAGAAACTGCATGTTCTCCCGATACTTATAAGGCGTTCTAGTTGAAGCTCCAGCACCACTTCTACTTTCTTGGATTTCTAACTTTAAATCTCTGATGTAACTGTCCTTGACAGATCTCCATCTTGTTTTAGCTTCAAATCCTGAAAGAAGAACACAACATCATATTTCATTTCAATATATTACACATAGCCCAATCATCAATAGTGGTTGAATGCCACATGCAGGTGGTCCCCAGTGACAGCTAGGCAGGTGGTCCCCAGTGATAGGTAGGCAGATAGGCCCCAGTGACAGCTAGGCAGATAGGCCCCAGTGACAGGCAGGCAGGTGGTCCCCAGTGATAGGTAGGCAGGTGGTCCCCAGTGATAGGTAGGCAGATAGGCCCCAGTGACAGCTAGGCAGGTGGTCCCCAGTGATAGGTAGGCAGGTGGTCCCCAGTGATAGGTAGGCAGGTGGTCCCCAGTGATAGGTAGGCAGGTGGTCCCCAGTGATAGGTAGGCAGGTGGTCCCCAGTGATAGGTAGGCAGGTGGTCCCCAGTGATAGGTAGGCAGGTGGTCCCCAGTGATAGGTAGGCAGATAGGCCCCAGTGACAGCTAGGCAGATAGGCCCCAGTGACAGGCAGGCAGGTGGTCCCCAGTGATAGGTAGGCAGGTGGTCCCCAGTGATAGGTAGGCAGATAGGCCCCAGTGACAGCTAGGCAGATAGGCCCCAGTGACAGCTAGGCAGATAGGCCCCAGTGACAGGCAGGCAGGTGGTCCCCAGTGATAGGTAGGCAGATAGGCCCCAGTGACAGCTAGGCAGGTGGTCCCCAGTGATAGGTAGGCAGGTGGTCCCCAGTGATAGGTAGGCAGGTGGTCCCCAGTGATAGGTAGGCAGATAGGCCCCAGTGACAGCTAGGCAGATAGGTCCCAGTGACAGGCAGGCAGGTGGTCCCCAGTGATAGGTAGGCAGGTGGTCCCCAGTGATAGGTAGGCAGGTGGTCCCCAGTGATAGGTAGGCAGATAGGCCCCAGTGACAGCTAGGCAGATAGGCCCCAGTGACAGGCAGGCAGGTGGTCCCCAGTGATAGGTAGGCAGGTGGTCCCCAGTGATAGGTAGGCAGGTGGTCCCCAGTGATAGGTAGGCAGGTGGTCCCCAGTGATAGGTAGGCAGGTGGTCCCCAGTGATAGGTAGGCAGATAGGCCCCAGTGACAGCTAGGCAGATAGGTCCCAGTGACAGGCAGGCAGGTGGTCCCCAGTGATAGGTAGGCAGGTGGTCCCCAGTGATAGGTAGGCAGGTGGTCCCCAGTGATAGGTAGGCAGATAGGCCCCAGTGACAGCTAGGCAGATAGGCCCCAGTGACAGGCAGGCAGGTGGTCCCCAGTGATAGGTAGGCAGGTGGTCCCCAGTGACAGCTAGGCAGGTGGTCCCCAGTGATAGGTAGGCAGATAGGCCCCAGTGATAGGTAGGCAGGTGGTCCCCAGTGATAGGTAGGCAGATAGGCCCCAGTGACAGCTAGGCAGATAGGCCCCAGTGACAGGCAGGCAGGTGGTCCCCAGTGACAGCTAGGCAGGTGGTCCCCAGTGATAGGTAGGCAGATAGGCCCCAGTACACACCAACAGTGGTCCCCATGCACTTACCAAGTTCCTCTCGCTGTAATTCAGTGAAATCATCTCATTCCTCAGTATAGAAGGTCTGTGCTATCTGCATCCAGATGTACATGGCACGGTTCCCCTCTTTGTACCTGGGATGCCCCTTGTCATAGAGTTCAGGATGCTCCTGAACCCTCACTATCAGCTCCTCTGTACAAATTAGCTTCCGGACGACTGTTCCCCCGCTATTGCGTGCGGAGCCCGAGCCGCGCCCTCCTCTCTTCTTCCTCGCCGCTATCTTGCAAAGGAAGTGCATCACGCCGGATGTCAGCTACACTTCCGACGAGAAACGCACCTCCGAATACGCATACAAAAACGCATGCCATGCGTTTTTAGTGCGCGCCCATTGACTTTCATTGCAATGCGTTTCTGTGCGCGACGCACAGAAATGCATCCAACTATGCGTTTCTGACACGCATACGTTTGCCACGCGTATATGTGAACGAGGGCCATACCTTTGTATTGATTTTTCTGGCCCTCGTAAAACGCACATAAAACGCGTACCTTAAAAACGGACACAAACGCGTGCAGTGTGAACGGGGCCTAAAAATCCACTATAAATTATTATTTTTCCTATGTCGTTATCACTGACAGCAGGTATTATTACACGTATAGTTCTGACAGATATTTGACTACTACATCTTTTTGTGGGGATTCCAAAAAGTCTCCTTTATTCATTCATTGCACATTTGAAGCCATGATTGCCTACTACTGCAGATCCAGATGGCAGTTCATCTGCACATTCATCATAATCAACATACAGAAGATGGGAAGTCTTCTATTCCAGGTCTTTTCAACCTTTGCACTAATTGTACCTCTTTTATCGCCTGACAATTTTCAAGTACCACCAGTGTACCTACACAGCAGAGCGGATACGATCGTGCTCAGCTGTTTCCACCACAGTCTGAATGGAGAGCTGCTATTGCGTGCTCCAAGTGCCCACAAGAAGATCTTCGGGGGGGGGGGGGGGGTCCCAGTTCCCAGTTCCCAGCGCTGGATAGGTGTTTGATTTGGACACTGGTCTTTTTTGAAAACTAAGATCTTCCATTTTAATAGCTCTGTTGTGAGCATGTATTGTAAGTGCTGAGGGTTAATAATTGTTTGCATGTAAATTGACCACATCCCTTAGTATGCACTTCTTTTCCCTTTATTTACGATAGGTCCCAGTGGCATAACTACCGTTGATTTTCCCTGTGCAAGCTCAACCCTTTATTTAATGATGTTAAGGGGCCCATACACCTAACAATTTTCCCGCTGATATACAGCAGATTCGATCACAGCGATCGAATCTGAGGTAAAATCGTTGCGCAAACGCTGACAGAACGATCGATTTCCGTCCAAAATCAATAGTTCCCGTCGATCCGTCTATGCGGAAGATTTTGCTCGATCGCCGGCGGGTTGGGAGTGCGTTGACAGCGGCGTACGAATGCCCGACGACCGACGCTAGCTGCAATACATTACCTGGTCCGCCGCCATGTGTCCCCGCTCTCTCCGCTCTCTTCTTCTCCGCGCTGGGCTCCGAGTCCATCTGGCTTCACTGAACTTCCTGTCCCGGCAGGAAGGTCAGTGAAGCCAGCCGGACTCGGAGCCCAGCGTGGAGAAGAAGACAGCGGGGACAGGTAATGTATAGCTGGCAGGGGGGAGGGGGGGGCAGCGGCAGATTCACAGATGGTGAATCGATTCACAATCTGTTTGCAGTAAAGGCAGCCATATGATCCCTCTCTGATCAGATTCGATCAGAGAGGGATCTATCTGTTGGTCGATCTGATGGCAAATCGACCAGTGTATGGCTACCTTTAGTGGTAGAGTTTGTCACTCCTTGGAGAAAATACTGATATATGTGCATACATGAGTCCCCTTTTTTTAAAAGTTAAGAACTAGAATTGCCTTCAGCTTGAAAATAGGTTCTAGAGCATGAAGAGTTTGCTTGCGTGTTGATGCAGATTAGGGACCGATTCTAGGGAGGGAACCACGATTAAGTGAATTGAGCAAGTACAAAAGATTCTTCAGTCTTTTTTGTAAACTATGAACATCCATTTTGACTCAGTTGCTATTATTAGGCCCGGTTCACACTTGTGTTCATACCGGTCGATCGGATTCGTTTTCAATTTGTCTGCCTTCCGCTGTTTCCGTTTTGTTTCCCCATATCCCCCCCCCCACCCCCCCCCCCCCCCCCCCCCGAGACCCCATCAGCAAAGTTAATTCTGCTGGATAGAATGCTCCATTTCTTCACTAGTGTGAAGAAACGTTCCATTTTCTCATTGCCCCCAATGCATGCTTTCATTTCAGTTCCACTGGGCTCAGCAATCCGGAAGAATAACTGCAGCAGGAAACTTGCAGTCCATTTAGCCGATCGTGCAGAACGGATCTGTTTGAATGGATGGATGTGAACGGATCCATAGGTTAACATGGGATACATTGCTTGCAAGAGCTTCGCTCACTGGCTTAGAACAATTCAAAAGGAAGAAAAATCCAAACGGAAGCTGGTGGAGAGGATAGATGTGCATCTCAGATTTCATAACTGTACTCTGTTATATGAGCAGTCATTTCTCTGGATTGACACCTATTCTAAGTTCAGATAGCCGCACCTCTATAACCACCTTCATTGCATTTGAATTGACTTGCAGGGAAGCCTAACCACAGAATGTAAGAAACACAAAGTGCGGGGGGGGGGGGGGGGGGATCTGGGGGGAACCAAGAGCCCAATATGGTGTAGTATGTACTGATTAAAAGTGGTAATAAATGGCCTAAGATTAATACTCTCCAAAGTGGGTTACCTCTAAGACAATCGCTGTGTAGTCTGGTAGGGAGAATAAACCCAACCCCACTTGAGTTAAGAAGTCACTCTCTGTAGTTTCTGGAAGCAAGGGGTAACACCCCTCCACCAACGGTGGACAGAAGATAGCGTTCATGTAAAAAGGCACCTGGGAAAAAGGGTGCGGGGTATTGCTGCTAATAGAATATTGTTAAAATTACTGATATTCTAAAACTACTGATAATCTACAACTTAATTCCAATAGTAAAATCTCTGTAATCTTTATGATATTTTAGTATATCTTAACCTTACCCTACTCTTAGAACACTTCCTCTACCGACGCCTTACCCTAAGACCTCCATGTACCAATGCCTAACCATTAACCCTCCCTCTACCTATGCCTAGCCCTTAACCCCCCCCCCTTTCCTCAGATGGTGCCTAACACTTAACCACCCCCTCCTAATCTTAACCTACCCCTCTGCCACAAAGTTGTGGTTTTGCAACATAGAGGGGAAATTTGGGCACACGGAAGTGCCCAATAAAATTGTGGGCACCGAGGCTTGCCGATATGCAAATTGCAGCATTACATAGCTGGCTTGGAGCGCGCCCGAATTTCCATTCTTTGCCACAAATCGTGGCTTTTATAATAGGCGCCTATGGCGGTCAGAGATGCCTATGAAGATAACATTTGGTAAGTGCAGTGTACTTCAATAAAGATTTTTTTTTTCAAATAGATCAATTATGTCTTCTGTCGGGAAATAGGTCCACCACTATCTCCCATTTTAAGCAGTTTTTAGTATATTTTATATTTATTTTATATGTTTTACCCAGTGTTTTACATTAGTTACAGCGTGTGCTCAACAAGTATAAGCAATGCTGAAATGCAGGCTACACAAAAAGAACTGAGTCCAAATGAGAACCTCCAATCCCACAATCTGACAATAAACCCGGAGTCAGGAGACCATTATTATTTACAGTAAAATCTTGGATTGAGAGTAACTTGGTTTGAGAGCGCTTTGCAAATGTTTCTGAAATTGTGACTTGATATACAAGCAACATCTTGATATATAAGCAAAAAACGTATACAGGTGTCACATCATCACAACTGAGCCAATGGTTCGTCTCCCTTTGACGCTGTAGGATTGTATTTAATATGAGTGCAGGAACTGTACGATTTCACATTTTCATGAAATCCTCAAAAGTAGGCAAAAGTAACCATCACTGGATAAGTTCCTTGTGAGTGCCACACCCCAAAATAGCTTGGTGTGAGCCAACAGATAGCAATGATTCTGTTAGTTATAATGAAAGTCATGTTTATATTATATAGAAACCCACCTTTGGGTGCTTGAACCTTGTCCCAGCCTTGCCTCTACCTAGTTCAATAGACCCGAGGCCACCTTGCAGCGAGTGATATTACAGATTAGTCAGAACATCGATCTGCATACCTGTTCTGGGTCAGTCAGTGACTCTGAAAATATTAGAGGCCGAGGATCAGCACAACTGTAATCTGAGTATTACATTATGCCATTTTTGAAAGTGACTAATAAACCAAAGGCTTCCCCCTGAGGTGACATCCCTACCTTTCTGCCTTCAGTGTTTCCTGCTGCTGCTCAGTTGGACATACAGCTCTCCTCAGAGCTCCAGCGGGCTGCAAGTTTCCCCTCACAGTTTAGCCAGCTGTCAGGTTTGCTTTAAGACTAGAATGAATTTGCTGCTAGTCTGCAAGTGGAAATATAAGGAGACAAATCAGTAAATGACATTAAAGCTTTCTAGCCTGTTTGCCTTTGTATGTCCTTCCTTTTCTACAGTAGTAAGACAGACAGATGGGTGGGGAGGCCTAAGCACAAAAGTGTGCTAAAATGTGGCATTACCATAAATACCAGGCAATTTCATTCCTCTTTCAGGGGGACATAATAGGTCACAATATTTCCATCCACAGGAGCTGCATATAAGGAGGTTGGCAATAAAGAATAATTTACTATTGATAATTTGACATTTTTTCAGGCCAAGAAAGGGCCGGAAAGATAAAAGATAAATACAGTGCAACGGATGCGTCTGATCTGCAATTACCATGTCAGGTCTTACCACAGTGATAAGAAAGTATGACAGCTTTCCCTTGAATTCTGTCCCCACCTGCGTGTTTTCTGCTTCTCGCTGTAAAACAGGTGCAATCTATCATATTAATCCAATGCTTCTTCTCTTTTTCAAGGTTCCTCCGTCCATCTTTAGGAAAGAGAGAAGTGCTATTGAATGGGTCCTCTCGGCAACAGGTAACAATAACCTTACATTTGCATTTCCAAATATATGATTCATATAATACTACCATCTGCAACGCCTTCCCAAAACTAGGTTTAATCAATAGCAAATGTATGTTTTACATGCAATACTGTATGTTTTATTTATGTTTAGTGCAATAGTGAAAATCTAAACTAATATTCAAGCTGATGCTATGAAACATTTTAGTTAGTGGGCAGAAAGGGCACCTCGCTAGACTGAAGAACCTTGCTAGACTGAAGAGCCAATTAAGGATGCCATTTTGATTGTGGGATTCTATTGATCTTATAGCTCTGTCCTGTGATGCTCCAGGAAGTGGGATTGTGCTCAGAATTACATTTTTGCTCTAAAACATTAAACATAGTACAAAATGAATATGAAGCACTATAAGACTGGGCTGATGTCATTTGAATGCATATTTACACCTCACTTAAGCTGATATCATTGCTGACTGCAGGACAAATTATCAGTTAGACTTGTAATTAGGGAGTAAACAAAGGTGAAAAAGTTCTCTGCTTCCTTCCTAGGTACATCAACAGTTTCATTCCTAGATTCACATGTCCTTCTTTCATTACCTGACTTGAATCCCCCCAATATGGTAACTCTTAAGTCTCCTGTGGTGTGAGCAGGTGTTTTGAAGTGCAGTCAGTCCTACAGGGGTCTCATTGTCTTTGTCTTTATTTTCCACTGTGTAGCAGTACATGTTGAGCCCACCTGCCCACAGCATGGGAGACTTAAAGGGGGATTCAAGTCAGGTAATGAAAGGACATGTTTATGAAACTATTTAGAGTTTATGAAACTATTTAGACGTTTGAAGGATGGGCTTAACATCAAACCTGGCTTTATGATAAACTGCCTGACCTGACTGCCACTGTAGAACAGTTTTTGAAGTGTAAATGATGCACTTTGATGATATGTCTTTGCACATAAACAGTATTTACTTTCCTTTTTAATTTTAAAATATGTACCCTTACCTGCCAATACCACTGCATTGAACTTCAATACGGCAACAGGACATATCAGCAGCTAAAAGTTACAAATTGGATCTGTAGATAGAAACCTACATTTTGATAAAATGGTGGCCTGTTGTATTGTTACACCTCTGTTGACTCCGGGAGTCCAATAGGAGAGTGTAGAGCAGATCTGCAAGTAGTCCTAAAAACTACAAAGTCTGCACTGCCCAGATAGGTAAATTTGCATTTTTCTGGACCAGTCATTTCAAAAACTGTCATAAAACCACACTCACTGGTAGTGCTGGTGTTTGAATTCATCATATTGAACTTGGAACACACAAACAACACACTTCAGCACCATTTCAGTACCAAACAAGCAGACAGAATCGGGGGAGTTCAGTTAGTTGTGCCTCACGGTGTGTTTCATGTGACCCCTATACTTCCTCCTCTCAGCTTTGGAAGGAGGAGCTTGGACCGTTCCTAGTTCATTACAGTTACTACATATTTTTGCCTGATGAAGCCGGTCACACCTGCAAAACGCATTGCACAGTGGAGTATTAAATGAAGTCATATTTACTTGAATTTGACAAAACTGAGTCATCTATGGGAAGGTAAGTCCACCACTACCTCGATTTTTAAACTGCTTTAAGTGTATACTATCCCATTTTGGCGTCTCTGTTCTAGTAATACCGGCATGTATAGTTTGGTGTTTGGGAGTATTTGGGTGTTCTGAATTCAGTATGCTAAAGTCGAAAACCATCACTACTCACTGGCTTGCCTGGTGTTTTCTTGTGGTGATTTTGGCAGTAGGAAAGAGTCTGCAGTTTCAGTTGTTGGGGCATAGTATAATGCGCTGTGATGGATCAGCCCATTTAGTGCAGCTAGAGAAGGAGTAATACTTGGGTGTGTCTGCCCATAACTCAGTTTCCCTATGAAGCAGGAAACCACAGGGTGTATGGAAATTGTAAGGCCCAGTTCACATTAGAAAATTTGAGCCAAACGGATCCGCTTCACCGGATCCGGATGGCTCTATGCACATTGGCAAACGGATTGGGAAAACTCATCTGATCACCGATGGATCGGATCAGTTTTCACTCCGTTTGCCAGAAAATACATACCTAATGGCAGCGGCAGCTGCTTCTCTCTTCTTGCGCTGTGATTACACAGCACGTCATGTGACTAGTCACATGAAGCGGAAGAAGACGGAAGCTTCTACCGTTGGCCTTTAGGTATGTATCAGAGGCCTGGTTACCCTCGCACACCCACCCGCCCGACTGCTGCACATTCCCTCACCCTCCCGCCAGTCAGGTTCACTTCGCCACATCCCCCCATCCCCCGTGGAACGGTCTGTTTCTTCACTAGGGTAAAGAAACGTTCCGTTTTCCATTGCCCCAATGCAGCAGCATTTTTTGTCCAGATCCGTTCTGCTGGGCAGAACGGTCTGAAAGATTACGGCCTGCAGCATTTTTTTGGTCAGGAGAACGGAACGTACGGAACGTATCTGTACCAACAGACGCATGTGAATGGTCCAATAGGTTAACATTGGATCCTTTCACACCCGTTCCGTTTGTACAGTATACGTTCCAGTTAGGTTCCATAAAAAAACGCAGATGTGAACCGGGCCTAATCCATGGCAGATTTCTCTCCCCAGTATGGTGAAAGACCAGTAAGTAGCACCACTACTGTTCATGTATTTTCTATTTCAAACACAGCTACATTGGCTCCCTTCCAAGTAATTTAATGTTTGTTTTGTCTTAGCAGAAGCCATTCAGAATTATATTACACAATGGAAAGTGCAAACTGCAGTTACATGATGTGTTTGCAAGCTTTGTGTAAAATGCAAGGCAATGGTAGGTGGTTAGTTTGTTGGGCTAATTTTCATGCCTAGAATTCCACTTAAATGAGGCTCTGATTGCTGTGAAAGCATCTTTTCTTTTCTCACCAATTTGTAAAAATCAAACCATTTGCTGTGTTGCTGTTTCAAGCACTGTTGTACAATACATTTGGAGGTTGATTCGCAAAAGGCCAGTAACATTCCCACCGTGGTGAAAATTGTTGTGCAGATTGCGCAACAAGCGTTACCGTAGCAAGGCACATAAACAGTGTACCTTGCGTTGACTGTGTACACGCGTTGCTATGGTAATGCTCGGCGCAATGAACGTTATGGCTTTCACTACAGACAGATATCATGGCCGCCCGGTGGGCAATGTCACCGGCCTTTTCTGAATCAACCCCATTGTCTCTGCAAATGTCTACAAGTTAGGGACCCTTTAACCACTTACCGCCAGCCCGCCCTTTAAAATGTCCTGTTTGTCCCTCTTAACAGTCACGGGATGTTTTAAAAGGTCCCCACCCTTCCCTACTATCCCCGAGCGATCACCTAGTGGTAAAAGAAATACATACAATGGTAAAAAGAGACATTTTTACACTACATTTTACACATCACATACTTTAAGTTAAATAAAAACAAATTAATACCTCTTTCTCCCCTCCCTTGCGCCCCATAGTTATCAAAATAAAACGCACAAAAAAATGACAGCATTAAAAAAAATGCATAAATAGTTACTAGGGATTGTCGGAATGCCAATTTCCGATTCCGCGGTAAATCCGCATTCCGTCATGTGCCGATTCCGCTTTCCGCTACCAATTTCCGCATTTCAATGCGGAATTTCCGCCGGAAATCGCGGAAATTCCACCCGACTTTAACATCGATTTTCTCAAAAACTATAAAGTATTTTTGCAAACTTTTTTTTGCATCTTGTTCACAAGATTCGGTTTAATAAACCCTGAACATTTGGTGTTTTTGAGAAAATCGATGTTTAAGTCGGGTAGAATTTCCGCGACGTCCGGCGGAAATTTCCGCGATTTCCAGCGGAAATTGCTTGCATTACCGATTTCCGCATTCCGATGCGGAAATGCAATCTCCGATCGGAATTTCGGAAATTGCATTTCCGCGGAATCCGAATGAGCATCCCTAATAGTTACGTTTGGGACTCTGTTTTTTTTTTTACTATATATGGCATGAGGGTATATTACAGTTTTATTTGCATATATGGGATTGTAATAAGGGACGGACGCAAAAATGAAAAAATGCACCTTTATTTTCAAATAACATATTGTCGCCATACATTGTACTAGGGACATAATTTAAACATTGTAATAACCGGGACAAATAGGCAAATAAAATACGTGGACTTTTTTCACAGTAGCATGTTTTATTTTAAGACTATAATGGCTGAAAACTGAGAAATAATGATTTTTTTCCCCATTTTTTTCTTATTATTCCTGTTAAAATGCATTTAGAATAAAATAATTTTTAGCACAATGTACTACCCAAAGAAAGCCTAATTGGTGACAAAGAAAAAACAAAGTCTGTGATCCCCGCGTGCGCCATAGATTAGGTAAGACACTGCCACTATACTTCCTACATATATGGGGGAGCAAAGACAGGGGAGTGAGCGAAGGCACCGGGGGAACACGGACACACACTAGGGACAGAAGCAGGGACTATGCTGGGAATCCCCGACATGGCGGTGGGTCGGCAGTTCGTATTAGTGGGCGTTTGTAAGTCAGGAATTACCTGCATTCACCATATAAGATGCAGGGAATTTTTCTCCCCATTTTTGGCGGAGAAAAAGTATGTCTTATACAGCGGGGAAATTTGGTAGCCACACGTTAATTTCAGCATCAGGTATTAGATATTATTTAGATATTCCAATAGTGGCGTTAAGGTTGGTAATTTGCATGCCACTGTTGCCGTCTCTTTCTAATGTTAACTTAACACTCGCCTCATAACACGTCAAAATCTAACCACCCCCTACCATATTAAACAGCCAAATTCTCGGCGGCACCAATTCAACACTCCTGTTGCATGCTGCGGTGATAGCTGGAGTTTTTCTATATGATTACAGACCTCTGGTGCACAATTTAATCACTCGGCCAAAAACTTACCAAGTGGCCTAATTCACCAATCGGGCTGTGTGCCCAAATTAACTGACTCATTTTAGCTCTATTATCTTTCAGGAACTGCCTCACTTACACAAGTTATTAATAGGACTAGTAAACTGTGTACCCATGTTTATCTCATTGTGCCACATGTCAGTTCTGTACACTTTAAGGAGGAAATGGAGTAGCCCATATTTGTAGGCCTCTTTATTTTTGATTTTTAGATCTTTGGTGCTGCAAACACAGAAGTGTACATCTGACAATAGATATGCGCCTGATTAAAGGGGCCCATACACTCAGCCGATTTTCTGGCCGACCGATCGATCAAAATCGATTGATCGATTGCAAATCGGTTGGCCAATCGACCCATCGACGGCCAATTTCGATGGATTTCCATCGAACTTGCAGGGTGGAAAATCTAGGTCGATCTGTTGAGATTGCTTATCATTTTGCATTGGCCCTAATGGAAATCTGATGGCAAAAAAATGCCATCAGATCGTTTTTCAATAGATTTCAAACTGAAATCTATTGGAATTCTATTCTAGTAAAAAATGTTCCTTTTACACCTCAGATAGATAAGAATTCCATCTGATGATCTATCTGCTGCTAATCTGACGAGTGTATGGGCACCTTAAAAGCATTTTCCTCTTGTTTTATTATCATTATACAGTACAATGCTTTTATAGTGATTTAACAAGGTAGCATAACAGTTTAACAGGTCTAGGAACAAAAAAAACACACAAGTCCTGCTATAAATCGTCAAGATGATTTATATTCTGCAGATCCCGAGGTTTTATTGCTGAAGCCCTTCCTTTATAAAGTCAGTGCGATGCTGCGTTGTTTGTACTGCCTTTGTGTCTGGGATTTGTGGTAACAGACACCTGCCGTCACCTGAAACGGGGAAAGGTTTCTTGGGTACTTCTAGCATTAAAATGCAGAGTCTTAAGTGTTTATGAATTCCTGGCATGCCTCCCTTCTCCAAAAGAGACCCCAGCATCTGTCCTTACATTCCAAACCATCTTGTGTAAAGTAATGGCTTGTATGCCATCTGTACATCCATTTATTTATTTATTTTTTTCAAGCAGTTTCAGTATACAATCAACGAAAGACTGCGTGTATCCTACAAATTTGGGCTATTACGTGTATTTTTTCCTGAATTTAAATATGGCAGGTTATAGGAATGTGCAATGTATTTGTGGAACTTGCATTTGACCTTTTCAAGCAACAATATGCTAAAAACCTCAGTTTTTGTAGAAAAAAATGAAAATTGTTACCTGTGATTTCTTTTCTTCCATTTATTCTATTTCCATTTATTTTTCTCCTTGTTAGAGGTCACGCCAAGTCATATTAAATAAAAATGTTAATTCACTACTCTATTGTTGTACCTTTACTGTTTACAGAAATGTTCATTGTTACGCTTGACGTACACATTTTAATTATGTATGTCGGTTTCTTTCTCTATCTCCGTAGTTAAAAATATTCTTAATTTAGATTAACTTTTATTTATTGTATCTTTTTTAATTTTATAGTGCTGACGTGTTTCACGGTTAGTTTATAAAATGTGGATTTGCCTTCTTAAAACAGAATGCACTTGAAATTATTGAGCTTATCATAAGGAAAAGGTACTCCCATGACACATCACTTCTGCTCAGAGAGTGAATATGCAAATCACTTCTTTATGTCCCTGAAAGCCAACCACTGAGGGCCTGTTTCCACTACACGCAGATTGGATGCAGAAAAACTGACTCCAATGAATGTCTATGGGCCTGTTTCCACTAAACACAATTTTTCTGATGCAGGTTTTCCCATAGGCATTCATTGGAGTCAGTTTTTCTGCATCCATTCTGCATCCAATCTGTGGGTAGTGGAAACAGGATTGGTGGAATCCAGTGTGCCTATAGCCTATTAATTTTACAGAGCCACGTAGGGTTTATAGCACCATTCACGCCTGCTTCTATGTCTAAAGACCCTCCTTCCCTCCTCCTCTCATGAACTGAACTGTAACTGCTCATGTCTGCAGAGAGGGTTAATTTATTTAATGAGGCTCATACACATGTCCAACTTAATGCACAACTAACCTCACAACATAACCAACCATACAACACGTTTTTTACCTTACAAGTACGTGCACACACGCCAACCAACTAAACAACCAATTCACTTAAATACTATGTGTGCAAGCTAAATGACAAACTGCACAACATGTATGTATTCAAAAACAACAAAGTTGTTCAAAAAGCTTGTACACGCGTTCCAACCAGGGCCGGATTTTTACTTTTTACATCCCAAGGCTCACTATCACCAGCTGCCCCCAGACTGACAGCATCCTAAACTTCCCACCCAACACAGCTGCAATTAGATTGTAGGCTCCTCTGAGGACAGTTAGGGACCTGATGGCACAGATTAGATTGTAAGCTCCTTGGCGAGCGGCACATTCATTGACTGTCAGACAGTTTAGAGGTCACTGTAGGTGCCTGTTCGCTTCCGCTTTATCCCCCAAGTGCCAGATCTGGCTGTTGGTAGCCACCCACCCATACATGCAAACTCTGGGTAGCAGGATGAATGTTTGGCAGGCTAACTGCTACTGCCACTCTGCTCCCCACAGCCCGCCCCTTGCTTTCCTGGTGCCCTAGGCCGTGGCCTTGCCTGAAATCTGGCCATGGTTCCAACCTGCATGATAGTTGGTCAGATTGATCCATCGGTTGGATCTGGCAAACAACCTGTTATCAGTATGTCTCTGTGCAACAAAGGCTGCCTATTACTGTTTGAGGGTCTTAGCCACCCTATGTGCAAATGCTTAAATCAATAATCTTTCCAGACATACAGTATCTAAAAAAAATATAAATTCTGTTTATTAGGGACACATCACTTTAAGAGATTAAAAACAATACATTTAATATCCCCCAATGTTGCAAATAAGCAATCCCCCTCCCAACAGTTTGGTAATACAATAGATGCCAATGATAGATGCTATATAGCCGGGGTTCCTTAGCAAAAAAGTGTTGTTATCAGCATCTGGGATTTTTTAGCACAGGGATCCTCGAAAATATTTCTGCATGCACCTGTTTATTAAAGACAGTGTTTACCAGTGGGTAATATCATCTCAAGTTCCCCTTTACACATATTGTATATCATCGCCAGGACTGCTTCATAAATGTGTTTTAATTCCCCCCCCCTTATGCTTTGAATTGACTTAAAATAGTTATTCAGGTTTAGAGTTTTCAGGTTTAGGATCTGTGTCATATTATGTGTGGCCATTGTCTTTACTGGAAAGATTTTTCTTCTGTTTACTTTACTAATACTACAACTATATACATTATAGAAGTGTTTGGTAAGGACGCATCTATTTGTTTGGTGAGAGTGTCTTGAGGGGTTATTTAAGGGAGCATGTATTGAATCGCTGCATGGTGAGTTGGGCACTGGGAGATGCCGAAAGTAGAAATATTGAAAATGTAATATCACTGATATTTTACTATAGTCTTACCCTGCACCCAATTCTCACACTAACCCTTCCTCCTAATACCTTACACGTATCCCCCTCCTTGTGCCTAACACTAATCCCCCTCTTTGTGCCAGTACTCACCCTCCAAATGCCTAACACTATCCCCTCCCCTAATCCTAACACTAACTTGGAATTACTAGCCATTCGGATACTACTTTCCAATTGGCTAGTACTGGTTGTAGTGGATCTGCAGGCAATTGGCTATATCGGGCACCCAACTCACCGCCTCCGCACAGAATAGCCGCAATTAACATTCGGGTCTATTACGCGGCTGTTGGAGAGGGCATTCATTCCAGGATTTTTATTGTAGTTTTTAGTAGTATTGAAAGTGGTTAGAAACTTTAAATGGGTTTTACTACTGCAGAAAGATTGCAGAGTGGAGTTTGCGGTTGGACAGGTATCTGGAGACTAGTGGGGGGAGGGAGGGGTTATGGAGAGCTTTATAGGTTAGAGCAGGGCCGGCCCTAGACTTTTTGCCACCTGAGGAAAAAATGATTGCTGCCGCCGCCCCCCCGTGGGGGGTTCCGCCGCCGCCGAGCTGGAGGGGTAGCGGGCAGGACGGGGGTATTGGGCCTAGCGGCGGGGAGGGGGGTCGGACTCCCCCCTCCCTCGCCTGGGTCCCCCGTCCTCCGCTCCCCTCCAGCCTTAAATAGATAAGAAGCGCAACTCGTAAGAGGCAGTGGGCGGGGAGGACTCACCTCTTCCTCGCTCGATCCAGCGTGCGCTCCACTGACGTCCCTTCCTGCAGCGCCGTCCACTTACAATACAGTGGGCGGCGTTGCAGGAAGGTGACGTCAGTGGAGCACACGCTGGATCGAGGAAGAGGTGAGTCCTCCCCGCCCACTGCCTCTTACGAGTTGCGCTTCTTATCTATTTAAGGCTGGAGGGGAGCGGAGGACGGGGGACCCAGGCGAGGGAGGGGGGGGGTCCGACCCCCCCCCTCCCCGCCGCTAGGCCCAATACCCCCGTCCTGCCCGCTACCCCTCCAGCTGGGCGGCCGGCTCCCCGCACCCACCGATGGGCGGATGCCGACCCTAGAGATTTGCCGCCTGAGGCAAAAGTTTCACCCCGCCTCACGAGCGGGCCGGCCCTGGGTTAGAGTTAATAGTTTGAAGTGGATCCTCTGGTTAATTGGCAGCCAATTTAGAGCTTGACAGAGAGGAATAGCAGATGAATGAGTCGAGCAGCCAATATCCGTACAAATTGGAGGGGTGCCATTCTGTTAGTTGCTAGTCCACAACATAGTATGTTACAATGTAAGTATATAGGTAAGTATATGCACCTTGTATTGGGTGAAAAAAGGTGCTATGTGAGATTTTTTTTTGAGCTGGAGCTGACAGGAGCTGGTTAGGGGGTGAATGTGAGGAATAAATGAGAGAGGAATCAATTACTACTTCTAAGCAAGGTGATTTGGGAACTGAAGTTATAGGGGTCTTATTTACATTTTTGGTTATATCAGGCATAAAAGTGGACAGAGATAGTGGTGAAATGATAAGTTCTGTTAAACTTGTATTAAGTTTTAAGAAGTTAGAAGGTCATGAAAGAGCATGTAGCAGACAAGGAATCAGGAACACATGTAAGGAGGGAGTTAAGGTCTGGGGCTAAGAGGTATAGTTGTATATCATCTGCATATAAGTGGTATTGAAAACTAAATGAGTTTATTAAGTTATTGAGACCATGCATGTAGATGGAAAAGAGGAGGGGACCAAGGATAGAGCCCTGAGGTATCACCATGGACAAAGGATGTGGATAAGCAATCTGATCTGAGTAAGGTGCCTACACACATCCAATTTTGATTGGCCAATTTCACCACTTTCATGTAGTATGAGAGCTCAGCTTACCTACATAATATGTAGGGAATAGGGATTTAAAAGCACTAAACAAGGCCTTTGGATTAACCATTTGAGGACTGCGGTGTTAGCCCCCTAGTGACCAGGACATTTATTACTAAAACGGCCACTGCAGCTTTAAGGCCAAGCTGCAGGGCCGAACAACTCAGCACACAAGTGATCCCCCCACCCTTTTCTCCCCACCAACAGAGCTCTCTGTTGGTGGGGTCTGATCGCCCCCCAGATGTTTGTTTTTTGTTTTGTAAATATTTATTTTATAATTTTTCAAATAAAATGTGCTATTTTTTTTATTTGTATTATGTCCCTCCCTCCCCTGGCCAGCCAATCACTGCAAATGGCTGTGATAGGCTTCAGCGTGGGATTTTCATGGAGCTTTGGTGATTCAATATGTAAACTGTTAGCTCTTGAGATGAGTGTTGAGGGATAAAAATAAAAACTAGTTATGGATTCAAACTCCCCCTTTTCCTCCATCCAAAAATATTAATAATGATTGTTGTCTCTCTCACTCTTTTGGTGACCATACATGGTACAATAAAATCGTTCAATTATCCCATTTATTCGATCTAAATGATCGAATCGAATGAAAGTTGAAAAAAAAAATTTCGATCAAGAAATTCGAATGATTATCACGTTTTTTTGAGAAAAATCAGATCGGACATGCTGGAAAAATCTTTATATTCGATCTAACGGAATAATCGAACTAAATTATCTAATCGAAAAAAAATGAAAAATTGTACCATGTATGGCCACCTTTTGAGAGATGTTGCCACTTCCTCTCTGGAAAGGCAGTGACAAGCATTTTGTGTCATCGGTGTGTCATGACTAACGTTCTTTTATATACTGTAATGAAGTGTGAATATAAAAATTCCTTTATTAAATCTTTCTAGTGTGTGATGTACAAATATTTAAAATGTTATACACCTAGCCTCTGTCTACAGTAGGGCACATGCTTTTCTTCATAACCCTTTGTATTATGTAAGACTTTATTCATTCTTAAAAGGAAAAAAAGTAATAATAACAAAAGTGGAGGCAAATGAGTTAAAGCGGATATTCTCATGATCTACAGCAGCAGTTTTTCAGGGCATGACTTCATGTGCTCCAGACTTTAAACTTTCCGTGGATGGGTGAATCTGCCACTGAGATCTTAATGTGCAGACATTTCCCTCTGAATTCTCAGGACCCATCATCCGAGCAGCCAATTAGTGTCAGTTTTATTGGTAGTTTTGTAATAGGACGCTTGCCCACCAGGGAGGGTACAGGAAGCACATTATTTCACTTAGCTCGGTTGGTGCCTGTCACAGAGTAATGACTTTCAGCCTTTACCAAACAGAGTCAAATGTGAAGATAAATCCCAGGACCAATTTCTGGGCAGCTTGCTGACCCAATGCCCCCATCTCTTAAATCCCAGAGACTCAGAGAGTCTGGATCCTTTTCTGCAGGCCATGTTGGTATTACCTGCTTACTCACTCCCAGGGCCATCTTCATTGTGCTCCTGTAGAGTGGAAAACTACTGAGTCTAATTCAGATAAGTGTCAGTCTTTTGTTCAGGAGAAATTGTATTTTTGGCAGTTTAAATCACAGGCTTTGCATCAATGATTGTTCTGCATGTTTAGCTCCATATCATAAATCCTAAGTGATATACATATACAGTGCCTTGCATAAATATTCACTCACCTTTTACCTTAACTACGTACTACTCTAGTATTGCAAGGATTCTTCAGTTTTGCCATGTTATCCAACAAACTGAGCACCATACATTTGGAGAATTAAGATATTATTATTATTATTATTTATTTTATTTATAAAGCGCCAACATATTACGCATTGCTGGACATTAGTTTAGGTTACAGACAATATTTAGGGGTGACAAACAGCAATATGACAATACAGGAATACAAGGAAACAAAGGTCACGCAGCACAGTATGAGTACAAGGTAATGCTTAGTCAGTCACTGGAGGGGAGCATGGAGATTAGGCAAGTTAGGTTCACTCAGATGCATAGCATGGGTGCACAGTAATGGAGGTGTATGATCAGGTAGGTCACAAAAGGAGGAGGACCCTGCCCAAAGGCTTACAGTCTAGAGGGAGAGGTAAGGACACGAGAGGTAGGGGACTTTCAAAATAGATTATGAAAGTTTTCTTCAGGGAAGAGGCATGTTAAAACAATTGTCAAGACATGGAATATGTTGGTACCGGTACTTTATAAATCAATAATAATAAAAATTGCAATCGGGCTATGGTGGATATTACCTTGTAAGCACCTCCAAAGGACGGTTAGTAATTTGACCATGAACTTTGCAATGCGCGTTAGTTGATTTCAGTGTTATGGAAATATGTTATAATTATGTTAAAGGACCTAGGGAAACTTTGGCATAGGACCTGTTGATAAAGCAAGAGTCCAGATAACCAATAGACAGGCTTGTAAAGGTGTAAGTGGGAGGGAAGATCAGTTTTTACAGGAAACATTGAAATGACCAATGAGCCAAGACTGCATTTATTAATCTATACATCACATGAGCTCAATCTCAACAGCTTTGGATCTATAATCATTCACATAATCATACTACCCATCTGCAGTTCCAGTTGGCCTTTTGAAAATTAGTTCAATAAAGCATTAGTTTGTGTATAAATGATGTAAAATTCTAATCTTCATCTGGTATCTAATAGCCATAGCCTGAGGCTACATACACACCAACCGTTAGGATGACAGTTCTGGTAATGAGGGCTTTACAGACACACTGCTAAGATATTGCCAAGCATCGTTGAGAAGGAAGGAGGGACGGTGGGCTGCAAGTGACAGAAAGGCGTCCTGCAATGCAGAAGACAAAAGATGATAAAGTGATCATTCATCATTGATTGATAATGGTGGTCTGCAATGCCAGGTCTCTAAACAAGGTCATGTGTCAGCTGTACACGTACTACATTCAGCTGAGATGGTCCAAAACAAATATTTTTGCTGAGCATTACCTGTTATGTGTATGAGGCTTTAGGTGATCATATCTGATCACATTCATTGTGGATGTGGGACCAGATAATATAAACCTAGTTATAGTGCCTAATAAGGATGAAGTAACTGTCTGCTCCCAATAGGCAGCCACACATAGAACTAAGTTCTATAAATAGTGTGTGCCTCCCTTCCCCTGCTATTTATCAGGGACACAATTTTCTTATGTTTACCGATATGTTCTAGGGGCGCCTATGTAGCGCTGGATCTAATGCTGCTAACAGGCACACCACATTTCCTGCTTCGGCAGAGGCGCTTGGGGACATTTTATCAAAAGTAATGAATTTCAACCAGAACCCCCTACCCAATCTTCCATGAGGTCAGTTATTCAACAGTGTCTGTTTGTATACATATACATGAGACTATCACCTTATCTGACCATAAGGGGTTACCTGGAATGTTTTGCTCTCTTGAACCTCTTTAAGTTCCATCAAACTCTGAAAGGCTATACATATGAGGCACAACTTTTTATAGCTTTGATCCTCCAAGTGTGCACATTGAACTCATATTTATGATGTCACTAAGCCTCTGGGAGAACTATAGTCCCATGGCAACATCCAGGTACCAGTTAGATATCTGGTGAGAACTGTGACTGCCTACAGGAAGGATGTTTTAGCATTTTCTGCTTTATCTCCCCTTGTTTTACCATTGAAACCCCTGGCTAGTTATGGAATATTTTTACTTGTGACATTGGATAAACACGGTTTATGGTATAAGCAGGAAGGCCCTGTCTGACCTAGGAAAAAGTATTAAGGTCAGTCTGGTAGATTAAAAAAAAGGAAAACTTTTGATTGATTTACATACGGACTAATGAATTCTTGAGATCTGGAAGAGGTAGAAGGAATGAGCCTCTCACAATGCACAGAATTAGAACAATTATGATTTGTGAAATCCCAAGTTTCAGAACTGCAGGTAACTAAATCTGATACTATCACTTAAGTTTTATTTTCTCTACTTTCCAAGTCATGCAAAGTGGTTCTGCCTGAAACATTCTCCCTCTGAGAATTAGTAATTGGAGCGTATCTGGGCACTTCCAATTTCTACTAACAAGGAGAATAAAATGGAAAAAAATGTAAAGACATTATGACTTGCGCTGAAGCAACCACACAGTGTGCTATTAATTATGTCACTTAGCGATCCATCTGCTTTCTGTCTGCACTAGGCTGGGATTGAAGCCGGACAAGCCCAAAGTGTAATGGTTTGCTGCTGATTTATCGCAGCAATTTCTTCAAGATGTAGCTGCCATGATATTATTGTATTGATACTTCCCAGGTATTTATTACAGGATCACGGTGAATTAAAATATGTGTATCTCTCCAAACTGTGAGCTGGGGAAGGTAGAGCGATGGAATTTGCTAATCTGTCTTAACTTTTTGCATTTGTTATTTGGCCATGTAATGAGTGCTGGCCCTCTTCCATGCTTCTGTCTGGGCTGCCCCCACTGGTCACCACTTAAACATTTACAAGTGGCACATCTCCTACTGAAGGCTGTCAAGCTCATTTGAAGCCCTGTGTGAACTGAGCTGATCATGTGAAAAAAACCTTCCAGGCAATAAACACACTTTTTTCCTGACACTGGTTAGATTGTATGTGACCTCAAGAACTGGGGAACAACTTTTTTCTGTTTAATTTCCTTTTTTTCACTTTCTTCCAAAACAGTGAACAACTTTTTGTGTGATACATGATGTCATGCATATAAAGTATCAGTTTATACAAGCAGAAGTTGTAATATTTGGAAGTTAATCCTGCACTCTTACCAACAGTCTGAAATAACGGAGTGGCCAAGGCTGAATGGAGATGATGACAGCGCTCCTACTGTAGTCCAATCAAGTGATAAGTCGGCACCTCCTCAAGTAATTGTTGCCATTTATTGTGAATCAAAATGGAACCAATGCCAATGTTTCGAGACCACACAGGTCTCGCATTTTATGTTAAATTAGGTTACGGCAAAAGGCAAAGGCAAAAAAAAAAATAAAAGGCAAAAAAAACTTAAAAAACCTATAATGATGGTGTGTTTATGAATTTTCACGTTGGACTGCTGATTTATCTTTATGCTAAAAATCACAAGAATAAAGACTCTAATGTATATGTGTGCTGTTCAGGGGTAGTTTGAGGACACAGATTTTCCTCTTGTATAAGATGTATACAGCTCAGCCTAGCTTGACATATGGGTAATTCACTAAAGAGCAGAATGTCAAGATCAAGAAAAGCCACATGGAAGTGACCTAGTCACTTCCCAATTTATTTATTAATTGTATTTATAAAGCGCCAACATATTACACAGACCATATATGAAAGTGTACCTGTACTGGACCTATGGCAATGAAGGTAATGCAATATCCTCCAGAACTGGATGTATCATGAAAGCTTTGTTGCTGTTTTTTTTTTTCTTTTTTAATTAATCACTTTTCCTCCCTCTGGTTCGGACACAGGAAAGCTGCATTATAATCTGACTAGTACAATAACGCAGCACATCTCTTGCCATGCCTTATGTCTGACCATGTGATCACTCTTAAACCTCTCCCTCTGGCTGAGTTACACTATTCTATCTGGTATATGATTTCAGAAAACACTTAGGTATGGTGTATTGTTGTCTGAGATCATGCTATAGAAGAAAGCATGATTTAGCAGAATGGAGGCAGTTGGAGGTGCCTAGGGAGCAGTGGGAGCTCCAGCTTCAAATTTTTATGGGGGCACAAAGGGGCATGATGGCTAGCTGGTGGGGCCCATTTGGGTGATCAAAATTGATGTTTGTATGTTGAGTTTTTGTTATTTTTTACCTAATTCAGGTGATAAAATTAAGGCTAACTAGTTCAGCAATGATAGGAACCAAATACAAACATCACAAACAGGATCCTGATTCAAAACTTCCTATCTGTCAAATACAAGCTCTAGTTTATTGGCTAATTTAAAAGAAAAACTGTAAGCTTTCAACTTGTAAGCCTTCTTCAGACAATTCCTGTTGATTGACAGTGTTAGAACGTACACTCCGAAGGAGGTAGAGACATTTTTTTGCAAACATAAGTGTTTCCAGATGCATTCATTACAAGGGATCTTGTAAGGATTGTGAGGTATTTATGGCAAATAGATAAGACCCTTGGTTTACTTATTGTCTATATAGACTCTGGCTGACATGGAGAGTTTTTTTACATATCTTATCCTGTTCACTGTATGCTGCTGGAGCCTGGAAACAGTTAACTGTATGTTAATGAGCGGGGGGGGGGGGGGGGCACAGGGATTCCCAGAAGGGGCCAGTGCCCCAGCGTGCCCCAGTATAGCGCCACCCTTGTAGGCAGGGTTTATACGTGTATGTATGGAAACCGCCAGGCACATACAGTATGTTTGCAGAAAAAGCTAGCATTTTTACTCTGCAGTTCATGTTAAATATGGAGCAATCGCCAACAGTGTCTGAAATATATTGCAGGCTGTCAGTTTAATTCTCGCATACAAAAATTCAAATTAGATTTGATAAGCCAATTGATTTACTTGGGCTGTCCATTTTAATGCGAATTCACATTGTAGGAAAATGCATGCAAAGCAGTCAAGTGAAAACCCTGCTTAAAAATCAGCTACTGCGACAAGACAAATAACATTTTTAGCGCGTTTTTCTGCTGGCAGACTCAAAGCGCCAGAGCTGCAGCCACTAGGACGCGCTCTACAGGCAGTAGCAGTGTTGGGGAGTTTTGCCCAAGGTCTCCTACTGAATAGATGCTGGCTCACTGAATAGGAAGAGCTGAGATTCTAACCCTGGTCTTCTGTGTCAGAGGCAGAGCCTGTAACCAGTACACTATATAACCACTAGGCAGGTTTCACTGCAGTTTTATAGTCAAGTACCAAAGCAAGGTGCAACTGATAAAAAAATAACAAAAAAACAACAAGTTTTCATTACATGCTTCTGTGTATTCATCTACATGGATGCACTACAGGTACACTTTAAGCTTACAGTTTCATCTGACTGCGGTTTCTTGGCAGTGGCTGCTCTGGCCTTCAGTGCGTTCTTTACCTGGTGCCGGTGCAGATCTGCACAAGAGAGGGCGCAGGCTGCTTTGCTAGTGTCTTATTCTGCACAACAAGCACAGCGAAAAAAGCCTTGTGGTCCGTGCACTCACAGGTTTAGCTACCTGACCGGTTGCTGTTGTTAGTTATATTTAATGGCTACAAGTGCATAGAGGGTTAAAAAAAACACAATCCATCATTTTTATGAACTGCAGCCTTGCAAAGCAAAGTATTACTTGCTCAAGGGTACTTGGTGGATGAATAAGAAGAGCAGCTGGTGATGTATAGACCATTAACTTAGCATTTCATGCTGGCGAGTCATGGAACAACAGAAATCATCAGAGAGCAGTTATAGATGAGCTGTGTTTTTGAATTGGAAGTTTAAAGCTGTAGCGTTTACACTGCTGAGAATACTGTACATGTAATAGCAAGCAGCAGATTTGTTTACTGTTGTAGCTCTGCGTTAATCTCTGTCAAACAGGTAAAATGGTGTTTGCTTAGTGATTGCTCAATGACATGTGCATTAATAGTGTTTTAACCATGATGTTCACTGAGCCCCACACCAGCAGCTCTTGAAACGTGTTTTACTGGCGGTTTATTAATCGTAGACTGGAGTACAATAAATAGAAGGTTCAATAAATCAGCCCTAAAATAATCAGTTATTAAACGTTTACGGGAAAAGACTTATAAGAGCAATCATGCGTAAGTACTCACCGATTGATATCTGAGTTGTTGTTTTTACAACAAAGATGTCGAATGTTTTTGAGGTTTAATAGTTCAGCAAATACCGTCATTAGATTATGAGTGGCTAATCCACTCCCCACCTACCTACTCCACACAACCCACTCAGTGAGTGTACATGTCAGGCTATGCTCGTAGGAGTTAATATACCAATGCCACTGCCTGCTGTCATCTATGCCTAGCCAAAGTATTTACAATTCAGGAATATGTCTATGTGCTGTTGATGTCTGCTCTCTGAGACCTGCCAGCATGCTAAAAGGATAAGACAGCAGTTGGACTATGTATAGAGCTACTAAGATGAAGTAGAGTGGAAGAAAAAGCCACTCATGGGATTTGTCAGCTTGTTGCCATATGTGACTTTCTACAGCAAGTTACTTTGGATGCCTCTCCAGTCATGGAGTGCAGCTAACCTACTTCTGACATCTGAGAGGAGCTCGGGAGACGGAGGTGTGAACAAAGCTGAACCAGCTGGGCTGAATATTTTGGCAAAAATTGTATTAAAATGTATAAAACTAGGAATTGCAGTAGACAGTGCCTCAGCATTAATAATAGAGATATTTTATGCCCTGGGTTCTCAACACATGGCAGGAGCTCCGCAGGGGAACTTGGGTTGGGTTAAGGGGGAACTTGAACTTGATATCTCAATCTATTTCAGTGAGTTTCGGGAATAGGAATAATAATTAAAAAAAATAATAAATATGCCTGAATATGTATTTTTAGTTTGTTATACGAGAGTCAAGGGGTACTTGAGATAATGTTATTCACAGTAGGGGCACTTGGCAAGCACCCTCTTGCATAAAGGGGTACATACTGGAATAATGTTCAGAAACACTGTTTTAGGACACAATTTAGGAAAAGTCGAGGCTGCCAAAAACATGCCACATATACATATGAATGGCTGCAACGAATACTGTATAAACACGTAGCCCATTCATTTAGTAACTATACAGGGCCGGCCTTAGGTTTCACAGCGCCCTGAGCGAAATTTTTTGTGCCCCCCCCACGCACACACACACACACGCCCGTATGCAATTCTGAGATGTCTCCTAGAACAGTGGTTCCCAACCTTTTTGATTTGTGACACAAATGCTCAGATCTTCGTGACATGTCACATATGTATAATAGAAAAAATACTATTAATAACCACGAATGGGGGGAAAGAGTGCAGTATCCTGATTACACTTAAATATGAAGGCTAGAACCTTTCAGGAATATTAATAAAAACAATCAGTGGGACAGTTAGCCGCCTCCCCCCATTTAGATTGATAGCACAGCACCGCCAATTTGCACCACGCGTTATAGCTGCAGTGCGCCCCCCCCCCCCCATGCCCTCAGACTCAGTATAGGTAGGTAGCCAGGTATAGGTGCCCTCAATATAGGTTGCCAAGCATAGGTGCCCCCAGTACAGGAAGTCAGGTGTAGGTCTCCATCCCCCTATAGGTAGCAAGGCGTAGGTTCCTCCTGTATATGTAGCCAGGTGTTGGTGCCTCCAGTATAGGAAATCAGTTGTAGGTGCCCTCAGTATAGGAAATCAGGTGTAGGTGCCCTCAGTATAGGCAACCAGCTATAGGCGCCCACTTGGAAGCCGGCGCCCTGAGCGACCGCTCCGGACGCTCATATCAAAGGCCGGCTATGTAACTATAAGATCGTGAGCTAGTAAAACATTATACATTTAAAAACAAAACTAAAATCAGTATGTGTTAAAATCTCATTTTTTCTTGTGTTTTGTCCTACCAGCAGTACTTGCTGGAGTGTCCAGCGCAGAGAAGCATCCACAAAGCAACCTAGGCAACTACCTGGGGCCTATTGGCCATCAAGGGGCCCAGCTGTGACTTTCTCTGACCACTCTCCCACCTCAACTTACCTAAAAGACATAGCACTAAAGGAGGAAGCGAAGGCTAGTACCTTGCCTTGGGTAGTGTTTTTTTATTATTATTATTTTCAGTCTTCTTGACAAAAATCAAGTAGTTGTGCCTTGCATTCTTTCACATCTTGTTATATTGTTCTTTCCTTCACAGCTTTATTCACTCTGGTTGGAGATAGTAATTTGCCTCAGTAAAATGCACATTATGGGACTGGTGGGTTTTGCAAGCTCCCGGGAACATATGTATGTTGTATGTAGCAGCATGTTTGTGTCATGGTATTACACTTTTGCTATTACAACATAACGTAATCAAAAAGTTCTGCATGGTAGCCCCAAATCAAAATTAACTGAGTGGATTTTATTAGTTTGGCATAGGAGATTAATGACAAATGAAATTGGCCTTAAGGTGAAAAGTATCTTCAGCATGTTTATCAAACATGGCTCTTTGTCATAGCTTCTCCTTGTCTCCATCTTGGCTTTCCTGAGGATTCTGTGTGATGGTAGCTGACATTCAGAAGAAAATATAAAGTAAGCATCATTTGTATTTCTTTGCACCATTCAAATGCCTTAAGCTAAGTAGGCCATTAATCTACACTTCTGGATCCTGCATCATACAGTAATGTTATGTGCTTCCAGCTAACTGAAAGAATCTGATAATTGAACGCAGGGTAAGAGAGTGCCGACTGTATTATGATAATGATCACTTCTATCTTCAGATCTTGGAGACAATATTAACCGAACGAAAATAAAACAGATGCATATTACAATTACACTGGCAGTGAATGCATGCCATGTGCCATTGAGTTTATTATTAGAATTTGTTTTTGTTGAGTACAAATGCGGAGAAATACAGGAACAATAATATTCATACTGTATCTGTTAAAAACACACACACGCACACACACATACTGTACTTACATGGAAATGAATATGTAGGCACGTGCATACGCAAACATTCATGTACACACACTCAAAAATAGACATGCAGATATAGACACTCACACATGTGCTCATACATACTGTACCTACAAACATACATGCACAGACATGCACACACTGACACATTTGCATATTTTCACATACATAGATACATATACACACACACACACGCAACACACACACACACGCAACACACGCACACACACATACTGTACTTACATGGAAATGAATATGTAGGCACGTGCATACGCAAACATTCATGTACACACACTCAAAAATAGACATGCAGATATAGACACTCACACATGTGCTCATACATACTGTACCTACAAACATACATGCACAGACATGCACACACTGACACATTTGCATATTTTCACATACATAGATACATATACACACACACGCAACACACACACACACACACACGCAACACACGCACACACACATACTGTACTTACATGGAAATGAATATGTAGGCACGTGCATACGCAAACATTCATGTACACACACTCAAAAATAGACATGCAGATATAGACACTCACACATGTGCTCATACATACTGTACCTACAAACATCCATGTGCACAGACATGCACACACTGACACATGCGCATATGTTCACATACATAGATACACACACACACACACACACACACACACACACACACACACACACACACACACACTTTATCCTTCTGTGTGCATACACACATCCAATCTTGATTGGCCAGTCACTGACCAATTTTACCATTTCCATGTAGTATGAGGGCCAACAGATTGTGCAGATAAGCTCTTATACTACATGGAAGTGGTAAAATTGACCAATCATTGGTCAGTCAAAATTGGATGTGTGTACAAGGCTTTATATGGCTCATTCAGATTGCACAACACACATGACAATTAACATATGCGGCTAAGTGTTGTGAACAGCCCATTTGGTATAACTAAAAGTTTATGTATGAAAGCACAAGGTAATGCTGCTGTCTAATACATTGTAGTGCACTGCACCACTCAGTGTGAGCAGGTATATTGAGTTGCGTGTAGAAGCCTGGCCAGCAGTGGTTGTAGGTTGGTGTTGTGCACACGTTGAAGCACCTCTTATTTGGCCTTGTCTTGTCCTTTGAGCCACGGAAGTCTCAAGTGAATCTCCCAGATAAAGAAAGCTAAGAGATTTGTATAGATTTAGTCATCAATGGAAATAACACACAGGAGGCCACATGCTAAGCATTGTACTCTATTGCATACAACATAGTTTTCACCATCTGTTTAGCCGCACTCTTATGTTACACACTATAATGCACAGTCTTGGCAGTCTTATTACAGAATAGAGGATTGTGGAGCAATCTACCGACGTCTGTTCTTTCTATAAAAAGCGATGATATCAGAGCTCACTTCTGAGTTTTGAGTCCTTGATATCTTCATCATACAGTCATGGAACATTGTCCTATTAAATACTATTATGTTTTATATTATAATTTTCAGGCTCTCATTTTGTCAAAATCCTGTACACATGCAGCTAGTGTAGGAAAAATAAACAGATTAAAAAATGTAGCCTGCCTACATTAATTGTATATATATAGAGTTATAATTGTGTGCCCTCTAGAATGGAACAGACGCCTGACATCAGGAAAGGATAGGTTCACTTCAAAGCAAACCTTAAGAAAAAACCGTATGATGAACCGTATGTGTAGTACAGATAATTAATAGGATTAGTAGCAAAGAAAAGAGTCTCATATTTTTATTTTCAGTTATATAGCTTTTTTTTTATAACATTGCATCATTCTGTCACAGTTGCAGTTTTAAAACCACAATCTGTCTTTTTAGCTATAAAACAGAGCAGAGCGAATGACCCTTTGAACTTTCCTGCAGTAAAACTGCATCTCAAACTGTATCTCACTGTTTCTTGGTTTGGATTCTATTTGACCAGGTTCGGTCGAATAGCTCAGAGAAGCACTTTTGCATACATGACTGAAGGTTGTTGTTTTTTAAACTCTTCCTGTACTGGAAAACAATAACAGTCTCTTTTCTTTCCTACTAATGTTCTTAGCTTTATTACTAGCTATACTACTTCTAATCTATTTCTTAGCTGTTCTACACATACAATTCATTATCTCTTAAGGTTTTGCTTCTGGTTTGCTTTAGGCTGTGCATACAGTTCTTGGTTTGGTTCAGTGAGACTCAGTGACCTAAAGCCAATACAGGGAGTGCAGAATTATTAGGCAAGCTGTATTTTTGAGGAATAATTTTATTATTGAACAACAACCATGTTCTCAATGAACCCAAAAACTCATTAATATCAAAGCTGAATATTTTTGAAAGTAGTTTTTAATTTGTTTTTAGTTTTAGCTATTTTAGGGGGATATCTGTGTGTGCAGGTGACCATTAATGTGCATAATTATTAGGCAACTTAACAAAAAACAAATATATACCCATTTAAATTATTTATTTTTACCAGTGAAACCAATATAACATCTCATCATTCACAAATATACATTTCTGGCATTCAAAAACAAAACAAAAACAACTTAGTGACCAATATAGCCACCTTTCTTTGCAAGGACACTCAAAAGCCTGCCATCCATGGATTCTGTCAGTGTTTTGATCTGTTCACCATCAACATTGCGTGCAGCAGCAGCCACAGCCTCCCAGACACTGTTCAGAGAGGTGTACTGTTTTCCCTCCTTGTAAATCTCACATTTTATGATGGACCACAGGTTCTCAATGGGGTTCAGATCAGGTGAACAAGGAGGCCATGTCATTAGTTTTTCTTCTGTTATACCCTTTCTTGCCAGCCACGCTGTGGAGTACTTGGACGCGTGTGATGGAGCATTGTCCTGCATGAAAATCATGTTTTTCTTGAAGGATGCAGACTTCTTCCTGTACCACTGCTTGAAGAAGGTGTCTTCCAGAAACTGGCAGTAGGACTGGGAGTTGAGCTTGACTCCATCCTCAACCTGAAAAGGCCCCACAAGCCCATCTTTGATGATACCAGCCCAAACCAGTACTCCACCTCCACCTTGCTGGTGTCTGAGTCGGACTGGAGCTCTTTGCCCTTTACCAATCCAGCCACGGGCCCATCCATCTGGCCCATCAAGACTCACTCTCATTTCATCAGTCCATAAAACCTTAGAAAAATCAGTCTTGAGATATTTCTTGGCCCAGTCTTGACATTTCAGCTTGTGTGTCTTGTTCAGTGGTTGTCATCTTTCAGCCTTTCTTACCTTGGCCATGTCTCTGAGTATTGCACACCTTGTGTTTTTGGGCACTCCAGTGATGTTGCAGCTCTGAAATATGGCCAAACTGGTGGCAAGTGGCATCTTGGCAGCTGCACGCTTGACTTTTCTCAGTTCATGGGCAGTTATTTTGCACCTTGGTTTTTCAACACGCTTCTTGCGACCCTGTTGACTATTTTGAATAAAACACTTGATTGTTCGATGATCACGCTTCAGAAGCTTTGCAATTTTAAGAGTGCTGCATCCCTCTGCAAGATATCTCACTATTTTTGACTTTTCTGAGCCTGTCAAGTCCTTCTTTTGACCCATTTTGCCAAAGGAAAGGAAGTTGCCTAATAATTATGCACACCTGATATAAGGTGTTGATGTCATTAGACCACACCCCTTCTCATTACAGAGATGCACATCACCTAATATGCTTAATTGGTAGTAGGCTTTCGAGCCTATATAGCTTGGAGTATGACAACCTGCATAAAGAGGATGATGTGGTCAAAATACTCATTTGCCTAATAATTCTGCACTCCCTGTAATATGCTTGGCGAGTAGGAAGAGGCGATCAAACATGTGGCCTCTTGCATCAAAAACATTACTGTTAGGACTTGCCAATGTAGAACGCCACAACGTATAGTGCAGCAATAATCAGATTTCTGTATTCCAACCCACTTTTCACACCGTAGTTGTGAAGCTAACTACTCAACTTCTGTAAAAGACACAAACGCAAGTGCAATGGTCCATCTGCATGCTTCTCTGTCATATCACCCAGTGATGGTGCCCATCCATCACCCCTAATTATAGCTACCTGCCTCAATGGGCACTGTGGTCTCTATTCTCCTTCCTACTATACTCTCTGGCAGATTCCTTCTTGTTCTGCCTCCTCCCACAGCTGATGCTTACAGTATATGATGTCAGGTAAGTGCCAGCAGGACACTGATGCAAGAAGAAGGCAGCCTTTGAAGAGCAAGGCAGCCAAGATAAGAGGAACTGTTGCACATGCCAAGACATGTAACTATAAAGGTGGCCATACACTGGTCAATTTGCCATCAGATCGACTAACAGATAGATCCCTCTCAGATCGAATCTGATCAGAGAGGGATCGTATGGCTGCCTTTACTGCAAACAGATTGTAAATCGATTTCAGCATGAAATCGATTCACCATCTGTGGAGCTGCCACTGCCGGCGCCCCCCCCCCCCCCTCATACATTACCTGATCCGGCCAGCGCGAGTCCCCCGGTCTCCGCTGTCTTCTTTCTCCGCTCTGGGCTCCAGGGCTGCAGCTTCACTGTACTTCCTGTCCGAGGAAGTTTAAACAGTAGAGGGCGTTCTACTGTTTAAACTTCCTTTCGGGACAGGAAGAAGTGAAGCCTGCCGGAGCCTAGCGGAGAAGGAGCAGCTTGTAAAACAAAAGAAAAATTGATCGGCACTAGATGACAGATGGCTCTGGTGGTATAGGTGAATTAGCTGTGCCTCCAGATAACGGACGCTAGTAGAAACGCACAAGGAAAAAAGATCCGGGCACCAGCTTTGCCGTTGAGCAACCACCTTTAATTACATCCCCAGCATCCCCATAACACACGTGAAAAAAGCCTAGGCTTTTTTCACGTGTGTTATGGGGATGCTGGGGATGTAATTAAAGATGGTTGCTCAACAGTAAAGCTGGTGCCCGGATCTTTTTTCCTGGTGCGTTTCTACCGGAGAAGGAGCAGCGGTGACAGCGGGGATACGCGCCGGCCAGATCAGGTAATGTATTGCCGCTAGCGTCGGTCGTCGGACATTCGAACGCCGCTATCGACGCACTCCCGACTCGCCGGCGATCGAGCGTAATCTTCCGCACAGACGGATCGACGGGAACGATCTATTTCGGACGGAAATCGATCGTTCAGTCAGCGTTTGCGCAACAATTTCACAGCAGATTCGATCACAGTGATCGAATCTGCTGTAAATCGGTGGGAAAATCATTAGGTGTATGGGCCCCTTAACACTTGCTTACCTTTGCTGCTCTGTATTAGCTGCTGCCTAACTGCTTAGGAGCTAGTGACTATTTTTTCTACAATGGCTTCCAATGCCTGGGTCAGAGAAGTTTTGCATGATAGGAAAATCGTATATTAATTCCTAATAGTAATCGTAAGCTTAAAGTTTTATGCCGACACATTTATAAAGGAAAGCATGTTGTGTTATGGCTTCTGTTACTTAATTTGGATTTTGCTGCAGCAAGAATAAATATTACGGTAGACTTCCCATTCTATTCTTTAGGAAACCTGCTTCTAGGCATTATGTATTTAAAAGTAAGTAAATGTATACTACAGCTATTTATTGTCTAATTGCACCAGTTATTGGACCTGATCCAGTGCCTGGAGTCATTCCAGTAATCTTCTTTCATGGACATCTTCCTGTCTTCCTGCTATGCAGACAGTGTGTGCTTCCTTTAGTGTTGCCTTTTCATGATGCTGTGTCTACCTTTCTCTCGCTGGCTCCCTAATTGTTTATTATCTGTGTGTATTTACTTCCAGCATACTTTACTGTTGCATCGTTTGACTTCAGTTTTACTAATTACTACCATGTATCATGGAGGGCTCTGTATGCCAGAAACAGATTTCATCCCTAACCGAGCCTCAAATCATCTAAATGATGATGCCCAGTTTTCATCATAAACCCTTTTGATGAATATCGGTTCACTTCAATGCAACACCAAGTCAGTCTTTTATCTTGAATTCATTCCCTCTCCCTCTGCAAAGCTTTTGTTTTGTGTTTCAAATGAAGTCATGGCTGGAGATCATCTGAGTGGGATCCTGAATAACACCCAAACAATGTATTTCTGGGATCCTGCACCCTGGGACACCTGAAGGCTATCCATGATGTATCCTGACCCTTGTATGCTGAGGGCTCAGCTAAGTCATCCTCTCTTAGCAACCTTGTTTGAACTATTCTTTCTATTGCCAATCTATTCTGCACCTGTGTCCCTGATTTCAGTTCTCAGTTCAGCTTGTGCTCACCCTTTCTTTTGCTTCACACAATTGTCCTTGGCCATCCTTTTGTCTCCTGGACATCTATTGTTCAAATGATGACAGTGGAGAGAGCCTACAAATCACAATTTAGGAGCTGCCAAATCCAAAAAAGCTTTATTGGCAGGACCAAATACATTTAGCATTGCCAAAGAAAAACATTAGCATTAACCTGGGGGGAGGGGGTTGTAGGAATAAGGGAAGGGTATAGGGGGTTAGGGTATACAGCCCATAAGGGTGTGGAGGATATATGGGACAGTATGGGGCTGGGATTTACAGTCCATAGAAGAGGGGGGTATTGGGGGCAATATAAAGGGTGTACAGTCCATGGGGTATCATGTTCTTCTCAGTTGGTGGCAGGTAGTGACATATCGAGTAGCTATTTGCACGGTTTCCTCCTCTTCCCACAGTCGAATGTAGAGTTTCCTCTCCACATCTGTGGAGTTGAAATCCGGGATATGGGCGTAGAGTCTCTGGAAGTGGGCAGTCCCCACTGGTGCACATTTGCTGCAGTGTAGCAGGAAGTGGGCCTCATCCTCCTATCCTCCGGGTCCCCCTGGTCACACTGCCTGCACAGTCTCTGCCTTGCAGTAGAACATGTCTTCACTATTAGGAACTAAACTGGGATCTAGGCTCTCCTTAGACATTGAGCCTCACTAAGCATATGTTTACCACTAAGACATAGAACTCCTACTACTACTAGTAGTAGGAGTACTACTACTAGTAGTAGGAGTACTACTAGTATTGGATGCTGTGCTCAGAATACCAGGCTGCACTTCAGCCTCTGGGAACAGTTACTATAGAACTTGCACTATGGGGAACCCAAATACCCACATACATCACATGTAAACAAAACTGGGTCTGGAATGCATTAAAAAGGGTGTACTTCCTCTGGACAGCTGGAGATACTGTAACTTACAGAATTAGGTACTTGATACATACAGGCATTTATAAAGGGGTACATATTGTGAAGAAGGTGAAAATCCCTGACTTAAAAAGCCCACTGCTGCCTGGAACACGAATGATTATGGCCCTTATTCAATTCACTTTTTATCCTAAGTTTTCCCTTTGATAGTATTTTTACACATTTTCAATAAAATCCCCTTTAAAGGGAAGGTCCGAACTGGCAAAAAAAAATTAAATCTACATACCTGGGGCTTTCTCCAGCCCCTTGCAGCTGATCTGTCCCACGCCGCAGCTCCACTCTTAGCCGTTGTTCCCCCGGTGCTGAGGACGACCTCACAAGGTTGTCCTCTACTGCGATTGTCTCTGTCAATCAAGTCCACGTGATCGGAGTGTACTGCACAGGCGCAGTAGTTCTGCGCCTGCGCACTGCGCTCTGGACATCGTAGATTTGATTGGCAGCGACGCTCGTGCAGGCGCAGTAGAGGACGGCCTGGTGAGGTGAAATCGGGTCCAAGAGCCAGCTGCAGAGAGTTAAGATGCGACGTGGGACAGATCAGCTGCTAGGGGCTGGAGGAAGCCCCGGATAAGTAGATTTCATTTTTTTAATAGCTCGGATGTGTCCTTTAAGCCACCAGCAAGCAAGAAAATACTCAGAATAATTTTGACAGTACTTTTTCACCTCCTTGTTGGTACTTTTTCAATTGCGGAGTGTTGAAAAGTTATTTTAAACAGATGAGGAACATGATCTCCTAGGAGAAAACTTAGGAGAAAAAGTGAATTTAATTAGGGCCTATATTTACGGTAAGTAGGGAAGAGGAGGATGCACACCATCAAGTAGTAACAGGTGGGATTTGCAACGGCTGTCCGCTTCATCAAACAGATAAACTTGTAGCAAAAAATGTAGCCAGCACCATCCATCTATATTATGCTCTTTTATTGGAGATTTATACACATTAGACTGTCATATATATCCAACAAACTGCCACACACTTGAAGGGGGGGGAGGGGGGTGGCGTTGAATGCTCCGAAACGTCAGATCTATTTGACAGTCTTATGTTTAAATTTCTCCATTGAGGCCCGGTTCACTTTGCGTTTATGAACCAAAAGTATCCGGTGAGCGGATGTGACTAGTCACATGACGCGGAAGAAGACGAAAGCCTCTACCACCGGCTACTACTGAAAATTAGGTATGTATAAACCCTCCCTAGCCCACCCGCCTGGCTGCTGAACCCTCCCTCACTCTTCCGTCACTCAGGTTCGCGTCGGCCCATGCCCCCAACCCCCGTGAAACAGTCCGTTTCTTCACTAGTGTGAAGAAACGTTCCGTTTTCCATCGCCTCATTTTTTGTCCAGATCCGTTCCTCTAAGCAGACCCGTCTGGAAAATTAGGGCCTGCAGCAATTTTTAGGTCCGGGGACCGAAACGTACGGAACGTATCCATACCAACGGACGCATGTGAATGGATCCATAGGTTAACATTGGATCCTTTCACATCCGTTCCATTTGTACAGTATACGTTCCGGTTCCGATCTGGAAAAAACGCTATTGTGAACCGGGCCTGAGGGCCCGTTTCCACTCTCGCGGAAACGGCCGCGAATCCGCAGAGTTTCCCCGCAGGCAAATCGCGCGGGGAAACTCTGCCATAGGGGATAACGGCGCCGCCGGCCGAATCGCTTGCAGTAGCGATTCGGCCGGAAACCCCCACAGAATTCGCGGCGGAGGCTGCGATTCCCATAGCCGTGCATGGCACGGCTGATGGGAATCGCCTGCGATCCCGCCCACCCGCTCAGTGCCGACGAGACGCACGCCGCACTAGTGGAAACGAGCCCATAGAGAGCATAATATATATGGGTGGTGCTGGCTACATTCTTTACTTATATGTAAGCTTACAACATGTCAGAGTAAGAATATGTATTTATGTTAGTTTATAGGCACTATTAGTGCTATTATTATTTAGTACTTATATAGCGCCAACATCTTTCAAAGTGCTGTGCAGAATACATTGTCTTGTCACTTACCTGTCGCTCAGAGGGGCTCACAATCTTATCTGTACTATAGTCATATGTCTATGTATGTATTGTGTAGTATACCTATGTATCTTTTTTTAGGGCCAAATCTTAGTATGTTTTTGGGATGTGGGAGGAAACCAAGGTGTCTGGAGGAAACCCACACAGAGAACTTACAAACTCTGTGCAGATACTGCCCTGGGCGGGATTTGAAATGGTGACCCATCGCTGCAAGGTAATTGTTCTAACCACTGCGCCACCATGCTGTGTTCCCATGGATAACATAGTACATCATCTGCCTGCAAATGGACCGTCTCCCCAGTAATGTTTATGTCTGCCTAGAAGGATTGCAACATCACACACAAGAAAACTGAATACAGTCCACAAAAATCGGTACACCTGCAGTTCAGTAATTATAACACATGAATAGCGCGGCACCACGTCTTCTTAGATTTATTTAATGTGTTGTATTTAATGTAGTTTACTGGAACAAGTGAGAAAGAAGTACTTGTGTAAAGCAGAAAAGGAAGCACAGGCTATTAGCCAATAAGTAACATTCATTAATGCTTGTTTAATACTTTACTGTAATATCTTATTGGAACATGAATGCAATTCATTATTTTACATTCAAAGATATTTGTGTTTGTTGGCATTGTCCCTTTTTACTCCACCAGCAGCAAGGAACCAGGACAGAATATACAGGTGGGGCTGCTGTAATTGAATTTCCCTTAATTATAAAATCCCGCAGCAGCCAAACAATAGCAACGCCAGAGCACTAAAAAAAACTGCTCTGCAGCTTGAACAAACAATTTCAATGACTGTACTGAAACCTCAGCTTTCCATGCTGACTTTACCATTTCATTTTCTTCTTCAAATAATGATGGGAGTGCGTGCTGAATGATAAAGTGCGCAAACATTCTATAAAGAGATATTTGTTTATACTGTAACTGCACCAAACGTTCCATGTGGCTGCCTGGGATTTCATCATCAAGCCTAATCTGCCACACAGCTAGGCTAATGCTTCAGCTTTCAGATGGAAGCAGAGCTCACAACAGTAAGTGGCTATGAATGGAGACGGGTATATTTCTCGGGACCAGAGGTGATCAAGCTGCCTGTTTGCTTTGTACTTGCATACAGTAAGAGAATCTGCTTACTCAATGCCCTTAATTGCCGATGTGGCGTACGTATATGTACACAGCCAGTGAGCTGTGAGCAGGGTGAGCCACATGACGGCTCACCCTGCTGCCATTCAAATCCCCAGTGGTGTAAAATGCTATTCCCTCTCCGAGTCGTCACAACCCAGAGGAAGAAGTAATTTGAAGTCCAGCCCCGAATTACCCTTACGTGCCCTGCGCAGTATAACATTAATGCTATGGGGAACCTAGTTTTGCTGCTCTGTGAACCGAAACCACCTGCTTCACCAATGTGACACCTTGATGCCGGGCACATGACTTCTAATGAGGAAGATTAACATGTTGAATACTGTCTATGCTTAAAGCCATTACCTGGCACATTTTTTTTTCTATGCCTTATTTGGAAATCTGGCACCTCGTTTGAAAATAGCCCCTAGTGTTGAGGCATTGCTATATTAAAATAATGATAAAACAGTTTAAAAAGGATCTTTACTGAATAAAATAATAATTATCTGGGGCAGAAGGCAACGTGACAGCATAGCCTAGGTTAACCACTTAATGCAAAGTGGATTTATATATTTGTCAAGTGTGGTTGTGAAGGGTGCACCCCAGTTTGTTACAAAAAGAGGCACGTGTGGTATCAATTTAACCGTGATGAGTTGTACAATACACTTTTTACATAGTTATTTGGGTTGAAAAAAGACATATGTCCATCGAGTTCAACCAGAGAACAAAGTACAACACCAGCCTGCTCCCTCATATATCCCTGTTGATCCAGAGGAAGGCGAAAAAACCCTTACAAGGCATGGTCCAATTAGCCCCGAAAGATAAAAAATTCCTTCCCGACTCCAGATGGCAATCAGATTAAATCCCTGGATCAACATCACTGGGCATTACCTAGTAATTGTAGCCATGGATGTCTTTCAATGCAAGGAAAGCATCTAAGCCCCCTTTAAATGCATGTATAGAATTTGCCATAACTACTTCCTGCCATAGCAACTTCCTTAATCATTCTTACTGTAAGGAACCCTTTCCTAAATAAATGGCTAAAATGTTTTTCCTCCATGCGCAGATCATGTCTTCTAGTCCTTTGAGAAGGCCTAGGGACAAAAAGCTCATCAGCCAAGCTTTTATATTGCCCTCTGATGTATTTATACATGTTAATCATATCACCTCTAAGGCGTCTTTTCTCTAGACTAAATAAACCCAGTTTATCTAACCTTTCTTGGTAAGTGAGACCTTCCATCCCACGTATCAATTTTGTTGCTCGTCTCTGCACCTGCTCTAAAACTGCAATATCTTTCCTGTAATTTGGTGCCCAGAACTGAATTCCAAATTCCAGATGTGGCCTTACTAGATAGTTAAACAGGGCAATATTATGCTAGCATCTCGAGTTTTTATTTCCCTTTTAATGCATCCCAAAAATGTTATTAGATTTAGCTGCAGCGGCTTTGCATTGAATATGATTATTTAACGTGTTGTCGATGAGTACTCCTAAGTCCTTCTCCAAGTTTGATGTCCCCAACTGTATCCCATTTATTTTGTCTGGTGCTAGACCAGGTATGGGCAAACTTGGCCTTCCAGCTGTTAAGGAACAACAAATCCCACAATGCATTTGCCTTTATGAGTCATGACTGTGGCTGTCTGTCTCCTGCAATGCATTGTTGGACTTGTAGTTCCTCAACAGCTGGAGGGCCAAGTTTGCCCATGCCTGTGCTAGACCATTGGTACGACCAAAATGCATGACTTTACATTTTAACATTGAATTTCATCTGCCATTTTTGTGCTCCTTATAGCCATCCTATCCAGATCCTGTTGCAATATGTCACTATCTTTCTGAGAGTTGATGATTCTGCACAATTTTGTAGCACTGGACCCAGTACAGACCCCTGTGGGACCCCACTGCTAACAGTCACCCATTTTGAGTATGATCCACTGACAACAACTCTTTGTTTTCTGTCCATTAGCCAGTTCCCTATCCATTCATACAGACTCTTCCCCAGTCCTTGTATCCTCAACTTATGCACCAGATTTTTGTGGGGAACAGTGTCGAAGGCGTTTGCAAAGTCCAAATATATTACATCTACAGCATTCCCAATATCCACATTAGCGTTCACTACCTCATAAAAGCTGAGCATGTTAGTCAAACAGGACCTGTCTTTAGTAAACCCATGCTGGTGCTGAAAAATAATATTATTTGCTACTATGAAGTCATGTATAGTATCTCTTAGTAACCCCTCAAATAGTTTGCATACAACTGATGTTAAGCTTACAGGTCTATAATTTCCTGGATCAGATTTTTTGCCATTCTTAAATAATGGGAAAACGTGGGCTGTACGCCAATCCACTGAGACTCTGCCAGTTGAAAGAGAGTCACAAAAGATAAGATAAAGGGGTTTATCTATAACTGAACTTAATTCCCTTAGGACCCGAGGATACATGCCATCCAGGCCAGGTGCTTTGTCTATTTTTAATTTATTTAGTCTTGCCTTCACATTTTGGTGTGTTTTAAAGCTTTGACCCACATCACATAAAAATAGGTAGGGACGAACGGGACGAACTCAATCCAACATAAAAAGTCATTTTCAAAATTATTATGAAATTTGGGAAAGTTTTAGCAAAACTACAAGAGACATTTTAACTGTAACAAGTAGTAGAATAGGGTTTAGAATGTTTTAGGGTTGAGGCCCATGTCAAGTGTATTCCTTTTAGTCACAAACTGAATCAAAAGCAATTAAATGCTTGCATATTCTGTACTAAAATAAGGTGTAAAAGAGTTGTAAAATGAAAACAAAGTGTCAGAATATAAAAGAAAATACATATATTGTTACCTTAGGAGCTTGGCTTTTTAAATATGTAAACCATTAGGGTATATTACTATTTTTTTTAAAATAAGGTCCTGTAATAATCAATAGTGTAGAATGAGAAAGCAAAAAAAACGCAAAACAGAAAAAAGACACCTTTATTTCCAATTACAATATTGTCATCATGCATTGTACTAGGAATATAATCTAATTGTTGAAATAACCAGGATGTATAAGAAAATAAAATTTGAGCCCCTATAGGTCCTCTTTAACAAAACATATGTAAACACATTGAAGAATAACTGTTCTTGGGGTAGAATCAGTAGAATATTTTAATGTGTTGACACCTTAAAAATAACACCATAAGGCTTTATTAGTGTAACATTTTAAAAACAGAGATGTTCAGATGCTAATTTTCGGAGTAGATGAAAATTTGCACGCTGCTAAGAATTTGACCAATTGGATGCTGTTGCTGTCTAGACCCTGGGTAAGTCCCCAAAATGTGGGGAAAGGGGGGCACAAATTGTGTAAATGGTTGGGAACTATCTGTGAATTGTGAGTATTGATTTTCATGGGGAGGCATGTGATCAGTTTGGTCAGGCAATAGGTCTCTGATTAGCTAGTCATGATCATGTGCTAAAGCAGGATGTGATCAGAGCAAATCAGAGCTTTGCAAATCAGCTGATCAAACAAATCACTTGCTTCTCCATGAGTTCTCCTAGACATAACTATCACTAATTGTGAGCTCTAATGTGGCTAGCTACTCTCGGCAATGGAACGAATGGAAGTCCTGTGCACGTTGCAAGAGAAGCCCACCTGGGCTGCAGTCAATCTATACATTCCTGGGAAGTAGCGGGCCTTGAGTGAACCACAGCATAATTACTGAGCACTGAACTGACTCCCAGTGGGGAACTGCTATAAACGGCAAACCAATTTAGTAGCAAGAGTGCACATAATTATAATAGCTGCCAAATGGTGGAAGCATAGTAGTTATGATACCTGGATCACTAGCTAGTTTTGGACTAAACCTGTTGATTGAATGTGGATGAGCTTTTATAATCCTAACATCTGCTAAAATTACATATTCAAATAATGGACATTGAATACATTAATTATACTGTTTTGTGCTTTTGTGCCCTGGTCAACAGGGTATTATTATTTGACATCTTTACTTCTAACAAACAGCACATTAAGGGAAAGAGGCGCCCTGATTTGAATAAAAGCTTTTAATACCAGTTTAAAAACGAAAAACAATTTGAGAGGCTCCCTATGCTACATGATTTCTGTCATTTGGCACTGTATTGGCCTGAGGAAGCGGGCTCAGACCCGCGAAACGCGTTGCCTGTGCTCAAATAAAAATCTTTTGTAAGTTTTACAGAGATTTCGTCATTGAAGTAAGATACCTCATTTTTGTTTTTCGTTTTTAAACTGGTTTTAAAAGCTTTTATTCAAATCAGGGCGCCTCTTTCCCTTAATGTGCATAGTTATACCCCCGTACATGTTTGTCCGAGGGGTGGTGACAGAACACCCGTTGTTTTACCACGGTTAATGTTTTGTCCATCCTTTTTCGTCTAAGAGAGCGGCCGCGACCAGGTCCGTCCAGGACCACCCCGAGTGGAGTCGGGTTTATGGTCTCCACCTGCTTCCTGTGGTTGGTTGCCCCTTGCAACCCTCCTTTGTTAGTAGCCCTTTCAATCAATTGATTTCTCCACACACCTATTATTAACATACTGCACTATTGGGCTCCCTTTTTTGTCTCCTGTATTTTTTTCCATAGGGTGCCAAGACACCCCAACCACGATTTCTAACAAAACTAGTTTTGGATTAGTACTTCTCCTCATGTAGGATGCTCTGGTTTTCCTTTATTCTTACAAAACATTCCCTAAGAAACAACTATATATTCCAAATGCCAAACTGTGTACGCAAGTAGGCAGGTTGGCCAGTATCTTTGTGTCTGTCTTTGTCAGGGAGTAGTTTTGAAAAGAATAAATGAAACCTTGATAATGCCCATGTAGAGATATAGTAGTCCAAAACGTGATAGAGATTTAGAGCTGTCAGATTAATGCTTTTGGTAAGTGACATCTAGATAGCAAAAAGTATTTCACTGAGCATTTTATTCTGGGAAAAAGTAAATGTATGTTTGTGATATGTAAACTGAACATATTTTTGTTTTTACCGTAAGCATTTAGTTCATGCTTTATGGTGAGAATAATATAAAAATGTTTTTACTCAGCCATGAAAAAAGTGGCTAATTAGTCATACGTCTTTGTTTACACATTCTTTTGAGCAGGCTACTCCCCTGGAATTGATGGGGTAAGGGAGCAACCATTTATTACTAGGGGCTGGGGTGTCTGCTACTTTGTATTGGTCCAGATATGTTTTATTTAGTTAGTTGGCAGATGCCAGAGTATAAGGGATCTAACATTTATTTTGCTGTTTTGCCTTGACAGATCTTGCTTTGAGATGAGAAGCCCCACTTTTGTCCCATCCAGTTAAGGCTTCCAGCTTTTTGAATAACATTTAAAGGGAACCTTAACTGAGAGGGATAAGGATGTTTCTTTTTAAACAATGCCGGTTGCCTGGCAGTCCTGCTGATCTCTTTGGCTGCAGTAGTGGCTGAATCACACACCTGAAATAAGCATACAGCTAATCCAATCTGACTTCAGTCAGAGCATCTGATCTGCATGCTTGTTGAGGGCCTATGTAATATGTAAATACTTTTTTTGTTGTCTCTGATAGCTAGAGTACAGGGTGATACAAGTCTTGCAGATCACCCATACAGATCAGATAAGGAGAAACCACCACCAGTGACACAAATTATGCACGTGATTTCTAAAGTTCCGCAGAAAATGTCAGTGCTATATAAATGCAAATTATTATTAATAATGATAATGATAATGATGATGATGTTATCCATTCAGTCGTATCTGACTCTTGGTGATTCTATGGCGTAACTCTCTCCATGCTGTCCGATCTTGTACCATTTCTGCCAGTTGCCTTTAGCTCAATCCTGTGTCAGCTTTGATGTTGACAAGCCTACGCGTTCTCTGGCGGCCTTGTCGCCTTTTGTCACTGATCAGTCCTAGCATTAGGTCGCATCACGTGGCCGAAATATGTGAGTCTGAGTCTGGTGATCTTGCCTTCCAGTGACATGACTGGTCTTATACATTCCAATACTTGTTTGTTTGTCATCCTTGCTGTCCATGGAATGCGAAGCAACCATCGCCAGCACCACAACTCGAAGGAGTCGATTTTTCTTCTATCTTCTTTTCCTAGGGTCCAACTTTCGCGGCCATACATGATTATGGGGAAAACAGTGGCATGAACCAGTCTACATTTGGTCGTAATGCTAATGTCTTTGCTTTTCTATACTTGGTTCACGCTTACCATCGCGTTTCTGCCGCGAGTTATCCAATGTTTTATTTCATGACTACAATCACCATTTCGAACAAACTGAGAGCCGAGGAAGGTGAATTTCAGCACACACTCAATCTTTTCATTGTCAACTGCTATCTTGATATTGCAGCAGTGTTGCTTGCGAATTTTCGCCAAAGCCATTTTCGCATCGAAAATCCCATTTTCGATTTCGCCGAATTTTCGCGAAAATAACTACTATTTTCGCTTCAAAGGGCGAAATTTCGCATTAATATTTTCGCATTAATTTTCGCCTAAAGTCCGTTTTTCCGTGTTGAATATCTAAGCCCCCTTAAAAGCTAGAATCACCAAATTTGCAGGGTATATTAAAGAGATATGTGGGTACAAGAGGAAAAAGACATTTTTCAAAAAGACCTTATAGTTTTTGAGAAAATCGACTTTAAAGTTTCAAAGGAAAAAAAGTATACATTTAAATGCAGTAAATGACAGTTACTTAAAGGGATACTGTTGGAGGGGTCGGGGTAAAATGAGTTGAAGTTACCCGGGGGTTCTAGCGGTCCCCCACAGACATCCTGTGCCCGTGCAGCCACTCACCATATCTAAGCCCCCTTAAAAGCTAGAATCACCAAATTTGCAGGGTATATTAAAGAGATATGTGGGTACAAGAGGAAAAAGACATTTTTCAAAAAGACCTTATAGTTTTTGAGAAAATCGATTTTAAAGTTTCAAAGGAAAAAAGTATACATTTAAATGCAGTAAATGACAGTTACTTAAAGGGATACTGTTGGAGGGGTCGGGGTAAAATGAGTTGAAGTTACCCGGGGGTTCTAGCGGTCCCCCACAGACATCCTGTGCCCGTGCAGCCACTCCCCAATGCTCCGGCCCCGCCTCTGGTTCACTTCTGGAATTTCAGACTTTAAAGTCTGAAAACCACTGCGCCTGCGTTGCCATGTCCTCACTCCCGCTGATGGTACCAGGAGCATACTGCGCAGGCCCAGTATGGTCTGTGCTTGTGCCGTGTGCTCCTGGTGACATCAGGAAGCAAGGACATGGCAACGCATGCACTTGTTCTTGGCCCTTGGCACTTGGCCGTTTGCACTTGGCACTTGCTCTTGGCTCTTGGCCCTTTGCACTTGGCACTCGGCCCTTTGCACTTGGCAGTTTGCACTTGACACTTAGCCCATGGCACTTACACTTGGCCCTTTCTTTTGATATTAGTAAATTTACACTACTGCTAGGTTTGCTACAGTAACTGTCATTTACTGCATTTAAATGTATACTTTTTTTCCTTTGAAACTTTAAAGTCGATTTTCTCAAAAACTATAAGGTCTTTTTGAAAAATTTCTTTTTCCTCTTGTACCCACATATCTCCTTAATATACCCTGCAAATTTGGTGATTCTAGCTTGTAAGGGGGCTTAGAAATTCAACGCGAAAAAAACGGACTTTAGGCGAAAATCAATGCGAAAATATTCGGCGAATTTTCGCCTTTCGAAACGAAAATAGTACTTATTTTCGCGAAAATTCGGCGAAAAGAATATTTGCATTTTCGCTCATCACTGTATTGCAGTCATCTACTGTTGTCATGATCTAGGTTTTTTTTATATTCAGGAGGAGGCCGAACTTTGCACTTTCATCTTTGATTCAATTAATCAGATGCTGCAGGCCATCCTCCATTTCTGAGAGAAGAATTGTGTCATTAGAATCCTGAAGTTTATTGATGTTCCATCCACCAATTTTCATGCCAACTTCTGTTTTCTCAAGATCCAGTTTTTTCATGATCACTTCGGCGTAAAGATTGAACAGGAAGGGGGATAGTATACAACCTTGCCTCACACCTTTACCATTTTTTAACCAATCAGTGTCTCTATAGGGTGTTCGCAACTTTGGCTAATATTTATAATATTTTTTAACAAATATACTACCTGCGTGTCGGCCTCCTGCACGCGTTTCCAAAACGCGGCTGGAAACGCGTGCAGTCTAAACGGGCCATACTGTAGCCTTAAACTTTTTTTTAAGATGCTTAATCAGGAAACAGCTGTTTTAACAAAAAGAGTTATTTCCTTCACACACATCAAGACAAGGACTTTTTCAATATGTTTCAACAATTTGTGAATCAGAACCTGCTTGCAATTATGTATCCTTAAGTAGCTGCACAGCATTAAGAATAGCAATTCTGTGACATTTCCATATTTATTGGCTGTTAAAAGCATACATCAGTAAAAACTTAACTTGTAAATAATTCAGTGCTGTTCACAAATTTGCCTTATAGCAAAGTGGAAACTACAGTGGCTCTGTTATGAGGGGAGTTAATTGTTCTTCAACATATGACAAAGCTTACTTCTCCAGTTTGTCTTTGAGTAACTGCAAAGTCACTTAAAAACTAACCTTATTGAAAGATGTTTGATTATACATTACCTTACATTGTATTTGTCAGTTGAGTGATCAATCCAGGGAGTCCCAATAAGCCTGCCTAGATAAACTGCCACACAGAGCTATGCAAAGAAATGTAGTGTTCTGTAATTTACCTCACACATGCAATGACAGTTTGGTAATTTACCACAAAGCTGCATGATAATTCACTGCAATTGCTACCACCTGCAGGATTTCATTCAGTATTTGATGGATTATTGCAGTGCAGGCAAAATGGATGGAAGATAGAGACAGCATTTATTGTTTATTACACTGACAAGTAAAGTGCAAGTCCAAGCTGCGTTAATTAACATAAAATTGGTATCAGCTTAAAACTATTAGTATCTTATTAATTAACTATGTTTTATTACTACATAATAACATTGTGAAATAAGGGAAACGTCTTTATTTTGAACATTTATAGACAATGGTCAGATGAAGTTGAAATGTCCCCTCTTTGGGATCTAAGATCCAAAACACATTTTAAAGTGAAACAATAGAAGTGGGGTGAAAACATCGCAAAATATTAGTTGACATACAAAAAACGCGTTCCAAATATGTAAAATATATATCAAGCTTTATTATTCACATATGGGGCCATATGCAATTCACTTTTTCTCCTGAATTTTCTCCTAGGAGATAATTTTTTCATTTTCTAGTTAGAATACCCTTTCAGCACTTTTCAGTTGAAAAAGTACCATAAAGTAGGTGAAAAAGTACTATCAAACAATTTTAAGTATTTTCTTGCTTGCTGGTGATTTATAAGGCATTTTATTGACAAGTTTGAAACTATCAACTAGGAGAATACACAGGAGAAAAAGTTAATTGCATATGGGCCTTCATGTATAAAAAAGAAATAATAAAATAAAGGGAGGTAGCAGCACGGCTTTAGGGAAGATGTATTCCTTGAAATAAACTGGAGGGATGAAAAATCCCCTTATGAAGTCCTCCAACAAATGCTCATATATAGCAAGAGATATTTCCCATAAAGCAGGTTGGGCTCCAACTCTAAATCATGTATCCATACAGTATATGGTGATCAGTAATGTCAGTGGAACAAACAGTCAGCTGTCAGTTGGAACCCCCCTATACAGTCCTCCAACAGGTGTTATGTGTAGCAAGGAATATATTCCACAGAGCAAACTGGGCTCCAGTCCTGGATCCTGTATTGGTAAGCAGTTTATCAGTGGAGCAAACTGTCTGCCAGAGGATAGAAACCACTTATGCAGTTCTCCTTCAACACTTGTTTATATATGACCAAAAAGCACCCCTTTTCTTTCTTTTTTTTCACCCCTCTTCTTTTTATTTTATTTTCCTGAATAGTTTATTTAGTTTAGTTTATTTTAGTTTATTTAGTTTTCACCTTTTCTCTGCTCTGTTTCCTGCCTTCTATCACCTTACTGAATGACTGTTTGTTGTTACTGACAGCTCCAGGCCGGAGATTATTACTGAACATCTCACTTTTTTTCCTCATGCTGTATCTTTGTGAATTGTGAGGCATTTACCTCACAAGTCGGTAATTTACCTCTCAGTTGTCGCTAATTTTAGTTTTCCATGGAGTAACAGCTTTAGTGAATTGACATTTTACAAAATGTTTGGTAAAATCAGCTGTGTTCTGTGAATTGAGACAATAATAGTGATTGTGGACATTTGAAGTGCTCATTATTCAACACCGATGTTTTCCAACTGGTTGGAAATGTTTGGACAGTGGGAAAGACATTCCTGTCTTAACTTAGATGCAGGATTGGAGTATTTTCCATGTAGACATAGCATCATTTTAGAAGTGTAATTACAGACTACTTAGTGGTCTCGCAAAAGGCTATAAGCTTAGTAGATGCTAGTAGATGTCTTCCCATCTCTCATCCTCAGAGAGATATCTGGTCATCTGTGATCATTCAAACTGATACATGAGCCTGAAAGAAAGGGGGAGAATCGAGAGCCCAATATGGTGTAGTATGTTAATGAGGTGATGTCTGAAGCAAACACACACAATGGTTATACTCACAAGGACGGGTCGCCTCCAAGGCAACCACTGGATAAGCAGGCGGGGAGAATTGTAACCTGACCCCGCTCAGGGTTAAGAAGTCGCTCTCTGTAGGTAGAAGGAAATGGGGATACACCCCTCCACCAAGGGTGGACTAAACAGTTATGTGGTCTAACAACAGAGGCGCCAAGTACAGTAAAATTAGTTAAAATTGTTAAAAAGGGGGAAGTGGGTGGACTCACCTCCCTTCTGAAAAAATGGCCAGACAACGGCCAGGTTACTTCAAGTTTAAAGTAACATTTATTATGAGCTCCAAAAGTGCAACGCGTTTCACGGGTAATAGTCCCGCTTCTTCAGGCAAACAATTTTTGGAGGGAGCAAAGTCGGGTCAAGAGCCTCTGTGCGCTATATCTGGCTCTTGACCCGACTTTGCTCCCTCCTTTTAACAATTTTAACTAATTTTACTCTACTTGGTGCCTCTGTTGTTATACCACATAACTGATACATGAGCCTGTCTGCATCATTTAAGGGCTGAGAACAGACTTTTCCCTGGCTATCAAATTAAAGACCACTCAGATTTTTCATGTGTTGTCATATTTTTTCAGTTCTCTCTTTCTCTTTTTTAGAAGGGATTAAAGAGACACTGAAGTGGGAAAAAAATTATATAATGGTTTGTATGTGTAGTACAGCTAAGAAATAAAACATTAGGGGCAGAGTCATAAGTCTAATATTGTTTCCAGTACAGGAAGAGTTAAGAAACTCCAGTTGTCATCTATGCAAAAGAGCCATTGAGCTCCACGACTTTCAAAGTCGCAGAGAGCTCTGTCTTCTGAAGCTTGTTATCTCAAGTGTCTAGCACTGTATTGTTTTTTTTCCTGCAGAGGACAGGTCAAATTTCACTGGCCTGCTCAGTAAAATCATTTAGAATGCTGAGTAGTGTGTAAACTGCAAATATTAGAGAATGATGCAATGTTATTAAAAAAAACTATAAAAATATAAGAGTATTTTCTTTGCTACTAATGTTCTAGTAATTATCCGTACAACACAACCAATTCATTATATCATATTTTGTTTTCGCTTCAGTGTCTCTTTAAAGTGTTTGAAGAAGATACAATCTTTTAGCAATAAATATAGTATGTGTCTTAAAGAGACTCTGTAACAAAATTTTGAGCCTTATTTTTTCTATTCTATAAGTTCCTATACCTGTTCTGATGTGGTCTGTCTTACTGCAACCTTTTCTAGTTGCACTGTCTCTGTAATAAATCTTATCTTCTTTCCTCTGTCGTGTCTGTCGGCAAGAGGCTGGAATGTGTGGAATGTGCAGCACTGCTTGTCATTGGCAGAAGCTTTACACACACCCTCCAAGCTCTGCATGAATCCACACAGTAAGCTGTTCTCAGCCTATCATACTCTGGTTAGAAGCCAGTCATTTGTTTGTAAACACTGCCTAAAACTGTTAATTACAAGCCAGGATTGCAGCAGGGAGTGGCAGAAACAGCACAGAGGGGCACAGGGGAACATAAGGAATAGAATGGTATGCTTTTTAGTGTAAGAATATTAGAGTACAGATTCTCTTTGATAATAAATTCTCTAGTACTGTATACACACAGAATCTTCATTGTGTTGGCATAGTAACAATGCAGGAATCGGGATACAAAATCTCTTCAGAAATAACTCTCCATAAGAACTTTCCCGGGTTCTGTAACTAAAATAGGTAATAGCAGCCAAGTGAAACAAAACAGCGCGCTTCAGCTGTCCAGGGAAAAGCTATATCAAAAAAGCTGTATCAATCTTTAATCTAAAAAAAAAAAAACTACAGGTAGTCCCCAGGCGGTTAATGAACAAGATAGGGACTGGGGGTTGCTTCTTAACCTAAATCCGTTCTTAAGTCGGAATGCTGTTCCACCTCTGTCCCCGTGCCACTGCTGTTCCACCCTTTGCCTCCAGTGTCCCCCTCTGTGCCACCTGTGCCCACTGTTTCCTCTGCTGTGACCCTCTGTTTGTCTCCGTGTGCGTCCTTCGTTTTCCCCCTGTGTGTCCTTCATGTGTCCCCCTGTTCCTGCTTCAAGTCCCCCTTGTAACTGATTGCGTTATCTATCTCGCTGCATGCAGGCTTTGTATTAAAGTTTATGTCCAGTCTCCATTGCAGTTCACACTCATTATAACGCGTGCGTAATGCAAATGACTGTGGACCTAGCCTAGTCAAATACTGCGAGTCGTGCTAATAGCATAACTCCCAGTACACAGTGCAGATAGTAAGGGTAATATTGCCATGTGATCTTCCTGCACAGCAATATTACCACAATTTCCTGCATCAACCCCAATATCTTTTAGCTGAATGATCAACAAGAAACCAAAACAGCAACTTAAGCTGCGTACGAATGTACAGCGAATGTCATGCGGCAGGAATCAGGACACGATACCTCGGAGAACAGCTTGGCCCGAGTTCTGCACAGAAGTGTCACTAACCTGTAGGCTAGCAATGCATTTTTGTTGTTATGGAGGGGGGAGGAGGGACAACACAGCACAATGGAGAAGGAAAGAACAATGCTCTTAGCCAAATTGATCCGCCCTAGAGGTTCATTCTCTGGAGCATTGTAGTTGGTCGGGGGCTCACTGTAAACACGCTAGATTCTTTGTTCCCACTGACTGCCTCTGCTAAGAACCATTGTACATGTATACTCCACTTTGGAACTTCAAAGAGAGGTAATTTAATGCCATTCCATTATAACAGTCAGGACATTATCAAACACTTATAGAGACCATGGTTCTAAAGATAAACAGAAATAAAGTTTCACATTAAATTGTTTTTTTTTAATTACAGAATTTAAATCCTGCTTGTGTCTCTTGTTACTTACAAACTGTGTGTCCATGTTCAGGAAGCCAAGATTTTAGCTCATATCTTTAAAGTGGGATTGTCACCATAAAAATCAAATTTCAACAGCCACTGGTCTGAGTGTATTAAGTGATAAGGATGCTAATCCTGCATTCAAAACTTTCAAAACTTTTTCTGCTGTTATGGTTTGAAGTTATCATATACCTTAGGAGCACTGGACCTTCAATAGCCGTTGCCATTCAGTTGCATGCTGGGGGTTCTTTTTATCTATAATATATTCCTCCTCTTCCCTTTATTTCCCTGCCTAGCTGCCTAACTGAAACAATATCCTCTGCTAACTTGTGTTTACAAGCAAGGCTGAGGTGACTCAGCGATTGGAGGAAAAAAGAAAGAAAAGTTAAGGTAAGAAATGATATCAGTATTTAGGCTCAAACGGTGGGCAAAAGACATGGTTCCCACCAGGAACAGTATTCTGTTCATTTACTATATAAAATTCACTGAAAATAAAATCATGGACAGTACAATACATCTGTTATATAAGTAGATAAATACTTGATGTGTTTTTCCCTGGCATAGTATGGCTAATCTTCCTGCTTTAAAGGGATACTTAAAGCGGTTGCGGGCTGAAAAACTAACTCTAACAAGTAACTTGTCTATATATCTTATCTAAAGTTTAGATAGTTTACACAGCAAATATAGCTGCAAACCGCTTCAACAGTTTATATTATTATTTATTCCTGTGATACCATGTTCTGTTTGTCACATTACACAACAAGCTGATAGCATCTCCAGCCCTCAGTCTCCTCTCCTCCCTCTTCCCCTCTGCCTCTGAAATCTCTGGCTAGTAACCTCCTCCTCCTCCTGACCAGACTGAGCTCCCATAAGCCCTTGCTAGAGTGCCAAGGCTCTCTGGAGAGGCCTGTTTAGTTTATAGCAAATTAGAGCATTAAAGAGCATCTGTAACATCAAAAGATCCCCTGGGGGGTACTCACCTCGGGTGGGGGAAGCCTCTTGATCCTAATGAGGCTTCCCACGCCATCCTCCGTCCCTCAGGGGTCTCGCTGCAGCCCTCCGAGAATAATGACGTCAATATTTACCTTCCTGGCTCCTGCGCAGGCGCTCTCACGGCTGTCGGCTCCGAACTACACGGAAATACCCGATCGCCGGACCCGACTGAGATCGGGTATTTCCGTGTAGTTCGGAGCCGAGAGCAGCCACAGCACCCCCGCTGGAGCCCGCAAAGGTAAATATTGAACTGACAGTCGGCTCTGTCGCCGCTGTTCGGAGGGCTGCAGCGAAACCCCCGTGGGACAGAGGACGGCGTGGGAAGCCTCATTAGGATCCGGAGGCTTCCCCCAACCGAGGTGAGTACCCCCCAGGGGATCTTTTTGACGTTACAGAGTCTCTTTAAAACAAAAACAACAAAAGTATTTGGTTTGAAGAATGCCCTATAAACTATATGAAAGAAACACAATTATGCAATGAGTAAAAGTTTATCTCGGATCCACTTTTTTTTAATCGTTACAATCAATCAGAAAATTTGATTGTAATCCTTATATTGAAAAGAAATTAAAAAAATGTTTTGTGTGGCCTCCTTTAACCTCCTTGGCGGTATGAAAAATACCGCCAGGAGGGAGCGCAGCAGGTTTTTTTTAAAAAAAAATTTTTTTAATCATGTAGCGAGCCGAGGGCTCGCTACATGATAGCCGCTGCTGAGCGGCACCCCCCCGCCCGCTTCGATCGCCTTCGGCGATCTCCGATCAGGAAATCCCGTTCATAGAACGGGATTTCCTGGAGGGCTTCCCCCGTCGCCATGGCGACGGGGCGGGATGACGTCACCGACGTCACTGACGTCGGGACGTCATTGGGAGTCCCGGGCCACCCCTCGGCGCTGCCTGGCACTGATTGGCCAGGCAGCGCTGGGGTCTGGAGGGGGGGGGGGGGGCCGCGCCGCAGCAGATAGCGGCGATCGCAAAGGGGCCGGCGGCGATCAGAGTGCTGGCGCAGCTAGCAAAGTGCTAGCTGCGTCCAGCAAAAAAAAAATTATTAAAATCGGCCCAGCAGGGCCTGAGCGGCACCCTCCGGCGGCTTACCCCGTGTCACACACGGGGTTACCGCCAAGGAGGTTAAGGATGATTTGATTTGTAAGGCTTTGGCTGGTCATGATCACGTTTTCATGTCTCAGTTCCTATTTTACTTTACACTGGAACAAAATGTAGACATGATCACATTGGAGACATACAACTAAACCACATGATTAAAGGCATCATGTGCTTGTCCGTGTATTCTCCTTAAAGCGGACCTCCAGACTAAAAATCTACTCAGCAGCAATGAAAAGGCTTGGTGTTTCTTTAACAGTTTCACAACATCAGAACTTTGTTTTTCTTACCTAAGCCTCATTTTTAGCTGCACAGAAGCTAAGCTCCGCCCCATCTAAGAAAACTGCCCAGGCATTTTTCCCCTGATGCTGTGCAAAGCAGGATGGGATTTCTGATGTTGTTCTCGTTCTGCTGTTTTGGCGCAAATTTGTTTTTTAAATTATGAATTTGAGATTTGAAGCCTAGCGCGTGCAGCTGGGAAGGGTGATCAGGACACAGGACAGTTGGAACTGAGTCTCATGCTCCCTGTCACCTCTTTTCAACCAAAAAGATGGTTGCCCCATGAAATCACAAGCATTTGCCTGTTCTTTTAAAACAGGGTAGGTACGAGATTATATTACCTATCTATTTTAATTAACATAACTAATGTAATTTAATGACAGTATGTTTATTCAGGCTGAAGTTCCTCTTTGATCAGTCTACAAAATGCAGTTTTACTTATCTGGGGCTTCTACCAGCCCCTGCAATCGGCCTTTTCCGGTACTCTAGGATGCTCCGGTCACCCGCCACTGCTCAGTTTCGATTTTGGCTGTCACGGGTCAGTGCTTCCTGCCCGGGCGCAGTATGAGAAAAGGTGCCGGGAGCGTGAGCGAGGACGCGCACGGCCCATCGTTGCCAAAGGTAAAACTGATCCACAGCACATTTTTTGACAAGTTGTCACATTTTTGTGACAAGTTTCCCTTTAGGGCAATGTTTAGGAGGGAAATAAATAAGATAATAACTGAATTTTGGTGACACCAAAATCACTTGGCATTTGCAAAGAGTCTCTGACCTTCACCCCTGGGTTTTGAGGACTAGAGACTAGTGACCAGGTCTGCACAAAGTCAGATTTGTTATGAGACTCTTGAATTTAGTATCCAGTGCAGTGAGAAAAATTCAGTCAGATTAGTGAAGATGGTTTGTCTAAGTATAATCATATTCTGACTAAATGCTGATTGTCCCTCTAACTTTCAAGATGAATAATATCCACTTAAGGACCAGCTAACGCCCATAGGCGTCAGTAGGTCTTAAGTGGGTTACCATGGAAACGGCCGCTCGATCTAGTGGCCTTTCCATGTCAGTTCACGGAGGGTGTCTCCGTGAACAGCCGGAGAGCCGCCGATGGCGGCTCGCCGGCAAAATGTAAACACGCGGGGAAGAAATCCCCGCTGTTTACATCATACGACGCTGCTGCGCAGCAGCGCCGTAGAGCAGATCGGTGATCCCCGGCCTCGGATTGGCCGGGGATCGCCATCATTTGATAGGCTAAAGCCTATCCTACAATGCAGTACACACAAGACAGTCCGTGCGCTGCTTCCTTAAAACACATTTATTCTTCCATTGATTGTCATCAGCAGGTGGATAGGCACATATGCAGTGACAGCTTATATTCATATACACATGTATTGATACGATCTGACCTGTGCCGTGGACGGGTGCGGGAGGGTGACCAGGGGGTGAGAGGATTGCGCGACAGCCGTTTCGCGCCGGTGTGGCGCTTGTTCACGTGCAGGTATCCTACAATGCGCAGGACGGCCTGTGCTGCTCACAGGGGGAGGGAGAGGGAGGGAGAGAGCACCGAAAACGCTGCGGAAGGGGGCTTTGAAGAGCCCCCCGCAAAGCGCAGCAAGCCGGCGGCGATCAGATCCCCCCAGGAGGATATCCCCCTACTTAGGAAAAAAGGGGGTAAGTCTGATCGCCCTGGCTATTTCCTGATCGGTGCTGTGGGCTGGAGAGTCCACGCAGCACCGATCAGAAGAAAATCCCCTGGTCCTTAACATTTCTGTGACAATAGCAGATCCCTTTGAGAACCACTGTATACTTGATGTAGTAAAACTTTGTTAATGTTAAGCTAATGTGAGTGCTGGAATCCACAGCAATACTAATTAACAATCATCCATCATCTTTATCGTATTAATTGATGAAAGGTCAAACCTGTTTTGTTGCTAAAGTGTGAATGGTTCTGCTTTTGGATACATCATCATGTCAAACTAATCAGTACAGTAAAGTACCATGATCAAGCCAAGGTGCACTTCATTATCTTTCATTTCTACCTATTTATAGTTTTCTCCAGTTTTTACTTCCACCCATTCAAGGTAGGAAGCGGCGTTCAAGAGAAAGCCTGATAGCTTTATTTTTAATGTTTGTCCAGCTTTCCCCAGAGGCGCCGGCTGCTGTACACAAAGATAATTAAAGCTGTGATTTTCAGTCCTTTAATGAGATCACATCTAATCATTACACTGACCTTTGTTTTACTCACAAACCAACATAATCCCATTTTATATTTGTGTTTGCTATCTGCACAACTGCACACCAGCTGTGAAATCCAGCTCTGCACTTATCTGGCAGACACTTTCTTGGCTGACGGTTGCACTGGACAAGAAGCACAGCATATTGCACTCAACAGGCTTTAGAAAACACTAAAACAAGAAGGAGGAAGACCGAGAGCCCAATATAGTGTAGTAGTTATTTGGTACAACTGGTTAGAATAAGCCAACAATATATATACTCACAAGTGTGGGTTACCAGCCAGGCAACCACTTCAAAGGCAGGTGGGGAGAATTATGACCTGACCCCACTCAGGTTTAAGAAGTCGCTCTCTGTAGATAGGAAGAATAGGGATGTACCCTTCCACCAAGCGTGGACTAGACTATGTAAAGAGGTTTTTGAACAGAGACGCCAATGTAGAATAAGAACCTCTAAAAACATTTTAAAAGGGGAAGTTGGTGGACTTACCTCCCTCGAGAAGACATAGACAAAGAGTCGTTTTTTTCAGTAAAATATGACATTTTAATCGTAACTCCAATATGCAACGCGTTTCATGGGCAAACATTCCCGCTTCATCAGGCAATTCAATGGAGATAAAAGGGGAACTGGGGAAACAAAGGGATCAAAGGACAGAGGGCTAAGATACAGTATACCAACACTAGTAAAAAAAACTCTCTTACAATCAGTCAACTAACATCTCCTTGAGCCACAGTATTAAATAAGGTCATATATATCATGTTAACATATTATACCAACAACATACATGCCAACATATTGTACATACCGTATTGTATCATATATAAATATATTGGTCCTGAGCATAGCAATAAAATATTATGTTTATAGATATAGAGACCTGATATTCCCCTTTTCTATATCCATGTATATACTCATAGTACCCAATATAATCCAACCCCAGTGTGCGGTATGGCTACAATAACAGAGCACGTTCTCCTACAAATGCCCTCAAAAATTAATTTCCCGAGGAATTAAGCTAATGTATACAGCAGAGACAGGGTGGTAAAAAGCATAGTTTAAGTGCCAAGGTGTAAAACAAAGTTTTTTCGCTTACCTAGTGTCGATCTGTGTAACAGCCGAGCGCCTCTGTATCAAGTGATTGCGCTCGGCTGCTTTTATCTCAAGTTATCTGCCAATTAACCAATGGGCTGCTTTGATTACAACAGGCGCGTCAGACCAGCGCCGCTGGCCGAGGGGGACCTGGAGGCGTGCGTCTATGACGTCACGCGCATACCCACAAAAGCGGAGGAATAAATATCCGCCTTCTCAGTTAAGGGCGGAATGGGCCCTCTCTTATCAGATTTGATTAGAGAGATTTGTCTCCTGGTCGAATCTTCCCATGTATCACTAGATGTATGCCTACCTTAACAGGATGCAAGGCAAGAAGGCCCCATGTGGACTCGACACAGCCACCACTCCACCGGATCTGCCAGTTCCGGTGTCTAGAAAACCTATGCCCCTGAGCTGAAGAAGCTGCTGAAATGCACATCTATAAGTCTATCTTAAGAACACAGGTGCAAAAAATAAAATATTGAAGCAAAAATAGAGCATTTACCTTTTGGATATTGGTGGCGTCACAATCTGGTCATTATAAACCATTTGTGTATAAAGATTGGTATCTTAATTTGCTATTGGAAAGAAGGTTAAACCATCTAAATAAAACAGGCAGCTTCTGCATTTTAGTGTATATTTGCTCCAGATTGAGGTATTGTCTGTGCAGTGAATCACCTATTTGTAACGGCTTTTATCATTAGCACGGTATTTTGGACCAACCCTCACATTATCGCATAAAAGCGACTGGTTCACTAGAATGTATTTTTAAACACCCCCCAAAGGGAAGTTTGCAATGGTGTGTGCCATTGAGGAGACGGGGGGAGGTTGGGGTAAGCCTCGCTACCTACGGGGTGTTGCTCTGGTCCCCCTGGCCTGTACAGGATGCTCCATCTTCTCCACTGACTTGAAGCTTCTGGCGGATATTATATTTCTCGGCAGTGTCTCTCTTGCGTGTGTGCAGCAATGCATGCTGGGAGTAGTCTGCGAATACAGAACCTCTTTTTAACTAAAAAGCAGATGGATTATTTTAAGAATTAGAGATGACTATAGGTTTATGAGACATTAACACAATAGGTTACTCGCAATCTACTGGTAGATCATGACCGCCAGCTGGGTAGATTGCGGCCGTAAGGCTGCGTCCCATTAAATTTTGCAGCAAGCAGCTGTAGAACATGCCCGCCTGGCCGCGTCCCATCAAATTCTGCTGCCGGCCGCTGGTCTCGATCGCAGCCAATCACAAGACAGGGGAGGAGAGAGGCGGTGTGGCTGTAGAGGAGAGGCCAGGGGTGGCTCTGCCATGATGCGACTTCATAGCTGGGGGTGGCGCGGGCACTACACATACATGCACGCATCCAGCCTGAGTGCTCCCTCAGCTGCCGGCTTGCTTATCTGCCCTCCATCCAGCCTCAGCAGAAGGAGGGGAGACCAGGACGAGCCCCAGACACCGCCGCTGGAGCTGGAGGGAGGTAACTGGCACCCAGGCACCTATACTTAGCTACCTATACTGGAGGCACCTATAACTAGCTACCTATATTGAAGGCACCTATAACTAGCTACCTATACTGAAGGCTCCTATACCTAGCTACCTATACTGATGGCAACTATACCTAGCTAACCTATACTGGCAACACCTATACTTAGCTACCTATACTGAAGGCACCTATATCCTCCTATCTATACTGGAGGCACCTATTCCTAGCTACCTATACTGGAGGCACCCACTGTATACCTAGCTACCTATACTGGAGGCACCTATACTTAGCTACCTATACTGGAGGCTTCTATACTTAGCTACCTATACTGGAGGCACCTATACTTAGCTACCTATACTGGAGGCACCTATACTTGGCTACTTATATTGGAGGCACCTATACTCAGCTACCTATACTGGAGGCACCTATACTTGTCTACCTATACTGGATGCACCAATACTTAGCTACCTATACTGGAGGCACCTATACTTAGCTACCTATACTGGAGGCACCTATACTGAAGGTACCTACACTTGGCTACCTATATTGGAGGCACCTATACTTAGCTACCTATACTCGAGGCACCTATACTTAGCTACCTATACTAGAGTCACCTATGCCTGGCTAACTATACAGGGAGCACCTATACTTAGCCACCTATACTGGTGGCACCTATGCCTGGCTACCTGTACTGGAGGCACCTATATCTGGGTCCTGCTCATGATGGGGGGGGGGCGGGGGGAGAGGATTCTGCAGCTATTCAAGACTCTGCTAATAAAGTTCCTCAAATTCTTCTTCAGAGTCTCCTATATGAGAAATGATGGAAAAGCATGTGACTCATTTGTATGTGTTTGATTTGTAAATATCTGGATGGTCACAGTCCATTCACATAGGCGCTCCCAGTCTGTGCATGCAGCTGCATAAGACGCTGTACTGTAGACCCGCCACTGCAGTGCCCAAGAGACTTGTCTACCTCATCTTAATTAGCAATATATATGTGCAATATAATGAATTCAATGAGACATTTCTGAAATAGAAGTTTGTAAAATTGAAAGAAAGTAAGATAATTTGTCTTTTTCTTTCAACTGCCTTTTTTTTCTCTTTAAAATATACTGGTAGGCTTTTATGTAGGTGATTTAATTCAAGCTCGCCTCAGGGGATTTTTCCACATAATAATACCTTCTGAGCAGTCTGTAAGTCCATGAGTGTGTTTTCATGTTATGAGATTTCTTCAAGCATGACCACGCAGTTATTTCTGCCTGACCAGCTTGTTATATTGGTGCAGTTGTATGACTAGGCCGACCAAAATCTAACCTGTGTCTGAACTCCCAGCCTGGCAACTACTTATTCTTCTCTTTGTTCCTTATAGATGTTGTAATTCTTGGCTCATTCCCAGTGTATGTGCATATGTGAGTGTGCCAGGTGGATTGGGCACGAGTCAAGAACAGAGCAATTTTCGGTAACTCTACAACCCAAAAGGAAAACTTTAATACCTTTATGAGTTAGGCAGTAATGGGAAGTTGCAGAGGCACCGTAACAACATATAGTAGAATGTAGTACATTATTCAAGATACCCAATTTTATGATCATTTTCCTGGTTCCAGCATCAGAAACACTTCCTATATGTATATATTGCTGTATATTGGTATGTAACCTCACCCTCCCAGTCATGGTTAGCCTAAGCTATTTAATTATGCAGCTTTCTTCTCTGAGTGCACTCTGGGCGGGTATCAGGTATTGTTTCTGCTCACTTCAAAACACACATCAAATGAACATTCTGCATTGATGGCCTTTCCCAGCAGTAAAGATGTTGCTTCCTGTGATACATTATGTAAATCAGGGATAGGAACATTATTAAAGTGGGTAAACACTGACTAAATATACTGTAGATGAATGTAAAATATAAGCAGTTGTAATCATTAAGGGCCCTTTTCCACTTGCGCTGGCTGAATCGCAAAAACGCAAACCGCTAGCGATTTTACAATCGCTACGGTTTGCTTTTTAACATAGGAATCGCGGTAGGTAATTTCCACTACCGCAATTCGTTTTTTACTTGATCGCGATCGCGCCGTGGAGCGACTTTTGCCGCGATTTTGCTATGCAGTGCATAGCATAGCAAAATCGCGGCCGCGAACGTCGGGGAATCGGCGGTAATTGCGATTCAGCAATCGCTAGCGTTCAGCGTGAACGCTAGCGATTGCTAGTGGAAAAGGGCCCTAAGTTACATTCAGTAAAGTTTCTCCTCCATTTTAGGTTTTAGGGAAATGTTCAGTATTTCACAGACATCTCTTTCTCTCGCTTTGTGGTCCTTGTTAAGACAATGTAACCCCATTCCCACTTCTCGATGGTTTCAACGCTGCCTCAGTGAAAATGCATACAACAATAAAAACCTCAAAGATTTTCTAATATCATTTTTTTATATGGATTATTTGTATACATTTTTCATTAACATGTACAAAATGATCCATGTATAATTTACATCAACAACAATTCACTGTGAGATACCTAAATACATGGGGTCATACTCCATCTTAAAGCGGTATAAAACCCTGACAATGTTCAATAAAAACATGTTTTCCTACTTTTTATATGCCATACAGTTATCATATTTGCTTTTGTGCATAAGTATTATTATTCATTTAGAAATGATACATTCCCAAAGTACACTTTTTTTGCTCTCAAAGCTGACTTTGCATTCTATTCATAACTGCTTTATTCATCTTCTTACATAAGCAGAAATGCTTTCTGATTGTCTCACTGTCTTCCAGAGAGTTTGCAGTAGGGTTTGTTTACGTTTCTCACTTGATACAATTAAACACAAGATAACATTATCTCTAGTCTGGATTCCTCCAGCTTTCCCTGCAGGGGAGCTTCTAAGGCCTGTGTTTAACCCTTTGAATGCTTTTCTAGTAAAAAAAAAAAAATGCTGGTTGTATATAATATGCTGTAAATAATCTATTAGAGCAAAGAAGAAATGCTGGGTTTCATTCTGCTTTAACAACAATCATCATATCAAAATATCCCATGTACAGAGGTCCCCTTCTAGTCACTGCCTTATTAAATAGCTCTAGACATCGCATCTCCATCAATTTTCCCATCATTCCCTCATCAACCAAATCCAATCATCTCTTCCATCCTTACTCATATCCAAACCTCTTACATACCACTGGGTTAGGGGTGGGAGCAGGGGGAGGGCCCCAGGGCCACCGAGAGCACAGATCTCTACTGACACCTCTCTAAGGCTCCCTGCACACTGCATGCGATTCCGATTCTGCTTTTTAATCGGTTTTTACATCCGATTCCGATTTTTAATCTTTACTGCATGCTGCGTTTTTTTATCCATTTTTCTGTTGAATGTATTCAGGGAAAATCGGAATTGAAAATCGGAAACGGAATTGGAAAACGGAATTGCAGTGTGCAGAGAGCCTAATTCCTCTCCCCTGCTTAAAGAGTAACTGTCAGGCTGCAAAAGCGAATTTAAACCTCTATTCTCCTGTGTTAAACAGTTTAGAAGCAAGCCAAAAAGGCAATACTGAAGTTAAAAATCTCTCTTACTTTTGATGTGTGCTGACAGCAAGGCTCTGTATTCCCAAGCTCTTAAAAGGACGAGAGGCCGCATAACATACAGCAAAGCATTCTGGGGCCCTCCCCTCGGCTGCTAGTGAGAAGTTACAGGGTCAAGTTACAACAGCATGTAACTCAGTCCAGCGCACAGCACTGATAAATCTCCGGGCAGAGTACACTGCAGGAGTCCGCTATTGTTCCTAGCCACATGGCTAATTAATATTCACTGCAAAGTAGTGTTATTTATTACGAGCTTTTCTGTGAGTCGAATCACCAGGAAGCAGGGAGGACATGACGACACATTTGGCTTCATAGGAGACAGACAAACATGGAACCTGCCATGAGCTGTCAGGAGCATCATTCTCTGCAAATACTATATAAAAATTCTGTGAAATCCAAACGTGGACAGTGAAATGCATATGTAATGTAAGTACAGCCAATATTTAGCTACTGATATATGTGTTTATTTTCTCTGAGACCTTATACCTAACAGCTCCTCTTTAAAAGGTTTCTATATTCCTCTGTTTCAACCAACTCTCTCAAATCGTCTCCCAATTGCCTCTCTCTGTCCTTGTTCTCCAGAATTAACTGTTCCATTAGGAATGTATGAGTCATCATTCCCCTATAGTTGGGGACTTCCACCATCTTGCTATCAATATTCTTGCTGAATTGATTAGGTGTCTCAGTATAGATCTCTTGTATCTCTTAGTCCCAAAAGAATTGGCATGCATAAGATAAAAACCCCAGTCTTTCGTCGGCACACACCCATCTATTACTTCTATATACCTTTTCACTTCACTCCAGAATCGTTTAATTTTTTGACAGCTCCAAAATATGTGTATTAAGGTCCCCCTTTCAGTTCCGCATCTCCAGCACCTCGCATCTATTCCCTCAAACATACCACTCTATTTACTGGGCATATAATACCATCTAATATATAATACCACACCAATATCATTATTTTCAACATACCATTACATAAATCTCATGCCATTCCCTTTTCTCGATGAACTCGTCCCTGGACAGGAAGTGATTGGAAATCAGTCCTAACAGAGTTTCTAACCTTTCCTCCCTCTATCCAAAAAAAGAACAGCTTTGGCTGGAGTTGGTTTCTTCTTGATTAAGATTACCAATAATACAGACAAAGGCCCATATGCAAATAGCTTTTTCTCCTGAGTTTTCTCCTAGGTGATATTTTCATATGTCATATCAAAATAATTTTAATAGTACCTTGTCATCTACCTTTTGGTACTTTTTTTAAATTGCAAAGTCCTGAAAAATTATTTGAAAAAGAAGTTGAAAAATTATTTCCCAGGAGAAAACTCAGGAGAAAAAGTGAACTGCATATGGGCCAATTTTTTTTTTTTTTTACGGATTTCTCAGAGGTTTAAAGTGGGAGTCAGTTCAAACCTGCAGAAGCAATGGTAATAGCTTCAAAACACATTATCCAATCAAAGATCATTACAGACTGCAGCTTGTTTACTACTGTTATAAGCACATTGTAACAGATTATATGTACCGGGGTTGTGGTGTCTGTATCTAAAGATATTGGGCTCGATTCACCAAGCGGTGCTAACCCAGTTAGAGACTTTGGGCCTGATTCACAAAGCGGTGATAACTCAGTTATCACACCTAAAAGACTTTAGGCATGATAACCTTTGCACCACACTGGTGAAAAGCCAGTTTAGGCGTGATAAGTTTAGGTGTGATAAGTTTAGGCATGCTAAGTTTAGATAAGTGTAGATAGCGTGCAAAGTCCAGCACGCAAAGCAGCGCCATTAAATTCTATACGAAGTGCACCAGACTTTGCTAGCGCAAAACTTTTGATCAGCTGTGCACTGCGGTGCTAACACAGTTGGTGCTTAAACTTATCATGCCTAAACTTATCACACCTAAACTTATCATGCCTAAACTTATCACACCTAAACTTATCACACCTAAACTTATCATGCCTAAACTGAGTTTAGGCATGATAAAGGGCTTTTCACCAGCGTGCTAACTGTTAGCACCGCTTTGTGAATCAGGCCCTTTAGGCGTGATAACCATTGCACTACGCTGGTGAAAAGCCAGTTTAGGCGTGATAAGTTTAGGCGTGATAAGTTTAGATAAGTTTAGATCACGCACAAAGTCCCGCACGCACAGCAGCGACATTTAACTCTATGCGAAGTGCACCAAACTTTGCTAGCGCAACACTTTTGATCAGCTGTGCACTGCGGTGCTAACCCAGTTGGTGCTTAAACTTATCACGCCTAAACTTATCACACCTAAACTTATCACGCCTAAACTTATCACACCTAAACTTATCACGCCTAAACTTATCACACCTAAACTTATCACACCTAAACTGAGTTTAGGCGTGATAAAGGGCTTTTCACCAGCATGCTAAATGTTAGCACCGCTTTGTGAATCAGGCCCATTGTGTAAAGTTAATAATGCAATACATTGCATTAGTTATTTTAAGCTTGGGAGTAGAGACTTGGGGCTCGATTCACAAAGCGGTGATAACTCAGTTATCACGCCTAAAAGACTTTAGGCGTGATAAGCCGTGCAAAGCTGAGTTATCACCGATTTTTGCTGCTCTTCGCGCGAAGCTCCCGCGCGCAAAGTTTTGCGCGCGCAAACGCACGGGCGCGCGAGCAAAACTTTGCGCGTGGAAAATTCGCGCGAGTTTCTTCTTATCATGCCTAAAGTGAGTTTAGGCGTGATAAGGGGCTTTTCACAGGCGTGCAAACACTTTGCACCGCTTTGTGAATCAAGCCCTTGGTGCCTATGGTATATTTGGTCCATAATATGCACAGACATCCCCCCTTCCCCATTTCGAGGGGGTGAAAGTGTGTCTTATGCCTGGTACACACAATGAGATTTTCTGGCAGATTTACTGCCAGATTGATTATTTTTAACATGTCCGATCCGATTTCCAATCGATTTTCCATTCACTTCTATGGAAAATCGATCATAAATCAGATTGGACATGTTGGAAAATAATCAATCTGGCAGTAAATATGCCAGAAAATCTCATTGTGTGTACCTAGCATAACAGAGCAAAAAATAAAATAAAAATACAGTACTTACTATATTAATCCACTGTAGGATTTGAAAAGGGAAAGGTTTTTTTTTTTCAAACTTAGCACTACCTTGAGGGACCTAAAGAGATGATTTGCATATGCAGCAGTGATGCAGCATAGGGGATTTTTCTTGCTCACATAAAACTGACTATATGGAAATACCTTCTGTTTTAGCAGTTCACATTTATAATTAGCATACCTTGTTTAGGAAGGGGGCCGTTTAGATTCTTTTGGTCTCTTACAAATCCCAAGTGGTTCTGGGTCAACATAAGCAATCTTTAAAGCCTATTTAAGACTAAGCACTAGTAATGGACAATGTTGTTGAAAGGTAGTATGGCCTCTGCTGTTGAAATGTGAGGTCCTTTAGAGCTGGCTGTTAAAAACCAGCGTAGAAATTCAAGGAATGTTTATTTTTTCTTTTATAGCCCAGCTAGCTACATTTGTGTTCAGTTAGATCCCAGAAGGGATTCTATTTTGTGTGCTGAGTGTTGCCAAACATGAGGACTAAGAAACTGTGTTTGCTTGCAAAGGAAATATTAGCCCAGTTCATTCTCAGATTTTGCAAGCTGCATGTGTGGAAAACATTTTGTGAACTGAAAGTCTGCCTGCCCTGGTGCTTAAAGTGAACCAGAGAAGAAGCACCCTCATGTATTTTACCGTATATATCAGTGGGAACATTAGAGAAAACACCTAGCCTGCTCTCTGTTTCATCCTTCACTGCTCAGCTTGCTTCTAATCAGCCCTGATAAAATCCCCGACTGAGCATTCAGTCTGGGACTGAGCATTCAGTCTGGCTTTGCTCAGGAATAATTATAGCTGAGTCTGTCTTCTGTGATGTCTTTTCAAGCCCAAGCCTGCCCCCTTCTGGCTCTTCTATAATGACTCAGCTATAATGATTCCTGAGCAAAGCCAGGCTGAATGCTCAGTCAGGGATTTTTTCAGGGCTGATAACAAGCATGCTGAGCAGTGAAGGATGAAACCAAGAGCAGGGTAGGTGTTTTCTCTAATGTCCCCACTGATATATATGGTAAAATACATAAGGGTGTTTCGTCTCTGGTTCACTTTAAGCTGACATAGCCAGTAACTTTAGAGGAAAGAAGCAGAGTAGAAGCTGTACCATTTCTAGTCTATACCGTACTGATGTGTCAGATGAACAATGCTGAATCCTCCAATTCATCACGTATAAAGCATCAACATACTATTATGTGTAAGCTCACTTGTGAGTGTAGTGAAGCCATGCAAATAAGAATCCCACATTCCTTTTGCTCCTCCCCTCCTTCCTTTAGATTGTAAGCTCTCAAGGGCAGGGCACTTTCACCATTTTGTGTCTTGGATTTTGTTATACATTTTATTCACCATGTTACTTTTGACACTGTAATTACCGATTCTGTATTTTGTACCAATTCTGTATTTCTGTATACTGTATTGGTGCCTACCATTTTCTGTATTTTGTACCCAATGTTTGTTTCTTATTTTGTACAGCACCACGGAACATGTTTGCGCTTTATAAATCAATAATATTAATAAGATGGAAAAACAAAGAAGACTTGATGGTTTATAGTTTCACAAGCATGTTGTTATTGTACATGTGACAATAGGATATAATATGTGTTGGGATTTCACCAGCCTGTTGCCCTTTCTGTGTTTGTCCGTCCAATTTAATACGTTTGATTAAAGTTAGAATGAAAGCTAGAAAGGCCAAAACTAATTACATCACTGCCACAGAGCTCTTCCCATCTCTCGCATGAGTAAATTGGGAGCCTGAATACTCTTCAGTAATTAATACACCATGACTGTGATGGGGATAGTCCGTTAAAAGCCATTAGATGAATGTAACAGAAGTAGAAGAAAATCGAACCACCAGCTCCCTCCTCTTCTTAAATTTAATTCTCTCTGGTTTATTCTTCCAGAAGAAGGGAATGCCACATTTCTATCACTCTACAAGGGACTTGCACTGATCTTATATGCAGCTAGAAGCCTACCATACTTCTGTGTTCTGACAACCACTGACCCAAACACCTGATAACTGAGCTGTGACAGCATACTGTCCACCTGACACAGTATCAATATACAGCTTCTTCTTTTCCACCCTTTTTTGGTGTAACTTTCTTTCTAGATGCTAAAAATACACATGATGCAATAAACAATATGGTGCTAACAGTGTAGTGTTAAAGTCAGAAAAGAGGCCATGGCGCTCTTTTACCATGTTTTTCACCAGCCAAGATGAGCACAACCCTCCACAGTAGCAGTCAGTCTGTAATGTCCAGCAAAAATACAGCAGAGCTTCTGCACAGCCCAGCAGGGGCCGCATCAGAATCCATAAAATGTATAGGGCCCCATACAAAGTACCCTTCAGAACCCCTCTTGGCCCCATCATGCAAACTAAAATTCTGTGCTTCCCAGCTTTAGCCCAATACTGGAACCATATACCCCAGCAGTCTCAGGACAGCCTGAGATGCCTGCAGTGAAATGAAACTGGTCAGGATGCACGCACTATTGTGTGAAAAACTCTTTCATGCAAACAAAGCATACTGTACAATTGGCAGGTGAATACACACTTCCTGATCACCTGCTGATTTTAAGTGAATTTCCTCTATTTCTTTGCATTAAAAAATTTCACCCCATGACCTGCTCTCCAAAGACAGCAACTGCGAGACATTACCATAAGCATTTTAAACATTTCTGCCCGACTGAAAATACCACAGAAAGCACCATCATGTCTTTATATTGCCCGCTTGAACACTATACTTGCGCACTCTGGATTTGTCACTCGGGTAACCCTGGCTGTGTATGTTTGATTGTCCTGTTGTAAAACTTTTGAATAAAATGCTGGAAATATAAAAGGGCTACTAGATGCTTACTACCCAAACTAAAAGGTTGTAGTAGCGCTCAATCTTATTTAAATAGATGTGTTCCTCTGCCATCTTCTCCACTAATGGCCCTCCACAAGTGCTCCGAATTACTTACAGGATAAAGGGAAAATGAAAAAAGAAAGGGGTACTAAATGGAGACTCTTTATAAAATTTTATTGCACAAACCCTCAAACGCTTTGTCCAACACATCCATTAGGGGTCCTGAAAAACAAGACCCTCCATTGAGGGTCTGAGCCCACTGACGCAGTTGTGTCCGCCTTTCAGTTACACATCAATGTTACAGATACTAAAAAGCAGATAGAAGTGGACACAACTGCATTAGTGGGCTCGGGCCCTGATAAGTTCACCCAGATAATACCTTTGTCAATGGTACAATGCCTCCCGCTGTTTGCTCATCACAGGCGGGACATGGAGCACTTATGGAGGGATATTAGTGGAGAAGACAGCAGAAGAACAATGGCTAAGATTGAACACTAATACTACCTTATTATTTGTGTAGTAGATCGAGGTGTGGGTGTCCAACATAAAGACATGGTGGTGCTTTTTTGTGGTGTTATTCAATCACGCTAAAATGTCTACAAGGCTTATGATCAAGGACTGAAGGATACGTTTGGTGACGGCGGCGTGTACGACTTTGTGGGGCTAACAATTCTATTATGAAGAAAAATCAATGATTACCACTATCCAAAGCACAAAGGTAGTAATAATTTCCATTACAACACCACTGAGGAGCAAATGCAGTGGCTGACACAAGCCCTGGTGTGAGATCTCTGCAGCAGGGACCTGGTGATAGTTATTCCTACGCTACTAAACAAATACATCCTCAGGAACCATAGCTGCACTACAGGAAAGAGAAAAAAACTCTTGAAAAGTATAGACCAACTAGTTGAAAGAGGCTTCATATAGCAATCCCATACAACAATCCCTGGATCAACACGCTGTTTATTTTTGGAAACGAAGGTAGCATTACTACTATTAAGACAGCGGCGGCTGCATAGAGTCTTTAATGTTGGATGGCATTGCCACTCTCACTGACATGATTTCTGTCTACATTATCTTTATGCTTGGCAGGGTTTCTCTCTTACTTATTTTGTATCTTCCTTGCTTATTATAAGTATCCCGGGGTGTCAGCCTGGAAGTGAAGATGCTGCTGCATTTGAACTCATATATATTATATAGCTGTATGTTTGTGTGCATGTATGTATGTGGAGTAGAGAGATTGATTTACCTTGACTATCTCATGCGCCGTAGCAGACATAAACACAGATTTATCTGAGCATAAAGCTGGGTGAGGAGACCTCGCGGCCCTTTCCCCTATGGTGTAAAATGCAGTCAGTTATGTGACACTACATAGTAGGCCTGTGAAACCTGTGTATCCTGTCACCATGACTCACCAGCAGCTGTCCACATTGACCCAGAAAGATGCTCCAATTATCCTGCTCTAGTAGCCCTGAATCCTAGAGGACTGTTTAAGCATACACTGCTGGAAGACATCTATGAGATGTGAAAGCAAAGGCAGAATATTAAAAAAAGCACACAAAAAAACCCTAACGCACAAAGCAGAGCAGGGAGCAGGCTGGATGAGGTGGAAATTGGATACAGATCAACTTGAGTTTGACAGCAGAGTTGCAGAGGCAATTGTCTGTCCCCTTACATGAAAGTTATTTATTCTTCACAGGGACAGAAGTTTGAATGCTAATGCTGCACTGGCAATGCTGAGCCATTTTTCCACCACAAGCTAACTGTACTTCTGCTGCAGCTATCTGTGAATAAAAGTGTTTGATTCAGAGCTTCTCATCCATATCTCTAAAGCTAAAGATGACGTTCCCTTCATCTTCTGCTTTGCTGCAGCGTGGGCTCTCTGTGAAATTGCATAGCACAGGCATATACAGAGGTGCCTGTCAGTGTGTGTGTTTATTATTACAAGCCAAGCATTTTCAGCTAGGCATTGCAGGCTAGGCTAGTGGGGAGTGCATGAAGCATTGGTGGGGATAGTTCTTTGGGGCACTTTTCCTGCTGATAATAATGATGTACTGTCTGCTCAGGTTACTGATGAAAGGGAGGCATCACTGTTGCTACAAAATAACACATAGGGCCCTCTTCCACTTGTAGTTCTGATTCTGATTGCTTGCAGATCGCAAAATGCTAGTTGCTTAAATACTAATGGAATCCACTGTAACAATTTCCAATAGAAAACAAAGTACAGTTTGGGTGCAGCGCTGTGGAGCAGCCAGGGACTATGGCTGGTCCACAAGCCCATAAATGTAGCAAATTAAAAATTGAGAGATTGTCCCGGCGCTTGAACACTAGTCTCAACGCTGGCCAATGGGTGTAATAAAATAGACAGTACCTGTTCCTGCTGTACTGACCCAAAAAGTGATCCTATGCAGCAAGGACTGTGCCTGTGTGATATGAAGAGGAAGCAGGTGGTCAGCTCATACCACACTGATCTTCTGGTATCAATGCAGTGAGTTGGGCTGTAGCCTGTGATCTGTCTGTAAGGTCCAATGCTCCTTGTCCACATATCTGCAGTGGAGCCACTTGTGCTTCCAGCCTAAGGGGCAAGTAAAGGGAACAAAATAGTGCAGACTGCACCCACAGTGGGAACCTGTGCATGAACTTGGAAACTTACAATATTAAAACTTGGTTTGTTGCACATAAAACAATACACATAACCCAACCCTGGTTTTTGGCCTCAGTCATCTTCAGAGGTGCAAGGCTGTGCACCCCCCAGGCAACCTCTGCTGGACCTCCCTTCTCCACAGTGCCACCTGTTCACGATAAGTACCATGCATCAATGTCTGCATACATGCTAATGTGAAGTCTAACTGTTAATGGAATTGCACAGTATTTGAATATGCTGGAAATAAATCAACTTCAATAGTGCCAGACTCCTATGTTTCTACCTGCTCTATTGACAATCTACTTTTGAAGTCGAGAGCACATTGCACTGCACTGGGGACGGCATGTCAGCTGCATGCGATCCACAGTTTGGTCAGTTACTGAGTGCCAGCTCACTCTCCATTGTTACATTTGTTATATTTCATATGTTTCTAATATGTAGAATTTGTATTTTTGTGCTGTATTCTGAATAAATATAACATATACCACAACAAATCACTATATATTGCACCTTTGAACTGCTGCTATCAAAGGCTGCCACTACAGCTCAGAATATATCAGATATATTGCTGCTTGGAGTAATCACTGTATGTACATCCAAATATAGAGTATTTTCCTCCCTCTGTTATGTAATTACACCAACAGTTTTAAAATAAGGGTTTTAACCCTCCTGGTGCTCTATTAAAAACCGCCAGGGGGCAGCGCAGCAGTTTTTTAAAAAAATTTTCTTTTTAAATCATGTAGCGAGCCTAGGGCTCGCTACATGATAGCCGCTGTGCAGCGGCATCCCCCCACCCGCTTCGATTGCCTCCGGCAATCTCTGATCAGGAAATCCCGTTCAAAGAACGGGATTTCCTGGAGGGCTTCCCCAGTCGCCATGGCGACGGGCGGGATGACGTCATCGACGTCGTGACGTCATCGGGAGTCTCGATCCACCCCTCAGCACTGTCTGGCGCTGATAGGCCAGGCTGCGCAAGGGGTCTAGGGGGGGCGGCGCGGCGGATAGCGGCGAATCGGTGCGGAGAGGCAGCGATCGGTGTGCTCACGCAGCATAAAAAAAAATTATGCAAATCGGCCCAGTAGGGCCTGAGAAATCTTCCTGCGCGGCTTACCCCGAACTACGTTCGGGGTTACCGCCAGGAAGGTTAAATGGAGCCAACACTGACTTGCTTGTCAAAAAACATCACATTTATTTTTGTACAAAATCCAAACCATACAGATCGAGGAATAACATGTAGCTTCGCATGTAGTATCCCAAATAATGGCCTGACACGTTTCGTGGCCAACAACTGCTTCCTCAGAGGCACACAAAATAACATATGCAGTTTAGTTGAAAAAAAAAATGTACAAAATATATATGCAACATACCAACACATTCAAAATAATTCAAAACAAAATCTGCCAGTTCCTTCAAATTTTAAAAGCTCATAGCTCTACAGCAAAATATTTAATGATACCGGCTATCAACAGACTGTGAAACTATACTGCAAAGAAGGGAGATGGGAGGGGGAAGGGAAGGGAAACGGAAGAGTGAGAGTGCCAAAATTTCTATCATTACATGGACATAAAATAGCATATGTAGCGGTGACGTACCACCATAATACCAGTGCAATATCTCATAGATCGCCGTTGAAATGCTGCTTACCAAGGCTGTCAGTACAATAGATAGTATAGCAGATATGTTGCTGTTTGGAGTAATCACTGTATTTCTTTTTCCTGTTACGTCTGCCAGCATTGTTTCTGTGTGTACATGTTGCGTGTGCATAGAGATAAATTACTGCAGTCAGTATTCTGAATGCCGTACGAGGAGGCTACACGGATGTCGAAAGAAAAAATTACCAGAATCTATAAGGGGAAAATGGAGTAAAAATGTTCCTGTTTTGTTAAAGCTGTTTAATAATGACAGTTTACAATGTTCTAGGAACCTGAAATAGAAAAGCGTTTTACTCGTATTGTAAGCGCAGCAAATAATGAAAAGAGCATTAGTGGAATGATGTGCACTAATCTGACCCTCGCTGATGCATTCCTGTAACAAAATTATAGCTGCCTTTTCTATTTCACTCTCATTACTGAGGAAACAAAATTTATACACACACAGTACAGCTCCAGTCCTCTGCTTTATAATTATGGGCACCCTGTTTGCAGTACTCAGCTTGTTATTCAGCTGTGCGCATTGTTGCTAATTATTGACTTGTTTTTTTAAGATGCCAAGATTTTGTCCTCGGTGAATTATGCAAGGAATGTAGCTGGGTGAGCCGTGTACACCGGAAATGTGCATTCCTCTTCTAAATGTCATTATCTTACTGTCAGCTTTGCTGCAAATTTCAAAATATATCTTGAAAATAAATGTTTTGACTTTAACCATCTTAAATCTGTAAAGCAGGGTGTCTCTGCACTTACAGGTCCTGGTACTGTAGTGATGCATTATGGGAGTGGTATGACAAATGCATGATTGCTGCTGCTGATGTGAATTTAGATACTTCAGGCATCATTTTCCTTTAGATTTACTGCATGTATATCATAGACAAGCAATATAAGTCATTTTAAAACGTAAATAAAGCATATGTAATAGAAAAAGTGAGACTGTGTCCTGTGGTGTAGCTACAGAGTCATGGGCTTCAGAGAAAATATTACAGAGGGACCCCCCCCCCCCCCCGACAGTACAGTATGTAATAATCACTTGATACAAACCACCAGAACAGGCTACCCAAGGACAGAGAGTAGAGGCCTGCATTGGGACGGGTTACCCGAAATGCGGGTTGGGTTCGGGTACCCGTTTTGATTTTAATCGGGTTGAAAAATTAGACCCGCACAGGCTAGAGGCCTCCATCAGGTTGGGTACCCATGAGTTAACCGAAATGCAGGTTGGGTTTGCGTTTTGATTCTAATCGTGTTTAGGGTTGGGTGTGGGTAGCGGGGCTGCATGTGCGGGTTGGGTGGGGGTACCCTATTTTCAGCTTTCCATTTCATATGTAATAATCCCTATTTGATGTCCAGGTGTCCCCTTGGTTTGTAGCCACCCAAGGCCCGGGGAATTTGTGGCCTTTCTAGAAATCCTTCCCATAAGGGAAGTGTGCAGTGGGCTGAGGCAGAGTGATACTTAATTGAGTGAGCATACTAATGTCCATTTCCCTACATTCAAATTCATAGCCACTATGAAAACATTTGGTTAGCAGTGTACCCAGATGCAGAATATGAATTCCAGCGCAGAAATCAAAGCCACTCAGCAGGTAGGCTGTGTCTACTGAGTTCATTAAGATCCAACATTTTTTAGATTCAAGTGATACATTAATTACCTGTAAGTCATCTACGCATTGCTTAACTATTTAACTGCTTAAAGGGTTCAGCACTGAGATTTTACATTGTCTGTTATGTTATGCCTATGACATTGCACATACATTTACATAAACTTTCCATTCCCATGAGACTTTCATTCTGAATTTGTACAACAAGAGGAACAGCTTTCATCAGATAATTAACTGGTTTATTTTTGAACTATTGAAGCATCAAGAGAGAAAATCTATGTGGATTGTACAGTTCCTTACAATATACATGTTACCGGAAAACGCCCTTTTATTTATTTTTTACATAGGTTTCTTATCTAGTTACAAAATACACCCCTCCCCAGTAGCAAAAATACAATTAACATAATAAGTGTAACAGAGGATTAATTCTTTGTTGTGAGAAATTTGCCAGTCTGTTAACAGGAAAATCAATTTATTGTACAGAAATTCTCCTTAAAGTGGCCACACACAATACAATAAAATGATCCGATTTTACGGCAGTTCGATAAAGACAATTGGTTGTCCCAAAAAATCCAAAGGTTTTTTTATTTGAGCAAGAAATCCAATCGGATTTCCTGTTTTTCTTCTATATAAGTCAATCAGAAGTGGTGTATTTTTCTGATCAATTTTTATGAAAATGTATTGGTGTAGGGTAGATTGGCAGTTTCTTTATATACTGTATACACCCAAGCAATTTTCTCAGTTTTCAATCTTTTTTTTCATAATTGGGAAATAAATTGAACACGTGTGTTGGTCATATTTTTTTAAACGTTACAATCAATCAGAAAATTTGATTGTAATCCTTGAATTGAAAAGAAATTAAAACATTGTTTTGTGTGTGGCCTCCTTTAAGGAGAACTTATAGAGGAGCATGTGATTGACTAGTACAGGTGATTTGATTTGTAAGGTTTTGGCTGGTCATGATCACGTTTTCATGTCTCACTTCCTATTTTACTTTACACTGGAACAAAATGTAGACCTGATCACATTGGAGACATACAACTAAACCGCATGATTAAAGGCATCATGTGCCTTTCCGTGTATTCTCCTTAAAGCGAACCTCCAGACTAAAAATCTACTCAGCAGCACTGAAAAACCTTGGTGTTTCTTTAAGAGTTTCACAGCATCAGAACTTTGTTTTTCTTACCTAAGCCTCATTTTAGCTGCACAGAAGCTAAGCGCCACCCGACCAAAGAAATCTGCCCGGGCATTTTTCCCCAGATGCTGTGCAAAGCATGATGGGATTTCTGATGTTGTTGTTCTCGTTGCCTAGCGCGCAGCTGGGAGGGGTGGTCAGGACACTGGACAGTTGGAACTGTGTCTCATGCTCCCTGTCAACCAAAAAGATGGCTCCCCCCCATGAAATCACAAACATTTGCCTGTTCTTTTAAAACAGGGTGGGTAAGATATTATATTACCTAATTATTTTATTTAACATAACTAATGTAACTTAATGACAGTATGTTTGTTTAGGCTAAAGTTCCTCATTAAGGAGAAATTCTGCTATGTAAATGGATCATTTCATCTATGTTAGATGAAACACTTGCAGTAATAGTAGGTCTAAAACCCTCGGTGGCTCTGAATAATTGTTGGTACTGTTATGGATTTCTGAACTGATTCAATAAAATTGACACATCTGGAGTGTTACCAATGTGCTGGCTTCGGTAGGTTTTCATTAATTTGCTTAGAGATTTGTTCTAATATTTCACAGCCAAACATCTGGGACATCAGAAGGGTCTCCATTAGCTGATCAAACTGATCACATGCTTCTCCATGAGTTTGCCTAAGCATTGCCATCCTTATTCCCCATATCTCATATGGCATGTCATATTGCTCACTTAAGGCGAGTGGGTGTGAACTTTGAGTATTGTATGTTTGGGCAGTACAGAATTATGCAGCTGTCACTCCGCACCACACTCACAAACAAATGTTTACCACCAGGCCCAATCACCATATCAATCTAAAAACTGTCAACAATACCAGAATACCACCTTTCCTATACCTTCATTCTACTAAATGCATGGTACATGCTCTAATTTTTTTCACTTCAACTACTGCAACAACCTTTTATCTGTTTGCACATAAAAAAAACCCCTTTCACATAAACCATTAACAACAATAAAAATATTTAAAGTGTACCAGATCTGAAAATAATAAAAAGTTTTATACATACCTGGGGCTTCCTTCAGCCCCATATGCTCGGATCGCTCCCATGCCGCTGCCCTCCGCTGCCCGCAGCTTCGGGAACCGAGTCTCGTCACTTACGTCAGTCAGAGCCAGTCAACGCCGGAGTAGTGCACCCTCTATGTATGTCTCCAGCGGCTGCTGGAGAGATACGCAAATATAGCACTTTTCTTACGTTAGACTGGCTCCAGCTGACGGGAGTGACGAGACCCGGTTCCCGAAGCTGTGGGCAGTGGAGGACAGCGGCATGGGAGCGATCCGAGCGGCTTGGGCTGAAGGAAGCCCCAGATATGTATAAAATTTTGTATTTTCAGCTCTGAGTTACTTTAAAAAGGCTGACTTACCACTTGTGTTTAAAGGACAATATAAAGCATTGGCAGAGAATAGCAAGCAGATTTTATTGTACATGTGTTTCTCTAGTCTACGCCTGCTTCATAATGCACTGTGCCCGTGAGATTGTCTCACTCCTTACTTGTTTATTGTAAAGCACTGCCTAATGCTGGGCATACACGGCGTCGAGGGGAGGATTATCAATCGAGCCTGATGACTCGATTGATAATATCCAACGTGTCTGATCACCGCAGGGATCGATTCCGAGCTCGATCCCCGCAGGTGGACATTAGCGGGTAATAAAAAGCGCCGGTGGGGACGAGCGGGAATCAATCTGCACGGACAAGCGGGGACGCGGCAGCCACGCGGCGGGGGTCGATCCAGCGGCTAATCGGCCGCTGGATCGACCCGTGTATGCCCAGCATTACATACAGGTCCTTTTCAGATAAAGAATGACAATTTACTCCATGTTTCTGAGCCAGGATTTAACTGTGTACTATAATAGGTTGCATACTGAGAGGATTTCAATCTCCAGAACTTTATTAGCAAATTGTGGGTTACACCTACTATTTTTAAAGTGGGGTAACTTTCAGTGACCTCCGCTGTAAGCTAGATGGGTAAGAGGTGCCCAGTGAAATACAATATTTACAAACAGTTTTAAAAAGGAGTCACAAGTGTTGGCCTACCTTTCCAATAAATAATAAGTTTTCCTTGGGATAATTTATTCATCACAGTAAAAAAATAAGTGAGTTCACACAACATAGCCCACTTCTTCAGTTCAATAAAACAGTGCAAGTATAACTGAATTAGCCAAATATGAGCACCTCTAAGTCCTTCTGCTGATAAGGTATTTCATGCAAGTACCCAAGCTCCAAGTGCTGCATTCCAAGAAACCTCTGACCATTAACAAGGTTACTTTTTTAGAGTTCCAGCCAACTCTGATATCTGAAATTCTTCAAATAAGTCCTCCCATGTTGGAAATGCAAACATAACTCTTACTTTGCAAAATTATTGGCTACTGAGCATCTCTACATCTAGAAGGGCTCACTTCCTCCCTCTACATAAAGCCTGACGGTTTTGATTACTCCATCACTTCAGACCCGGACACTGCTTTACCTGGCACTTATTTGACCTCAGGAAGCGGCGGTTGCCGAGAAACGTGTTGTCATAGTGCTTATGAAATAAACTTTTGTGTAAATTCTTTTTTATATAGAGATAATCCATGCGAGTGGTCTTTCTTCTTTTTTTTATAAATACACATATAATTGGTCTTTTTCATTTGGGCGCCTCCTAGCACTACCCTATCATTTACTACCCTACACTTGTAATGGTTAGTATCACACAATTTTATTGTGAGATACAAAACTTTTTTGGAGCAGCAACCTATCACTTATCCTGCAAATAATTGTCAGCAGCGCTTCCTTAATAATATTCCTCCACCAAGGGAGGAGTCTTGCCGAAACAGTGGAGTCTCGCCGGAACGGAAATTGGAAGGAACAGCAGTGCAGCCGATGATAGCTTGCGGCGGGGAGGACATAACGCGGCGGTCAGCCCGGGAGACCGCGCGGGGTGGAACCCGCTCTCAAACTTTCCAAAAGCTGTTAAAACTGCATCCAACACGTGAGTGCAATTTTTAAATAAAGATTTTAATGTTTTAAAACTATACTGCGCAATGAGAGGCTTTTTGCTTCATACCCTAAGGTCATAGGAACAAGTGCTTTATGAGCCGTGAATTTGGAATTCCTTGTATCTGCCTGATTGTGGTTTAAGAAGTGTCGTGGAAGGCGAGGGGAGCCTATGTAATGCCCCAAAGGTGCTCTTGCTACTGTTATCGTAGCATATTGAATAGGTGAGTCGCACTCCTAAAGGGTGACTATTCTTGGTGGAGGAATATTATTAAGGAAGCGCTGCTGACAATTATTTGCTGGACCTTATGTGGGAAGATACTCATTCCTAGAACAGAAGCGCATGCCTGAGGAACTGTATCAAGCATTATCTTTTTTATCTTTGTTATTTTTCTGTTTCATATAAATCAGTTGTACTGCCCTCTGTTATACAGAGGGAAGGACTGACAATGTGCTTTAAGGACTGGTAGAATTTTTTGCATACTAAATAAGGGCTTATAACCCAAATTAATTTGTAACAGTGTGTGAGGAATACCACTGGAGTGGGACTGTGCAATTTAAGTGTGTGCAACTTTTATGCTACGTTTTGCAAGCGCTGTTTTTGTTTGTTATTTGAAACCTATCACTTATCCTCTACACCTGAAAGGCCGAGTGGAGACGGTACTTCTCCACATGCCCTAAAGAGTGGTTGCATCTGGTGGCAACCCACACTTGTGAGTATACAACTTATATCTGATCTTATCCAACACAACCAGACGATACTACACCAGATTGGGCTTCCGGTGTCCCTGTGTTCTTTTCCCATTTTTACTAGTAAGAAGTACTCCACAACTAGACTGGGCCTCATGAAGCAAAATGGAGAGATCATGAGTGTAAGATAGATGTAAGCTGCATACACACTTGCGTCACCTGAAACAATTGTTCATGATCATCTAGAGTGAAAATATGGTGTGTGTGTTTTTGTGTGTGTGTGTGTGTATATATGTGTGTACATGTGTTTCCAGACCTTGTTAACAAGGTCTTTGGTGGTCCATTGTGTTGGATCACAAATGCCCACCCACTTTCCTCTCTATACAACATAGAATAGACTGCTTTCTGAGAGACGAGTAGAGTGTTTCTCACCAGAAATGATCACAGACAAAGGTGACAGAAATGTATTCATTTGTCCGTAATACACTAAATCTGCATACAAATGGATTGTTATGTTTTAAGTGGAAGTTGCATAATATGCTTTTATTGCACAGCACTCGATTCAAGGATGCCAGCTGGCCAATATTTTTAGAATAAATTCTGTAAAATAAAAATGTCCTTCTACATTATCAGTGAGAAACACATGTACTGTATTTTTTTCCCAGACAAATTGTAACCCTACCTACTATTCGCTGTCTTTTAGTCCCTGAAAGATGTTAGGAACATATTTCTTTTACGAAACCTATTTACACGCCGTAACTGTAATTTTAAATTACTTTTGTACAGGTTGTAGAACCCATGGCATTTGCTTTTACTGTGTTTGTAGTGGTAGCCAGGAGTTCAAAGTAATGGCCTTGGAGAAAAGCAATTTGGCTGTTGATGGTAATACCTTTTATGGCACCTACATAATGGAATTTCATAGGTGAAGTGCAGAAGGTTTTCAAACTCTGCTGCTTTGAGCGTACTTGAAAAAGAAATCCAGAGTTTCAAGGTTTGGGCACCTAAGAAGAAAAATCCTGAACATGAAGGTTTAGATTGTTTGTTCACTGAGATATCTGTGCTTGTTGCTGGTTTATGATGAGAAATTATCTGTGTGCTGTATGATGTGCTGCACTATGTTTCTTTAAGGCTCTTTTAACTGAAAGCAATTTTTTGTTTAACTTTTTTAATTATTTTTGTCCAGGTTAAACATTATTGTGTAAGCTTTTACGCTTGATGGTCTCTTATTCTGTCTTCCTCCTTAGTTGATCCCCTTTTCAGAATACGCCCATACTTAGGACTAACCTATTCAAGGGCTTATGAGAGAAAGAAACGGCGGCTCTTTGCCCGTCAATTTCAATATGGTATCTTTTGCTCATGACACAAATGTTTAACTTTTGTTGAAATTTGCCACTGTGTTTTTCCTCCGACCCCACTGTCTCAGCATGTGGTGTCCTTTCTCCACGCTGCCAGAGGGGGGGGGGGGCTTATAGGGAGAACCTCCCAGTGTCTAGGCGGCAGTCAGTGCCTTTACTAGTGACGCATGCAGGTGCTGGCACAGCACGTGAACGAGGTGTCGCTGTGACCTTCTGATGCGGCCGTGCTCCCATAGTGCTGCAAAGCTTGAGTACGAATTACTGGATTCAGATACATGCTGTAGAAAACTGCAGCATGCCATCCAGATTCACACCGCAGTGCAATCTGGACAGAAAGCCACCAAAGAGGCAGTGTTTCTCCGCGCCACACCCATGCAGAGAAATGCTGCAGATTTGGCCCGGATCTACACATAGTGGAAAATCGACCTCAAAGGCGTACAAAGGAAAGTGCGGATATTGGGAGAACACAGAAGATAGTTTTTGCACATTTTATTTATAAATGTCCCTACACAAAGCTGGTACATCTTGCAAGACTCGCAGCCATAGTTTACTCCAAACAGGCTTTGAATAGAGTCATAAAAATGTTTCACAGGTCCATGAAATCTTCATATTTGGGGTTATAGTAACACACAAGAAGAGGCTAGTTTTCATAGATCGGATTTGACTTTCTAAGATCTGCTGTTCCTTTGCAATTAGCGGAACATTGCAGAGAAGACAAACACTCCCTCGGCAATGCAGTCAGTCTAGTACAGACCTCCCCAGCAACAAACAAGTTAAGTTTTTAATGAAAATAAATTTCTGTGGCTCACCGTCTAAAGTCTTAAGAACTGCCATAAAGCTGAATTTTCAATGAGAGCTCTAACAAGGTAATAGGAATGTGACTGAGTCTTCAGTGTCTTGGTTAAATAGTAATTTATAACTTTGTTTTTCTTGCCACCTCCGCTAGACCTACTGTGGGGTGAGGTATAAAATGTATCAGCTATGAAATAAAGATGAAAGTTTGCTGTGCTTATCAAATCGCCAGCTTACATTCTGGAATGGTCACAAAGTTTTAACAAACATTTTAGTGACTGCATAAAAAAATCTAGTTTACATATTTTACTAATTTTACTCTAGATTGCTGCATTTTCTTGTCTTCTGTTTCCGATTATAATTATTTCACAAACACTGTGCCAGTTTAATGACTTTTGTATTATGTACGGTGTTTGTTTCCTCCTGCTAATAACGTATATGTATATTCTATATTCGTTGTTCCCTGGAAATCCCATTTAGTGCACACATTGGATGTCATTCCTGACTTTGTAAATCTTGCATGTAGCAAAGGGTTAAACCCTTACTATTGTAACGGGGAAAGAGGCCCCAGGAGCAATAAAGCACATTAAAAACAATTTAAAGAATTTAGTGAATAGAATGGGAAATTAGACTATAGTGCAAACAAATATTTCTGTTCTTTTCACTAAATTCTATATGATTTTGATTCCAATTGCTTTTTATTGTTTTTAATGTATTTTATTGTTACTGGGCACCTCTTTCCCCCGTTGTATATAATACCCTCATTTGGAGGGCGGTTACTTGCCAGCTTTACGGAGTCGGTATGTTGATTCCATGTTTCCCAAGAGAGCGACTGAAGAATACAGAAGTACCCTTTTACCCGAGTGGAGACTGATTTTCTCCTATTGGTTGGTTGCCCTACTACCAACCCTATTGTGTGAATACAATTCTTTCTTCAATTTATCTCCATTACCTAACTTACTACACCATCAGGGCTTCTGTGGTGTCTGTTTTCCATGGTACAGATCCCGTGTATCGCTCAAGTCGTATTTTCACTATTATGTTTATCTCCATCAGTGAGAACTACATTCCTTGTTAGTGACACATCTTTTATGCAGCACAGCCTGCAGTCTTCACCCCCCATCCTCATCTTCATGGCATATACCCATAATGCCTTTCCATTCCGGTGATGGGCTGTGGCTGCTTTTAGATATAATACTGTCCTCTTTCATTGGTGACCAATTGCATCTCTAATACATAAAACAGCTCCTCTTTCATTTGGTCTGTTAGCTGTTGATCTATGCATTGGTGGCCATTGGCTAGTGACATGATTTGCATAATATGCTGCAGTGCCATGTCTACAGGCATTATAATTGCGTTCCCCCTTCCTCTCCCCTTGTTGTCAGCATTAGATTACATTAGTAATTCGTGGACATGCTAGAACAATACTAAAGAGAGAAAAATAGGTGGGGTAACCTCAGCTAACCTAAAGCAGTAGATTAATATATAATGACAAGACACATAGAGAAAGCATCAGGCTCTGGTATATCAGTGTAGAAAGGCACTTTATTAACAATCAGCACAAATGCCTCACATCATCTTTGTGAGTACTTGCTATTGGCCCACCCACTAGGACCACACAACTGGCTATATATTGCCTCACACCAGGGAAGCTGAGATGGACAGTGCTATTTAATGATACTGGCAGCGGCATACAGCAAGTCTGACACTGTGTTTGTCTGTGTGGATACAAGGGAGATTGGAGTGCTGTGCAGGACTTTATATCCTAGACTAGTGACCTTGGCCCATTTAAAAACGGGCTATGTCTGTCAGTAATCCACCGTGCGTGTACACGCCGCCAGCCGCGCGCCTCGTGCACGCGCACACGACCGCCCCTTCTGTCCCTGTCCGCCTTTGGCTCTCGGCAGTGTCTCTGCATCTTTTCCCTGCACATGAGCAGTGCTAAAATGCACTGACACACGGACAGACGCAGGGACACTTGCATATTATTAGGTAGGATACTGGTGAAATAATTCTGATCTGTTTTTGTCTTTGAGTACATCTGGCATGTACAATACTATCTCCACTGCAAACTTCTACTTACAAGGTTATCCCACAATTATACTGATTAGCAGCATTGCCATTGTATAATGCCTGACCCAGTATGTGGAGGTTGTATAGTTAGGAGCATGGCAATTGATGCTATTTATGCATATATTTTAATTGTTTTTTAACTGGACAGTTTGCTTTATTCCTTTGGGGTTTGTACTCTTTGGTAATAAAATGCCTTGCTATTTTTATATCCAGTAACCCTTGTGCTTTCTCTATGCTTTCTTGTAATACAGCCTAGGGAATGTGAATGGGTTTAGTTCAATAGACACAAGCGTTGGTATTTTCTTTTTTAAGAGTATGTAAATGTTGATGTTTACAGTTATTACTGCTTTGACTGGTGCACCCATACAGTAAATTATAATCTTTAAATTGTATAGTATGTTTTTTAACTGTGTGGTCTAGATAGCTGAATGCCACGTGGCAAACATACATAGCTAATAAGTCATGACTACATACATATAGATCTACCTTTTGACATTCAGACGATCCCCTAGGGATGTTATCTGCTCTGTACCTCCATTTCCATGGAGGTTTTTACATGGAGTGTGTTTCTGTCTTATTGCCCTGTTCCAATTCTCATAATATCCTGCCGTTTAAGTCCAGCCCAGGACTACAAGATAAAATGATTGGAGTTCCTAATAGAATTAAAGCGGACCTAAACTCTTGTACAAGAGACAAGTAAAACGCAGGGAAATCCAACCTGTGTCCGTTCAGAGTGAATAGTCTGTATAAGTCTTCCTTATCTGCAAGTAATGATTCAGTGCAATCTGAGCTGTCAGCTCTGTCTGATCTGTGCCAAGGTATGCAGAATTGTTTGCTAATATGTCGACACAGAAGGTTAACTCTTTCTGTGCTACCATGAAACCAGGAAGTAGACACTGCATATTTATTGCAGGAGTTCTCTAAGCTGTAACAAATAAATGTTTTTCTTATTTCTATTTTATAGGTTATTATGCTTTTGCTCATCTTTTAGATCAGAGAAGAAGCTCTGGGTTTAGATCCGCTTTAAGCTTGGACGTAAACTTGCCTGGACAGGAACTTATTGCATTGATAAAGCATGGACAAAAATGTAATCTTTGTGTTTACAGGTATGGCGGCAGTTTGGATATTTTCTTTGCTTTCTTGTCTCTTACTGCTCTCTTATTTACTGCTCTCTTATCTGAATCACTTGGTGTGTATCACTCTTTTTATAGCTTTGTCCCGCTGCATTAATATGTATTGTGAGGGAATCCAACAATCCTTCAGTGTTTCATACCAATCAAAAAGCACCCAGATCACATTTTGCAGAAATTATCTTAAAAGACTACTATAATAAAAACTGTAAAATGTAAGAGACATTGTTACACCCACATATCAGAGCTACTGCACTGAAAATGACCAAACTTTTTTTTTCCTATGCAGCCGTCTTAGGGTGAATCTCTTAATGTGACATTTTTAGGATTTCCTTTCTTTTCAAACAACAGTGGTACTCTCCAACTGCTAGACAAGCGTGCAGCAAGTAGGCAGGTTGGCGGGCATTTTTTGTGCAGGTTTTTACAGGGAGTGTTTTTAAAACATTAAAGGGAATTTTGAGAATCTTCCATGAGCAGATGTACTGGTCCAAAACCTGTCGGTAAAATGTTCACAGCTGTCAGATTAAGCATATCAACTCTATGACGTAGAGTTAAATAAGAGAAAATGTATAAAGCATTTTACACTGTGACAAATATATTTTTGTGTAAAGATATATTTTGAAAATGTACAGTTTTTCATGACAGTTGTCTATGAATTACCACTGAAGACTATGCGATAAAAATGGATTGGGTAGAAAGAAAGAGCAGTTAGGGTAGCAGTGGTAAAGGCATGCACGTGTATAGATCGGCAGATATCATTATTCTACGGCTGTTCTCTATAACAATTGTCCCTGGCCTGTGTTACGCTGAATGCCGACTAGAGCTACCGGTATATCACAAATATTCTTCTTTTTTTTTTTTTTAAACCACATGCTTCTTCCTTTGCGATCAAATCTCCTGCAGTTTTTCATGTAAAGCACTTAAGCTCTATGAAGGCACATGAAAATTATAGAAAGGGCTTCATTTTTCAGCAGCTGTGTTTAGCTGAATAACAGATTTGGAAAGAGCAGACTTTAATTAATCTGTGTATTCTGCCGAGATTTTAGCACCATCTGATTTACTTCTCATGGATGAAAAGTGTAATTGTAGTTTTTTTCATGTGTTTTTTTCCTCCACTTTCCTTTGCTGCTAGTTTGTCCTCTTCAGAAATGCATTTACTTCCTCTTTCTCTAAATGGCGCATTCAGATGCACAGCATGCAATTTTAGGAGATAATGTATGAGATTTAAATAGTAGTTGTAACATTTCAGGAAATAAATTGTACAAGAAATAAACACGCTTCCACTACAAAAGCTTTTAAACTGTGTGTACCTGTCAGTACCTGGGCACAAGGCACAAGGGCTGGCACCTTCTTTGTTCCAGCCTAGACACATGGCGTCTTTTAACAAATATTTGCAGAACTGTTTTGAAAGACCTAGCTAGCAGCGCCCATGTTGTAACAATCCCATATATGCAGAGATGTGGCTAGAAATCATGTTTCCTTATCAAAATCATGATGTCCCAACCCAGGGTACATTGGGCCAGTAACACCATTCTGCATTGATATAGGTGGATAGGGTAACCCACTCTAATATACAGTACAATACAATTGCCTTAATTCACTAAAGAATATCGCGCTTAGCACTGCTGCCCCCGGGGCTGTTGTACAGAGTGCGCTCTTTGACGTTACATGCACTCCCTTGAAAACAATAGTGACATTAAGTATCGGGATTGCGCTACATCCTATCGTGCGGTTTTCAAGGGAGTGTGCATAACTTCAAAGAGCACATGCTACCCAACAGCACCGGGATAGCGTGTGCTCGGTGGTTTAACCCGCGCTGCTAAGTGTGGTGTTCTTTAGTGAATCAAGGCCATTGTCTCCCAGTTGGTGGGGTAAGTGCAAGAACAATGCTCATTAGTTCCATTTGGGGATTTGCTGTATCTCATAGCGATATTGTGGGAAAACTGTACACACACCTGTATACTGTACCTGTACACACACTAAAATATCATACAAAATAGCTTTAAATAGCTGCCTTCACCCAGTTTCCTTTAGCATGTGTATGGGGCTTAAAGTAAACCTGTGGCTTTTTAAAAAAAAGGAACGTTCCATATTCTCCCACCTAGAGGGAAGCCTCTGGATGATTCAGATGATTCCTGTGTCCTCCTGTCGCTCTTCACCACTGGACAGGACCTTCTTCTAGTTCCAGCATGGCACAGCAAGAACGGCCCGCATCTGCACAGTAGCATGGAGCTGCTTATGGACAGAGTAAAAGTCATGCAAAATCGGCTCTGTGCTACTGTGCAGTGCAGCCCCACTCGTACGTGGACAGGAGCAGGGAAGCAAGAGAATATTCCAAAAGGCCTTGTTGAATTTGTTCAGAGGGTCCCATTGTTGGCCTATGCAGAGCCTCCCACTACTGAGATACGGCCTGTTTTCATAGTTCTCGGCATGCATCTTGTGAGACGGGATGCCGGCACAGCTGTGATGCGAGACACATCTGAATCCCGTATAAATCAAGCATGCCATCTGATATTTTTCCAATGATTTCAAAAGTCTGCATTTCCCTATCCAAATGCTTGGAAAAGCTGCAGATTCTCACCACTAGAAATGGGCCTTAAATATTCAGTTTTAGATTTTGTTTTTTTCCTTCAGGTTTACTTTAAGGTTTACATCTAGTAGTGTAACAACTTCTAAAAAGAATGTAAAGCTAGCACTGTGCACACACAAACATATGACAAAGGCATTATTTTATAATTCTTCTGTATATGATTTCCTAGTCATGTAGAATAGGAATAAAACTTTGAATTGTAGCTGGATATTGACCGTGTGCCCCTAATACTACTTGTGTATTTCTGCTAGCGCTTCCCTGATCATGTCAGTTCTCCACACTGTGACTACAAATTAGAGTGAAGTCCTGCTGTAATTGTGCAGAGAACAGCTCCTTGTTATCTGTAATTATTTGCTAAAACTTCCAATTGAAAACCAGGCATTGTGTCTGGCTCCAAATGCAGGGCGATATCAATCAATATAACCAAACTGTCACAATTAAACTGAAATATAAAAGCCAATTAAACTGTATTTAACCCATTCAGCTTATAGTATAACCAGATCAAGAGCTCATGCTTCATTTCTCAGTAAGTGAATAAATCATGCATATTTTTATAGCTCAACTGAGGCTTTAGTTTTTTTCCATCAACTTGAATGAACATGAACCACACTTATATTACAATTAAGAAAGTTACAACTAGGTCCTGGTATGTTAAACTTTAGCAAAAAGGGGAAAAATAAATCAATACATTGCAAAGTGAAAAGTAAAAAAAAATACAAGAGAAAACAAGAAATGATATTTGAAATGTTATTTGTTCATTCTGTTTGATCCACAATCAGCCCCCTAAAAGTGTCCATTAATGGTAAATGTATTCACCAAATGCGACCTTCAATGCGATTTTAATGCTCAAATTGTATAGAAAATTTGCCGTTTATGAAGGCAATTGATCCAATTTTGGATTTTATGATTGAATTTGAAGAAAGAATTGTAAATGTGAAGAATTGTAAAACAGTAAATGTGAACAATCGATAATTACATTCTGATTATTTTCGATCGGAAAAATTGCATTGAAAGATCGCATTTAGTGAAAACATTGTACCGTTAAGGAGCACCTTAAGGGCCTGTACACACTGCTGCGCTTGCTCTGCGTTTTTAAAAACGCATGCGTTTTTAAAATCGCAAGGTCTTTTGAAAAAGAATGAAAATCGTGATGACTTGTACACACTGGTGCGATGCGCTTTTTTAAGCGCAGCGCATGAAAAACGCATTAAAAACGCTTGCGTTTTTGCCTGCGTTTTTCAGAAGTCAGTATCCCAGAAGACTCTGCAATCTCCTGATTCCTGTTGAAATGTAAACTAGAAAAAAAACAAAGGATTCTTTAGCCAATCAGCAATTACAAGAAAAACGCAAACGCACAAAAAACGCAGGCAAAAGCGCATGCGTTTTTATAACTACATGCACTTTAAAAACGCATGCGCATTTTGCTTGCGTTTTTCAGTGTGTACAGGCCCTAACAGTTGCTAGGCAGTTGGACACAGCTGTTATTTCCCACAATACAGGAGGAATAGAATCCGCACACCCGCAGGTAGAGTCCAAGGGTTTTTATTTAATCCAATTCACAAAGGCAATAAAATGGCTGACATGTTTCGGATCATATCCTTACTCATAGCCTAAACAAACTGACATCTAGGTGGTCCATATATACTCCCCCGGCTCCGCCCCTAGGTGTGTACACACATGGGACCAGGGGAACTTAAAGAAGCAGGACTGAAAACCTGCAGAAATGTATATATATGGAAAAACCACCATCACAGTATTCCTATGTACACAGAATACAATAATAAGAATACAAAATACAAAAATACAAAAGTACAAAAAGTAAGAGGTTAAAACGATATCAGTAAATAAAATTAATATCCCACCTAGCATTGAGGCCATTTGGTTCCCTGGTGCCCATCTGTAGGATCCAAAATGCCTCCCGTGTACGCAATTTCTTATATAGATCACACCGTCTAAAAGGGGCAGTAACCCTCTCAATCCCCTGAAATGAAAAACCCTCCATATTGCAACCCTGTTTCTCCCTGTAGTGTCTCGCAACATTGCTAATGTTATCTGTTTTCCAGGAGGCCTCATTAAAGTGCTCAGAGATCCTCTGTCTCAGGCAACGCGTAGTGCAGCCCACGTATTGTAGGCTGCAAATAGTACATGTGACCACATAGACGACAGATTTTGTACTGCAGTTAATGAATTGACGTATCGGGAAAGTTTTTTGGTTAGCAACCGAGGAAACACCACGTGAAGAATGATGGTGAATGCAATAATTACAGGAGGGGAGTCCACATCTATGTGACCCCAAAAAAGACAGCCATGTAGACCGCTGGGGTGCAACATTAGATTGGAACAGACTGGGAGAAAGGGTAGACGACAGGGAGGGAGCCCTTTTATAGGCAAATCTGCATCCCGCCTCTAGTATTTCTTGTAGCTTGTCATCAGCATACAGTACAGGGATATATTTCTTGATCACCCCTATAACTTGATTATATTGTTGGCTATAGGTGGTTGTAAAATTTAAAGGGGCAGCATTGGAATTCTGTACAGTAAGTGGGCTACTTCTCAGAAGCTTATCCTTGTCTCTGGAGATAGCAATTCTCTGGGCCCTATCTAAATCAGAATCAGAATAACCCCTAGATCTAAACCGTGATCTAAGGACGGAAAATTCCTGAATAGTAAATTCATCTGTGGAACAATTCCTCCTTGCCCTGATATATTCTCCAACGGGGACCCCTCTAAGGGTATGTCTCGGGTGGCAGCTGGTGGCTTGTAGTAGAGAATTCCCAGCACAAGGCTTCCTATATGTTCTAGTCTCTATTCTACCAGATTCGCCAGAACCAAGAAGGGTGATATCAAGAAAATCTATTTGCATATCATTGGACATACAGGTAAAGGACAGATTAAAATCATTGGAATTAAGGTATGACAGAGTTTCCTCTGTGCCTTGCCAGATTAGCAGAAGGTCGTCAATGAAACGACCATACCAGATAATAGAGTCCAAAAAGGGGTTCGAATCACCAAAAATGCGGAGCTCCTCCCACCACCCCATAAAGAGGTTAGCGAGGGAGGGCGAAAATTTCGCCCCCATGGAAGCTCCGCACTTCTGGAGATAGAACCCCCCATTAAATGAAATGTAATTGTGTGAAAGAAGAAACTCCGTTACTACCAGGATATAAGCTTGGAGTGAAGCTGAAAAGGAGCTATAACTGGACAGATGGAACTCGAGGGCCTCGCCTGCTAAACCATGTGGGATAGAGGAATACAATGCCCTCACATCGAGGGTCACCCATTTATAATGTGGTCTCCATTGCACATCCTCTAGACTTATCAGAACATGCTTAGTGTCTTTAATGAGGCCAGGCAGTCTCAAAACCAATGGCTGCAGGTGGGAATCAAGCCATTCCCCCAATCTCTCCCCAAGGGACCCAATCCCAGAAACGATAGGCCTACCCTCAGGTGGGGTGGCAGGCTTGTGCACCTTGGGGAGGTGATGAAAAATGGGGATAACAGGATTCCGAACCCTGAGGAATTCAGCCATGTTCCTTTTCAGTAACCCCATGGATTCCCCTATAGAAATCAATTGGTCAAATTCTAACTTATAGTCAAAAGTGGGGTCCCCGGGGAGATGTATGTAGGTGTTTAAATCCTGGAGCTGACGCATGGCTTCCGCCTTATAGTCGGTGGCATTGAGCATGACGACCGCCCCCCCCCCCCCCTTGTCAGCTTTTCTAATGACGATGTCAGATCTTGACTTCAAGTTCTCTAATGCCTGTCGTTCCAAGGGGGTTAAATTGTGTCTAACTCTACTGGTATCTGCTAGAAGTTTCAAATCTTTTTCTACCAGGTCCTGGAAAATTTCTACCGGTGAAGATCTACAGTACACTGGATAGTAGTCACGATTGAGAGGGACCGGTAGAGTTACATCCTCTATACTAATGAGACCAACATTCTCTGATGCTAAGTGTTGTGCCGTAGCTAAAGTGCATGTATCAAAAAACAAAGGTATAGGAGGTAATGGTACCGGAGTACGGTGAGGCAATGCGTTGGAGGTAGTTTGTGTAAGAAAGTGTTTTTTTTAATAAAAGTGTTCTAATAAATTTATTGACATCCTTAAGTGTGTCAAAAAGACTAAATTTACAAGCAGGGACAAAATTTAGACCCCTAGAAAGAAGTGAAATCTCCTCCTGTGATAAAGTAGCATCAGAGATTTTGATAGCATTCATGGGCTGGATCACCATCTTTTTCCTGTGTTTCCGCCCCCCTCTCCGTGTCTTCCTCCCTGTCCTCCCCCTGGAGTCTGCCGGGACCTGTGCCATCTCCGTTTGGACCTCTTGGGTTGTCTGGGACGGGGATCCTGGTCCAAAGGGGATAGATTAGGGTGTGACCTGGAAAACTCGTCATGATTAGGACCTATCTGTCCCGACACATCGGACAGATCCGACTGTTCGTCAGAGTTATCCGGGGAGCTAAAACTGACACGCTTGGTGGGGGTTCTAGGGGAGCGTTTCAAGATCGGTTTGGGGTCCCCTCCCTGAAGAGTTCCACCTACCCCATTCATAGACAAGACCATCTCGGTAATCTCCCACATCCCTCAAATATTTGGACCTTTTCAGATTCATAATACTGGCCTCCAATTTAGCCACATTCTCTTTTAACTTATTATTTAGGTCATCATATAAATCTGCATCGTAAAACTTGTCGATCTCGGTCCACGTACGCGAAATTTCAAGGTTGAGATCGACAAGTCTACGCTCTTCATACACTACTATAAGTTTCATCAATCTTAATGAGCAGTCAGATAAAATCTCATTCCATTCTATCAGAAATCTGTCACAATACACATTAGTGGGAATTTTTTTGATCCTAAGACCTCGTGGTATAATCCCCTCCGCCACATATTGCTTAAGGGCGGTTATTTCCCACAATGCAACAAGGCTCCCACAGTGTGATATCAGGACCTAGGTCCAGACATCAAACTGTGGGAGGGGTTTCACCACAATATCAGCCATGCAGACCCCACTGATGATCTATTTGAGAAAAGATAAAGATTTCTTGTGGGAAAAGGTGGTATCAGCTTCTGACTGGGATAACGTTCAATCCTTGGATACAGTTCGTCTCTAAATTAGCATATATACGTATGGCAATACAGAATACAAGTATAACAGAAATCCTCATTTTCACAACTTCCCTTCTCTAAAAGTACAGTTTGACAATGTTGTTATCATTCTACATCGGCAACAGTCTACATCGGCAACATTCTACATCGGCAACAGTCCGATCTGTGAGAGTGAGTTTCAAGCTATATATGGATAGAAATTCAAGTAGAGGTATCTGCACAAACTGAAAGCTGCAAGTTTGCAATTCTGACTAATTAAACCCCAAGACAGCAAGAAATATATGAACAGGCTAGAGATTGAAATTCAAATAATTCTCTAATGAAAAGCTCATGTTTCATATATGTAAACATGCAAATTAGTACTCAGTAGTGTATACATTTATGAGGCCTTCTGCATTCATTTATGGGATATATGCTGTAGCAGACATTATTGGGTGAATCATTATTGAGTAGAGATGAGCCTGAAGGTTGGATAAACTTTGGATATACTGTCTTCCATTCAATAAAGGCAAATAAGTGCGGCTAGTATTTTGGTCTTGCAGCAGTAGAGTCACAGATTAGAATCCTGGCCTGGATACTAACTTCATGATGTTTGTTTGTTCTCCTTGAGTTTGCATAGGTTCCTTCCCACAACACAAAACCTCATACTTGTAGGTTAATCTGCTTCTTTGCAGACTTCGATATGGACACTGGATTGTGAGCTTTTTGACACATGTGACTAATTCAGAATTCTCTGTAAAGTGCAGTGGAAAAAAACACCATAATGTATATATAAGACAACTGGGCATATAAGACGACCCCCCAGCTTTTCCAGTTAAAATATAGAGTTTGGGATATACTCGCTGTATAAGACTACCCCTCTTCCAACGCACACCAAATTAAAATTAAAATTACATCATATACTGTTATGAACAGATACTGGTACTGTACTGTATGTGGTACCCAGTATATAACAGTATATAGGCGATTGACTGGTTGAATTGGTCAACTCTCCCTCTCCCTAAGTGGATTGGTCAGCTCTCCTTGTCTACCTGTTTATCAGAGCGGTATGTAAGAATAGATTGCGCTGTGCTCATAAAAGACGCCTCTTTCACTCTTCTGGCCCACCCTTGTATCCTATTTACCCCCTTCTCTGCCTGTCAGATCTCACACATGTGCGCCTGCGCCGCTTCACTACAGTCCGCAGCAGTGAGGTCTGAGAGTCGGTAACAGGATAGGGCATATCACACGGCATCAATGACACCTGCCATATAAGACAACCCCTGACTCTTCAGAAGATTCTCAAGGGTTAAAAAGTAGTCTTAAACGCCAGATTATACAGTAGTTATACACATAGCAGTACAAAAATAATATACATACCTGTAAGGGCTGGTTGCCAGCAAAAACCTTCTGTCAGATGATATAAAAGACAGCAGTATTCAAAACGTAAATATTAACTACTCTCATTAAAAATAGAGCTGCCTTACTATTGTGATGCAGCACATTTTACTCTGCAACAAACCTACATCCTTAATGTATGTGTAAACATGAATTTAATATATGCATCCTTTATACTAAACATGGCCAAACTAGAACAAGTTATTGAATCTTGATTGTCATGACCCAGCCCTCTGATTGTAAAAATATTCAATTTAAGACAGGGAATTGTTGAGTATTTTTTTTATATACCAGTAATTCTATAGGGTTATGTTGTAAAAATGTGCCTAATTCAAATTGTGCATAAATTCAACAAACATTTCTATCAGAAGCATTAATTGTGCTTCACTTGCATAATTTTGGCCCTACTTGCATATTGTACACTAATTCAAAAGTGTTACTTTTGCCAACACTAATCAAGTTGCAAGTTGGAGTCTACCAAAAAGCCCTAGGGACTGCAAGTTAGGTCTTTATAAAGTATTTCAGTGAATGTGACTGAGTATGCCTAATCTTACAGCTACCTCATGAACTTGCTTAGCACGCAATCTTAAAGTCTACCTTAAATGTGGATGTCTTCCTTAGTATAACTGTATTTGTATGTTCTCCTCTGGACTAGTATTATACACATACCTTCAATTTTGCTCTAAAGTGTTGTAGGCACTTTATTATTATTTTAGATTCATATAGCGCCAGCATCTTCCATGTCACTGTACAATAGAGAATATGAAATACAGACAGTAACAACAATGGGTTGCACAGATAAAAGTCAAATGAACAGGTAAATTGAGTTGTAAAATATAAAACCACTTTACACAGCAGTAATAAGGAAAAAGGGAGAGTCCTGCCAACTTGGGTTTACAGTCTGAGGGGTTAAGGGATGGGACAACAGATACAGGAAAGTGGTTTACAAGATGGTAGTGTGGCAGTTGATGGCTAGTTAATTGTCTTTGGTGTATTGTGGTGCATGGCAAACAAATTGTGAAAAGGAATTCCATAGAAGGGGGAGTTCAAGAGAAGACTTTTATGCAAGAACGAGAAGTGGTGACTAGAGAGGAGGAGAATATTGTTAGCAGGGAACAAATGTAGTCATGTAGCGACAAGCAAGAACGTAGAGTGATTTGTAGGTGAAAGTACCTGTAATGAATAGCGGAGATGCCGCCGCATGGGAGAGCGGCATGGCGGCTATCTCCGTGTCCCAGCCGGCGGCTGCTGCCGCGCAGCAGCGTGATGCTGCCTTGCCTGGTCCTTCTAGTGCACACAGATGGAGAACTACGCGCACGCGCACCAGGCGACAGGACCTTTATGCTGCTAGAAGAGGAGTCAGCTGATCATGCCGATCAGCTGACTCCAGCTATGCTCCGGATTGGCTGAGTGACTGGGGCGGCGCTGTGGAGCGCTTTTAGTATATATAGGACTCGCTTGTCACTTGCAAGTTGTCTGCTGTTGCGAACATATACGTGTGAGCGCTCAGACCTGAGTCAGATCCCACAGTGTGTTAGAACCAGCCGGAGCTGGGAATTCACACTGAGTCAGATTCCATTGATAGCTTTAAAGTACTATTGCTTGCTTCTGTTTATGTGTTAGACTAGTTCCCAGGTGTTAAGACCAAGGACCTCACACCTAAGACCAGGAGATTGCTATATTGTTACCATCATCTGTTAGACTAGTTCCCAGGTGTTGAGACCAACGACCTCACACCTAAGACTAGGATTGATATATATACTGTTACCTGTTATGACCTCTGGCTTTCCTGACTACTCTCCTGTTCTCTGATTCAGTACTTCCGCCAATCTGATTACCTGTTGCCAACATTGCCTGTACCTGGATACCGAATCAGTCTTCCGCTTCTGTACTTTATCTGTCCGTGTGTTGCCGAACTGGCTTGTCTGACCTTTCTGGCTGTCACCTAGCCCCTGAGTGATCAGCCTTACTGTATACCTGTGACGCCTGCTCTTCAGGTGGTTATTAGCTGCTATATCAGGCCTATGGTCACCAGCTCCACTGGAGACCATCGTGCAGCACAGTCAGTGGGTCTCTACCTATCCAAGGTCCACTGGCTGCAGTACAGTCTGATTCCCTGCCTCTCAGGGAATCCTTGGCTGCAGTACAGTCTGATTCCCTGCTCCTCAGGGAATCCCTAGCTGCAGACCAATCCTCACCAATACTACTCCAGACAGTGATTCCTGCTCCTCAGGCATCCACTGGCTGCAGTATAGCCTGGTTCCCTGCCCCTCAGGGAATCCTTGGCTGCAGTAGTGTCTATATCTCCCGCCTCACGGGAGATAACTTCTCTGATTACTGTTGCACCAAACACTATATCACATTGGGTGTCCTGTGTCAAGCTATACTAGCATTATTGGTGATTCTGCAGATCACACATAATCAGGTATAGCATCTGTATTATTGGGGATACTGCAGATCACCAATAATCTGAAAAAATCTGTGTTGCTGACACCAATCGTTACAGTACCTTTGTGTAGCAGGTAGGAGGCATTAGAGAAGCAAGAGGAAAGGTAGATGAATTGTACCGCAGAGTTCATGATGTACTGGAGAGGAGCCAGACGACTAGCAGGCAAGCCATGGGGAGGGGGTTGCATCAAGATCTGAAAATGAGTTTGGTTGCTTCCTGGGTGAGAAATGGGGCTAATATGGGAAATGTTCTGTGTTTCCCGGCCCTAGCTTCGTAGCCACTTGATGGGCCATGGCTGCCAAGCTAAGGATGGGCCAAGGCAACACAAGTACCACAGAGCTTTAAAAACAGCAGTTTGGGGGTGGATTGTAACAATAATACCTCTTTGCCTGATGAGGTTTAATTTAAAATGCATTTACTTTGAGTACTTTTGTAATCTGAATAGTTGCTGAAGAGGAGACTAATAACATGCTGAGACACCTGTACACACTCTAGATTTGCGGCTGAAACATCACAAAGAATGGTGCAGCCAACAAAAAAAAAATATAAAGTTGGTATGTTGTACAGTCCTGTTGATTAGATATTTTCTCTCCCTGCTTGTTGATTCTTTCTCAGCCGGTGGCAGTAACTGACCCTCTGCACTGCTGTCCTCCGTTTCATTACTTTGTAATGTGAACAGTGCTATCAGTCAAAAAAGGGCATCAGATATTTCATTTTCACAACACAAGATGGCAGCTCCCATGAAACAAAGACAAGGCCATGTCTAGCTGTGGGCAGCAACATAAAGATGCCAGTTTGCACTAGTAACACCATGTTATTTAGGTATGTAGAACAAGGCACAGATAAGATCAAGTGAGGAAAAGTTTGTTTTTAGTTTGTTTACTAATGTCAGACCTGCTCCCTAATTCTGTCTGCCTATACGTGACTTAACAGAAACCTCACAGCATTCTGCTGCTGGAGTTACTGAGCCCTGTTTGTTAAAGCAGGATTATTTATGAGGTTTTCTGCACAGTACTTATTTTCCCCTGTCACTCTGCAAGGCGACATTAACACTTATTTTTGGCACAACACATTGGCCCAACAAAATGTACAAAATCTGCAAGAAGGAGCGGCTGTAAAATGTGTTTGTTTTTCAGGCTCATGTTGCATTCATATGTAGGTCAAATTGTCTGTGAAATGCGGCACCACTAGATTGTCACAGAATCATAGTTAATATAGTATCTACAGTATCTCTCCACTGTGTTTTATATTCAGTAAAAAGAAATTAATAAGACACTGACACTTAGTTATAAGTCTTAGTAGCAAGTTATAGGTTTCAATTGTCTTTCCTGTTTGCTATTTTCTGAACTTGCTGGTATTGTATTGTCCACATTATGCTCATTTGATGCTTTATTTTTTGTGGTTTTGGAGAGAAGAAAAAGGATTCACTTGACCAGGCATGGTGTGGCCAATGTAGTAAAAAATCTTATGATGTTAATACTTATGATAATAGCCACTCCAAATACTTAAAGGATACCTTAGTGCTCACACATTTTAAAAACGGGCGGAGCAGGCATGTGCAGGAAACGGTCCTCTTCCCCACCAATCATCCCCATTCTCCTTCATCCCCCTCCGTTCTCTTTTAAAGGTCCCGTGAAGTTACTTGCTGGTCGGGGAGGTTGGTGACTAGTGTGCAGCCTGTCCTTGCACATGCCTGCTCCTCCCGTTTTTAAAATTTGTGACCGCTAAGGTATCCTTTAATGTAAGAACTTCTCAAAAGTCAGTAGTTCTAATGGACTGATGTTAAGGTGGTCATAGACTCATTGATTTTTCTCATTGATATTCAGCAGATTCAATCACTCTGATCAAATATTGTAGAAATTGATGTTGCAGGGGCGGCCTGATCAATCAATCCATTTTCATCTGAAATCTATTGAATCCGTTGATTACAATGGATGGAAGATATGGATTGTGGGTGGCAGCAGATTGATGGCCTATAGTGTTGCACTGCATCAAACAGTGCAACGCTGCAGTTAGATTTTTAATAGATTTCATGCTAAAATCTATTAAAAACTATGCCTAGTTTGTGGCAGTAATAGATTCCTGTCAGATCAGATTTGATCTGACAAAGCTCTATCTGGTGGTCAAATCTGATGGCCATCTATTAGTGTATGGCCACCTGAAAATAAGTCTAGTACCTTTGCCTAAAGGACAGCTGTGCATTTAAAGACTGCTCTAATGCAGTCTGATCAATAATAGAAATATATTGCACTGCTGTCTTTGTCCCCCGAGATCAACATGACTGCCGGAGGCCATTTTTATCAGCAGTGTGCTTATCCTAAGCAGAGAAATACCATCACTGCCCATCTTGAAATGAAGAGAATTTATCTCACCATATAAGTGGTCCTATGTCACTCAGCAGCCACTCTCCGACTAAAAACATTACAGAGGCAGGAGTGTAACATTGGCTGATTGGTCTCTTACATTACACCTATGTTGATTGAGTTCCTGAACCTCACTTTCTTATTGCTCTGCCTGAACGTCTGTTCTTTATTTTATCTTACATTGAGGTGGTACCTGTGTTTGTTTCTGAGAATGGGCTAGTTTTTCTCCATTCCAGTTGTAATGATTGGGCAATCTCTGTATCTCTCAGCTGTAGATCTCTCAAGTTCGAGAGTGGTGGATGTGGCTCTGTATCTTGGAGTTCTCTAATGTAACCTAGGCTGCAGCTTGGGGAGTCACTAGTGGAACAAACAATACACTGAGGATGAACTTGGGCGGTGTTACACGTTAATTGCTCTGCCAGACCCACCCATTACAAAGTTTGTGGACATCGCACAATACAAACTTAATACATGTTTAATGCTTGGAATACACGGTTTGATTCTGAGCCATTTAGATGGTTCTATAGATAATTTCCGACATGTCCGATCTCCCGCCCGATAGTTTCCGAGCTCAATTCCACATTGAGGACAATGGAAAAAGATAAGAAAAACGAGTGGAAGGTAAGAGAATCACCTGCGACATTGAGTGGGGAATCGATCGGGTGGGAGAATTGAGCGGCAAAATCGAGCCGTGTATGCCCAGCATTAAGGGCATTCTTAACCTCCTTGGCAGTAACCCCGTGTGTGACACGGGGTAAGCCGCCGAAAGGGTGCCGCTCAGGCCCTGCTGGGCCGATTTACATCATTTTTTTTTTCAAACACGCAGCTAGCACTTTGATAGCTGCGTGGTTGGTCTGATCGCTGCCGCGATGCGCCGCATCCCGCCGCGATACAGGCGCCCCCCCGCATACCCCTTGGGCAGCCTGGCCAATCGCCGCCAGGCTGCGCTATGGGGTGGATCGGGATTCTCTGTGACGTCGCGACGTCGATGATGTCACTCCGTTCGTCGCCATGGCGATGGGGGAAGCCCTCAAGGAAATCTTGTTCAGAACGGGATTTCCTTATGGGCAAGCGGTGCCGGCAGGGAGGGGGGAAGCATGTAGCTAGCGCTACATGCTAAAAAAAAATTTGAAAAAACCCTCCCGCGGCCGCGCAGCCGCACATATACCGCCAGGGAGGTTAAAGTAGTGCATGTAAAGGTAGACACAATTTCTACAGACTCTCCAAACATGTCCTTTCTGGAAATGGTGGGATGGAAACCTATTCACAACTGATGTGACACCTGTGTCACTGAATAAGGTCTTATTTTTGGCACAGATGTAAGTGATATCTGTGAAAATAAAATATAACTTATTTGGCAAAGTATTTATTTTCTACAACCTGTAATACCCTAAATTGTATACATATTAAGTATTCCTGTGTATGGTTACATATCTTATAAATAACTCATAGTAAATGCATATCTTGATCCTATTGGACCGTAAACAAGAGCTGTATTTGACATACGTATTGCTAGACTCAATTCATTCCATTTTGACTTAAAACCCAATTGTTTACCCAATCTGTCTTTTGGCATTTTTTTATTTAACATAGTTTCCAGGTTATAGTTTATGCTGAAATGATGCATCTAAGATATTCACTATGGGTCGGACGTACTAAGGCATTCCCTTTGTAGAACACTTGGGGACATAACTGGTACTGCAAACCTGAGATTAATTTATTAAATATTCTCTGATGTTTGATGGAAGCACAAACTGGAAGCTGCTATAGCTGCAATTAACATTGCGGTCTGAGGCAGTGCTCAAATCACCAGGCCCCAAGCAGCACCCAAATCATCTGTATCTCCTCCAGAAGCCATTGGGAAACCAGAGAGGAACTCCAACAAATGTGGGCATCGGAACTTAGGGCTTGTCTGTGAATTATCCTTGAGGAATATTTAAGTTTCTCCTTATGTCTGTAGCAGTAATATATTTAACATCTGAAGGATCTAATCAAATGATGTCTGAAATAAGTTGTGCTTATTTTTGTTGGAATCCTAGAAATAAAAGCTGTTGAACAAATCATTGGTGTGTTCACTAAGAGTTCATATTACAGCACTGAGTTACTTGGGGAAAAGAAATGGCAGAATTTTCAACCTGTAAAATTAATTAGCCCCCTGACAGCATGGTAATGTTTGTAAGGAACTTAAAGACAGGATCATTGCCTGATAAAGATGAAAATATGTCACCTTGTGTCTTTGGCTACGTTAAAGCAGGATGTCATCAATGCCTTCCTGTTAAAAAAATGCAGTCCTGATTGTTAAGCTAATTTTGTGCCACAGTGAGATCTGATTCCATTCTAAACTGCTGACTGCAAGTGTGGCTTAGATACTACTGTAACTAAAAGATCAACCTGGCAGCCAGTTAAATGGCATTTTTTTTAAAAGAAATATTAATGCCAGCCTCCATATTCCTCTCCCTATACTGATTTGATATGAAAAGTATTACATTAGAAACGGGTGATGTGTGTCTCTGAGCTCCATTTCTATTGTGTTCAGGTATGTTATTGACCTGAGGAAGTGGGATTATAACCCACAAAACACATTGGCCTCAATTCACTAAGATCATGCTGGAGATAATAAGGCAAGAGAAAACTTACCTCCACTAGTTAGAGAGTTATCTTATCTCTTCATTCCTTACGTTACCTCTTCTGTAGTTAATTTACCTCCTCTGTAGTTAAGTTATCTCCTCTGTAGTTATTTTCACATGCAGTTAATGAAGAGCCTGTCTTTAACTCTGGAGTTATTTTAAGGATTGAAGAGTTAACTTGAAGACAGAAGAGTTAACTTTAGGTTTGCCTGAGGTAAAATGTTTCCTGAATACTGCATGCCTTATCACCATGGTAACAACTCTAGAAGAGTTATTAAAGACAGGAGATAAGCTTAGTGAATTGAGGCCATTGTCTTTTTCTGCACTAAAAACTTTTTCCTCCATATACAGACCCAGACCTTCTTTTATAGGTAAACTAACCTTACCTCATTTATTATATATGACTTACGCATATTGGTGCCTCTCATTGCCTTTATCAGTATACATACACCCTCTTGGTGAGTAGGGACCTTGGGCTTGATTCATTATTCCTAGTCATTTTTATTCTTATGCAGGCAGCTTAGCTTGCGTTCCTTAGCAACGGCCACTCCTTGTGAAGTCCCATGCGATAGTGACGTATCACTACCATGCCATGATTGAATGAATGACATTGCTAGTTTTTTTCATATTTCTTGCTTTACTATTAATCATAATATCTTGAATAAACAAATAGTCATGTATGGAAATTGCAATACTTCCCTTCTCTTAATTTGCATAATAGTATACCCGACATATCCAGAGCTCATATACATTTAATCCATGCTCCCCACACATGCTGAAGGGGTTTTCTCTTTGGCAACCCTGGTTTGTGAGCACCCTTCCTTTGACATCATTTTTTCCCATTATCAGACTTACTGCACCATAGTGGGCTCTTACTCTTCTCCTGTGTTTTTTTCCTTTTATCAAGTCTACTTAATTTACAACCCCAATTAAATTAGACAGTACAGGTTTTGCCCTTCATTACATTTTTGTTTGCTTCTGAAATCCACAGGCCATAAAAAAGGTTTTGCGGGTGGAAGAACTCCAGTGCCTGGTCAGAAGATCTCTTCCTCATTTTACTCTTTCTGGTTTTAATAAAAGTTCATTGAACAGAGTCAACAGTGATTAAATCCTCCACAATAGTGCACCAAAGATATCCCTTAAGGAAATACAGTGTGCTTAGCAGTGATTCCTTCTCATTGACACACCACCTTTAGGCCTCATTAGCTCTGCGACTGTTTTTCATGGGGGGGATCGGGGGTTCTTTTTCCCAATGTGAACTGACAGTGTGGGTTAGTCAATGGGCTCACTCATGTGTGTTCTGTATTTCCATGTTAAAAAAAATTGAACTGTATACATTTTGCCACCTGCCATTGTTCATTTATATGTTATATTACCAGACATGTGCTTTTTTAATACACATAAAAGTGCATGTCATGCATGTAGGAAAACGTGTGTGTAAACAGGAATGCAGCAATAAGTGCGGACAAGGCCTCACCACTTACCAGCGCCTCATATTTTCACATCACTTAATGTTCTCTCTTCTTTTCTGAAGGCTTTTAGTTTTGGCCATGACAAAAGGTAGCAGTCACCAATATACAAAGGTAGATGGATTACCTTGGCTAAGGTGAATGAAATAAAATAAAATCACTGAAAATTTCACAGTGCTTCTGCGGTTTCTGTGATATCTATTCCATGCAGAACTGAATGTGCACAGGGACTTTAACAATGTAAACTCCTCTGAGTGATATGCTTAAGTGGTGTGTAATACATGTGGGAGCCATTTTTCCCTCTAGATAAGTGTTTAGGCATTCAGTGTCCACCAGGGCTCATCAGGGGATATGCAATGCAGATGCAAAGACCCCGCAAGACTGGTGTGTAAAGTAGATCAGACAAAGGCAATTCACATCAGAATACTACAAAATAGAATTTACAGCACACTGTGCATTTAGTTTTCCCAAACTGAAATTGGAACCAAATAAATTAGTTTCCCAGATGTGAAAGAATATTTCCTATTCTGCTTCACCCACTTTTACACTTCATGTGATGCCATGTTCCAATGACAGGGTGAGATTTTATTTCATTTTTTTCATATTTCTTGCTTTACTATTAATCATAATATCTTGGATAAACAAATAGTAATGTATGGCAGTTGCAATACTTCCTTTCTCTTAATTTGCATAATAGAAAATGTCCCTGGAACCATTAATACTCAAAATATCCAGAGCTAATATAAATTTAAACTGTGCTTTCTTACTGGTTTATTCACTCCATCCTGCAAGGTCCCAGAATAAATGTGGAACCTGCTCTCTAGAAGACACACAAGTGACCCAATAAGCAGTCCCTTACCCATCTACCTCACGGAGGGGTAAAAGGAATCACATGTCACAGTTTTACATGATTCACACATCTCTAGATAACACATCACACAAGAAAGTCACACTGAGAATGGGGAAGGCTGAGCCATAGCTGCCTCTCTGATTCCCAGGACCGCTTTGGAGGCTTGTCCCAGGAGCACCTAATTAATGTCCATGGTTTCCAGTATTTATAGAAGTTAGCTGTAATGATTTTATATTCAGTTTGCATATTGAGTTCTTATTAGCTATGTATTCTTTCTTGAAGCACAGCTGAACTGAGAAGGATATGGAGGCTGACATATTTATTTCCTTTTGAACAATGCAAATTGTCTGGCTTTTCTGCTGATCATGTACCTCTAATATTTTTAGCCATAGACCCTGAACAAGCATGCAAATCAGGTGTTTCTGACTGAAGTCTGACTGGATTAGCCACAAGCTTGTTTCAGGTGTGTGACTTGTACACTACTGCAGCCAAAGACATCAACAGGAATGCCAGGCAACTTATTTTGTTTAAGAGGAAATAGATATGGCAGCTTACATATCCCCCTTAGTTCAGGTGTACTTTAACTGTTTTACTTTTAAATGTTGATAGTAAAAATATTCTAGTAAAGATATTAGTTTCTTATATATCAACATACTTCACAGCTTTGTGAATTAAATAAGCAATGTAGATTACAATGTGGAAAACTTGAGTCAATCCACAAAACCTAGGGCCTAGAAGGATATTAGACTGCATCATTTTCACGCTTACATCAGAAAATGGCGCCTGCGAATATGGCGCACGGTGTTGCCGCTAATCCGTTTGCCGCTTATATCTATTTAACGTTAAAGCCTTATTGTTATTTAGCGTTAAAGCCTTATCATTATTTAGCGTTAACACACAGAACCCTCTCTGTACCTACCCCTAACCCATAAACCTCCCCTGGTGTTGCCTATCCCTAACCACCCCCCTTGGTGGTGCCTAACCCTAACCACCCCCCTTGGTGGTGCCTAACCCTAACCACCCCCTTGGTGGTGCCTAACCCTAACCACCCCCCTGGTGGTGCCTAACCCTAACCACCCCCTGGTGATGCCTAACCCTAACCACCCCCCTGGTGGTGTATATTGTACTGTAACTATACCTAACCCTACTCTCACACAGAACCCTCCCTTTACCTATCCCTAACCCTAAGACCCCCCTGGCGGTGCCTAACCCTAAGACTCCCTGGTGGTGCCTAACCCTAAGACCTCCCTGGTGGTGCCTAACCCTAAGACCCCCCCTGGTGGTGACTAACCCTAACCACCCCCCTGTGTGCCTAACCCTAACCACCCCCCTTGGTGGTGCCTAATCCTAACCACCCCCTTGGTGGTGCCTAACCCTAACCACCCCCCTGGTGGTGCCTAACCCTAACCACCCCCTGGTGATGCCTAACCCTAACCACCCCCCTGATGGTGTATATTGTACTGTAACTATACCTAACCCTACTCTCACACAGAGCCCTCCCTTTACCTATCCCTAACCCTATGACCCCCCTGGTGGTGCCTAACCCTAAGACCCCCTGGTGGTGCCTAACCCTAAGACCCCCCTGGTGGTGCCTAACCCTAAGACCCCCCCCCCCCCCGGTGGTGCCTAACCTTGACAGTGTTACATTAAATCCATTCACCGTTTTGCAGTTAACCACTTCGCATCAAGGCCTTGTTTTCCCCTTATTGACCAGAGCAGTTTTGACACTTTAGCGGTGTCCCTTTTTAATCAGCAATAACTTCATCTGTACTCGTGCCACTTAAATTATCTATATATCGTTTTTTTCAAGACAAACTAAGCTTTCATTGGGGGTATTTGGTACAAAGTAAAATGTTCCTCTCAATGCATTTTTTTAAATTTTTCCCACTTTTTCCCATTAAAATGCATATTTTCTCAATTTTGACCAATTCCTGTTTGGAAATAAAAAGTGTGATTGACATAAAACTGTGCCGCCAGTTAAAGTCGCCCCAGTATAGATATCCAGATGTGTCCCCAGTATCACTGCCTCCCCCAGTATAGTCAGATGTGTCCCCAATATCACCCCCCCTAACATAGCCACTGTGTCCCCTGTGTTTGACAGCCCCAGAATAGATTAACAGACGCACCCCCAGGAAAAGTGCCCTTCTTTATAGCCATATGTGTCCCCGGATCAGGATTAACCCCATTATGGCCAGATGTACCCCCAGGATTAGTGCTGTACCCCTATTATAGCCAAATGTGCCCCCAGTATATGATTACTGCCCCCCCAGTTGCTCAGATGCACCAAATTAGTAAACCCCGGTTCCCCTTAGTCAATTAGATGCCCCCCAACAAATATGTAACCCCCCCTTTTATTTATACTACCCCCACCCCCCAGGATCGATAGCCAGATGCCCCCCCCTCATGAGGCAGCCCCCTCCGTGCAGAAATCCTAAAAAAAATCCAACAGCAAGCAGCCTCACTCACCTACCTCGTTCCTGCGACTGTCCTGAAGCCCGATCCTCTGTTCTCCTCTCTGCAGTCAGCTGCATATTGCCGGTAACCCGGGTTCCGGCTTGATGACGTCATCAAGCCGGGACCCGGGTCACCGGCAATACACGGCTAAATGCAGAGCGGTGATCGGAGGATCAGGCTTCAGGATCGTTGCAGGAACAAGGTAGGTTAGTGAGGCTGCTTGCTGGATGATTTTTTTTAACTATTTGTGCGCCGAGGGGGACAGATGAAGGATCGCTGCAGTTTACTACTGCAGCGATCATTCATGGGAGGGGGGTGGACTAATTGGCCAAAAGGGAACATGTTCCCTTCCACCAATTAGTATTGCAGCTGACAGTGCCGGAGGGTGCGCTCTGAAGCGCACCCGACCGTGCACAGCAGGGCTGCAGCTAGGTCAGTATATCTACGTTGCTGTGGCTTGGAGGGTGCCACAGCTGACGTAGATATACTGTAGTGGTGGGGAAAGTGGTTAAATAACGCCTGCAGTTTGGCTTATGTAGGGCGCTATTGATAAATAACATTAGTGTGCGCCGTTTTTCTTCTTTTTTCCCTGTGCGCCATTATTATGCAGTACTAACAATAAATAGCGATAAGTGTATCTTTTTAATGTGGCGCCATTTTTATGCATAGGCGCTGTGCGCCATTATTCACTGATCCGCATTTTCACAGCCTCACAGGGGATGTTTGTTTCCTCCCCCCTTCTCTCCTTTGCACACCCCACAGGAGGGGAATAATCCACAGCCCATTACCTCCTAGCCTTGTCATTTTCAATGGCCACATATGCAATGGGCAATGTTTAAAGAACAATTTTAAATATAGATGCTTATTATGTGACACATGTACTTCATATGTGAGCACAGTTTTGAAAATTAAGATTTTTGGCATATAGTTCCTTAAAATAATATTTCTTTCTCCTGAGGATATGTCTGTTACAACACAGTTATGTTTTTCTGAAACTGGGAGTAACTCGGCCTCTTGTCAGGCCAAATCATTACCATCTTGACTGTTGTTTTGGTTGCCTATTTAGATAACAGAAGCTTTTGTCAATCTCATGATTAGGTCTGGAGTATGTTTTCTGCTGATAAATACACTGAGCTCTGGTTTGAGGAATGGATTTCAGAGCCGCACTAAAACGAAAATGCTATATTTTAGGGCAGATGAGTTATTTCTCTGAAGTACTGTATAGTTGGTGATTCATATAGGCTTTTATTCATGACTTTCACTTCAAAGAGGATATAAAAATAATAAAACAGCTAAAGAATAATAATTAGGTGCTGTGTTTGTCTATAAATAGAGATGGGCCGAACGGTTCGCCGGCGAACAGTTCCCGGCGAACTTCGGTGGTTCGCGTTCGCCTCCCGCAGGCGAACGTTTCCGGAAGTTCGGTTCGCCCCACAATGCACTATGAGGGTCAACTTTGACCCTCTACATCACAGTCAGCAGGCCCAGTGTAGCCAATTAGGCTAAACTAGCCCCTGGAGCCCCACCCCCCTTATATAAGGCAGGCAGCGGCGGCCATTACGGCCACTCGTGTGCCTGCATTAGAGAGAGTAGGGCGAGCTGCTGTCTGTCTCTCATAGGGAAAGATTAGTTAGGCTTAGCTTTTCCTGGCTGCATACCTGTTCAGTGATCCTGCCACTGCATACCTGTTCTGTGAACCCACCCACCACTGCATACCTGTTCAGTGATCCTGCCACTGCATTCCTGTTCTGTGAACCCACCCACCACTGCATACCTGTTCAGTGATCCTGCCACTGCATACCTGTTCTGTGAACCCACCACTGCATACCTGTTCTGTGAACCCACCCACCACTGCATACCTGTTCAGTGATTCTGCCACTGCATACCTGTTCTGTGAACCCACCACTGCATACCTGTTCTGTGATCCTGCCACTGCATACCTGTTCTGTGAACCCACCACTGCATACCTGTTCTGTGAACCCACCACTGCATACCTGTTCTGTTCAGTGGACCCGCCACTGCATACCTGTTCTGTTCAGTGGACCCGCCACTGTATACCTGTTTAGTGAACCCGCCACTGCATACCTGTTCTGTTCAGTGAACAGTTTGGTGTGTCAGTGTGAAGCAGTACCTTAATTACACTACCTGATTGATGTATACACATGCAAGATGTTTTAAAGCACTTTAGGCCTGTCATTTAGCATTCAATATGATTTCTGCCCTTAAAACGCTGCTTTGCGTCAAATCCAGATTTTTCCTGGGGACTTTTGGCATGTATTCCACTCCGCCATGCCCCCCTCCAGGTGTTAGACCCCTTGAAACATCTTTTCCATCACTTTTGTGGCCAGCATAATTATTTTTTTTTTTCAAAGTTCGCATCCCCATTGAAGTCTATTGCGGTTCGCGAACTTTAACGCGAACCGAACCTTCCGCGGAAGTTCGCGAACCCGGTTCGCGAACCTAAAATCGGAGGTTCGGCCCATCTCTATCTATAAACCCACAGACCATACATTTTTCACTTCTTAAAAATATTTTAAGTATTGTATAGCAGAGTATTATTATTGGAAGTAGTAGTATTTATATAGCGCCGACATCTTCCGCTGCGCTGTACAGCATATATTTTTCTTGTTACTTAGCAGTCCCTCAGAGGGGCTCACAATCTCATCCATACCCTAGTCATATATCTATTTATGTATAGTGTAATGTATGTATCGTAGTCTAGGGCCAATTTAGGAGGAAGCCAATTAACTTATCTATGTTTTTGGGATGCGGGAAGAAACCGAAGCGCCTGAAGGAAACCCACACAGACACTGGAGAACATACCAGCTCCGTGCAGGACCCAGTCCTGCAATTGTGCTAAACACTACACACCGTGCTGCCCACTATGCCAATGTGCTTGTTCAGATACTGCATTTGTATCTGAAACAAGTACTATCTGTGTTGCCCAATAGCACCAAATCATATGTGATGCGTATGTAATAAATGTATTTTAAATCTTCAGTGTTTTCAACATGGAAATTCATTGTCTACAATAAGATGATACCAGACCAAGAGCCTGATGCACAAACCAGTGGAAATATTGCAGTGTGCAGGCAGTGGTTTGGGCATCAGGCTCAAAGTAACCAGAAGAAATTTCTTATGAGGAAGGAGATTACAACCTAAGGGGTCAAAGCTTTTCCCTCTTAGAGATGCCCTCGCCCACTATTTTTCATTGAGGCCTACAAACAATAGAGGGTATTTGAGACAGTGTGTCACTGCTCCCATTATCAAGCATTTACATCTACTAGCGCGAGTCTGGAAAACCTACAGATCTTCCAGAATGGGGGAAAGGTACATGAGAAAAACAAGAGCCCCTTATAGTGTGGAATTAAATATCAATAATGAAAATGCAGAACAAATAATGAGGTAATCACAAACCTGGGCTGGGGAATGGCAACTAGACGTCAGCTGGACGACTGGTTGAAAAAAATTTGAACTATCGCCAGCACTTTACGATAGCAGGTTTTGGAATTGAAAAAGGCCCATATAGACTATAAAAATATACAATCATAGTAAAGATTAACTAAAGCAGTGGAAGCTCTCTGACCTTCTACTGCTAATGCCATCATTTATGTGTATTTACAGATTGTGTTACTAATATATCCACAGAGTTGGTTAATAAGAGATCTTTTAATCAGTCAGCAGTCATTTATTATACCTGTATTCTGTATCTTAGTGACATGAATGATAAGGTAAATTCATATAATTTTAATTGCTTTAAGCTGCTAATTTTATCTCTTGTCAATTTACTGAATCTCCAGGGAGTCGAAAGCGACTGTATTTAGAGTTTCAATTTATGCTAATGCATAATATTCCCAGTTCACCACATGATGTTAAGGTGCCTACACAGGCCAAGAAAGGTCATGCAAGACCTACGCACAAGCAGAGGCAATTCCCAACTATTCTAACTATGAGCCCAGCATATATAGATATAAATAGTACTATATGACCCAAAGAAAATAAACTTTTATTACATGTTGCCCACCCACCACGCATCCCCACAGTGCTACTTGAAAGTAAAATAGAATGCCTAAAAACAGTATTCTATCTTCTGTGGTCATGTGACAGTCACATTACAGGAAACTAAGTAAAAAAAAATACCTAAAGATTTTTAACTACACGACAGTCGGGCACCATTCTGGTAACACAACATTGTGGTATGCAGAGGGATCATGAATAATCATTTTGGGTAACTATAGTCATTAATGCCTGGTGTGCATGAATCAAATCTAAAATAGCTTTATTGACATGACCAATATTCATACAGGCATTGCCAAAGCAAGGGGAAAGGGGGAAATGGGGGGGGGGGGGGGTACTATGGCTAAGCAGTCTGTGGTCATTTTTAGAATTACAGTTCATTTATGCTCCTCTCAATCTGTGGCATGCTGTGACATAGTGTGCAGTGATTGTCACTGTGGAGTCCTCTTCACCCAGTAAGATGTATAGCTTTTTTCTCATTGTGTGAAAGTCTGGAAAAAGTTCCATCAGTTTCTTAAAGTAAGTGGTTCTTATGTTCTAACAAACTAAAAATCAGCTTGATTGCCAGTTTATAATTGTGGGTGGCAAAATTGGTTACAGTTCAGAATAACAGTAGCAGAGAAAAATTACTGATGGGCAACCCAATCTGCTTGTGTATAGTCATCATATTCTCCTCCTCCTCATTTAACCACTTGTGGACCACGGTGCTAAACTCCCTAAAGACCAGGCCATTTTTCATAAATTGGGGCACTGCAGCTTTAAGGGGTCGCTGCAGGGCCGCAAAACTCAGCACACAAGTGATCCCCCCCCCCCTTTTCACCCCACCAACAGAGCATTCTGTTGGTGGGGTCTGATCGCTCCCCAGTGTTTATTTATTTTTTTTACACATATTTTCTTTTCTTATTTTTTTTATAAAAATGCCTATTTTTTTTGTATAATTTTCCCTCCCTCCCTCCCCCAGTCAGCCTACCACTGCGATCGGCGGTTATAGGCTTCGCTTCTGTGTCCCCCAGGGGGACAGCCGTGTCACATGGCTGTCCCCAGTACAGTGCTGCCTTAGATCGCAGCACTGTATAGGTATATTAGACAGCGGTTTCGCTGTCTAACAGTCTCTGAGCGGCAACCGCCGCTGGGAGACTGAAGACGGAGTGGACCTCCTCCTTCCAAGTGGAGATGCGCTCACATCGCCGCGCGCACTCTCCTGCTAGCCCCATAGAAGGTCGTACAAGCCAAATTTCCATTGTGGCCCAGCCTACCTGGCATATTGTCTAAGTATATAGGTCCACCATCTACCCTCTCTCATTCCAGCTCTTGTAATGTAGAAGTCCCGTGGTACATACTTGACTAACTTGGTATAGCTGACAGAAAGCAGGACATTGCATAACCACTGCCTTAGTTACACGTAAGTCAAAAGGATGTCACTGGTGTCCCCCTACTTCATATATTAGGACTTGTAGTTCACCAGCAGTTTGATACCTACAGGCAACCAAACATAAATGGAGTCACTGGCATAGACCTGGCAGTACTGGCATCCAGATCTCATATTCGAGATGTCACAGGTTTGTGTGCAGCCAGTAAACCAAATTTAACATTTTGAACTGGCAAAGCACTGTGAGCAGCTAATCACGCAGATGGTAGAGAAACTGCACTCTGATACAGGGAGACAGAACGTCTTGCATGAATTTGTGCTTTTATTTATAACAGCAGGAGGAATGGAGGCATCCATAGAGTGGCACTGAAAGTACATTGTTAACTGTACGCTATTGAAAGCCAGGCGTGGTGTGAGATGTTTAACCCCCTGGCTGTAGAAATGACCCTGGAGTTGCTGTAGCATTTATTATTGCATTTGGAGAGCTCCCTGTGAGGCGCTGTGGTCTCTGTCCCTATATACATCAAGGTAATCGCAGCTTTACACAATGACTCCCTTTTAGTTGTGCTGATTCCCCATGTCACTGCTGTGATACACCTCATTTACTAGGCAACCGGTATTTACAATGCAGGGCCATGCAGAGTGCAGTGTGTATCAATACACTCTAAATCGTGTGCACAGACTGTGCTCTATCAAACTCTCCGGAACAATGCATGTTAACATATAGAAAAAGCAATATCTAAGTCCTTAAATCAGGACAATAAACTGCTATGAATATTATCATCCCAATGCAGCAATACATTCTAGACTAAGCATTATTTCCACTCCCACCTATTAGGAATTGCGTTGAGATGCTGAACAGCAATAAATATAGTGCATAGTAGGACTTGGAAATATGGTCTGAATAGCAGACGCGGAATGGTCCAGTGTGGTGAGTATAGTCCATTATTATATTTTGAGTAGTATGTTATTGATGTTATGCATCAGGATAGGAATGTGATATCAAGTTTATATTTCAGAGCAGAAGGAATTCTTTCAGTAATGGAATGCGTTGGTTTAATGATGATTATAACAATTACATGTGCAGGTATTTTGTTTATTGTTTGTTTTTCGAGGGGTGTGCGTATTTCTCACGTAAGAGTTAACCGTTGCTGTGCCTGATTGGCTTGGTGAGCGTGGCAAAGCCTGCTGCTTTGTTTTGCTAGATGTTGGTCACATGTAGAATTGCTGCACTGCAGATCTACAACATCAGGCTGCTGATTATCGTACTGCTGAGAGCGAGAGCCTGTTGTGTGCTCCTGTGCCGATAAATCCACCGCCGCTCCGTTATTAACTTCTCTTCTCTAATAATGATTCAGTCTGCTTTGTTTGATTGGATATTTCCACAAAATATCGCAGCTGCCGCGGATCATCAGTTAAATGTTACTCGTGAGTCAGGTGACTAAAGCTGCCTATAAATGTCATTCTTTTGTGATTTGCTCGGTTTTAATGACACCTTTTTTGTGAAATTGTCTTTATCTTACACCGCTAATAACCATAAGGGCCTTTTCCATTGAGTTGCATCGCAACAGACAATATCATCGCAACGAGATGCAAAGATACTCCTATGGGGCTTTCACATTGATTGCAGTGCGGCAGGGCGGGTTCCTACGCATGAGTTGACCAGGTAATACGTGTGTTTACAGTGGCAGTGAGGTATACTTTTACTGTACTGTATGACTCACTGTATGGTCGCACCGCTATTGCACAATGCAACTTTTCGGCTATGTTGCGATGTCATCTTAATGCGATGTGCACTGTGTGAAAGGGCCCTTAAATTATCTAAATGTTTTTAATTTTATGATATGACTATACAGGCAAATTATTATTATTTAGTATTTATATAGCACTGACATCTTCTGCAGCGCTGTACAGAGTATATTTTCTTGTCACTTATCTGTTCCTCAGAGGGGCTCACAATCTAATCCCCACCATAGTCATATGTCTATATTGTGTAGTGTATGTATTGTAGTGTAGGGGAAAGCCAATTTATTTATCTGTATGGTTTTGGGATGAGGGAGGAAACTGGAGTGCCCAGAGGAAACCCATGCAGACACAGGGAGAACATACAAACTTCATGCAGATAGTGTCCGGGCTGAAACCTAAACCGGGGACCCAGTGCTGCAAGGCGAGAGCGCTAAACAATACGCCAGTGTGCTTGCAAGATGCAGATATGCATTTATAAGAGCAGAACTTTTGGCCCAAACCAACTATTTATTCACACACTTATTTCACCTTTACGATCTTATCAATCGCTTGTCGCAAGTATGAAAAACCCTGCTGACCTCCTAATAATGCAAAAATTTTGCATACATCTGATCAATTTATCGAATAAAAAGTGTCATTGGCTTATCACTGTGGAAATATACGACCAGCATAACGATTCTTAATATATTTGCATATTTAATTCAGGGCGGTTTCACACTTCGTATTGGCGGTAGACAGACCCGGATTTACCTCACAGGAGCCTATAGGCACAGATATCCTGGCACCCTAGACTTCACCATCCATGGAACTACAAACCCCTGCCGAACCGCACTGCAAGTGTACTGGCTGGCCCAGCTGTCACTTCTACCTTAATTTCCTTACCCTTCACAGGTGTCCCTTAGCATTAGGTAGCCAGAGGTACCCTCAGTATTAAGTAGCTAGAGGTGCCCCGACTGAAGGGAGATCTCATTAGTGGAATGTCGAGAGCAGGGTGTGTAACCTCTTATTTACACTCTGTTTGGGACTCTGCATAGGGAAGTAGGGAGGCACTGGATCAGGGGGGAGTAACCCGCCTTTCCATTATCAGGCGCCTGTACCTCAGTACCTAGGTGCCTAAAGTGCCTCATGGTAAATCCAGCCCTGGCGGTAGTGGTGCGGTGCAGTCCGGGGGCCACACCGCAACGCCAAAAACAGGCCTACAGGGATTACCACCTTACTACACATTCATTCCTGTCTGGCAGCCAGCCAAGCAGGAAGTAACGCTCACTTCCTGTGGACGAAGCAATCACGTGCGCGGAAGTGTATTGCTAAAAAAGGCTTCCACGCGACGTGTAAAACTTGTGGCGGTCATTTTAAAAAAACATGCATCGCTATAGACTTACATGACTTCCAGTCTGCCACACGTCACCGCAGGAGCGGCACAGTAACATAGGTATGTGCTTACGTTAGATAGCGAACCCATAGACTTTCATTGCCCTAGTGTTAGGCTGCGGCAAAACCCGCACCAGTGTGAAGGGCCCCTCAGGTAAAGGACAAAGGAAGTTTTACAACTAAATGATCAGCATTATAGTTAGGCAGCCAATGTTTTCCTAAGTAAATCAGATATTGCAGTCATATTTCACACATTTCATACATATTTCACCCATTACAGGTGTACTTTAATATCATTTATCTGTTATTAGAACTTACAAAAATGAATTGCATGAAAAAAAGCTTTGTACAACCAGCATAAAAGTCATCCTTGAAAAAAGCACTAATCCATGAGTAATAGTCCACAGAGCAAGTGCGAGGTAAACATCATTGTAGGCTGGATTTATTTTGTCCATGTTCATTTTAAAAGGTTATATATTACAAGTTAATGAGCACTAACATTTCCGCTCACAGGGGGTGACTTTAATGTAGAAAGATTTATGAAGGAAAAAAGGAACAATATCAGTTGGGTAGGCAGGCAGCAAGTCCTATGCCAGAAAGTGCCTTGTCAAACACTAGCACTAATTCAAACACACTACAAGCAAATCACAAATGCACTGTCTTTGGGACACGACTGATCAAAGCCACCATAGCATGCAAGCATTTGGAAAAAGCAACGCAAGCCACAATGAAGTCTAAACTCAAATTAACTGCAAGTTAACTTTGGTCCACATAATCTTCAAAATTCAAAATCTGCAGATGTCGAAAGGGTTTCAAAAACACAGATCAAACACAAGGTTATACATCACTGTACCTAAAGCACGTCTGAGCTCATTCACATATGTCAAAGAGATTACCCCCAGGTTATTCTTTTAGGCTAGCTTCAAAGTAAAGTATTGCATTGTGCTGGGGCATAATGGCCACTTTGTAACGCAGCTTGCTGCACTGCAATGCACCACCAAAGTGTGCTGCCTTGCAGTATAATGGGGGGCAGCATCATAATGCACTGCATGCAGGATGTTGCTCCAAAACACACACACGTAAACAGTTACAGTGAAGCATACTTTTCATTGACTGTATGCTTCACTGCATGTGACACAACAAGCAGATAACATGTTGCACCGTTTTTCCATTACGTTGCATAAATGCAACACCCAAAGTTGCAGAATGCAATGCAGCACCCACTGTAAACTTAAAGGGGAGACTTAAATAAAGCAGTGTCCTCTGCTACACACTCTGTGCTACACAACTAGTAAGTGTTCAATGACATTTGGCCAATCACTATAAAGCTGAGCCCTGCTGTTCTGGAGAAATAATGGAAGAGTTTTTTTATAGTGATTTGCATTCCAAACTTTTCTGATTTTGTGATGCCCTTATGACTGGACAACGGGAAGTGAGGAAGTCCATGCGGCAGGAAGGCAGCAAGGGAAGCACTTTTAAAACATAATCCAGGAAGTGAGCTCACAGGTGCATACTCGGGATGCATAACACATTCCAGACACTAGATGGCATGGGAACGTCTAAAGGTCCTAGAAGGGAAAACAATTCTGTAGAAAGAGTCCTGAGCTGGTTGGGTCGCCACTTGCTGAGGTGTGACACTAAGCCACTGGTGCATGGAGGAAAAAGCTGTGCATGAATGTTTTCATTCTACTGGGCATGTGGGAACCACACCTGCACATGCCCAATACAGATGTGCTTGTACGCAGCGGGAGTGTGGCCAAGAGAAGCATATATTCCACAAGCTCATATCTAATATGTGTAGAGGGACTCAGTGCTGGAAGGTGGAGGATTGAGGAAGCCTCTGAATTATCCAGAGACTTCCTACTACTGAGCTGAGTGTCTTTTAAGTTTAGTAAAGTTTTTTCAAGCTGCTCTTTGTCACAATGTGCCTCACTTGAAATTTGAAAAAAATATACTCTAACACAGCGTTTTTCAACCGCCGTTCCGCAGTGTGCCGCGGGATGTTGCCTGGTGTGCCGTACAGGTCTGGCCTCTCGCTCCTCCCCGCGGCCGCCGCTCCTGTCACCTTATGAGCGGGCCACCGCTTGTCCGTTTAGATTCCCCAGTAGTAGCCGCTCTCCTCTGTGGCATCTCCTATTACAGCAGCGCGCTCGGCGGCTGCTGTGATGACCAGGAAGCGGTACAGTGGTTCCCATGGTAACGGCGATGCATATCGCCGCTACAGGAAGCCGCTGTACCGCTTTCTGCTCATCACAGCAGCCGCCGAGCGCATGCTGCTGTAATAGGAGATGCCACAGAGGAGAGCGGCTACTACGGGGGAATCTAATCGGACAAGCGGCCGCCCGCTCATGATAAGGTAACAGGAACGGTGGCCGCGGAGGGGGGAGGGGCACACCTACCCATACTAGTAAGTTGTATTGGGCACTATACTGGGCACTATACTGGGGCACTATCTACCTATACTGGGCACTATGCTAGCTATACTGGACACTATGCTAGCTATACTGGGCACTATGCTAGCTATACTGGGCACTATACTAGCTATACTGGGCACCATGATATCTATACTGGGCACTATACTGGGCACTATACTAGCTATACTGGGCACTTTACTGGCTATACTGGGGCACTACCTACCCATACTGGGCACTATACTGGGGCACTACCTATCCGTACTGGAACTATACTAGCTATACTGGGGCACTATACTGGGGTAACTATACTAGCCATACTGGGGCAACTAAACTCCCTATATTGGGGCAACTATGCTAGCTATGCAGCCACACCCCAGCCCCCCCCCCCCATAGCCTGCTGTGTACGGCACTGTCCACTAGGTCACGCAAACATCCGCGCCCTCCACACCCCGCCCCCCTCCACCCCCCCCCCCCCCCCCCCCCGCCGTTCCCAGGAGAAAAATTTGGTCACAAAGTGTTCCCCGGGCCGGAAAAGGTTGGGAACCACTGCTCTAACATATTAATCTACATTTCACACTCAGCTTTGTAAAGCTAATGACATGTAGCCATCTGTGTTGCAAAAGTTCTTATTTTGAAGTAACTTAAAGGAGAACTGAAGACTACATAAAAAAAGAGTTTCACTTACCTGGGGTTTCTGCTAGCCCCCTGCAGCTGATCTGTGGGCACGCCGTTTCAAAATGATAGTAAACAGTAGGAGGCGCCCTTGATCAGTTGTGTTGCATAGAGTAGCGTGTATAATAGGTAGTATAGATCGCCTACCTTATGAAGAGACTTCACTCAGTGGAAAAGAGGAAAAACATTTATTGGTAAGAAGCACCTTGGACAACGCATTTCGTGGCATAAACCGCTTCATCAGGTCAAAATACGGTGCTCTGCAATGCTGGTCAGAGGCTCTGGGCGCGAAACGCGTTGTCCAAGGTGCTTCTTACCAATAAATGTTTTTCCTCTTTTCCACTGAGTGAAGTCTCTTCATAAGGTAGGCGATCTATACTACCTATTATACACGCTACTCTATGCAATACAACTGATCAAGGGCGCCTCCTACTGTTTACTATTACTGTCTAACATCCCACATCGTGGGTGTGTTATTTTTGCCACATAGTGGCAAAAAGATTTTTTCCAAAGGAGCTGCGACCATTCTTCGAAAAGACCGAGTGGGGATGGGATTTCCCCATATGCCTACTACAGTGGTTGCCTATCAGCAACCCATACTTGTGAGTAGTATTTTACTTACACCTAGACCATTTTATTGAGATAATACACTATAGGGGCTCCCGGTGTATCTGTGGTTTTTTCCGTTTCTTCTACCACAGTTTCCAGTTTCAAAATGATCCTCTGGTCCCCCGCCGCGGCTCACCTTTCTTCACGCAGTGGCAACCGAAAATCTCTACTGCGCAGTATGCTCCCGGCAAAGGGAGCATGAATGAGGGATGCGTGAAGTGAAAGTGAGACACGGCGAATGAAGAGAGGAAAGTTTTGAAAGGCCGTGGGCACAGGTTGGCTGCAGGAGGCTGGCAGAAGCCCCAGGCAAGTGAAACTTTTTTTCTTCAGCTCCGCTTTAAAAGTATCTGAGGCTGTGCATTCTGAACATACTTAGCTATGGAGTCTTTAGGCTCCCTTTACAGTTCATAGCATTGTCCAGCACTGCTCTAGTCATCTAGTACATAGTTCACTTCTTCAGTCTGCATTGAAGAAGAGTAAAAGCAATGGGCATGAAATCAATAATCTCCAGTCTGAGACAAATCAATTCCCACTCAGATAAGCTTTGCTGCAAAATGGATTTCCTTTTTATTGGGATGAAAAAGAATGTCCCTTTCCATCCACTGAGAGCAGAGTGTTCGTGTTTGCCTGAAGAAAGATGGAAAAAGAGTTACCGCATTATACAGCATTATTATTTAGTATTTATATAGTGCCGACATCTTTGCAGAGTATACATAGTCATGTCACTATCTGTCCCTCAGAGGAACTCACTCCCTACCATAGTCATATGTCCATCATATCCATAGTCTAGGGCCAATTTATGGGAAGCCAATTAACTTATCTGTATGCTTTGGGCTGTGGGAGGAAACCGGAGTTCCCGGATGAAACCCACACAGACACAGAGAAAACATACAAACTCAACGCAAAAAGTGCAAAGCAAATACTATGGCAAGCTCTCTGCACTTGTATTTCCAGTCTAGTTTTCTCATTCATTGTCAACTATAGTGACTCTAACACATACATGTCAAACTCCGGCCCGTGGGCCAAATCTGGCCCTCGCAGCCATCAAATTTGGCCCCCACGTGGTTTCCCCACTTTGAATTATGTTTGGCCCACTCTGGACCTCCAGGGAAGCTATATTGGAGGTGAAAGCCTAGAACACGAGGAAAGCCATATGGGGGGAGGCTGGGGGAAAGCACTAATCACTAGGGAACTGTATAGAGGGCTGGGGCCACTAGACACCAGGGAAATGTGTTTGGGAGGGAGGACCACTAGACACCAGAAAACTATAAGGGAGGAAGGTGGCCAGTAGACATTGAGGTTGACCCGAGACTTGGTCCCAGTGTTCAATTTTTGGCCCACTTTGTATTTGAGTTTGACACCCCTGCTCTTACAAGAGTAGGGAAAACTTTCTGGAATGTGAAGAAACAACCACAACTCAAAATATTTAGCAACTATGTCAGGGAGATCTAAGTATTGGTTCACAATATATCCACTGCCTTGCATTTTGATGAACTGGGGAATGGACTGAAAAAGAAGACTGCTTTGGACTGTTCACATTCATCACTTCTGTTTTTGTCTGTTGTGGTCCATTGCTAAAAAGTTTTGCTGGATGCGTTTTTCCAGAGAGAGCATTGCACTGGCATTAATTTGATAAATGACCACCTCTGGTCCATACCAGCAGCAGACGCTGCAACAAACCCTGTAATGGTGCAGTGGATTAAATTGCAATGCTCAGGTCTAGTGTAAACCAAACCTTAGGGTTCTTTCACACTACACTACAATTTCATGCACGCATTCGCGATGCACAGCATGCGTGTCAGGGTCTGTTTTAGTGCAAACATCGGCCGTTCCATAACATGCTATACCCAGCAGGAAATCATGTGCGTCATGTGATAATGTGTTTCCGGGCTCCTACATAGCAACACACAGAAATGCTTTTTGTATTGTGAACTGTAAAAAGGAAGCCAAGGAACTTTCATGTTACCATGCGTAACGCACACAATGTGCAGTGCGTCATACCTGACAGCACCACACGTATTGTGAATGAGCCTTTACTGTCAATTAGTTCCTGTAGGATTCACTTATAAGCAAAAATTGTTAAGTGGAAATACAAATGGTCAGTGTGTAAGAGGCCTACTTATGGAGGTGACATTAAGCAAAATCACACAAAAAAATGAGTTTTTGCTATTATTTTTTGCACTTTTTATAAAAGTGGAGAAGAACTGAAAATAGCACCACTTTAAATTACTCAATATGGCTATATCACCAGACATGCAGCATTTGGGGACTTGTATTTATAAAGCTGAAAACAGAAAATATTGCAAGCAAAGATGGCAGATAAATGTGTCCAGTACATTCTCAGCTGCAAAGTGAAGAAAAACTGGTAAACAAAAGTCACACTCATTTTTTTACAGAATTAGCCTCAGTGGGAAACCATATATTATCCAATATACAAAGTTTTATTTCCGAAATGATAATGACATTACTTAGAATACCTAACTTAATTTCCGAGTCAACTAGGTAGTCGTGCGCATAGTGTACTATTTTTGCATAGAAAATGGAATTTGTTTATTTCTGTATAATGTTATTTTTATTTTTGTTTTCTGGCTGGGTGGTCAATGCCTTCTTCTCCCCGGGCTACCCAGGCTGCATGTCTTGGCAAATGCCCATTTTCAATATCAAAGCAGGAATGCACAATATTTGTTTCCTTTTGGAGGTTCACGCTTTTCAAATGGATTTTTATTAAAGTTTTGTAACTAGCATATAAGTGTTTTTGTGTCTGTGCATTCTGAAGTGCTCAATGATGTAATGGTTACAGCACTGGGAACAATAATACGTAACTCTTGATAATATTCTATTAATCGACTACAAGCAATAGTAGATCAGTGACTGCATCCCTTTTACTTTTACTGCATCAATAAAGCCATTTTTAAACCATCTATTGGAATCAAATAGCGCTAGCCAGTACATCCTTTGGGGAGATAACAGTTGTTTGCCAGATTTAGTAAATATTAAATAGTGTATTAGGATTATTATTTTTTTCAAAATATGTTTATTGAATTCCCAAACATTTGTATATTATTATTATTATTATTTAGTATTTGTATAGCGCCGACATCTTCTGCAGTGCTGTACAGAGTATATTGTCTTGTCACTTAGCTGTCCCTCAGAGGAGCTCTCAGTCCCTACCATATCATATCATCTGCATTGTGTGGAGAGTAGGCCCTTACACCAATTGGGGCCTAGTCATGATGTAAAAATACAATTTATCTCTTAACCCTCCCGCTCCCATTTTCTTCCCATCTGTCATCTCTGTTTTTCCTTTGGCTCTGATGGAATAGCAAGTGCTCCTTACTTGCACTGCAATTGAGCCAGGTTGTACCTGCCCATATACTTACGGTAACTCATTTTGGACGGCAGGCTCTGGCCCCTTAAAGCGGTAGTGTCACCATAAAAAACAAATTTCAACAGTAACTGGTCTGAGTGTATTAAAGGGGAGCTGAAGTAAGAGATATACGGAGACTGCCATATTTATTTCCTTTTAATCAATACCAGTTGCCTGGCAGCCCTGCTGGTCTATTTCTCTGCAGTAGTATCTGAATAACACCAGAAACAAGCATGCAGCTAGTCTTGTCAGATCTGACTTTAAAGTCTGAAACACCTGATCTGTTGCATGCTTGTTCAGGGGCTATGGCTCATAGTATTAGAGGCAGAGGATCAGCAGGGCTGCCAGGCAACTGGTATTGCTTAAAAGGAAATTAACATGGCAGCCTCCATATACCTCTCTCGTCAGTTCCCCTTTAAGTGATAAAGATGCTAATCCTGCATTCAAAACTTTCAAAACTTTTTCTGCTGTTATGATAAGGCCTGTATCACCTCCCAAATTGTTGTAACAGTGGGATAGATCCATTTATTCAAGATCCATTTTTGATGTAATTATGATGAGGTGAGTCAGATGGCTGGCTAATCCCATATTCCTTCTGTGATATATCAGACTGATGCATGGTCTTATAGCTGACGTAGTGAGGGAATAGTAACAGAAGTGCGGTTGCATCCAATATAACTTTGCAGATCTTATAGATACAATCCAGTACTTCAGTTTTGATTTGAGGGCATAACCTCAAACAATGAAATAGATCTGCATTTGCAAGCTGTCATTTTGGACATTTAGGTAAGAAATGTGTTGGGGGTCGCATTTTATGAGTTATTTATTATTTATTTATTGTATTTATAAAGTGCCAACATTTTACACAGCGCTGGACATTAGTTAGACAATATTTAGGGGTGACATACAGCAACAAGACAATACATGAATACAGATCACGCAGCACAGTGTGAGTACAGGGTAATGCTTAGTCAGTCACTGGAGGGGAGCATGGAGATTAGACAAGTTAAGTTCACTCAGATCTATAGGATGGTTGTATGGTAATGGAGGTGAACAAACAGGTAGGAGACATAAGGAGGAGGACCCTGACCGAAGGCTTACAATCTAGAGGGAGAAATAGGGACACGAAAGGAAGGGGACCAGAGTTCAGCTGCGGGTTTAGAGCACTGGTTAGGGGGGTAGGCCAGAGTGAAAAGGTGAGTTTTGAGGGCCTTCTTGAAGATGTTAAAGGAGGGGGAAACCCTAAGGGGGGGGGGGAGGTAGGGAGTTTCATAGTGTTGAAAGCATATGTGCCCTATAAATTAGTTTAACCTGGGACTTGCACTATGTTTCCCCTGTAGTAATACTGTTTTAAGTGCCTGTATGTTAATCTCTATGTTGGAACCCTCTATGACCTTGGTCCAGGGTTTTCAGATTGATGATCACTTTATCAGCTAGCTTTACATTCTGTAAATCTGATTGTATTGTCATTCATGACAATTTAGGAATTTGTTCAATTAAACTAGTGATATTATATTTACTTATATGTACACTTAACTGGCCATAGAAGAGAAAGTGGTGTTTGGAGATGGAAAATTTAGATCTAATATCCTAAAAGGAAAGAAGCTTACCGCTTTAAATGTACATCAACCGTCCCAGTCTAACAATACCCTAACCTACTCATGTTAGGAAGAGTAAGCATAAATGTAATGTTCTTCATTAAAATGTTATTTGCAAGATTGGTAATTAAGCTGGTTGTTTTTGGCACACACAGTATGTCTTTCTGAAACATTTTTGGTTTTGCAGCCAAATGTAGTTCAATTTTTTAGGTAAAAAATGGAAACAAACGATTGCCCATACATAGGTCATATCTTCTTGCTGGCCATGTTTGCAGAATCTGGGTGAGGTTGATAGGAACACATATCACTGACTGTTACACTTGGAGATATTTGCTTTTTTTAAATCAGGCTTAAGCTAAATTGACATGGGCATTCAGCAATGGGGGATTGCCTGTGAAAATACAAAGGGGTTCAATCATGACATTAATGTCTGAGCTCTCTGATTAATAGATGATATTTATAGATCTGTATCTGAAGATGGCTTTAATTAAAAATAAACTCTAGGCTCTACTAAAATGAGCCCAAACTGCCTAACACCACATGCCCATTGCAGTGCATTCCGGTGTTTACAGATGCCCTTTAAATAAAAAAATAAAAAAGTCCTAGATAAACTTTTATGGGAAACTCCAGTTTTGCGTGGAAAAACTCTCCTGTTTGACTCTATATACAAGGCAAACATCTTGACTGACTACATTGCTTTCAGGTATGCATAAAACACAAGCATTTCCTAGGGCTTCTCACAGAAACGGGTAGTTATGACTGATAAAGATGTCTGCCAGTCAATAGAAGAGTCCAGTTGTTGAAGATGAGAACTAAGGCTTCAGCCTTCCTGCCGCAAGGAGGGAATCGTAACAGTACTATTCTAAAAGTACACAGAGTTCTGCTCCTGAGGCTGGAAGGAAGAAAAACTTGAGTTTACTGTCATTTTTGGAAATACTTATCAAGCTGCATAGGGAAATATAAATACATCTTCATTATACTGCAAAATGTCATGACCATCACCACCCATTGTGATTGGCCATACAAGCTCTGGTGCCACGCCCTCCTACAACCCCCAAGCTCTGCAGGAGGATTTAGGGGGGCTATGCAACCTTGTCTTGCAATGTAGCACACAATGAACTCTTATGCTGGATACACACGGTGCGTTCGTGCACTCGATTTTCCCGTCGATTCCCGTCGATTCGTTTATTTCCAACATGTCCGATTTGGATTTCGATGGATCGTTAGGTCGATTCGCATGCAAAGTATGCCGAATCGACCTAACGATCCATCGAAATCCAAATCGGACATGTTGGAAATAAACGAATCGACGGGAATCGACGGGAAAATCGAGTGCACGAACGCACCGTGTGTATCCAGCATAACAAAGCCAGGACAGAGCCCAGGACCTTGTCCCCTGAAGTGGAGGGATGGGTACTGATGTAGAAGAAGCAGGATTAGCAACTTGAAGTGGCACTGAAAGGTCTTAAAAAATTAAGAGTTTCACTTACCTGGGACTTTTGCCAGCCCCCTGCAGCCGACCTGTGCCCACAACGTGACATACTGATCTTCTGTTCCCATGCCGCAGCTCACTTTAACTTTGCGCAGTGGGTGTCCACTGTGCGACCCTGTGCGCGCATGTCCTCTTTCACCCTCCCATCGCCGGGAGAGTACTGCGCAGGCGGGGTAGAGATTTTCTTGTACTGGGCCTGCACAGGACGCTCCTGGCCACGGGAAGACGTACGAGGATACGCGCGGCCAGGGCACAGTAGAGGTTGACTTAGAAGTCGGCTTTCACTACTAGAAGAAAAGTGAGCCGCGGTGGGGGAACGGAGGATCGGTATGTCACAGCGCGGGCACAGGTCAGCTGCAGGGGCTGGCGGAAGCCCCAGGTAAGTGAAACTCTTATTTTCTTAGAACCTTTCAGTTCCGCTTTAAATTTTCATGTTCTATAACATATTTATTGTGTAAAGTTAAATATGATGTAAATATGTATTCCATAAGTACATAAATGAGCAGTTATAACAAATGATAATGTGGGTTTATATGCAGTCTGCTTTCTTTTTTGGTATGCAGGTTTTTCTAATATATGAAATTGCAGAATCTTGCATGTAACAGCCATTCTTATATATGGAATTGTATTCTATAGATTCATTCTGTGCATGTGAGAATGGCCATGATACTTTCCTCTAATGTTTGAACTTATTGAAATGCTACTGTTTGTTTTCACCTGCTGTTTATTTGGTAGCAACATACATGCCCAGAAAACAACGAAGACTGTATTAAAACTAAATAAAATCACTCCTATAGCCTATAGCAATTTATGAACCTCCAACTGTCATTTTTATAGTGAAAAACAAGAAATAAGATTGGTTGCCATGGATAATAAGAAAATTCTTCCTTTAGAGCACGTCACAAGATTTATCCCACTTTTTCTCAAGGAAAGGCTTACTGGGTCATCTAATTACCTGTTCTAACCTGTTATTTTTGCTCCAAGTGTTTTATTTAAATTTGTAAGCTCTGTAATGTGAAAATGTGTTTGCCTTACAGCATTTCCTGAACGTGTAAAATAGTTGCTATTGAGTAAACTATTCAAAGGGAAGGAATGGCGCTTCCAACAGGCCAAAGTTTCACAAATTCATCGGGAATGACCATATAACAGCTGTTCTCATATAGAATGACAAACTTCCTCCTCACCTCATTACAATACTCACATATTTCAGCCTATTCGCTATTATATGTTGGCCAATATTCACATCTAATCAGTGAACTATCCAATGTAAATGGTTAAAAATCATTTTCTAAGCTGTTAAGCAGTAAGACTTGGCAGTCAATATCAATTGGTCATGCACATATGATGGCACACTCCAGATTGTATATTGACAGAAATAGGAAATCTGTTTGAACTTACCTGGAACAAATGTTTGGATTGAAGATCCATCAAACGTGATGATTTGGCATTCCCTTCCAATCAGTTACTGATAAGAAAATCAGATGAATGATTGGTTGCCTAAAAGGCTGTCCAGGGATCAACTCATGTGCTGAAGTAATATTCATTTCTATTCACATTCAGATAAAATACTTATCATAAACAACCAGGAGGTCAAAAGTAATTTTAGGATTAGAGTTGCTTTAGTATAGCAGAACAATTATAGAGAAGTGTCTGACAAGGTGATAGATTTGCAAGGGTCTGATTCAGGCCCCGTGCACATTGCAAATCCGATTTGGGATTCCAATTTGCGATTTCGGTTTTTCCTGGATGCTATCAGAGCAAAAGGAAAAACGCAGAAAAAAATGCAGCATGCAGTACCGATTAAAAATCGGAATTGCATGTAAAATCACATCAAAATCCCAAATAGGAATCTGAATAGCATGTAGTGTGCGAGTGCCCTCAGTGTAATCACTTCTTTCTTTCTGCAACTTGATATACAGTATATATATATATATATATATATATATATATATATATATATATATATATATATATATATATATAGTCATTTACCAAAATGAAGTGTAGTCTGAATATTGTTTAATAGTCACTTTCTGCTTTAGCCTACATGGGATGATTGTGACCAGCATTCAGAGCATTTTAAGTCTGTTATCTGTTCAAACTGATCATGCTCTTCGTCTCATGTATACAGGGGCGTATCTGGGTAATATAGAGCCCATGGCAAACACTGAAATAGCGCCCCCCCCCCCCCCTTCCTGATCAGAGCCCCCTTCCCCTCTAAAAACAGCATTCTTTCTCGTGTACATGTGTTATGGTTTTCTGTGTTTTTTGGCTCGGAATATTGCTGAAGTTAATTTTTTGAAAATATCTCTTCTTATTGCCTCTCTGTCCCCATTTTTAACACTAAGCCAAGTGCGCCCTACATACATAAGTTAAGTAGCCATGTTCCCCAGATAACAGAATTAATCTGATCTTAGGTCTGAGTGATGGGGTGGCACCAGGGACATGGTAGAATAGCACTAGGCCAGGCATGGCAGCACAGGGGCAGCCATGGGGGCGCAGCACAGGGGCAGGCATGGGGGCGCAGCACAGGGGCAGGCATGGCACCCATGGTGTTGTGGTGCCCATGGTACGAGCCATGCCTGCACTGCTCTAGACACGCCTCTGCATGTATAATAACTGGTGACAACTCTCTGCTTACATTCAATGAACTTAAACATAGGTTTAACTTCCCAAATAGGCACCTGTTTTGACACCTGCAGTTACGCCATACGTTTGTATCCCAGTTTGGACCTCACCCTCCAGTATTGGAAACAGACAGCCTAGAGCAGCTACTGCTCACTAGAGAGCTGCCGAAGACACTATCGCCCATCTATACTGAACTACTGGCGCTAAACAGCTCTAAACTAGGCCATATCAGTTAACCACCAAAGGTGGTTAACTGATGTCCCCGATTTAGACAGAGACAAATGGGACGAGGTTCTTGAGGAGTTTGTCCACAATGGTTGTGTCTGCCAGGGACCAGCTGCAACAAACCAAATTCCTACACAGAATTTATCTCACGCCTATGCATAGAGTGAGCAGCACCAACTCAGACAGATGTTGGAGGAGTTTGGTGAAACTTGGGAACGTTAAACATATTTTCTGGACCTGCCCACTAATTATCCCCTTCTGGAAGAAATACATTAGGAATCATTAACACCCTGCTCCAAACTTCTCTGGATCCCACAATTTCTAGCTTTATACCCATACTTGATTAGACCGATAACCCGGTAACTCGGATGCTGATGTTGTGGCGGGTGGACTAACTTTTCTTTTTTCTTGACTTCCTCTTTTCTTCCAGAGCGATGCAGAATTATAAATCTTAGTAACAACAGCACCTTACCAGTAGACTGATATACTGTTCATAAACCAGTGCAAGTATTGATATATTATAATTGACTGTGGGAAATTTGTGCTGTAATTACATATAATTTTATGATTGCTACTGTATGGCTCTGGATAAGTTGCATAATAAATGATAATCGCTAAATAAAATTTCAACTGATAAAAAAAAGAACATATCAAGATATAATCAAGCAACATTGCCACCTTGCTTTTAAAATTTTATTTGTAGCCTTGTCATCCTTTTTCATATTGTTATTATTTATATATGACCCAGAACAAAAATACTGGTCAGTTTCATCCAAACTCTACTGGCTCTGCATGATATGAAGTCAGCAACTCAGTTAGGAAGAAGTACTGTATAAGATTGTGGTACCAGGGTTTTCACCTTTAGAAATAAGTTTTTGATAACAGCTCCCACATTTATTCTTTTTAGTCATCAAAGGATGTACTTAGTTTAAGGTCTTGCACATATTTTGCATGGTCAGGTATAATGGTTTCCTCCACAGTAGGGGAACTGTTTATCATTTAACATTGTAAGGCATGCATGGGATATATAACTTGAAAAAGAATAATTTGCAATTATCAGAAGCCCACATCTTGTACCAAACCAGTGCTAGTCTGGGAGTGGTCTCTTTGCTAACAGCGTAGAAACTATTGAACCACTAAGTATATCCATGAGGTAATATGATGGCCAGCACAGAAAGGTGCTGTTTAGTTAAAGGAAACCTAAACTGAAAATAAAAAAAAGTGTAACTTACCTGAGGCTTCTTGCAGCCCCTTGCAGTCCATCTGTGCCCTCGCTGTCATTCCAGCTGCAGCCCCCTGCTGTAAGCTATATGTGTGGTCCCAGAACTTGTGCCTCCTGATTGTGCTTCTGTAAACGGGAGCGTTCTGCTTTTGCGCAGTACGTAAAATTGCTACTGCCCATGTGCACAATGCTCCCGGCCCACTAGTAGGTGGCCAGACAGAAGGATGATGGAGGAGGTGGTTGGACTGGGGACAAGGTTATGTACTGCATCAATTTTGCTAATAAAGTATAATGTAAAACCTTCACATAAAATACATAGGGCTTGATTCACAAAAGAGTGCTAACTGTTAGCACAGCCGTTTTCGTGTGAATTTTCGCATTGCGCGCGATCGCGAATTGTTGCGCTAAACAATAACGGTTTTGCGCGCAGCGAAAACGATATCTATTTTGTGGGAAAATTCACGTTTGTGCGCGAAAACGTTACCATTTCGCACGAAAATTCGCGATCGCGCGTAATGCGAAAATTCACGCGAAACCGGCCGTGCTAACAGTTAGCACTCTTTTGGGAATCAAGCCCATAGTTGGAGGAGGAAATGGGGGCGGGGGGGGGGGGTTGTGGAGGTGAGAGTAGGGATGTATCTCAAGTTTGGCCAATAATAACCTGAAACAGGTATCATATGGTTACCTTAGCAGCATAACATTCTATTCATTGCACTTTGTTCCTGCACACTATTGGAACAAGTTTGTAGAGTTATTAAGTCATTGGTATATTCTGTAAGATTCCTATCTGGGGTTACATAGTTTCAGCAATCTATTTTTATATGTCGTACACAGATGGGGTACTATAATCTGACAGAGTGAAGGTAATGTTTGTTCTAAATGTTTTTAATGTCAGCGTTCACTTGCGTTGGTGTTGACATATTTTTTATATTTTTTTTCTATCATTAGGAGTGACTGAGAACTTCCATGGAAATATAAAATTAGCGTAGCACACGTTTGAGCTATCCTGGATATTTACACAAGAAATGTATGCTGTAGCTGAATTGATTTCTATTGCAGCTCTGCAGTCTCTTGTGTAAGAGGCTATTTTTGTGCGAATGGAAAACAAGTTAGAGCCTCCCTCACACCTCCCTTCCATTTCCTCACAGTCACTGTTCAGTGTTCTAACCAGCACAACTGTTAGGATGAATTCAAATGTAGAACATTAGCATCTGGGAAATTAGCTGTGAGATAGTCACCACATATTTCGCAAATCTAAAGCAATAGGTACCCATAAACAATAGTCCTATATTGTGGCTCTTTCAGGAGCAAGGATAATGTTAGTATTAATCAGATTATGATAAGAGTGGGCACTCATGCCAGACTAATATAATAATAATGGATTCCTGGAGCTGTCACAGAATGATTTTTGCCTCCGGATAACTGAAAGATGGACAAGTGTTAGTATTACGGCTTGAGGCTTATTTTCAATCACAGCATGTAACCCTTTCTTTCATTTTCAGTGTTTGTATATTTTTCTGCATCTTACTGGTACTTTTTTCCCCCCAAAGCTCCAGTTGTGGTAATCTGGACAATATTTGACCCTGATTCATCTCAGCATTGTTAAAAGCCAACTGTGCTGTTTGAACAGTCAATCAATGGGGCATAAGTAACAATCCAGATGAAACAGGCATTCAGGGAGCACTCCTGCTGCTCACACAGCATCCCCCAACCATTGTGCTACTCTCACAGCATCCCCCCAACCACCTTGCTACTCAAACAGTCTCCCTCAACCACCTTGTTACTCGCACAGGATCTCCCAACCACCTTACTTTTCACACAGCATCCCCCAAGCACCTTGCTTTTCACACAGCATCTCCCATCCACCTTGCTACTCACACAGCATCTCCCAACCACCTTGCTACTCACACACCATCCCCCAACCACCTTGCTTCTCACACGGCATCCCCTTACCACCTTGCTACTCTCACAGCATTCCCCAACCACCTAGCTATCTATCTCCCAACCACATTGCTACTCACACACTTTTCCCCACCCACCTTGCTTCTAACACACCATCCCCCAACCACCTTGCTTCTCACACGGCATCCCCTAACCACCTTGCTACTCTCACAGCATTCCCCAACCACCTTGCTACTCACACAGCATCCCCAACCACTTTGCTACTCACACAGCATTCCCCAACCACCTTGCTACTCACACAGCATCTCTCAACCACCTTGCTTCTCACACACCATCCCCCAACCACCTTGCTTCTCACACGGCATCCCATAACCACCATGCTACTCTCACAGCATTCCCCAACCACCTTGCTACTCACACAGCATCTCCCAACCACCTTGCTACTCACACAGCATTCCCCAACCACCTTGCTACTCACACAGCATCTCCCAACCACCTTGCTACTCACACAGCATCTCTCAACCACGTTGCTTCTCACACACCATCCCCCAACCACCTTGCTTCTCATACGGCATCCCCTAACCACCTTGCTACTCTCACAGCATTCCCCAACCACCTTGCTACTCACACAGCATCTCCCAACCACCTTGCTACTCACACAGCATTTCCCAACCACCTTGCTACTCACACAGCATCCTCCAACCACCTTGCTTCTCACATGGCATCAGGGCCGGGCCGAGGCAGAGGCGAGAGAGGCTCCAGCCTCAGGGTGCAGTGTAGGAGGGGGCGCACAACTCACTCAGCTATCATTTCCCTATTGTGTTTGAAGCAGAGGGAAATAAGAAAAGAGGATACATGGCAGTGACTGCAAGCCAGATAACTAGAGATTAAGGTGTTGGGGGACTTGGGGGCTCTAGGGCACCTTAGTCTAATAGCAATCAGTGTGTGATGGCTGGAGTGGGAGGGATGGAGGGGCGCACTTTGGTGTCTCAGCCTTGGGTGCTGGAGGACCTTGTCCCGGCTCTGCATGGCATCCCCCAACCATCTTGCTACTCTCACAGCATTCCCCAACCACCTAGCTATCCATCTCCCAACCACCTTGCTACTCACACACCTTTCCCCACCCACCTTGCTTCTCACATGACATCCCCTAACCACCTTGCTTCTCACAAGGCATCCCCTAACCACCTTGCTACTCTCACAGCATCCCCCAACCACCTTGCTACTCACACAGCATCCCCCAACCACCTTGCTTCTTACACGGCATCCCCCAACCATCTTGCTTCTCACACAGCATCCCCCAACCACATTGCTACTCACACAGCATTCCCCAACCACCTTGCTACTCACACAGCATCCCTCAACCACCTTGCTTCTCACACGGCATTCCCCAACCATCTTGCTACTCTCACAGCATCCACCTTGCTACTCACACAGCATCCTCCAACCACCTTGCTCCTCACACAGCGTCCACCAACTAACCTGCTACTCACACAGAATCCCCCAATAATCTTGCTACTCATATCATAACTCCTAACCACCCACCCCACTACTCACAAAGCATCCAGGGCCGGCCTTAGGTTTCACAGCGCCCTGAGCGAAAACTGATTTTTGTGCCCCCCCTTCATCCTCTTCCCACATGCATATATACACACGCACGCACTATACACACACACAGGCCCATATGCAATTCCCCTTTTCTCCTGTTGTGACACATCATGCCAAATGCTCAGATCTCTGTGACACATCCGGTATGTATAATAGAAAAAATAGTATTAATAACCTTGAATGGATGGAAGGAGTGCATTATCCTGAATACACTTAAAAATGAAGGCTAGAACCTTTCAGGAATATTAATAAAAAAAAATCAGTGGGACAGTTAGCCTCAACCAAATTTAGATTGATAGCACAGCACTGACAATTTGCACCACACGTTATAGCCGCAGTGCGGCTATCCCCCCCCCCCCCCCCAAACGCCCTCAGACTCAGTATAGGTAGGTAGCCAGGTATAGGTGCCAACAGCATAGGAACTCATGTGTAGGTGCCCTCAATATAGGTTGCCAAGCATAGGTGCCCCCAGTATAGGAAGTCAGTTGAAGGTATAGGAAGTCAGTATAGGTAGCCAGGTGTTGGAGCCCTCAGTAAAGGTAGCCAGCTATAGGTGCCCCCAGTATAGGAAATCAGGTGGAGGTGCCCTCAGTATAGGCAGCCAGCTATAGGCACCCCTTTAGAAGCCGGCGCCCTGAGCGACCGCTCCGGTCGCTCATATCAAAGGCCGGCTCTTCTACTCACACAGCATCCCCAATAATCCTGCCACTCATATAGCATCCCTCAAGCACCCACCTTGCTACTCACATTGCATCCTGCAACTATCCTACGATACACACAGCATTCCCTAAGCATCCTGCTACTGATATGCAGAGATAAAAGTAAAGAAAGAAGGGCCAAGTGGGATTTAAGAAATTACAGATGTGACGAGCGGTATACTATGGATGTCACCTGAAATTATATTTCACAATTATTTTGTCTGACAGCTTATCTATGCTGCCCAACTTACTGTGAAGCAGCAAATTCAGTCCTATCGAAACTAGCAGTAGCCATCCCACTGTAAACAACAACAGGGAATACATATGCAGCTGGACAAGGATTATCCACCTTAGCAAATAGCTGGAAAGGAGGCCGCTAAAGGTGTGTACACACATTAAATCTTGATTGGTCAATTTTATCACTTCTATGTTGTACGAGAGCTTACCTACACAATGTTTATAGTATTGAAAATCTGTTGACGTCCATAATACATCGAAGTGGTAAAATTGGTCAAGATTGGATGTGTGTACTCAGCTTTAGACTTGTATGCATAATAGACTGTCACTTCCAATGTTTGGCAATGGTAGTCTGCTGTGTGTGTGTAGCTTTAGAAAGCTGGTAGATATGAATAAATGATTCTATGCTCTAAGCTGCATCTGAGTTTTATACTCGTGGCTCTGGATAAACAGTTGGTCACCAAAGCAGAAAATGATTTTCATGCCTCCAACAGGAACCTTTCCAAAAGAAATAAACCCCTTGATTTTCAGTATTTATAATGTGGATATGCATTCTTTTTTTCCCCAGAATGCTGAGATATGATAAACAGGAAACAAATGCACTCATTTTTCACAGGCATGTTTTTATACTTCTACCTGTGCCTTCATTAGTAAGATATGGGATACATGTTCATGTTTAGTTGCTAGTAGAAATATATATCAATGTTTTCTCCTATTTGAAAAATAATGTATAAGTGCACAAAATGGGAAGAGGTGCCCCAATGTAGTATGTAAAGGCGGCGCGTTTCATGGGACCTGCCCATTTCCTCAGGTCTACAGCATGGATGGAGGGAAAGTTGACCAAACCAAAGAACAAACATATCCTTAAGAAGACCTGCTCCAGAGCACTCTGAACCGCAATCTGATCTAAGGCCCCGTTCACATCTAAAATGGCAAAACTAGCGCTAAGCACTAGAGTTTGGATTCAATGGTTTTACCACGATTAGCGCTGTAAAACTCACTGGACACTTCTGCAATTTCAGAGCGATCGTAGTCAGCGTTTTATAAGCAATGTACCACGATCGCTTCTAAATCACCCCGAAAATACTGCTGGTAACACATTTGCGATTGGCGCTAATCACAAAACACTCCATAGGGCAACATAGCACTAGCGCTTTAAAAGTGTGAATAGGCCCTAAATGTTTACTTCCCAACAAGATAATGATCCACAAAGCAAAGACAACACAGAACTGGATTAGGGACAACTCTATGATTGTTTGTAAATTGCCCAGCCAGAACCCAAACTTAAATGGGATGGTCTTTGTCCAGTCAGCCCAGTGCACACCAAAAACCTCTAGCAGTCTGCAAAACGCTAGAGGTTTTTGAAGCAGATTTCAGAGCGATTCTAGGCATGTTTAGAGACATTTTATAAACATGCCTAGCGAGTTTTGGAGCGTTTTTGTGTAGCAAATTTCATATATTGTTACAGTAAAAGCTGTTACTGAACAGCTTCTGTAACAAAAACGCCTGGAAAACCGCTCTGATCTAGCGTTTTTAAGATCGGTTTGAGCTTTTCCTATACTTTAACATTGAGGCAGAAACGCCTAAATCTAAAAAATGCTGCAGCCCCCACGTTTGCGTTGTTTGTGGAAAAAACGAGCCGCTCTGGTGTGCACCATCCCATTCCCTTTCATTACTCAAGCAGATTTCCCCCTGCAAGCATTTTAAAAAAACGCTCCAGAAGCGCTCCGGTGTGCACCAGCCCTGACAGAGCTTGAGAGGATGCTGCAGCACACTTTAATACATTGAGAGTTCCAAATACACATTTTATACATTTCATGAAAACCAACAGCAAGGGGTCCCCTTTTCCATGCCTCTTTACCCTCTTGTTACCCATGCAGACTGCTATAGCCAGATGTTGGAGCACCCTGAGCTATGCCAGCCTGCGTGGGCCATGATATGGGGGGCTCTGGAAGAGAGGAGCAGCAAACAACGACAATAGCATGGTGACAATAGCATGAACAGGGGCTTTACTATTAATTGCAAAAGTTGGCAGCAATGACTTCACTATAAAACGCCTTCAGAACACAAAACTCAGTGCAAGATTTGTCATTTACCAGGGGAACTCACAATTCAGACGAATTTGTAATTCAGCTGTTCTGATCATCCCTAATCGTACCCAAGCAGAGCCTGTAACCAATGCCAAAGAGGCTTCAACTGTGTACAGAGTAAGGATTCTGAATATTTGTGTCAATTTAACATTTTATACTGTATTTTTATGTAAAAAAACTGATCAAAAACGGAAGGAGTCTGAAATATGCAGTATATACATATATCTCTGCAGATGGGTAATGTCATAATGTATGTGCATGTGTGTAGCAGCTGAATCATGCAGCCATATCAATCATATTAACAATCATAATACAGCAGACAGTTTAGTCTGAAATTACAATATTTATATCCAAGGGCATAATGGCCATAACTATAGGCACAGCAGACCAGATGATGGCTGTGGGATCCCACAGCATAAGGGAACCAAGATCAACATACTGTAGTTATGTATACAAGCACTGAAGCAGCAATAACATTTAGAAAGTATCCATTGAAAGACTACTAAATTCCTATGGAAGCAATTAGTATATTGTATTACAGTGCATGCTGTTGATTTAGATTGGTGCAGGTCTTGCTATAGAGACCTCTATTAATTTTGCTTTGAGGCTTCATCACATATGGCTATGCCCTTGCTTAACTCATTTATTTACACTATTGTATTTTACCTTTCAGGAGGCTATATTTAAATATTACTGAAAATCTGCTTATTATATGGATACAGTACACAATACCAACACAGACAGATGGACAGTATAGAAGGCATGTTTTAGAGCAGCAGTATGAGATTGAGATAAAGGAATCTTGTGAGACTTGAGGTTTTACAGCACATAAGTGTTACCTGCAGCTGTTATCACTCTAGTGAATGAAAGGGGCTGCAGGTTTTATGCTGACTGCAGAACTTCTCAGTATCTAAGATCTGAGACTCAAAGCTGATTTCTACCTGACTCTGCTATTCCATGAAGGTTTTCCTCTTCCATCCCCGTAAAAATGGAACAATACTAAACCCCCAATGCAACTCGCTCATTACCAGACTGTCTGTGTAGGTTTTTACAAATGAGTCTGTGACTCACAATAACACAAAGAAAATCCTATGTGGGCTTTGAGATATCACAGGTAATGTAGTAACATGTTACACTTCCAGTAATATGAATATGCTTTATGTTCTGTGGTCTCTTACATTCTGATTAGGTACAGAGCCTTTATGTGATATCAGAGCAGGGACAAGGTCCTCCAGCACCCAAGGCTGAGACACCAAAGTGCGCCCCTCCATCCCTCCCACCCCAGCCGTCACACACTGATTGCTATTAGACTAAGAGGGCCACAGGGCCCACAACCTCCCCAACACCTTAATATCTAGTTATCTCGCTTGCAGTCACTGCTATGTATCCCCTTTTCTTATTTCTTTCTGCTTCATACACAATTAGGAATGACAACTGAATGAATTGTGCGCCCCCTCCTACACTGCGCCCTGAGGCTGGAGCCTCTCCAGCCTATGCCTCGGCCCGGCCCTGTGTGATATGAACTCTCCTCTTTGACTGCATCACTTCCAGCAGTTAAATTCACAGATTCGTCTATTCACAGATTGTCAGGACCAGACAGGCTCTATAATATTTCTGTGTGAGCTAAACCTGTTCCATTTCACAGCTTAATGCTAACTGGTTACTGTGGGCAACTGCTCCACTTTTGCTCCAGTTTGCTTTGTGCCTGTTTTAAAAATCTACCCTAAAGGTGTTTGCAGAATTTAGTTATATTAGATCAGCAGTGAGTAGTGACAGAAGATTGTGCCATAATTGGCTCTTGTATAGCCATGGAATTCCAGCACATTTCTGTTTGAAGGAGGAGTAAAAGGGGCTACAATAGATGAACACAATCAAAAACCCTGTGACGAACGTAACTTTTACTGTGGCCTGTTGTTAAATATGCAGCTAAACTGCATGTATGGGAACTGAAATGAAATAAAAAAAGAAAGAGTGGGGGATTGGAGAACATTTATATCATGTTTTTCTGATGGCAGTGTTTTGACTAAAAAGCAAGTATATGAAAAGTTTTACCTGGGAAAATATTCATGGCTCTATTAATCTTTTTACTTGGTTTTATGATTCTCACATCCAGGCAACAATGCCTAGCTAGAGAGGTGATGTCATGTTCTTTGTGACAGTTAAGCAGTGCAGAATATGGATTAGCTCCACATCTTAAAACAGAAGGCTGACACTTGCTAACACTTGGAATGGACTATGGAGAGGAGGTAGCCACCATATCGAGTCACTTGAGTCACACAATCACTGCAATTTAGCTGCATTTTTAGCAGCCGAAAAGTGCACATGGCCGACATATGAGCGGTTGAGCTGCCCAACAAGTGCATTGTTCAGCTACCTGTCTGCTAATTGGCATTAAAGGTGTGCCATTCTGATGAAAAGAGATGATCAATTTTTCCTACTTAAACTCTAAAATACTAAAATAAATTCGAAATATTTAAAAAAACATTGTGGAGAACCATGTCATCGACTTGACCAAGTTATCTAATTGTAAGTTTGTGATTGGCTGTGATCTTGTGGTTTTCTGTCACTCCTGCTTCCTGTATCAGCTTACACAGAAGGCGTATGTGAAAAGTGACCACATAATAAGGACCAATATAAGGACCAACCCATCAAAGTCTTCCAAATCACATTTTTCTAAAATGTCTTCTTATGCAGATAATTATTTGTAGAGAATTTATGAAGATCATTATTTTATCATCCAGGAAACCTCTTGCCAGTACCAAGCTTTCCATGTAATTTAGTGCTTATACTGTAGGTATGCTATAACCCATAGGTTCTTCACGCAGTCTTGCTAACAAAAGCAAAATGGTATGATTTGGATGCAGGAGCGTAACTAGAAAGGAGAAGCCTGGGGGGCCCAGAGCGTTTTTGCTATTTAGCTAACCTTCCCTTCCTCCGATACAAGAGACCATTTTTCAGATCAGGTGTTTTTGTTGCTACACTTGTTATGGGTGTGAAGATCATGATGGCCACACTTGTTTTATGACCCTAGTGAGATGGGCACCAAGACTGTGAAGGACACCAAAGGGAGGTAAGGGAGGGGCTGTGAACATTGGGGGGACCCATCAAAGTTTCACTGGGTGGGACCCATGAATTGTAGTTACACCATTAGATGGCTTTGTCCACTGCCCCAAAGAGATGCACTATGGGTCCTGTTTTTTGGATACATTGAAGTGAAAACCTGCAGTTTTCTCCTTATTTTATTTCTTATTATGGCATGTTGCTCAGCATAACTCAGAATGCACCTGTCCATCACTTTCTAGAAGAGAAAGGGAGAAAAACGAATGGACCTTATGCTGCAGGGTAGAACAACATGCAGCCGTTGGAGAAGTCCCAGCTTACTGCTTCTTCCCCAAGCCGAGATGGCCATAGAGACCAGGAAAGTGTCATAGAGACATAGAATTGTTTCCTGACCGAACTATAGTTTATCTTGATCCAGCCAATCCAGTTGAAATCATCTACTGTCACTATATACAGTAGCTTTAATAATGTAGAATTGTATACAGCACTGTGATGGAATTTCCTTCAAGATGGAGGCTTGCTGTCGGTTAATATTACTATGAAGCCCCCCACAACATACAGTTGGGGCTCATTTCCTCTATGGGCAATTTTCAGCGTTTCCCTGCATGCAAATTCAACAAGGAGGAAAGCTGGCACATCCAAAATCAATCTTTTATAGTTTCATGTAAAATTATGGCCAACGTTTCGAAGCCACGTAGGGCCCCTTTGTCAAGGCAATATTTGCTCTGAGGCAAATATCTGTTTGTTGCTGCAAAAAATTCTACATAGGAATTCGGGAGTCTGGCTCCTCTAAAACACTCGCTAACAGCAGATCTTTGCCTCAGAGCAAATTTTGCCTTGACAAAGGGGCCCTACGCGGCTCTGAAACGTTGGCCATAATTTTACATGAAACTAATAAAGATTGATTTTGGATGTGCCAGGTTTCCTCCTTGTTGAATACTGCATAGAGGGTGTCATCCCTCTTTTTAGCTGTTGCACTCCCCTTGAAGACTATGGCCCTGATTCACAAAGCGGTGATAACTCAGTTATCACGCCTAAAAGACTTTAGGCGTGATAAGCCGTGCAAAGCTGAGTTATCACCGATTTGTGCTGCTCTTCGCGCGAAGCTCCCGCGCGCAAAGTCCCATAGGGCTCAATGGACGCTGCGCGCGAAGCATGGTACACTGCGCGCGCAGCGCGGTGCGCTACGCGCGCAAAACTTTGCGCGCGGGAGATCGCGCGAGTTTCTTCTTATCACGCCTAAACTGAGTTTAGGCGTGATAAAGGGCTTTTCACAGGTGTGCAAACACTTTGCACCGCTTTGTGAATCAAGCCCTATGGGTTTGATCCATTAGTGAGTGCGAGACAATACTTCCAATGTGATGCATGCAAATTCAGACGGGGAATTGTAACCTATTGAAATCAATGGGTTGCCGTCTGTTTTTTGTAAGTGGGAAAAAAAATCAGTCGGCATACAGTAAAAAAACAGGTCGTGCATGCAAATCCCTATAGCCGTGCATGGCATAGCTAGAGGGACTCGGATGGGACCTCACGTCACTGCAACTGCCGCCATGCCTCTCGGAAACGCATGCCGGCTGAAGTGGAAATGGGCCCAAATGCTTTAATTCATGATAACATTATCTTACCAGGGCCACTATTATATACACCTGATTGTAATGCTTATGATTAGGTAAAAAGATCATAGTTTGTTGTTTCATTTTGTTTTATGTAGATTTAATCTTTTTTGCTACAGACGGTCAGTGTGGTTCATTTCACCAGAGGTTTGCTTTCCAGCTGCTGTGCATGGCAGATAGACTGACACAGCCCAAACTTAGGAGTAATTATTCCACCTTAAGCACCTCTATGATTACCTGCTTTCAGAAATGATTCTGTGCTGAACAGTTTGAAGCCAACGAGGGCCAGAGACCCCAGATTTGCACTAATCATGATTAACTATTCTGAGCGGGCAAAGTGGCTTCATTACCATGGTAACCAGATATCAGCAATGTACCAGAGACAGAGTTCAGGGAATACCAACTTAACTCTTGTGACACATTTGCTGTAGTTTATAGTTTTAAAATGCTATCTAGTGCTCATATACAATTACTTTGATTTCACACTTGTTACATACCTTCATTTATGAATGTGCCAACAGAACTTTGTAACATTTTTGCCTGCAATATATATATATATATATAATCATGCTTCTACATCTTCCCACCTTTATATGCTGTAATTGCTGAACATTCTCGTCCTTCTGGTTGTTTTTTGCTAAGTGCTGTGGACAGTATGTTCACCTGTGGAGTTCCGTGTCAACAGACAAAACGGCTCCAAGAATCACCCTAACCTGTACTGGGTAGAAGGATGGGCCCCAACATGAGTGTCAGAAGACAATGTTGGGTTTAGTAAGGATCAATTTTACCTCAGTGTGTAAGGAGTGCCTGTGTCAGGGGCTCCTCACTCATCTTGCAGGAAAATAAGATTGTGTTATTAACCTGAAGAAGGGTCTCTGCTTCAGCAAGGAAGTGCGGCCTTTTCACCCTCTCTCTGCACAACCTAATGACTCCATCCCCTATGACAGAGCAGGAAAACCACATAAACAACATAAAATAACTAATTTATGAACGGCAATAAGGGATGAGCACAACTATTGATGTTACAGCAGTTTCTTGCTCTACTTGCCAAAGCTGTACATTGGAATGGGGTAAATCAGTTTTACCCCATTCCAATGTCCAGCTTTGGCCAGGAGAGTAAGAAACCGCTGTGACATCAATAGTTGTGCTCATCCCTTATTGCCGTTCATAAATTCGTTATTTTATGTTGTTTATGTGGTTTTCCTGTCCTGTCATAGGGGATGGAGTCATTAGGTTGTGCAGAGAGAGGGTGAAAAGGCTGCACTTCTTTGCTGAAGCAGAGACCCTTTGCTACACTGAGGCCCATTGGGGATTGATCCATAAGCGTGCTTGCTGTCTTGTAATTTGGGCAGCAGACTAGAAGGTGAGAGGCCACGGGTGACACCACTGATGTCCTGTTACATGTGTGGAGGGCTGATGCTGTTGTGATAACGGTGCTTTTATTGCTGTCTGTGATCTGGCAGCTATAGTGCATGGTAAGGAGCTGCGAGACCTTTTGATGGTGGAAGACCACACAGAGTTCTTTATCACTGGGTGTAAATGTATATGGACACTTTTGGCAATACAGTATTACTCTATGATTTGTTTTTTCTGTTTGTTTTTTGAGGGATATTGCTTCAAGACAGCATAAGTGGAATTTGACACATGAGAGTGCAGTTTCTGGGAGAGACTTTGGATTTTACACTACATGCTTGGTGATTGATACTGCAATCCCTGGACACGTATATTTTTGGACTAATATATTGAGCACATATTAATGTTTAATGCAATTAGTTTGCACAATTTATGTTGATAAGTGGAGGTTTTAGTGAGCGCACTTTGCATAGTTTACTGTTTAATAATCAGTGATTCCATTGGACATTTTTGGAGTGTGACCCAAGTCCGGAAGAGAACTTTCCATTCATGTCGAGATGGGTTTCTCCACATGCTCAAAACAGTGGTTGCCCAATAGCAAGTCGTGTTTGTAAGTAGTATTTTTTGTGGAATAATTTGTGAAAGTATACTGCTCAATTGGCGCTCCTGGTTTGTTTTCTCTTTTTCTCTTTGCGGTCACTGGACTTGAATCTTGATCTCGTGGGACTGGACACCCCCATACACCCTAACCTGTGTGCACTTAGGGATATGCTTTGTTTCCCCGGTGAAGGGGCTATATACTAGTAATAAACAGGATCAAGTAGTAAAGATTTTACTTTGCAAAAGCGGATTGCAGTTCCTGCTTTCCTGCAACTTCACTCTGCAACATAGAAAGGCATGCTGACTGTGGTGTATGTTAGATACTTCAGCAGCAGTTAATGTAGTAATCAGTATTTCATTACAATGTTTGTGTGATCGGGACTGGAACTAGTTAACTTATACTTTCCACATTACTGGCCCAGCTATTTTGCTTTTGGGTGAAATTCAGCAAATCTCTACAAAGACTTTACTGACAAAATAGAATGAAGCATCCATAGTTGATGCTGGAATCAATCTTTGGGCATTTGGGGAACCCTGGATTTCTCAATGGATGATCTACAAGGGGTCTCATACACTTTAAAGTTTCTCTTTAAAGTCAGAGAATAGTCTCTGACTTAAAAGAGGAACTTTAAAGTGTATGTGAGACTACCTAAAGAAAAAAAAGGATGCATACCTGGGGCTTCCTCCAGCCCCCTTCAGGCTGATCGCTCCCTCGCTGTCTTCCCAGGCTGTCTGGATCCTCTGCTAGAAAGCATGGTAATTTCGCCAGTCGGCGCAGGTGCAGTCCGGCCATGCACGCTCCCCCACGCAGCTGGGCCGCAGTACACCCTGACTGACGGAATTATTGGTCTGCCTAACGGAGGGTCCAGGCAGCCTGGAAAGACGGCGAGGGACCAATCAGCCTGAAGGGGGCTGGAGGATAGTTTTTTTCTTTTAGGTAGTCTCTGGTTTCCTTTAACTCAGGATTGAACTTCATCCCAATCAGTAGCTGATATCTGATATCCCCTTTCCCATGATAAATCTTTACCTTTTCTCGAATATATAATCAGGGACATATATATATATATCTGATACTGTGGTGAAACACCCCCCCCCCCTCCACAGCGTGATGTCACGGCCATGGCCCTGACAGTTTTGAGTCTGTGAACCTCGTTGCAATGTGTGAAATAACGTCTGTTTACAGCTGCCAAACAAGCAGTATATCCCTGGCAGGACTGAAGATGTTGCCATTTGATACATTTCATAATGTAAGTTAGGGTGAGGAAAGATTTTACAATGGGCAAACACTGACTAAATAATCTATAAATGAATATTTCATTACATTATTTTTACTACAGTTCCTCTTTAAGGGCTCATTGTTATTGAGTGTAGTGCATCCCTATGTAATATAAATGAGATGCCACACAACAAACTGATGCTCACCAGACACTGCAGTATGAATGGGTATATAAAGTTCAATACTAAAGCTCAGCATCGGCTATATTGTGAACCAATCACAATTGGTTAAAGTTAAAAAGTTAAAGGGACACTTAAGTCAAACAAAAAAAATGAGTTTTACTCACCTAGGGCTTCCAATAGCCCCCTGCAGCTGTCTGATGCCCTCGCCGTCTCCCTCCGATCCTCCTGGCCCCGCCGGCAGCCACTTCCTGTTTCGGGGACAGGAGCTGACAGGCTGGGGAAGTGGTTCTTCGCGTTCCCAGACACATTAGCACCCTCTATGCTGCTATATGGTATATGATATATGCTATAGTAGCATAGATGGCGCTATTGTGGCCAGGAACGCGAAGAATCACTCGCGTCCCCAGCCTGTCAGCTGTCACCGAAACAGGAAGTGGCTGCCGGCGGGGCCAGGAGGATCGGAGGGAGACGGCGAGGGCACCGGACAGCTGCAGGGGGCTATTGGAAGCCCTAGGTGAGTAAAACTCATTTTTTTTGTTTGACTTAAGTGTCCCTTTAATCACAAAGTTAATCAAAAGCCGCACCGATGAAAACAAGCTCTGCCACCGAATGCCTGCACAGAACTAAAAAAAAAAACTTTGTTGCTAGAATGCGGCATTAAACGCCACAACAAAAAGTGGGATTAAATGAAAACTGTTAGGCAGGGAACACACTTGACTTTAAGTTTTCCGTGCGTTTTTCTGCATACTTTTTCTGTACTCTAAGTGTGTTTCCATGCAGGAAAACACGCGCGTTTTTTTCACAGCAGCTGATGTAAATGATAGAGGAAACTGCCAAAATCTGCAGAGTCATGATGCAGAATGTCAGTTTTTTTTCTGCATGCGAACAACACAGTAAGTGTGCACTAGCCCATTGATTAACATGAGTTCTCAGTTTTTCTGTGCAGAAAACGCACACGAAAACAGTCAAGTGTGTTCCCTGCCTTACTGTGTGTGGCATACAAAATGCGGGGAAATAATGTGTATAGAATATCATATATACTTTATATCTTAATTACCGTAAAACATCAATATCTCAGCTGCCGAAAAGGATGTTTTTCAATATTGGAACTTGTAGGTTCGAACATAGGTCTTTCTTCTAACAAGATGCGAGTGGTACGGCTTATGCTAGTCCATCTTCTTTCTTGCTGTTATACACTTCCTTGTGCAATGTCCAGATGCTTTCAGTCAACAGAAACAAAACGCTTGCAAGGACTACAGAACATTTCTTCAGTTAAGATGTACAATAAACATAAATGTGCATTTTGTAAATGCACTGGAACATCTTTCACAAATGAGAAATCAGGACATCTGTGAGTGTAGCATTGCTGTGCTGTGTGCTTGGAACATAGGGGGATACTGGCATGATTGGCAGCTCTGTCTCTGCTGTGTATTCTGTGTGCAAGCTGTTGTGTTTTCTCCATAATTGTTCTGCATTTTCCCCATCTAATAGGCAGAATTGCAGCTAATTGGTCTGTAAGCTAGGAAGGAGGTCAGCAGGAGTTACACTTCTCCCACTAGCTCTTCTACAGACTGACCCCTGCTGACTTCTATTGCTTTTGCGCCGGTTCTTCTTGGGGTGATTTCTGTATTTCTCTTTATTTATCAAGCATCGCTTAGCCAGAAAAAAAAATTACATGAAAAATCAAAGTTTGGGCTCGCTGCATGAAATCTTGGAATCAGAATAAAAGTACATTGATTTTATTAAACCTCTGTAATCCAGTGACTTTGTGGCTATTACAAAATATCTTATATGCTTCTCAGCAATGGAAATTCTAAACTGGTTTTTATATCTAATGCCAGCACGGTATAAAATGTAAAGTATTACATTAACAATATAGGTTAGAATATTTACTTTTAATTGAATTACATTATTTGTTAAAATTACATAGGGAGCAATAAGTCATTTCTTTATATAACTGCCTGAATAACATTCAGTGTATAGCAACAGTAATGATGGTTGTACCTAATGGCATACTATAGCAACAGCTAGTTGCTGCTGTGTAACATAGTTGATAGCAATTGCATTGGTGCCCAATAATGGTACAATATCCTATACAGTTGACACTGTACAATTGATCAGATACCGTTACTAGTGCAGATCGATGACAAAATGTTCTATTGAATTTTGGATTGATACTATTAGTCTGATCGGATTGGTTATCATTTTCCCCTCTGTTGGAGAGCACAACGTTTCCAATTGATTGCAAGGCTCAGATCAGATGGTCGATTGTTCTGGAGACTGTATGGTTAGTAGGCACCTTAAAGAGAATCTGTACTGTCCGATTTGTACAATAAAAAAACATACCAATCAAGTCACTGTGATCTCCTGGATCCTTCTTTGCTGTTTCCGCCGCTCCCCGCCCCAATCCTGGCTTTTAATTGCCAGTTTTAGGCAGTGTTTACAAACAAAAAACATGGCTGCTAACCAGGAAGTGATGTATATGTGTACAGTGGGTTGCAAAAGTATTCGGCCCCCTTGAAGTTTTCCACATTTTGTCATATTACTGCCACAAACATGAATCAATTTTATTGGAATTCCACATGAAAGACCAATACAAAGTGGTGTACATGTGAGAAGTGGAACAAAAATCATACATGATTCCAAACATTTTTTACAAATAAATAACTGCAAAGTGGTGTGTGCATAATTATTCGGCCCCCTTTGATCTGAGTGCAGTCAGTTGCCTCTAGACATTGCCTGATGAGTGCTAATGACTAAATAGAGTGCACCTGTGTGTAATCTAATGTCAGTACAAATACAGCTGCTCTGTGAGGGCCTCAGAGGTTGTCTAAGAGAATATTGGGAGCAACAACACCGTGAAGTCCAAAGAACACACAAGACAGGTCAGGGATCAAGTTATTGAGAAATTTAAAGCAGGCTTAGGCTACAAAAAGATTTTCAAAGCCTTGAACATCCCAATGAGCACTGTTCAAGCGATCATTCAGAAATGGAAGGAGTATGGTACAACTGTAAACCTACCAAGACAAGGCCATCCACCTAAACTCACAGGCTGAACAAGGAGAGCGCTGATCAGAAATGCAGTTAAGAGGCCCATGGTGACTCTGGATGAGCTGCAGAGATTTACAGCTCAGGTGGGAGACTGTCCATAGGACAACTATTAGTCATGCAATGTACAAAGTTAGCCTTTATGGAAGAGTGGCAAGAAGAAAGGCATTGTTAACAGAAAGCATAAGAAGTCCCGTTTGCAGTTTGCCGCAAGCCATGTGGGGGACACAGCAACCATGTGGAAGAAGGTGCTCTGGTCAGATGAAACCAAAATTGAACTTTTTGGCCAAAATGCAAAATGCTATGTGTGGCAGAAAACTAACACTGCACATCACTCTGAACACACCATCCCCACTGTCAAATATGGTGGTGGCAGCATCATGCTCATGAGGGTGCATCTCTTCAGCAAGGACATGGAAGCTGGTCAGAGTTGATGGGAAGATGGATGGAGCCAAATACAAGGCAAACTTGGAAGAAAACCTCTTGGAGTCTGCAAAAGACTTGAGACTGGGGCGGAGGTTCACCTTCCAGCAGGACAACAACCCTAAACATAAAGCCAGGGCAACAATGGAATGGTTTAAAACAAAACATATCTATGTGTTAGAATGGCCCAGTCAAAGTCCAGATCTAAATCCAATCGAGAATCTGTGGCAAGTTCTGAAAACTGCTGTTCACAAACGCTGTCCATCTAATCTGACTGAGCTGGAGCTGTTTTGCAAAGAAGAATGGGCAAGGATTTCAGTCTCTAGATGTGCAAATCTGGTAGAGACATACCCTAAAAGACTGGCAGCTGTAATTGCAGCAAAAGATGGTTCTACAAAGTATTGACTCAGGGGGCTGAATAATTATGCACACCCCACTTTGCAGTTATTTATTTGTAAAAAATGTTTGGAATGATGTATGATTTTCGATCCACTTCTCACATGTACAACACTTTGTATTGGTCTTCCATGTGGAATTCCAATAAAATTTATGCATCTTCGTGGCAGTAATGTGACAAAATGTGGAAAACTTGCAAACCACTATATATATATATATATATATATATATATATATATATATATATATATATATATATATATATATATATATCAATCATGTTACAGTATACAACAAGTATTTATTACCAGTGAATTATCTGCAGTCCTGTCAGGGATCATACCAGCAGGGCATTATACCAGCAGGGCGATTAGGGCATTTTCTCTCTTTCAATTCAATCATAAAATCCAATATTCAGGTCGATTTCATTTTCTGATGCAATCAACCATAGAATATTTTAACTAGATTTTCGCTACATACTGCACAGTTTTCTGTACAATTCGATAGTACAAATCACGTCTAAAGATTGCATCTGATGAAAAAATTATACCCATTATGGGCACCTTTACATGTATTACACACTTTGTCGAATGCCCGCTAGTCTTTACTGGTGCTGTCAGCACACAGTGAAGATTAGTGAATTAATGAATCAGAGCCTCGTGTCAGAGCCCTTAATTGTTTGTCTTCTCTTCTTTCTATTCTGGTTATATTAAAGAGTACATATTGCCTGGGCACCGCTCAGTTTGGCGCGGGTAGAGCCAAATGACGGCTCTCCCTGCTGCCGCTAAACTCTGAGGCATCGTTAAACGCTATTCCCCCCACTATGTTATCGCAACTCGGAGGGAGATATAATGCGGGGTCTGGCAGCCACCAGAGCCCCGAATTACCGCTACGTGGGGTGCGCATCATAGCATTGCAGATATAAGGGCGCCCAGCTTCGGCACACAGTGCTCAGCGCTGCGCGCCGAAAGAACTTGCTTCGATATTAAGGCCCCTTGCACACTATTATGTTGCGTCATGTACTCTCCCACACATCGCAGTGGCCGTTAGCAGGCCCGGCCCTAGACTTTTTGCCGCCTGAGGCAATTTTCAAAGAAATCGCCGCAAAGCCGTGGGTGTGGGGGGCCGCCCGAGCTGCAGGGGACAGCGGGCAGGAAGGGGGTATTGGGCCTAGCGGCGGGGAGGGGGGTGGGACCCCCCTCCCTCGCCTGGGTCCCCCGTCCTCCGCTCCCCTCCAGCTTTAACAAGGTCCGTGCTGGCTGCAGCTATTTGTAAGAGGCAACGGGCGGGGATTACTCACCTCTTCCTCGATCCAGGCCAGCGTGCGCTCCACTGACGTCACTTCCTGCGGCGTAGCACCCAGGCGAGGGAGGGGGGTCCAACCCCCCTCCCCGCCGCTAGGCCCAATACCCCCTTCCTGCCCGCTGTCCCCTCCAGCTCGGGCGGCCCCCCACACACACGGACCGGCGGTAGCCGCCCCCCCAGAAGTGCCGCCTGAGGCAAAAGTTTAACCCCGCCTCATGGGCGGGCCGGCCCTGGCCGTTAGTCTCTATTAAACTGGCCACAGTACCTGTAAAGCATGGTCAGATTGTATGTGTGTGATGGGACAATAAATTGCACTGTTCCTAAGAAGACTGTGTATGGATCCATCTTTTTGTTTATAAGTACCTGTGGTGAGACACGATGCTGTGGAAGTGCTTCAAACAACCCAGAGGGGGCGCAGACTCTGCAGTGCGTTACCGAGCAGTATGAGCTGTACCCCTCAACGCACAATTGCATTACAGTCAGTAGCATCTTTAGAGATTGTTGTGGTAGCGGTGTATCATGCAGAATCCAGTTACGTGCTTTCTGTCCAGCAGGGAGCACATCGCTGAGCAGGGGGTGGGGCTACCCAAATTACCCTGTTGGCGCACTCTGCTGCAGGGTGTTTAAAATACAAAATGATGTGGCTTTCCTGCTGCAGGACAATCACACTGCACTACGGGCTTGATTCACAAATCCGTGCTAACGCATAGCATGGTTGCACTACCACGTTATAACGCACGCAAAACGACGGTGCTATGAGTTAGCACGGCATTGTGAATCAAGCCCTATGTGTGCAAGTAACCTTAATGTTTTGTTTGAAGAATTCTGTATAACACTTGCTATCTTTGACAGTTTTGTGCCTGTGCTTTATGCACCTAAGCAGGAGATAAGGAACGCCATGGCCCCTATTCAATTCACTTTTTTCCTGAGTTTTCTCACAATAAATGTTTTTAAACATTGTTAATAAACTACTGTACCTTTTAAACCCCTAGTAAGCTAGACGTTACTAAAAATAAGGTAGTATTACTTGTTACATGTTTTTAGTATTTTTTTTTCAGTTTTTAGGTGCTGAAAAGTTATTTTTGTAGGTAAAAAATGATCTCCTATGAGAAATCTTAGCAGAAAAGGTAATTGTATAAGGGCCCATGTGACACATACTGTACTACGTACAGACATAATAGGCAAGTAAAACACAAACAGCATCTAAAATCGAAATCGATGACATTCGATTTTTTTGTGCGTTTTATTTTTTCCTCCTGGCGCTTAGCTTGCGCTGTGAATTTGTATAAAGTGCTTTTAAAAGCGGTTTGCACAGCGATTTGTTTTTTAACTTCCTGACGCAAGTCAGGAAGTTAACTCTTTGACCCGGAAAATAATAAATACAATGTACAGTATTTATTCTTAAAAGCGCTGGGAAAATCGCTATACCAAATGTTTTTTCAAGCGCCTTGCGATTTCCCTGTACCTTCCATTGACCAAAAACGCTCAGAAAATGGTAAGGCAGCGCTTTGCTGAGCAGATCGGAAATGAACTGCTCAGGTGCAAACTCTCTCATAGGGAATAATTGCACAATCGCTTTTAGGGCATTTTGAAAATCGCCAGCACTTAAAAAAAAACAGAAAACGCCCCAGGTGTGAATGAGCCCTAAAACCTCCCTGATAGAATACATTGGGGGTGGAAATGATTGTGTGTGCATTTAACACCCATTCATGATGGTCATACTTGACAAAATCTAGCAATACTTTAAAGTTACATTTATATAGTGGAAACAAAAAGATTCCATGGAAAGTGTAAAAAAGCACACACAAAAAAAGATACTGCACTTCTGCCAAAAGTAAGAATATTTTGACTGCAAACATTTGGCATATCAAGAATGAACACTGGATGAGTTTAACATCCATGTTTTTTTAAATTGTTTATTATTACAATTATTATGACTCTATAATTACCATGCTGTGACGTCTTAAGACTACACAATAGCCAGATAATTCAGGGTGACCCAGAACCACTAGGGATGTATAAGGGGGCTAAAAGAAACTGAAAAATCCTCCTACTAAAAAGTAACACTTATACACTTAATTAAATCAATTATTTTGATGTTTCAGTTGGAATAATTTTTAATCACATGAGTACAAAAAAATTGATCCAGGTGCTAGCATCAGAATAAAAAATAAAAACTATTTCTGTAAATTTCTTAACAGATTTTTGTGCTTTTGCAAATTAGTATAAATATTTTTATGTCAGTTATACTGCTTTAAAACAGTGCATCACAGTTTTGGTTGAAGTCTGTCTAGTAATACAGTTTCTATCTGACAGAAATACTGCTGTCCATATAATCCTTTTAGATAAAGAAAAAAGGAATTTATGGCTCTAACGATTGCTGTATCTGAAATACCGTAAATGATCATTTTGAATTGGATGCCAGCTGCACATTTAGAAAAAGTAGAATAGGGCATGCTTACCGTTGAAATGCAGCACCTCTTCTTTCAACAACACTTTGGCCCCGTTCACATCTGAACGTTTTGCCGGTGATTTCGGCAAAACGCTCAAGCGCTAGCGCTTTTTAAAGCACTAGTGCCATAATACCCTATAGGCCCGTTCTCACTTGACGCACATTTGTATCCTGCACCATTTTCAGGCAATTTCCCGGCATTCGCGTTTAGTGCTATAGAAGCGCCAATCGCGATCTTGAAAAATCGCCAAGTGTGAAAGGCGATTTTTTTTACGAAATTCGCCAGAGCAAAACGCTAGTAAAAGCGCTAGCGTTTGGCGTTTTGCAAGTGTGAATGGGGACTAAATAAACATTTGGAAACTGTGTATATGGATTGTTTTAGTTTTGAAAGCAAAATGTTGTCCCAGTGCAGCATTTCAGCTGCTCAACATCTCAGGGTCTCTAACATATATTTATTTCATAATGAACCAAATGTTTTCAATGGATCTACAAGTCTAAACTGCGGGCAGAAATATGTTGCTGACATCAAATTCAAAATGAGTACGGTATATATTTATACAGTATATTACAGTTTCCCAGTTTAGAATCTGCTATGTAGTCTTTGACTCTTATCCACATAACTTAGGCCCATATTGCTTAGCTTCATCTTATATTTCAACTGGAATGAAAGTTTACATTTAATAAAATGTTCCAGAAGTGGTACCAGAAGTGGTAAAAAGGTAAATTAAATGCTTACCTTTTTAGTGAGAAGTCTCTGGGTAGGCCAGAGTTTTCCCAGATCCAGATCCTGTTTCAGTGCTTGGTCCCTTTATGTGACCATGTTCCCGCTGTGTATGAGCGCATCTGGACTGGGCATGCGTGAGTAAGGTTCGTGCATGCCCAGTAAAATGGAGGAAATAAGCTGTGCACTGGTGGCTTTCTTCTACTGGGCATGCGTGGACATTACTTTCATTTCTGAGGTAAGTATTTCGATTTTACTCCCCCTCCTCATCACAGGTTTGGTTTAAATCTTCCACAAAAAGGAAAACTGCCTCATTTCCAAATTTGTGAGAGCTGATTTATCAGTCTCTGTATGGGCTAGTTCGCACTTGGCACTTGGAGCGCCAGTTGCCCGCAATTGCGTTCTGCTCCGCGATTTGCGGGCAAAATCTCCCGATTCAGTGCGATTTGCGCTTGTGATTCCCGTCAATAGTACAAGAATCACAGCGCAATCGCCCCAAAAATGCTGCATGCACTGCATTTGTGATTGATCGAAATTGCAAACGCCGCAGTGTGAATGTATCCATAGGGATACATTAGTAGCAGCGCTTTGCTGATCGCCGGCGATCAGCAAAGCGCTGAAAAAGCACCCAGTGTGAACTAGCCCTAAAGCAGCTCTACCGTGCTTAGAGATGAGACAGGTTTTTTTTGTTTGTTTGTTTTGTGGGGTTTTTTTGTGTGGAGGTTTTGGTCAACGCGGATTTGCTGGACAAATTCTGCAATGAACTTGAAATAGATATGGTCTTGTTTTATTTTAAACCAATTAGGAGTTCTATATTAATGGTAATCATATTAACACTCAAAGTAATAAAATGTATGACATTTGATGTCATCTTGTTATATGTTTGCCTCATAATTTTAGGTGGTAGAATAAAGGAGAAAAGATTATGTTGAATGAATAATAATTGTATATTTCATACAGTAAACCCTCCAATTATTGACCTTTTATCAATTAAATCTCATACAACCACTATGCTTTAGTTTAAGCTGCTTCCTTGTTCACCTCCTCACATAGCTCATTCCAGGTACATATATTTATAGCACCAGGGGCACTGCCTGACTTACACCTAAAGCCAAGCTGCACTAATTGCCAGGTCTGACTGTGTGGGGCTTTGAGGCAAACCTCCATGCATTGACTTCATGGATGACTTAATAGCCTGCAAACAATCAGGGTCAAAAATATTTAATCTAAATGGTTCTGCTATAGAGAATGCAGATAAAATCCTTGTCCTTCACGGGGAAACATTCTGGAATTATGACTCACAATTTTATAGCAGAATGATTTGGCCAGTACAGAATGTCACATAACACATCATTCATGTTGATGTCTTCGCATAGTATAATACTCAAGGGCATATAAGAATGGCAGAATGACTTCACAATGCATTCCGGAAATGCCACCATGAAACAGGCCATATCGCATACAGTGAACAGTCCTGGAGACCTATAAGTATTACCACATTGCCTCAAACCTGGTTTCCAACGTCAGATTCATTTGTCTCCTGAAGAATGTCCCACCATTACAGGCATGAGAGGAACAAAAGCAACATTTCTATAAAAAAAAAAAAAAAAAGGCTTAGATTTGCCATTATGCATATTTACCACATTATTATTTTCAGCCATTCTTGTGTAGGTAAAGCATTTGTTGCATCATTAGCCTTAATTTGAAGTTTCCATGTAGTCTTTGGATGCCAGCCTTAAACTTGATCACTCCACCAGTTACAAAAGATTAGTCTTCCCATAAACCTTCAGATCAGGGAACAATAATCTAATGTCTATATTAGGCTTCAGGCCATGATATGGATGGAGTAAAGGACCTTGAAGAAAAGGAAAAAGTTTTATATTCTACTGTTCAGTAAGTCACAGTTGTTATTTGTACTGTGTAGAGATACATTTCAGTGTTTTTACAGGAACTAAAAGCAGTTTCATTTGCTAGTAAACTGACTATGATCAAATTGTGCATTGTGTTTGCTGCATGGAGGTTCTCAGCTGATCAGATGTGACATTGGAACTCTCATGACAATATAAACAATGATATATCCTGCTTGCGTTGAGAAATCTACTTTGGCTTTTTCATCTTGTTGTAATTCTCATAAAATTCCTAACAGTGACAGGACCAGAGCTGCAATTTGATGTTTTAGACTTGATAGTGAGATTATGTAATATTTGGCCTCGTTTATCAAAGTGTCTGAAGGATGAACTGACTCAGACAGGCTGCAGTATGGGAAAAGACGCACCATGATTGTTTGCTATAGGGTAACAAAGAAAAAACACAATTTGATATTATAATATTTTTACAATCACGCCACATATTTGGGGTAAAAAAAGTGTAAACTATTGTATGCACACTGGCAACTGCAAGTATTTTAAAGTGGGCTCAAATAAAAAATACAAATTTCAGAAATAAAATCTATTTTCTAAATTATAATAATAAATAGCAGCCCTTTTTCAGCTGCATGATAACAAATATAAAATATTTTACATTTATTGAAGGAACCCCTCCCTTCCTTTCATATTGGGACAGAATCCGGCAAACTGGTAGAGTAGATGGTGTCCGGTAATGAAGGAATTGCTTATGGCTGCCACCTATTTAACCCTAGTTATGAAAAGAGAAGGGTGAAAAGCATGCACTGAAATGCTCATAGGCTTGAAGGAGTGTTTATTTATCTTAGTATGTGTCAGAGTAGTGCATCTAAATATTTTGAATTAAAACATAGTTTGGTTTGGGTCTGCTTTAACTACATAAAGGTAGAGTTCTGTTGCATTGAATTTCCTAACACCACTAACGCAGCCTGCTGCTGCATCATCATCATCATTAAACAGAAGAACTGAAAGAGGATGGATGCGACTTGCCGCATATCTTTACTTAACATAATGTGAACTGCAATGCGAAGAAGATGCTAGCTTCAACCAAGCTGACAAGTTTTTTTTCAAGCAAAATGCAAAAAGACTTTTAACAATACCAAAGAAGCAGTGTCTGAGCGGTGCCAAAGAACAACCCAGAAAACTTGTACTATGTTAAAAAGGAAGTTTACAATTGCTGTGTTGTTTATTGTCTGAAGTTTTAGGGTCAGTTCACATTTGTTTTAAAAACGTATCCGTGGCTCTGTTTTTTGGCGCTGACCAAAACCAGAGCCACGTAGAACAATGTTAAAAATAGCGGCCGTGTTCACACACTTTAAAAATGGATCCGTGGGCAATCCGTGGGATCCGGATTGAAAAACTGAACGGAGAGTCCGGATTTGTCAAGACTTCATGGACCCCCACAGACCCCGGATACACGGTGTGGTAGTGAAAGGCAATGCAAAAACGGATTTCCCTCTACACAGAGAGCTTTGTACACAGAAACGGAGGGAGATCCAGATTGCTTACTGCCTGCTCCTCCCCTCAACATCATAGGTGTCCCCAGGTAGGGTGGAGGGGGAAGCAGCCAGGAAGGGGGGCAGTGGGCACAGCGAACCCCGCCTCCCTCACCTGGGTCCCCCCTTCCACGCTCACCTGCCAGCTAATTTTTTTTTAAATCAAGCCAGCGACGAGTGGGGATCTCACTTACTTCCTTGCGTTCCACTGCTCACCGCCTCACTTCCTGCAATGCCGCCCTCTTTACTTCAGTGGGCGGCATTGCAGGAAGTCACGCAGCGAGTGGTGGAACAAGTAAGTGAGAGAGTTCCCTGCTTGTCGCTCGCTGCTGGCTTGATTTTAAGGAAACTAGCTGGAGGGGAAGTACGGAAGTGGGGACCCAGGTGACCCCCTCCCCGCCTCTGTGCCCGCTGCCCCCCTTCCTGGCTTCTACCCCCTCAAGCATGGCGGCTGCCTCCCATGGAACACAGATATATTTTTAAAAACGTTAACGGACTGGCAACGCGTTACAAAAGGGCAGCACGGATCCATTTCTCATCCGTTTAGGTTTTCTAAAACCGGAGCCCGGACCGCGGATTGCGTACTGCACCTTAAGGCTGCACCTTAAATGAGACCCACAGAGGCGTGCACTGCCCCCCGGGACTTAAATACACTACTTGAATACAAATCAGATACAAAACTATGCACTACACCCTAATCTAAATAAAGTGAATGCAAACTGATACACATGGATGCAGCTAGCAGTAAGTAGACCTGCATTTTTGTACAACAGGAGATCTTGGCAGCGCTTCCAAATACAGGCTGCACCTGCGTTGACCAGCTGCATAGATGTGCAGAGTGAAATAAATCTTGCCTGACAATACTGAATCAGATGAATACTGTAGTAACCTGTGAAAATTTAAAGCAAAAAGTGAAAATAAACATACACATGTCACGACACACGTAGTCGTGCTTATCAATCTCTTCCTCCTCTCTTGCGTCCTTTTTTGTCCACTGTGATCACTGGGATTCTTCGTTTTCCATTTTAAAAATGATGATGATTCCATAACAGCTTCTGGGCCAGCAGTCTGTTAACCAATAATATTGCTTGAGCCAAAGGGAAACATGGACATTACCTTGCACATCAGTTGTCTGACTCCTTTCAGTTATAACTGACAGAAATTCATATAGTGAACAAGGGCCCTAAGGCTTTCAACTTCCTGAGAGACAAGTCTGACAAGATCTTGTCAGAACTGGAAGGACTCATTGTTAGAAGAAATGGTGAGCTTCTGAGAATAACTGACATCGAGGTAAGTATGTAATATTCATTTGCAGATACAGCATGTGTTTACTTTAACCCTCCTGGCGGTTTGACAAAATCCGCCAGAGGGCAGCAAATACGTTTTTTTAAAAAAGGTCTCGCTACATGATAGCCGCTGCTCAGCGGCATCCCCCCAGCCCCTCCGATCGCCGCCGGCGATCGGAGATCAAGAGATCCCGTTCAAAGAACGGGATCTCTTGGAGGGCTTCCCCCGTCGCCATGGCGACGGGCGGGATGACGTCACCGACGTCATCGACGCCGTGACGTCAAAGGGGACTCCGATCCACCCCACGGCGCTGCCTGGCACTGATTGGCCAGGCAGCGCACGGGGTCTGGGGGGGGGGGGCGGCTGCGGCGCGACGGGTAGCGGCGGATCGGCGGGTAGCGGCGACGATCGGACACTGCACGCAGCTAGCAAAGTGCTAGCTGCGTGCAGGAAAAAAAAATTATGCAAATCGGCCCAGCGGGGCCTGAGCGGTGCCTCCTGGCGGCTTACCCCGAGCTCAGCTCGGGCTTACCGCCAGGAGGGTTAATTTAGTTTACTCGGTTCAGGTCTACTTTAAAGGTACACTTAAGTCAAACAAAAAAAATGAGTTTTACTCACCTAGGGCTTCCAATAGCCCCCTGCAGCTGTCCGGTGCTCTCGCCGTCTCCCTCTGATCCTCCTGGCCCCGCCGGCAGCCACTTCCTGTTTCGGTGACAGGAGCTGACAGGCTGGGGACGCAAGTGATTCTTCGCATTCCCAGACACATTAGCACCCTCTATGCTGCTATATGGTATATGATATATGCTATAGCAGCATAGATGGCGCTATTGTGGCCAGGAAAGCGAAGAATCACTCGCGTCCCCAGCCTGTCAGCTCCTGTCACCGAAACAGGAAGTGGCTGCCGGCGGGGCCAGGAGGTTTGGAGGGAGACGGCGAGGGCACCGCACAGCTGCAAGGGGCTATTGGAAGCCCCAGGTGAGTAAAACTCATTTTTTTTGTTTGACTTAAGTGTCCCTTTAAGCACAGGCTATCAGTTTAACTAAACAACAGTGAATTAACCCTATAGTTATTAAGTAAGGGCTCATTCACAATATGCGAGTTGCAGTGAGTTTTGATGTACTGCACATAGGCCTAGTGCACACCAAAAAACGCTAGCAGATCCGCAAAATGCAAGCAGATTTTGAAACGCTTTTTCTTATTTTTCTGTAGCGTTTCAGCTAGCGTTTTGCGGTTTTGTGGTGTAGTAGATTTCATGTATTGTTACAGTTAAGCTGTTACTGAACAGCTACTGTAACAAAAAACGCCTGGCAAACCGCTCTGAAGTGCCGTTTTTCAGAGCGGTTTGCGTTTTTCCTATACTTAACATTGAGGCAGAAACGCATCCGCAATCCAAAATCTGCAGCAGCCCGGGAGTATGCGTTTCTGCAAAACGCCTCCCGCTCTGGTGTGCACCAGCCCATTCAAATACATTACCCAAGCGGATCCGCACCCGCAAGCGGATCGCAAACCGCAGCCGAAACGCTCTGGTGTGCACTAGGCCATAGTGTGCGTTTTACTTGGTAACATGAAAGGCCATAGACTTTCATTTTATCATTCACTACAACAGTGCATTGCTGTGCAGTGCATTTCAACTCAATGGGAGTGATTAAAACTCATAGAAATGCATGGAAATGCAGAACTCACAAACCAAATCATTAGTTTTTATTCATGCATTATAATGCATATCAACTCATGAACTAGTGTGAGTGAGCCCTAAGCATGCATTGTAAACATTGTCTCCCAATCCCATCCCACCCAAGACCCAGAATACAACATAAAACAGTACCATTAAAGCGGAATATAACCCTGCATTTCAACTTTGCTCTAAAACATTATTTACAGCATATTATATGCAACCAGCATTTTTTTTTTACTAGACCAGCATTGGAAGGGTTAAACACAGAGGTTTAAAGTTCCGTGGAGAGATATGCAGAAGTTCAGATAGATACATTTTAACTAAATAGAATGTAACAAGTGATTAATGTTACACACTCTTTGGCTGTCCTCCAAGCTCCTTCTCAGTCAGAGAGAGTGAGTCACATTCAACACTTAGATACATTTATGTAAACAAAATGTATCTATGTAAGCTTCGGATGGGTCTGCAGAAATCTCCAGGAAATTTAAAGCTCTGTGTAACCCTTCCAAAGCTGGTCTAGTAAAAAAAAAAAATGCTGGTTGTATATAATATACTGTAAATAATGTTTTAGAGCAAAGTTGAAATGCAGGGTTATATTCCGCTTTAATAACAAAAACATCACATAGCATGCAGCCTTTAGGTCCTCTCTTTCATAACAATAAACACTATTGATCTCCTCTCCCATACTGATTTCCCATTGTAGTTGCATCCTCCATAGTGCCCTTTGTTATAGTCACATTTATTAAAGTGCCCCTGGTATTGGTCATCTATTATACTACCCTATTATAGTGTCCTCTGTTTTATTGCTTCTCCATTATAGTGTTATCTATTTTGGAGTGTGCCTCTATAGGGTCCTCTGTATAGTGCTCCCTGTTACAGTGCTCTTCATTATAGTACTCCTGTTATAATATTCTCAGCTAAAGTTTCCCTCCATTACTCTTCTGCCAGTCACAGTGCCTTCTGTTATAATATACCCATACAGTGCCCTGTGTTACAATGCTCCCCCCCATTCATTTCGTATAATGCTCTCCCTTATAATGCCCTGGTATAATTCCCTTTTAGTGTGCTCTGTAAGGGCCCTTTTCCACTAGCAAGTCCGATCACAAGCGCAAATCACCTGCACTTGCGATCAAGCAAACTGTTTTTTTCACTATCAGTGTTTAGCTTACAGTTGTAATGAGCATAGCGCGATTGCGACAAGAATTGTGTCGGCTAGCGATCATGATTTGGCAAAAAAACGAAACGCGAACGAAGCGTGGAAGTGGAAAATGAGAAGTGCGATTTACATGTTATCGTGATGATCTAACGATAACCAGCGAAACGGCTGCGATCCTCTTTTTGAATCGGATCGCAGCCAGTGGAAAAGGGCCCTTATATTGCTTTAATTTATAGTGCCATGTTATAGTGGTACTGTGAAAATGCTCCCTCTTACAATGTTTCCCCTTAATGATTTTTCCCTTTATATTTTTCCCAGTTAGTGTTCCCCTTTATAGTGCCTCCTGTTATCGTGCCCTCAGTTTTCTCTATTATGGTCTCCCAGTTATAGTGCCCTATGCTATAGTGCCCTTGGGAAGTGTCCCAAACTCACCTTTGCAATTGTCACTTCCTACTACAACCCTGACCTTCCCACATCTCTTCTTCTTACAACATGGCCATGATGACAGAGTTGAGAAGCAGAACAGACCATTCAGAAATGCTTGGAACATCATGGATGTTAATGCTGGAACAGTTAAAAATGGCGCACAGATAAAAATGGCACCGCATTAATTTACATTATAAAACAATCTTTATTGTTTTATAAGTTAAAAAATGGCGCGCCATTTTTCATCCTGCATCATTTTTAACTGGACCCTGGTGATGCACACCTGTGAACAGAAATAGAGAGGTAAATATGCTTACTAGTAAGCTCCAATTCATGTTCTGCAGTGTAGAGGAAGGAGACTCAAAGGGCCATATTCTTTTGATGAACTCGCCAGTGCTAAGCACTGGCGAGTTCTTAACTTAGGCGATGGGGGCATCACCTAATCTTATAAAACTTTAGACCCTCCCAGGTGGAAAAGAACTCGCTTGGGCGATATAATCGCCCAGCGAGTTCTTAACACGTTATCCACTTACCCTTATCATGCCTCCGGGAAGCGATACTTCCCGGCAGACATGAGCGTTAGCTTAGACCTGCAAAAAGCAGGTCTAAACCGGCTAACGCACGTCGCCGCTGCAGCATCTGGGGGTCTCCTTTAATGAAACCCCCAGAGCTCCCCATCGGGTCGCCACACACTCTAGAAGCCCCCCATGTAGCTGCACCGGCACCCCTGTTGGCATACATACCGCCGCAGATCACCCGACGCCTCTCGCCGCAAAATCCGTCGTGTAATTACAGTGTATCTGACACTGTAATTACTGTGCGCATAGAAGGAGCCCGGGCAAAGCATCTTTGAATCTGCAGCCTGGGCTCCCCATTGGTCCGCTGTGTGAGCCATTTTATTGGTTCAGACAGTGGACCAATGGGGAGCCCAGGCTGCAGATTCAAAGATGCTTTGCCCGGGCTCCTTCTATGCGCACAGTAATTACAGTGTCAGATACACTTTAATTACATGACGGATTTTGCGGCGAGAGGCGTCGGGTGATCTGCGGCGGTATGTATGCCAACAGGGGTGCCGGTGCAGCTACATGGGGGGCTTCTAGAGTGTGCGGCGACCCAACGGGGAGCTCTGGGGGTCTCCTTATTAAAGGAGACCCCCAGATGCTGCGGCAGAAGATGTCGGCGATGTTCGGTGGGCGAGTGCACATGTGTGGGGAGTGAGGCCGTGGTGCTGATGGACAGCACCACAGCGTAAACCTCACTCCCCATTGCCCGGTAATAGGGAGCAGCGCTCAGGATTTCGCCTGAGTAATGCTCCTTAACGGTCGGCCATCGTGCGAAGGATATGGGCAATAGGATTTGCCGGTAATCCTCGCACGATGGCAAGGTGATAAGTAGCTCGCATCTGCAAGCTACTTATCACCTTGAATAGGATATGGCCCAAAGTGCCCCAATTACTGAACGGGGCACATGTCCCAAAATCAGATAGCTTAACCACCCCATTGCATTATCTGATTTATTGCTTATCTCTGACCTTAACATTTGAAATGATGCCTAATATTAGTATTTGGCCCGGATCTATCATTAACCCTCACATTACCTGTGTAACGATTGTGGAATCGTATTCGCGGTCAGCGCACCAGACGTGCGCTGACGCGGCGGATTTCCTCCACAAGCGTATATTTGAGGACACCCAGGCTAGGTGCTATGCACCCGCAGAGGGCAATTCCCTCCGGCAGATGGCGCTGGGGAGTGCAGGCGAACACAGTCGCTGCACAGCCACAGATGCCAGACGGGAATTGTACAGATCCAGGACAAGGTGCGATCAGGCAGGGCTGGATAGCCCACAAGAAACAGAGCAAAGGGACAGAACCAATGTGTGTCCACCAAACTAGTCGCCAACCAGCGACGGTGAACACACAACGGCGGAAACGAAGTGGGAATGCAATCGCAAGAATGGCGATTGCCGACAGAGACACAAGACTGAGCAAAACAGGGCACGAGGGTAGCAAAGGCACAGCAAATAATACAATGAGGAGATACGGAAAACAACAAGCGCTAGCTAACCGCGAACACCGCACTCATTCGCAACAGTGCACGCGGTTATGCGCGGTCTCCACGTGATAAGCACAATAGAGACAAGCACGCCTAACTAACCATTAACAGACAAACATGAAACAGAGGACGCGAGCGCTTGCTTAACGGTTACCTCACCGAGCCTCCAGCAAGCGTAGCAGACAAGACAGACACACGAAAACAGGGACAAGCGAGAGATAGGATCCACAGCACTAGCGAGAAGCGAGTGCAATCCAGGTACAGGGTAGCAGAACAGAAGGATCCCCAGCGCTAGCGAAAAGTGGCTAGCGCGATCCCAGAAGACAGAACAGAAGGATCCCCAGCGATAGCGAAAAGTAGCTAGCGCGATCCCAGGAGACAGAACAGAAGAGATAGCTGGTAGCAACCGCTGCACCAGCTATACTCCAAGAACAGAGATCAGAACCATTTCCTGTCGACCACCGTTGGGACAGGACAATGGCAACAGAACATACAAAACAGATAATACAACCTGACTGGGCTAGAAGGGGAGCCTAAAGCAACCCCCAGGAATTAACTATACTAGATAGCAACGGCTGACACTCCAGCAGTGTCCATCAGGAACAGACCATGGAAGGGAAATGACCAGCCAAGCCTTCTGGGAAACATAAAGCTCTTATAGTGCCAGTCATCAAAGAAGGCAGGTAGGGGATTTGCATAACGTATGGGACGTAGGCAGGGACCAGAGCTATGCAGAAGGCGGGGGAGCAGCGAGACTGACACTTACAGAGGTAAACAGCCAGCTGCAACACGCTGTGTGTCGACAGCTCGGCTGATTATTTATGGGGCATAGCAGAGCGAAGGGGGAACTTAGGGGGGATTGGGATAGCAACAGAGGCTGGGCAGTATATGCAGACCCAGCCTCTGTGTGCTGTTAGCATTGTTAGAACTCACCTCGGGTTCTCTTTAAAGGACACCCAAGGCGAAATGTGAGCTAATGAAATAAACGATTGTATCTATCTTTCTTCTAAAAATTACTTTAAGATATTCCACCGTTTTATTTGTTTAAATCTACTTTTTAAGTTTTAACTGTTTTATTGTTTTTGCTCAGTGACACGTTCATTGAAGTATGCCAGAGTTAAAATCTATGAACTATTGACCCTTTTATCTCTTTACTGCTCTCAGAAGCCATTTTCTGCTTGGAAAGTGTTTCATAGTTGGAATTTCTTATCAGTGAGGGTCACACTGTAGTCAGGACTGAGTCAGCCACTTACATACCTGATCTTTAACTCCTTCAGGCAGAGAAAGAAAAAAAGGAACACAGCATAGTTATGTGTGCTAGGCACTGTACATACCCATGTCTATCTCATCATGTCACATGTCACCTCGGGTATTCTTTAATCCACTAGTTTTGCCCCTTAGGAGGATCTAAAAGGAAAATGAAAGTCTGTATAGAAACTTTTAGGTGCTCACACTAACTTTGCATTAGCAGTTTACAGTTGTTATCTCAGCACATTTGCCTTCCATTATCACTATGCTGTTATTATTAATTGTTATTTTACATTTATATACTGCTGACATTTTCAGTGCATTGCAGAGTACATACCCATGTCATTAACTGTTCCTCAGAGGAGCTCACAATGTCATTTAATATTCTTTAACCACTTCCCAACTGAGGGGTTTTACCCCCTGACCACCAGAGCAATTTTCACCTTTCAGCGCTCCTTCCATTCATTCGTCTATAACTTTATCATTACTTATCGCAATGAAATGAACTATATCTTGTTTTTTTCGCCACCAATTAGGCTTTCTTTAGGTGGGACATTATGCCAAGAATAATTTTATTCTAAATGTGTTTTAATGGGAAAATAGGAAAAAATGTGGGAAAAATTTATTATTTTTCAGTTTTCGGCCTTTATAGATTTAAATAATGCATGCTACTGTAATTAAAACCCATTAAATGTATATGCCTATTTATCCCGGTTATAAAACCGTTTAAATTATGTCCCTATCACAATGTTTGCCGCCAATATTTTAATTGGAAATAAAGGTGCATTTTTTTCAGTTTTGCCTCCATCCCTAATTACAAGCCCATAGTTTATAAAGTAACAGTGTTATACCCTCGACATAAATATTTAAAAAGTTCAGTCCCTAAGGTAACTATTTATGTTGTTTTTTTTAATTGTAAATTTTTTATTTTTTTTTAATTACAAAAAAAAAAAATTGGGGAGTGTGGGAGGTAAGGAGTTAATTTTTTGTGTAAAACTAGTTTATTTGTGTGTAAAAAATGGTTAGGGTGTAGTTTTACTATTTGGCCACAAGATGGCAACAGTAGCTTTTTGTTTCATGCGACCTGCAAGCGTCCTTCCGGACGCTTGCAGGAAGTAGAAAGAGGCTGGGACTTTGTCATTGCTCACAATGATCGCGCTGCTCAGCTGAGCGGCAGCGGATCATTGCTGGGCTTAGATCAACGAACGGGAATAGATTTTCCCGTTCGTTGATCTCTGGGCGAGCGGGCGGCGGCGTGTTTACTAGCGGCGGGCGGCGTGTTTACGAGCGGGAGCGTGGACAGCGGCGGGAGTGCGCAAAGTACGGATTTCTCCGTCCCTGGGGGTAAAAGGATGGAAAAAGGGACGGAGAAATCCGTACGGGCGGGGGTAAAGTGGTTAAAATACTTTATTTTGGATTTGAGCCTCTCTTAAGATTGTGATGCTGTATGTGAGCTCAGTAGAGAGATTTGTTTAGCTGTATGTTGCCAGTGACATGATAAAAAGTGAGTGAATCTCTCATGTGGCAACACAGATGGTAGCAATATCAGTTTTAGTCCCATACAGAAATAATGTATAACCTATCAGGCTTTTTTGTCACCCTTGCTTTTGTTGGGAAAAAAACAGTCACTTTATATAACTAGTGAGCTTGTGGAACACTAACCTTCACTTGCTGTTGTGTAAGTTTTTCATGGTGATGATACTCCATATCCGGGACACTTCCAGTGCAGACAGAAGAAAGACAGATAAACAGTCACCCAGCAGAGCTTATTGCTGCTCATACCACATGTTCAGTGCTTGGCTTATCTTCCTCCAGTGCTGGTCACAGTTATTGCCAGGGGACCCTTGTTATGCATACTGATAGAGCCTTCAGATCTCTTTTGAACTGTCTGTCTGCATACTGTGTACAAAATGAATTTCATACACAGTAACTGAATCAGTGCCATCTGTGAAATGGGTATTTACGCTCCAAGCGGAGGATATTTCTTGCTTTTTATGGAAAAAAATAGAATACAAAATAGAGCATTTCTTCAGATGAGCTAGTTGCCTGAAATATGATTTGAAGATGGCACTGGATTTAAGTTTCTCTGGTGCTCAATATAGATGGCTTTTCTGTTAGGTGGGCCAGTGCTGAGACTGACAGCTTGTCACAGTGCTGTATTTATAAGGTCCTGTATACACCACCTAACAATTGTAGTATGCATCAGGTGTCAACAACCAGACTCATGTACAAATAGTCAGATGAGTACCAAGACCTAGCTGTCTTTGCCTTTGGTGAAAATGCATACGTATTCTTATGTGTTTTTTTTCCACAAAGGTACATTAAATAACTACAGTTAGACAATGATTGGTTTTTATATGGGGGATTTGAATGAGCACATATATTGAAATGCCGACAAGATGTTTTGGAGGTTGAGGTGATAGCTTATGGTAAAATACAGAGCATGGTTACATTTAGCAAAGTGATTGTATAATTTGGGCAAATTGTTAAATATTGTCCAAGTGGTTTAAAAAAATTGGTCCAGTATTCTTTACCTCACTACCATTTATTATTATTATTGATTTATATATCACCAACATATTCCATGGTGCTGTAGCAAGAAACAAACATGGGGTACTTAATACAGACAATGGTATACACCAAACATAGACACTGGTACATAATATAAAATTGGTAATTACAGTGACAAAGTAACAGGATGAATCAAATGTATAACAAATTTCGAGACACCAAATGAATAACACATTCCACGACACAAAAGGGTGCGAGTTTACAATCTAAAGGAATGGAGGGGAAGGGGTGGGTACTATACAATATGAATGACTAGAGGCAGTGTGTTTTTAGGTTATCTAATAGAAGGCCAGAGGTTGAAAGGGGATGGCTTAAGTTAGAGTGTATGCTTATTGGAAAAAGGTGAGTTTTGAGGGAGCATTTAAATATTTCAAAGGTTGAGATGGATTTGTTGTGGAAGGGGATTCCAGAGGAGGGGTGAGGCCTGTGAAAAATCCTGTATACGTAAATGCGAGAAGGTGATTCTAGAGGACAACAAAATAAGGTCATGTGCAGATCTGAGATTGTGGATAGGTTAAAAAGGAACTTCAGCCTAAATAAACATACTGTCATTAAGTTACATTAGTTATGTTAATTAAAATAGATAGGTAATATAATCTCTTACCCACCTTGTTTTAAAAGAACAGGCAAATGTTTGATTTCATGAGGGCAGCCATCTTTTTGGTTGAAGGGAGGTGACAGGGAGCATGAGACACAGTTCCAACTGATCACCACTCCCAGTTGCTAGGCAACATGAATAACAACATAGGAAATCACATCATGGTTTGCACTGCATCAGGGAAAAAAAGCCTGGGCAGTTTTCTTTGATAGGGTGGAGCTTAAGCTTTTGTGCAGCTAAAAATAAGGCTTATGTAAGAAAAACAAAGTTCTGATGCTGTGAAACTGTTACAGAAACACCAAGCCTTTTAAGTGCTGCTGAGTAGATTTTTAGTCTGGAGGTTCACTTTAACCTATTTTAGTTCCTGGACGTAGAAACTACGTCCAGGAACCATGCGCACTCCCGCGGCCGATCGTGCACCTGCATGCGCGCTCCCGGCCCGTGGTTCGTTAGCCAGGCAATCAGTGAATCGGGCTATGGTGCCTGATCACTGATTCCTCTCCCCCGCTGAAAAAGCAACAGCTTCTCTCGGAAGCTGCGCCTTTTCTGGCTGTTACCTCCCCCAATGCGTCTAACATACGCTTAGAGTGACGTCATGTAAACAAACTCATGGCCGCCATCTTGTGGCCAAAAAGTAATACTACAACTAAAAGTAAAAAAAATGAAAATCAACACACATTTACATTATAAAACCTATTGTTTACATCCCACCCTCCCAAAACTACCCAAATAAAATGTTTAATATAAAAAAAACCATTACAATAATAAAAAAAACATGTAAATATTTACCTAAGGGTCTAAACTTTTTAAATATCAATATTTCTATATTTTTTTTATTTTAAACTTGTAAATAGTGATAGATGCAAAATGGAAAAAATGCACCTTTATTTCCAAATAAAATATTGTCGCCATACATTGTGATAGGGACATAATTTTAACGGTGTAATAACCGGGACATATGGGCAAATACAATACGTGAGTTTTAATTATGGAGGCATGTATTATTTTAAAACTATAATGGCTTAAAACTGAGAAATAATGGATTTTTTCCGTTTTTTCTTATTCTTCCTGTTAAAATGCATTTACAGTAAAGTGGCTCTTAGCAAAATGTACCCCCCCCCCCCAAAGAAAGCCTAATTGGTGGCGGAAAAAACAAGATATAGATCAGTTCATTGTGATAAGTAGTGATAAAGTTATAGGCTAATGAATGGGAGGTGAACATTTCTCACGACGGAACGTGAATGGGTTAAGGTTAAGAGTTTGAAATGGATCATCTCATTATTGCAAGCCAAGGAAGAGCTTGACAAAGAGGAGCAGCAGAGCGTGAGTGAGAAGAAAGATGTATGAGTCGAGCAGCCGAGTTCAGTAGAGATTGGGTGGGTGCCAGTGTGATAGTTGGTAGTCCACAAAATGGCATATTACAGAAGTCTAAACAAGGTATTGTAAAATCATGTATTAACATTTCAGTTTGTTTTATTTTGCTGCCTGAAAGAGTTAATTTTTAAAATGGAAGTAACAGCTTCTGTCTTGTTGGTACCTTGTCGGAAGTATACTAAACAAGCAAATTAGAGCTATAAAAGTGTTCCTGGCAGAATAAAACTTCTGAGGGCGGGGAGAGATAAAGTACATGAACTATTAATCTTTTTCTAACTGTGGAACACTTAATAGGCTGCCACTGATTAGAGTTCGTAAAACATTCAACTTACTTAAATACTGTAAATGTTTGAATATAAACGGAAACCCTGTGATATTTAAAGTCAATTTTAAGAGAAGCCGCAATTGTTCTAAGTTACACATCCCTTCTTCACTTCCTGTAAGCGTACAGGACGCCCTAAAAAAAAATTACTGAGGCCATCTTTTGGCCAAATAGTAAAATCACATCTACATACATTTTTTTTAATAAACATAATCACGTTATCACACTTAAATTTATAATTAACTAATTACTTGCCTCACTCTCCTAAAAACACCCCAATAAAACTTTAAATTAAAAAATAACAATAAAAAAATAAACAAAATATAAATAATTACCTTAGGTTCTAAACTTTTTTAATATGCATGTGAAAAGGGTATATTGCTATTACTTTTTTAAATTATGAGCTGCTTGTAAATAGTGATGGACGCAAAACTGAAAAATGCACCTTTATTTCCAAATAAAATATTGGCGTCATACATTGTGATAGGGAAATAATTAAAATGGTGTAATAACAGGGACAAATGGGCAAATAAAAAATGTGGGTTTTAATTATGGTAGCACGTATTATTTTAAAACTATAATGGCTAAAACCTGAGAAATAATGATTTTTTTCCCATTTTTTCTTAATATTCCTCTTAAAATGCATTTAGTATAAAATAATTCTTAGCAAAATGTACCACCCAAAGAAATCCTAAGGGTGGCAGAAAAAACAAGATAATTTCGTTGTGATAAGTAATGGTAAAGTTATTGGCAAATGAATGGGAGGTGAATGTTGCTTGGATGCATAAGGTGAAAAAACACTGAAGGCTGAAGTGGTTAAAGACAGACATACAGTATATATAAACAGAAAATAACAGTAGTCGGCTACTGAGTGCACTTTCTGAGCTATAATTAATTACTGTGTGTGCGAGGCCTTAGGGCATTGGATTAACTATAATTCATATTTTAGATGCAGTAAATGTATGGAATTGGGCTATTCTTTAATGTATAAAACATGGGTTCCAGTAGTTTCTAGTGAAGGTGCTGGCAGTGAGGCACTGACTAGGACTGATCATCTTGCAATCAATTAAACATGGATCTATGGTACAGTAATATCAAGCTATGAAGTTGGAAGCTTTCAGTGATTACAAATGTTTATAAATAAGAAATCATTTATTTCATAAATTGAAACCTTTGATCTAGGTGTGGGTTGATCAGCCTTTTTATACAGAGGTGAAGTTTGTGAGTCAGCACTCACTCGTGAGGGCCAGTCAAGTATGCTACACTATACCAGCACCTAACCTAACGTTCTGTTCATGGGACAAGTAAGTAAAAGTAGGCCCAGGTTAGGTGCTGGTATAGTAACGCAGAATCTGTATCTACAGCTGTCAGAAGGTATACAGGATACAGGAAGCTTACTACTGGGAGGCAGAAATTAGGTCTTATGTTTGAACTACAGTAAATAAGAAACAAGTCACTGCCAAACAAATCATTCATCATTAGTGATAATCGTAATCTACTAATTATGATTACGTGAAATGTTGCATAAATTTTCGCAATTACGCCTATATGTAATTACAAATTGTTAATTCAATTGACTTTGTATATGCATTCGTAATTACACATGAATTTACACGTAATTTACGTGTAATTTTGTACCGACTTTGGCGTTGAATAGCAAATCTCCCATACATGCTATTACCAAAATTGCTACACATGTTAAAGAGTATAGTGTGTACAAGTCACACAAATAATTTTTCAAAAAGACCTTATAGCTTTTGAGAAAATCGATTTTAAAAATGCAAAGAAAAATGTTTTTTAAACTCTGAAGAATTACAGTTTAAAAAAACTATTCTTTGTATTTTGTATTTTGTAGGCACCCGCTGTCACTGACCTTCATCTGACTCCTGGGTCTTTCCGCACACTATTTAAAAAGAGGAGAACCTGCACTGTAGCAGGTAATGTTCCTTCTCTGCTGCTTTCCCCATACATGTAGAATTGAATACATGTGAGATGAAAGCTGGACATACATACATGGTCTGGGTACCATTAAGGAAAACTCTGCTGGCACACACTGAATCATTTCTGCTTAGCCAAACAGATGCAAAGTCAGCTTACATAAGTTTCCAGCACTGTTTACTTTGGGAGGAACCAGCAATGAATGAAGATGGTTTGCTACCCTCCCAGGGTGTATTTTTTTGCAGAGAGAACAGTCACCTGGCAGCCCCTTAATGGCCAAAAGCATCTGGGGCAGGAGGCTGTCATCTATTATCTATATAAAGTCTTAGAAATGCCTATCTTTTTAATTTGATCTCTGCACGGTGTGGTGGTCTAATTGCTCTTGAGAAACGATGTTACCAGGCATGGATTAATAAGTGATGTGACCATCTCTCCTTAATCTGCTTGCCATTACTTTGAGAATTTATCAGCATATTATGTCCTTTACTGCCTTGACTTTGATGTACAATGCCAGCTTTACATGTGTAGCTTCCTCATTGCTATGCATGCTCCTTAATACAGTAGACTGATTTATAGAGACACAATTAATTGAAGAAAAACCTTGATTTGTTTTAACTTATCTCTCTTTCCCAAAGGTGTTGAAGGATGCAGGATGCCAATACCCCGCGCTCATCAAGCAGCCAGCAGATCACTCCCGGAGGCCCAGAGATAAGGAGGAAATGCACTGTTCAAGGTGAAACGTCTTATATATAATTTATGTTTCATTTCATATGTACTTTATATTGCATACAATTTCCTGTTAATCAATTCCTTCAAGGGGAACTCCAGTCAAATCGCACAAATCACCGGTAAACATATATATTAAATGCTGAGCACTTGTCATTTAGTTTTATCTAGGGACCTCAGGAAGTATCTGTTTTGAAAGTCTTGAATCAGTTATTAGCTGCTGAGTTGATTTGGACTGCATGCAAGCGTGAAATGGGTCTTCACAGAACAATGGATACTGTATACTGCAGGTCCACTTTACCCACATGTAATTTGAGGAGAAGCTTTTGGCATTGTTACAAATTGGTGATTTGATGACGTAAGTAAAAATCTAGCTTTTGCAGGACGTCAGTTTTGCTTTAGTATTTGTTTAATACAGTATTCAAATAGATATCACAATTTTCTAGGTTTATTCAAGTGCACCTGATGTGCAGATAAAGATCATGAATCATTAGCATGTCTATAACACATCAAAATGTTTCAAGTACCTAAATGCATGTAACAAGGACAAGGCTCACTGGTCCTGACGAAGCGCCACGCCCCTTTGATGTAAAACGGTCATTGACCCCCACTGCTTTGTACCTCTCTCCTACATGAAATGGTGCTGTAACCTGCTGTAATCTGCTGACTTTTAATGGATGAAAAATAAAAAGTAAGTTTTAAGCTGAACGTGCGCTTTCACTTTTCCTTGGCTTTGTATGCAACATACTTATTTGAAAGCTGCACTTCGCTGTGACTAAGTGAACACCTCCAGTGCACCATCTTCTTTCTCTTTTAGTACCTAAATGCATGTAAATGGCATATGCATTTTTAAGGTGCCCATTAGTGGTATACTCTCCCAAATGATTGACCCTCTCCCAAATGATTGACCCGCTGATCCCAACGTTAGGATCGTTCGTGCATGCCAATGGAGGGTAAAATGATAAGCAATCCAATCAGACTAAAATAATTGTTCTGAAATTTGGACCGATGGAACGTTCGCTAAAACGATTGTTTGTTGTTGACCAGCACAATTAACAGTATCCGATCGATAGTGCATCTGATCATTCAGGAGATTATACCATTAATGGGGACCTTAAAGCAAACCTGAACTGAAAATAAATGTATGAGATAATTAATTGTATGTGTAGTAGTAATAGAATATATAACCTCCTTGTCTTATATGCCTATTTTCAATTTAAGGGGTTACATTTTAACTCTGCACAACAGCAATGTAAAGGTGGCCATACACTCGTTAGATTAGCAGCAGATAGATCATCAGATAGATTTCTGATTAATCTGATGTGTTTAGGAACATTTTTTACTATGAACAGATTTGAAAATCGATCTGATGGCATTTTTTTGCCATCAGATGTGCATTGGGGCCAATGCAAATTGATAAGCGATCTCTGCAGATCGATTTAGATTTTTCACCCTGGCCGATTGATTGAAATCGATCGAAATCGGCCGCAAATCGATAGAATCGGCAAACGATTTGCAATTGATCGATCGATTTTGATCGATCGATCGGCCGTTAATCGGCTGAGTGTATGGGCCCCTTTAGTGTGATGTAACATTTGGTTCATTCAGCAGCCAACAAAAACAAATAAACAACATTTAAATGTTTTAGCTCTTTTTGTTATCAGCAGTGTTTGCACATTTAAATAGACCTAATTTGATTCCGTTTACTCTTCAGGAGAGCAGCATTGGACTTAAGGTAGCCATACACTGGTCGATTTGCCATCAGATTCAACCAACAGATAGATCTCTCTATGATCGAATCTGATCAGAGAGGGATCGTATGGTTACCTTTACTGCAAACAGATTGTGAACTGATTTCAGCCTGGTTCCCGTTCTATGGTGGTGGTGGTGCCGCCGCTCCCCGCCCGCCCGCATACATTACCGCATACATTACCTGCTCCGCTGGCGCAACTGCCCCCGGTCACCGCTGCTCCGTCTCCGCTCTGGTCTGGTCTCCGGCATGCTTCACTTCTTCCTGTCCGGCAGGAAGTTTAAACAGTAGAGCGCCCTCTACTGTTTAAACTTCCTGGCAGGCAGGAGGAAGTTACATAGTTACATAGTTATTATGGTTGAAAAAAGACATACGTCCATCGAGTTCAACCAGTACAAAGTACAACTCCAGCCTGCTCCCTCACATATCCCTGTTGATCCAGAGGAAGGCGAAAAAACCCTTACAAGGCATGGTCCAATTAGCCCCAGAAGGGAAAAATTCCTTCCCGACTCCAGATGGCAATCAGATAAAAATCCCTGGATCAACATCATTAGGCATTACCTAGTAATTCTAGCCATGGATGTCTTTCAACGCAAGGAAAGCATCTAAGCCCCCTTTAAATGCAGGTATAGAGTTTGCCATAACGACTTCCTGTGGCAATGCATTCCACATCTTAATCACTCTTACTGTAAAGTGAAGCATGCCGGGCCCGGAGACCAGACCAGAGCGGAGACGGAGCAGCGGTGACCAGGGGCAGTCGCGCCGGCGGAGCAGGTAATGTATTGCAGCTCTATTGCGTCGGTCGTCGGGCACTCGAACGCCGCTAGCGACACGCTCCCTACCCGCGGGCGATCGACGGTAATTTTCCGCACTGAGCAATCGACGGGATCGGACGAAATAGATCGAAATTCAGCGTGTAGCGGGAACGATGTGACAGCAGATTCGATCCCAGTGATCGAATCTGCTGTCAATCGGCGGGGAATCGGCCTAGTGTATGGCCAGCTTTACTGTTTGTCTGCCTCATTTACATATAGCTAACACTCGTCTTTACAGAATCACTCCGACCAAGAATTTTACTTTAGCCCAATCGGTAGCTGATACCCACTTTTACATGAGAAATCTATTCCTTTTCACAAACAGACCATCAGGGGGCTCTGTATGACTGATATTGTGGTGAAACCCCTCCCACAAGAAACTCTGAGTATGTACTCCTGTGAACCTTGCTGCATTGTGGGAAATAGCTGTTTACAGCTGTTTCCAACTGCCAAAAAAGCATGCAGCAGCTACATCACCTGCCAACAGTAAAAATGTCACCATGTAATAAATGTCAGAATGTAAATCAGTGGTTTAAAAGTTTTTACAATGGGCAAACACTAACTAAATCATTTATACATAATTATTGTAAAAATGAAACACTTTTTTATTACATTATTTTCACTGGAGTTCCTCTTTAACTACTTCAATGCAAAAAATAAAAAGTGAACACAGGCAAGCTCTACAGCCTTGTACACGCTGTCGATCTCTCAGGTGACAGTGTGAGGCTGACCTCTGTACAGATGCATTGCTAGCCTAGAAGCTAGTGATGCATCTGTTGCTATGGAGCAGGGAAAAAGGACGACGTGTTGCACACAATGAAGCAGCTTCCGGCTGTGTAGTAAGTAGGAGCTTGCTGGATTACCGTCCAAGGCAGGCTTTATTGGCCGACCCAGCCAAGTTAAATCCAGCATGTGTACATAGCTTAAGTAGTCTTAGTACTATATGTACCTATATTTATCCAAGCATGTCACATGTCGGTTCAGGTACACTTTCACGTGTTATGTTAGGAATGGATCCTGCAAAAACACACAAAAAATTGTGATGGAACATTTACCATGATTGAGTAAAGTGCCAATACACTATAAGGCCTCTAGACTTTGCCCTTGTTAGAGGTCTTTAAACTTGGCTCTAAGCACTGTCTGGTAACTTTTATTTGGCCTGAGGAAGTGGGCGCAGTCGCACATTATGTGTTGCCAGTGCACATTAAAAGTCATTAATCATAAGATGGTGTCTTCATTTAAAGAGGAACTGTAACATAAAAAGATCCCCTGGGGGGTACTCACCTCGGGTGGGGGAAGCCTCCGGATCCTAATGAGGCTTCCCACGCCGTCCTCCATCCGTCAGGGGTCTCGCTGCAGCCCTCCGTGGAGTCCGGGCAGCGGTGACGTCATTATTTACCTTCCTGGCTCCTGCGCAGGCGCTCTGACGGCTGTCGGCTCCGAACTACACGGAAATACCCGATCGCCGTCGGGTCCGCTCTACTGCGCAGGCGCAAGTTTCCTGCGCCTGCGCAGTAGAGCGGACCCGAATGAGATCGGGTATTTCCGTGTAGTTCGGAATGGAAAGCCGCCACAGCGCCCCCGCTGGAGCCAGCAAAGGTAAATATTGAAATGACAGTCGGCACAGTCGCCGGCTGTTCGGAGGGCTGCGGAGAGACCCCCGTGGGACAGAGGACGGCGTGGGAAGCCTCATTAGGATCCGGAGGCTTCCCCCACCCGAGGTGAGTACCCCCCAGGGGATCTTTTGAATGTTACAGAGTCTCTTTAAGGTAAGCCACCAACTTTATTTCTTTTTAACTGGATTTTAACTTTGTTTTATCATACCCTGGGGGCCTCTTTTCCCCTTGTATTTTCACTTCAGATTCCCTTTAATGAAAACCTGAACTGAAAATTAAAAATCAAAATAAGCATACACAAGTCATACTTACCTTCCATGTAGTCTACTCCTCAGTGTCTTTCTCCTCTCCGGCGTCCTATTTGTTCACTGTGATCAAGGGAATTTTCCGTCCTCCATTTTGAAAATGGCCATTACCCATAACAGCTTTCTGGTCAGCACACAGTTAAACTGTAACATCGCCCACTTGAGCCATAGGGAAACATGGACATTACCTGGTACATCAGTTTTCCTCTCAGCTATAACTGACAGCAACTGATATTTTACTGACAGCAACTGATATATTTCAGATCTGACAAAATATTGTCAGAACTGGAAGGGATTATTGTCAGAAGAAAATGGTGAGCTTCTGAGAGGAACTGATGGCAAGGTAACTATGCAATGTTCATTTGAAGTTACCTCATGTGTTTATTTTAAATATTTTTACTCAGTACAGGTTCTCTTTAAGCATGAGCTCATTACCCTTACACACAAAACAAGGCAGGCGTTGCCTCATTTCATTCAACTTAAATTACATTTTTAATTGAACTATTAACAAAGGTTATTTACATGTTATTTGTATCTAGAGACTTATTGATATTATGCATTTATGTAGTGCAGTAATTGTCTGCAGTACTTAACAGAGTACATTGAATTATTCATATCACTTACTGTCCTTCAAATGATCTTACTATCTCATTTACCTAACATAGTCAAGGGTCAGTTTGAGGGAAATCCACTCCCAGAAATGCAGGCACAACATACAAACTCCATGCATATAGTGTCTTGTCATTTATACACTGTACTTCATAAACTTGCCATGCATAGGTTGATTATGCTCCGATATGCTAAGATGATCAATCTCTTATCTGATTGGCATTTGATCGGATATTAACTTTTCTGGCGTTCAATTTCCCCTGGATTTCTGTGCAAAAGGTGATTCAATTAATTTTCATAACCTTTTTTTCCTGTAACTTGCCAAACTGTGTCAAGCAAGGGTCTAGTATACAGTGCAGGAGAGTATTGACGTGTATGCATGTCAATACTGTTCACAGCATGTTTTGTATTGACGTGTATAACCATCAATACCGCTAGGGAGGTTCACCATTAGGATAATCAATTTCAGTAGATTTCAGCAGAAATCTTTAAAGTATCCCTCAAACCATAATTGTTGCACTGCTCAATGCAGTGCAACACTATGGACCATCAGTCTCCCTCTGGTTGTGCCCTGCTTCCCAGTAAACTTCCCAAAATTAATAAAAACTTAATCGATTGGTTATGCTGGAGTAATACATAAGCCACCTTATCCTCTTGTTTTTAACTGGTTTTAACTCAGTTTTACCATACCCTGGGTGCCTCTTTCCCCTTACTACACAGGATAGTCTGGGGACATCTAGTGACCAAATCGCCCAGGAATTGATTAGAACAAATCTGTTTGTATGGCCAGCTTTATTCAGTAATATTTCAAAGCAGCAAAGTAAAAGTGAAGCATGTATATAAACCAATGTGATTAGTTAGCCATCAAAGTATTAATGATTTGCTATTATTATACATTTACATTATCTTAAAACCATTTAAGGTTATTTCCCCTTAAAAACCAGAGCAATTTTCACTCATCACGCTCCTCCCAAGCATTCAACAATAAGTTTATCGCTACTTATCACACCAAAATGATCTACATATATTAGGTTTTTTTGCCACTAATTAGGTTTTCTTTCGGTGGTACTTATTGCTAAAATGTATTGCTATGTTCCTAGTACAACATATGGTGACAATATTTTATTTGGAAATAAAGGCGTATGTTTCCATTTTTATGTTTAACGGGGGATTTTTTTTTCAATTTTATTTTAACCATTTTCCCTATCCCAGGACGAGTAACCATGCCCCTGCAGAATGCCACAACTCTGTGCAGGGGCATAGGTATTACGTCCCTCCTGCCGAGTCCCCCCAACCCCCCCCCCCCCTTGCTCGGTACCGCCGCTCATTACCGTTGATCGCCCGCAGCTAGATCAATGAATGGGTAAACAAATCCCATTCATTGATCTAAGTTCTCCTGTGAATGGCTGCAGGCATCTATTCAGACGGCTCTGACATTTATGAATCCCGTGCACGTAGTGCTTCCGTTTCCGTACTAACAGTACAGAGCTGAAGTCACCACTGTGGACATCTTGTGGCCAAATTGCCGCTGCTCACCCTAAGCGTGTGCGATCCCACTACCGCAACAGACTCGCACACGCTTAGGGTGAGCAGCGGCGAGGAGAGGCATGTGTGGCATCACCGGTATTCCGTGCGCGCGGCGCAATCTGTACACACTGAGACGAGCCTGCCAGCCTGGCCACCTAAACGGGGGAGAGCCCGTCATAAATTACTCTATGCGCTGATTTTACTGCAACACGTGAGTGCAATTGCTTTTTATCAATAAACAGTTTTTAGCAGTATTACGCTATGTGGGGCTTTGTTCTCACTGAGGTTTTGAGTAAGAAGGCTGCCTCTGTATGAAGCGCTTTGGCTGTGATCTGTGACCCAATACATTGCTGAAGAGGTGGGGGACGACCCGGGAACGGTCCCAAGGCGCATATAGACCATTGGTTGGTCTAGGAGAGCGGTGAGTGGAGCACAAAGGGTGTTGGTGGAGGCTTGCTATACCATCCTTATAGGAGAAACAGCATCCTGAGTGCTGCCAGCCTTATGGAGAAGAATAACCTCATATATAATTGATTTTAGGACTTTAGGGCATGTGTACATGGACTTTTTATTATTTTGTATGTATAGGAATTATGAATATTTTCTAATACAATTCATTGAGTGCATATGTAAATATAGGGGGAGTGATCTCTAGGTGAATGGCACCTTAATCACTGAAAAATCCTATGTCATCTCAGTACTTTGCAGTACACCGTGAGCGCCACCTCTTTGACCTATATATTCTAAGCATAAGAGGAGGCGAACAGGTGTGTTTGTTCTCTGTCTCGTTCTTGCCTTGGTGTTTTTTATCTGTGAGCGCCTACCTCTTGTGGATGTTTTTTCTTATTATGCCCATTAAAACTGCATTAGAATAAAATAATACTTAGCAAAAAGAACACCCCAAAGAAAGCTTAATCAGTGGTGAAAAAAACAAGATATAGATTGTTTCATTGTGATAAGTAGTAATGAAGTTATAGGTGAATGAATGGTAGGAGCCCTGATGGGTGAAAATTGCTCTGGTTTTTTAAGAGGAAAAACCCTTTGAGGTGAAAAGGTTAATATATGTAGGTGTATTTTTATTTTTTGCCAACTAGATGTCTTCAAACTTTCCTGTGTATTAAGGGGAATGAGGTGCCCAAGGTATGGTAAAACGGAGTTAAAACCAGTTAAAAAATAGAGGATGAGGTGGCTTACCTCAAATGAAGACACAATCATATGATTAATAACTTTTCCCGTGGAACTGTGCCCACTTACTCAGGCCAAATAGAAGTGCCTAGAAAGTGCTACTATGGCAACTAAATTTGGCTCTCAGCACTGTCTATGCACTTTTATTTGGCCTGAGGAAGTTGACACAGTTTCATGAAGCTCGTTTCCAGTGCACATTAAAAGTCATTAATCGTATGACTATGTCTTCATTTGAGGTAAGCCACCTCATTCTCTTCTTTTTAACTGGTATTAACTCCATTTTACCATACCCTGGGCTCCTCTTTCCCCTTGTGCCATTCACCCTTCTTTGGAGAGGTATACCGCCTGGGCTTTATGTGGCTTAGCCACCTTAGCCAAGTCCATCCGGTTGTTTTTACATGAAGAGTGCTACCTTACCCTGCTTGTTTGGACACCTAAATGGAGTCAGGTTAATAGATCTCCACCTGCCTACAGGGGTTGGTTGCCCTTCTGCAACCTTCCTTTGTGAGTACACACTTTGTTTTTTGCATTCCTTTCTTGTCATGACTTACTGCACCATCAGGGCTCCCATTGTCTCTGTGTTTGTTTTTCGCTCAAAGGGGTCGTTTGACCACCCCCATACTTGCATATCCTGAGTGCTGAACAGTACCCAGGAAGTAGTGTAAAACTGTTTTTCCTTTTACTTTGTAAATGACCAGAGGCATTTCATTATTGCCGGTGCTCATTCACTACTTCACTACAGGCACTTTGTTTGGCTTTGGGAACATATGTTTCCATTCACTGTTCATTACTCTGCTGTGGGGGGTTACAAGCACATGCACTCACCTCTGCAAACAGTCAGATACGTGTATCTACGCCCCTGGTGCTGAAGTGAAGTCTACAGGGGCGCAGACACAATACACAGTGGTGCGGTACTAGTTAACGTCTTCCACATTTAAAACATTGCATTATTAACATCACTAATTGTCCCTTGACAGGGCTCACAATCTAATGTCTCGCTCATAGTGCAAGCCTAATTTACCTACCAGTCCATCTTTTGTTGTGGAAGTAAACTGGTGTGTACTTCGGAAGTCAACACAAAGGGAAGAAAAGCATAGAAACACCATGCAGACAGTGTTGCCTGATCGGGTCTCAAACCTAGAATTGTATTTCTGTAAGCCAAGACTACTTAGCACCAGATACAGCTCTTTTCTGTTAGGGCTTCTGTCCATGCACAGTGTGCTGAATTAAAGCTATTAGCATTTATTGCTACCACTTGTAGCTTTTCATTATGGTTCACCTGATTTTATACCCTGTCACACTGTGATATTCAGAAAATATTTACAATTACAAAGATGCTTTGTATCTCTGTGTGTTTTTTTTATTCACATCATATTAACTGTGTCATTGAGAATTAAACTCCTTAGTGCTCAGTGACATAAATCCTGACCCTTTCTACTGTAGGCATCCAGGAATAAAAATCACCCTCATAAAGCCGTCATCATTTGTCTCCTCTGACATTATTTCAGTATGCCTGATTAATTTGAAATGATCTAGATAATGACGACACAAGTCTCATTTATGAAATTACCTTTAACTCGTTTTGTTTCAAATAGGTGCTTCCTTAGAAAATTTACCGCCGCAGTCAAGCATGGTAGAGTAGATCATTGGAGCGAGTTAAGGGCAGAGAGGTGGGCTGCAGGAAATACATCATTATACTGACTAATGCACAAATAGATGGCTTGTCACTGCACCCAAATGAGACATTTCTTCTTTAATATACTTCTGCATTTTAGCTGTACACATTTAGACAATTCCACTTAATTTCCATCATTAGGTTACTAAGCTATACTTGTGACAGATAATTTAACTTTACACTTAAAACTGTTTATTTGTTGGTCTTTCTCTGGAATTAAGTGTCCAGATGAAAATGTTAATTAACCTTTAAACTTGCTTTTGAACAGGACATATTGTTGGCCAAATGACTGCTAAACAGTTCAACAACATGGTACGGGAGCGGTCAGTAATGGCCAAGGTTGTGTTGTAAAAACATTAATGTAATTCACATTTTTAAAAAGTTTAAACCTACCTGAACTAATATGATGAGATGCACAAGGTTGGAGGGGTGTCGCAGCACCCTAAGACAAAAGGGTACAGGAGACAAAAACGGGAGCCCAATGGTGCAGTATGTTAAGATATAAAAGACAGAAATCAAAATACTACTCACAAAAGTGGGTTGCGAGGGACAACCAACCACAGGAAGCAGGTGGAGACAACAAACCGACTCCACTCGGACCTGATTGTGGTCGCTCTCCTTGTGAAAAAATGACAGTAACCCTCTGTGGAAAAAAACACAGGTGTTCTGTCTCAACCTCTACAACGGGGGGACATTGGGGGGTAACTAAAGCACAGTTAAAGGGAAAGAGAACCCCTGGTATATATAAAATAGATTAAAACCAGTTTAAATTTAAAAATAGTTGCCTGTGCTAAATAAAATTGTTTGTTCATACAAGAATTTTATTATTGATGTAAGCTCACCTCACTAAAGCCTATTTAGAACTTACCTGTATTCACTTTTTATTTATTTTTTATTGCTAGAGTTAATACGTTTTATTATACAAATGAGGCAGTCAGAATGCCGTTAAATGCAGCCGTAATTCTGTGCAGTGAGTGCTAAAATGTTCAAAAGAGAATTACTTATTTTTGTTGGGAGCTAAATGAACCATATTCTACTTGTCTATCTTACACTCAGACTTAAATTCAACTCCTTAAATTTAAAATGAGATAATGAGGCACCAGTAAAGTTCTACATACTATTGCCACCATGCATACAATAAAGTATCTGTTGATAATTCAGCCCAGGTTTGCTTTTTAACAGTGACATCCCAATGCCAACAATGGGTATTACCAGAAACCTGTTTCATGTGCATAATTTTGGCCATACTTTGGCCGTACAAGTTAATGATTAGCTGTATCTTCAAGCAGAGTTCCAAGAATAGCAAATCTCTGTGAAAATGTATAGAGTATCAATCCTCAATGAGCCTTTGTAGAATACCAAATCTCATTGAACCTCTATAGCAGGAGTCTCAAACTCGCGGCCCGCGGGCCATTTGCGGCCCTCGATACAATATTTTGTGGCCCTCGCCAGCAAAAGCTTCCTTATAGTTCGCTTCAGTGCTCTCAAGTAATCCGCCGCATCCCCGCCGCTAAACGAGGGCTGCAGAGCCCCCAAATCCATGGGGGGGGCAATCCGCCGGCATTTCCTGGAAGGGGCAGAGCTTTCAGCTTCAGCTCTGCCCCTCCTGACGTCAATCGCCGCACGGATCGCCGCCTCTCCCCGCCCCTCTCTGTGAAGGAAGAGTGAGAGGGGCGGGCAGAGGCGGCGATGCGCCACGATTGTGAAATTCCTTATGTGGCCCAGCCTCATCCTGACTTTGCCTCCTGCGGCCCCCCAGGTAAATTGAGTTTGAGACCCCTGCTCTATAGAGTACCAAATTTCAGTGAGCCTATGTAGAATACCAGATCTCAGTGCATCTATGTATAGTTTCAAATCTCTGTGAATATGTCACAGTTTGCACAGACTGGTAAGAAGATGACCACATTTGCAGTAATGTAAAGAAGGCCAGATAACAGATTGTAGTAAAGTAATACAGTAATTGTTTCTTTAAAGTTAGTGTACTGTTTACAAGTGAGAACACTAAGGGCCTGAGCCCACTTACACAGTTGTGTCCGCTTTTCAGTTACACATCAGTGTTAGAGATGCTGAGAAGCAGACACAACTGCATCAGTGGGCTCAGGCCCTAAAAGCATGAACGGAAAAACAAAACCTAGCAAGCCCCAGCAAGCAACAACAATCCTATCTGACTAACTAAAAAATAAACAGCAAACACAAATATAAACAGCAAATGTACAGAGATGTGTGATACAATAGTCAGCAGTCAAATAGCAAGGCCATAAGGCAAAAGTAAGGTCAGAACCAGATAAAACTGATAAACATATCAGAACAGATACAGGAAGGTGCCTGGCTCTTCTACTGACCACATATGCTATTGCTCCGTTGTTATTGCCTGATAAAGCGGGATTAAACCTGTGAAACGCGTTGCATATTTGGAGTTTATAAATAAAATATATTGACTGTCTTTACTACAGTCATTGTGTGTCTACTTGGAGGAGGTAAGTTCACCACTGCCTCCTCTATTTACCAAGAATTTGGTTTTTAAGCTCATTTAGCTTCCTTTTATCCTTTTGGCGCCTCTGTTCTCCTGCATAATATTGAGTTCACCCTGGGTGGAAGGTTGTACCCCCTTTTTCTCATCTACAGAGAGCGACTTCTTATTCCTAAGTGGGGCCTTGAAAATCTCCCCACGTGCCTTTACAGTGGTTGCCTAATGGTAACCCTGGTTTGTGAGTATTAATATTTACTCTATCTAGTAACCATTTACTAGTACATATTACACTATTGGGGCTCTTGGTGTTCCTTGTTTTTACCCTGTTTTAGATACAGGAAAAGGGTTGTTCAGAATCTAGCAGCACTTGGAGCAAGCTACAATAAATATTCTGGAAATGGCTGATTGTCGAACAGGACCTTAAATAGGCAGGTCCCACCTGCTGAATCATTAATCCTAGGCTTAATGAGAACAGCTGGGGGATGACAAGTCCAAAAGCTGGAGAGGGCAACTTGCTGGTGGACAGCGGAAGTCCACCGCAGTCCATAAGAATACTGCCACCAGCAGGTTATACGTGGCAATGTTCATGACAGAACATTTGTAGTGTACTATTTAATTATCAGTGAACTCCTGTAGGGTACCAAATCTCAGTGAACCTTTGTAGAGTACCATATCTCAGTAAATCGATGCAGAGATCCAAATCCCAGTGAAAGTCAGTAGTGATCCAAATCTCAGTGAACCTTTGTAGACTAACAAATCTCAGTGAACCTTTGTAGACTAACAAATCTCAGTGAATCACTGCCGAGGTCCAAATCTCAGTGAACCTTTGTAGACTAACAAATCTCAGTGAACTTTTTTAGACTAACAAATCTCGGTGAATCACTGCCGAGGTCCAAATCTCAGTGAGCCTCAGTAGTGATCCACATCTCAGTGAACCTTTGTAGACTAACAAATCTCGGTGAACCTTTGTAGAGTACCAAATCTCAGTAAATCACTGCCGAGGTCCAAATGTCAGTGAACCTCAGTAGTGATCCACATCTCAGTGAACCTTTGTAGACTAACAAATCTCAGTGAATCCCCACAGAGGTCTCAGTGCAGTTGTGTAAATAGAGTAAAAACACCGTAGGTGCAGGGTAAACTGTGTTTTCACACTGACACCAAAAACAGAGATTATGGAGAATATGTCTGTAGCGATCGGTGTCAACACACAGAGAGAATCTGATTATTGGCGATCTGCAGTATCACCAAGAATACAGATCTATACCTGATTATGGATGATCTGCAGAATCACCAATAATACAGATATAGTACTAACCTCTGGATACCTATATATATATATATCGTGAGTGTTTGGTGTAACAGTATAACTTTGAGTGAACCACCTGACGAGCAGGTGATCCTAGGCAGTACAGAAGACACTGCTATAGAGAGTACAGAAACCTTCCTGCAGCCTGAGATTCTCCAAGGGGTGGAGTCAGGCTGAAGGTAGGAAGGAGTAGAAAGTGAGTGACACCTGAAGGTGGATGTCACTGACTGATCTGGAGACTATCTCTTTAGTGGAGAGAGATAGTTCTCGAGGTCGGGCATGCCAGGTCGGCAACACACGGACAGACAAAGTACAAAGACAGAAGGCTGATTCGGTATCCAAGGCAGGCAGGGTTTGGCAACGGAATATCAGATATGCGTGGTACCGAATCAGAAAGCAGAGGGATAGTCAGGAAAGCAACAGGTCATAACAAATATCAAACAATGCCTAGTCTTGGGTGTGAGGTCCGTGGTCTCTACACCCTGGAACTAGTCTGATGTATAACAGAGTGATACCACAACTTCCCTAGTCTTGGGTGTAAGCTCCGTGGTCTCTACACCCTGGAACTAGTCTGAAGTATAACAGAATAATAACACAAGTTCCCTAGTCTTGGGTGTGAGGTCCGTGGTCTCTACACCCTGGAACTAGTCTGAAGTATAACAGAATAATAACACAAGTTCCCTATTCTTGGGTGTGAGGTCCGTGGTCTCTACACCCTGGAACTAGTCTGAAGTATAACAGAATAATAACACAAGTAATCTGGCTCAGTGTGAATTCCCAGGTCCTCCTGGTTCAAACACACTGTTGGATCTGACTAAGGTCTGAGTGCTTACACGTAGTGATCGCAACGGCAGACAATTTGAGAGTGGCCAGCAGCAACCATATGTCGAGCAGTGCTCTCTGGCGCCACCCTAAAGTGATCAACCAATGGTTACCAGCTCTGAGGTCAGCTGACCGGCCTGGTCAGCTGATCCCCCCTTGAGCATCATAAAAGTTCTGCCTTTCAGCGCGCGCGCGCGTATTCCTAAACCTGTGTGAACTAACAGGTTCAGCCACACCAGCTGCACGCTGCTGCGTGCAAACCGCCGCGCTGGACGCGGAACCAGCCGCCTTGCTGTCAGTACATGCGACGGCTTTTCCGAGTTCTGCCATGTCACTAGATGCGCGCTTCCACGTGCAGACCACCGCGTTGGACGCGGAATCAGCCGCCTTGTTGTCAGTACACGCGGCGGCTTTTCCGCGTTTTCTCATAATGTCACTTTGCTTGTTTTCACTTTAAGTAATCTGTCAAATCCATAAATATTTTTATTTTTTAAACCTCTAGAACCTGATTGTAAATGAGTGAAATCTCTTTCTATACATGATGACCCTTTCATGTTACAGCATCTCCTCACACACCCGGATTCTCAGTTAAACCACATGTCATTTTAAACAGATCATATAACTCACAAATATTGTATATTGCATATTGCTTTATTTCCTGTTTTTATTTGAACATGTGCAAAATGAAAACTTCCTGTAAACATCAAATGTGTCCTTGTACATGGACGTGGACATGACTATTTGTTTTCCTGTTTGTACTGAGAGAAGTCATAGTGTAGCAGCTTTTCTAACGCAATGCTGCTGCCTGGTACAACTATACACAGACCATGTTCAGACTTCATTATTGATTTTCATCACTGGATAACTGGCGAGTGGCTCAGCTTGTCACATGCTAAAAGGTTTCAAGGACAAACCTGGTTTGTTCCCTGGCCGTTGAGATCATGCTTCCTGACTGCTGAGCACATATTTTCTCTCCCAGGCAAGCCCACAAAGAGATGAAGGCTGCTTGCACATTAAGCCATGCTGAAATTGTACGGGAGCCTTTGCTGTCAGGTTTTGCTTATTGTGGAATCTTTAAGGAAATGAAGGTTCCAGGAACAAACCCTGTAAATAGAAGGCTGAATAGCCTTAGCATAAAAATAAAGGATTACAGAAATGTCAGAAAGCAGCACCCTGTTTATAGCTCATGCTGCCCAAGGCATTAATGAATGATGCCATCCTTTATTACAGGCTCAGGCTTTTATGTCAGTGCTCATGACGTCTAGTTAAGTTCCACTGAACTGTGCAATTATTAGGAAAAAAGGCGAGTTCTCCTGATCTGCAGAGAGTCTTGTGATTGCTTTTTTCAATCCCCCCTCCGTTTTGCTGTTGGTTTTGCCCACAAGTGGTTACTAATCAATGGTAATAATAAGTCTGTCTATAAAGGGGTAACTTCTGGGTTTGAGTCACATTCAAATTTAATATCGTTTTTGTATCATATGCCACTATTAATTGACCCCAGTGGTGACACGGCAATAAAAACCTTATAGAGGTGCTAATCTCCACTATAGCCAAAGCTGAAGGGTTTTACCCAGAGTTCTGCTGTTGCTTTCTCTTTGATCATGTTATACATTGTCCCACAGCAGATGTCACATGTATCATTAATTTGCCTGACAAACTTACAGTTCCAAATCTCTTCTCCAATTGTAATCTGCCGCTACCTTCACCTGTGCTGTGCTCAACAGATGGTAGTGTGAGCGGGTCAGCAGGCAGAACTGGTGCGCTGAGGCGCTGCTGGCTTTCAGAGGGATAATGAGGAGGGGAAAGCTGCAGTGCAGAACTGTTTGTGGGGTCAGGTTCAAACAGATGCTTTTTCATGAAAACAATTAAGGTGTGAGCTCTGCTGAGATGATCAAGTGCACTCTGCCAACATTTACCTCAGAACTGCCACAGGAAATGATTCAGCTATGTAACGAATGAATGCTCAAAGATGTGTGTATAACATCATTTGTACCACAAGATACGATGTGCGATATAGATTTCATAGTTTTGTTAGGCATATGGCCTTAAAAAATGGTAATTTTTTCTCAAAAAAGGCAAACATTTTTATTACTATTCCTGTACAGTTTAAGCCCATATTATGAGGTAAGTTGTGGAAAATGCTTTCCATTGTTGGCAGAGCTAGCAGTAATAACCACACAGGTCATTCTCCTCCTCAACTCTACTGAAAACTAACAAAAAGGCTACCATTACAGCTGGCCCCATCTCCTTCTTCTTTTCTTTTTCCCTCTTCCTCTATCACTTCCGTTTCTCTGTTCTGATCCCTCCCATTTCGTAGGTCAGGTCTTTCACATGTGTTATAGATTTATCTATACTATGGGGCTCTCTGCCCCCTAGTTATTAGGTGACAGGGGTTTTGGTACTTAATGTCCTGTTTGTAGAAGCCACCTGTTCTGTGTGGTGGCTCTTGATTAAGCTTGATTATATATATATATTTGGGTGCAAACTGTAGCCTAACTCCAGTGCAAAATGGAGGTAAGTGGGGAGTAGTTAGTGTTAGGAGTAGGTGGGGGGTGTTAAGGGTTAGGCATAGACGGGAGGGTTCAAGTGAGAATTAGAGTACAGAGGTGATAGTAGGATATTTGTAAAATTACCGATATTCTCCAGTAGCAGAAAGTAGAATATCAGTAAAATTGTAGACATTCTATTATTGTAATTTTTCACCCATTTTCCCTTGCGCCTCTTTTGCATAAACGCACCGGTAGAGTTGAACTTAAATCTTGAACCACTTAGTTTGTTCTGTTACATGCTTCAGACCCATGTTTCTTTTTATCTTTCAAGTTAAACTAAAGAAAAATCTTTGTGTAAATATGAACCCCAAGTGAGTCAGGTGAACAGATGGACATTGGACATAAAGTGTTAACTGGGTATGTCTGTAAATTAACAGTTCAGACACTGTAAAGGGAGATGTGGGTGTGCTGTTCACCCAAACCTTAAATTGAAAAAAATATATGGTGGAAATAATATAGGTTATATCAGTTCTTCAAAAAAAAGTTAAGCTAGTCTTAAAAGACTGACAAAAAGACTGTAAATCTAGTATGAGTTACAATGTTTTCTGTTTATTACATTAATGCTACAAAAGCCCAACGAAATCCCAAAGCAAGCAAGACAAATTCTGAAAGCAATTTTGTCTTTTGATGAAAATTTGGAACATAACTTTTACATTTCAATAACCTACTGTATAGCTGTGTTTGTCTGCAGCTATGTGCCTCCCCATACAAACTTAAAGTAATATAGCAGCAGAAGAAAAGAATCCGGGCACCAGCTGAGTAGCAGGGGGTCAGATGGAACACAGTGGCATGTTCTCTGTCTCATGACATGTCTCTGTGTCCCCACATTGCCGCTCTCTGCCCCCCCCCCCCCCCCCCCACTGCCGCGCTATAGCCCACCGAGATTAGCGACAATATTAGTGACTATCTCAGAGATAAACATGTGGGAGAGGGATTCCTTGTTCAAAAGGCCCACCAAGTGCTTTCCTGCAGGGTTTCCTCTCTCTCCCTGGCCGCTCCCCCGCCTCCCTGCACACTGTGAATGGGAGAATGAATCTCTCATTCCAGCCTCGTGACCCAGAGGTCACGAAAGTGAAAGAGGTCCAGTGCGGCCCACAGGAGCAGCGAGGGCGGTGGTTTTAGAGGCTACCTTATCCACTCAGCCCCCTGGATCAGGTAGCTTAGATTATTTTTTTATTTCATGAGCCCACCTCGGGCTCTCTTCAGGTAACCTTGTAGTGAGAGGGATATGAAGGCTTCCAGTTTCCAGGCTGTCCTGCTGATCCTGTGCCTCTAATACTACAGCCACAGACCCATAATGAGTATGAACATCAAGGGCTTTAATTAAAGTGTGGCCAGGTGTTTTGTTTTGTTTGCTTGTTTTTTTTCAGGTATGTGATTCAGACACTATTGCAGTCAAAAAGCCAGCAAGCTGCCATGATACTTGAACACTAAATGAATATGGCAGCAGCAGCCTTCATACCTCTCCCATCACAGGATTCTTTTAAAACCTTTAGAGCATAAACTTTTTTTCCTGTCAGCAGGTTGTGGCCTTACAATCATCGTCTTCCCTAGAGAACACGTTTTCCACTATATTGCAGATAAACTGGGAAATTAAATCTAACATCTATTATTTTTCCTTCTTTGGATATTTCAATGGTCACCAATGACCGATTTATACTTTTCTGCCCTAAAGCTGAATGTGTTGTGACTCCCCTTCATTGTGCAGCAGTGCCCTCCCATTCCATCTACAACCCCCTCCATGCATGCATCCATGTACTGTAGCCCCTCTTTCTTGAACAGCTCTCATGGACATTAACTTCCCTATTTCTAGTGTTGTTCCCCATTTGCAGCCTCCTCTTTCATATGTATTGACCTCTTTTTCATGACAGGTGCTCCCCTGGGCTACAGCCACCCAATGCCTGGGCCTTTGTGGCCTTTCCAGAAAATCTGGCCCTGATGGTCACAACTAAGTGACCATCCCACCAGCAGAAACCAGAGAGCGACAAGAAGTGAGCTGTAGTGGTTAGTTAAACACATTTGGCACATAAACGCATTATTCTATCAACCACTATACAGTGTTTATATACACTTATGAACTAGATTTCTATTACATCTTGCCTTGTTCAATTTTACATTTAGTTGGGCTTCAAAGGATTAAAAAAACGTCTGTTTCATTGTAAATGCCAATCACTTAGTTTAAAGGGGCACTATGGCGAAAAATTGTAAAATTTAAAATATGTGCAAATATTTACAAGTAAGAAGAAAATTTTTTTGCAGAGTAAAATGAGCCATAAATGACTTTTCTTCTATGTTGCTGTCACTTATAGTAGGTAGTAGAACTCTGACAGAAGCGACAGGTTTTGGACTAGTCCATCTCTTTATAGGGGATTCTCAGGGATTTATTTATTTTCAAAAGCACTTGGTGAATGGCAGTTGCTCTGTTCAACTGCCACTAAACTGTGTAGGGAGCAGGGAAGCTGGCCAGCATAATTGTTTAAATCCTTTTTAGGGAATATCTTTATAAAGAATAAATGCCTTGCTGAGAATCCCCTATGAAGAGATGGACTAGTCCAAAACCTTTCACTTCTGTCAGATTTATACTACCTACTGCAAGTGACATAAACATAGGAGAAAAGTAATTTATGGCTCATTTTACTCTGGAAAAAAATGTACTTCTTATTTGTCTATGTTTGCACATATTTTAATTTTTCGCCATAGTGCCCCTTTAAACTTGTACCATATGCTAAAAGATATTCAGATTTAACTTTTAAGTAATTTAAAGGGTATTCAGTAAATTCAGATTAGACACGTTTGCACTAAATGAATTTGATGTCATTCTATTACATTGCATAAAGAAATCAGCAACATAGATGATTTTTTTTTATTGATTTCTATTGTTAATTTAATGACGTGGGATAAAAATTGGGTATCTTTCTCTGAAATGTGTCATCTTGATTTGATGCAGACATTGGATGATGGTGACTCAACAGAATGACGTGACCCACTGAGTCTGGTGTGGCAAAGGTGGTTGTGAATATGCAGACCATTTGCGACATCCTGCAAAAGTCATTAGAGTCTATGGGATAGTGATGTAGGATAAGCTATGCAGCATTTTGCTGGGTCTTCAGGCATCTCGGAACTGTTAAATCAATCCTGGCTGATTGAAGATGAAGACAGTCAGTGCTCAGTGTTGCGAAAGGACCATACGCATGTCAAAAAGAAATGTGTTAATCTTATTTGAGTACCTTCCATTAAGAGCCAAGAGATGTCTGGTCCTTGAATGTTACTGTAGATGAAACTAGACTGACTTACCCTGGTTCAGAATCAAAACAAAATGTAAGAGGTGTCTTCATGGCGGACAGCCATAGAAAGGACCAGACTAACACACAGGCATACTTTGCCAACATAACCAGTAAGCTGAAAGGTGCTTCAAGCAAAAAAGAGGTATAGAAAATGTAGGAAAAACATTTGGGTTTTTACACTTTCCAAGCTGCCATGGCTGCTATTCTTTTTGCGGGGTTTGAACTGGTAAAGTATCTTTTCTGCTCACCTCATACTGTCCCCATTGACTTCCATTTGTTCACAAAAGTGAAAGAAAAGCTGCTTGGTAAAATTTGGAGTTTGCAGATGAAGAGAGAGATTATTTTTCAAAGGTTCTAAAAGCCCTGGAGTACTGCTGAGAAAAGTGCATTGAAGTAGCAAGGCAGTATGTTGAGAATTGTAGAGGAAGTAATGGCTGAAAGTCAGTCTCTCTCATATATTATAGAATATAAACATCATGAACATCCTTCATATATATCTCAGAGCTCGCAGTAGTTGTTCTTCAAATGCTTACATTCTGTACTATATCAAAGAAACTTGAGGAGAAATACTTAATGTGCACACATGTGCTTTCTAAGGTTCTTGGTGTTCTAAATGTACCTCGGGTGGTGATGCAGTACTCCCATACTGCTGAGAAGTCTGTCGTACAACATGTGTGACATTCTGAAGTGTAGGGTAAGTCACTGGGAACCATACAATTGCACTGCATGGCAGATACTAGCATAGGGAAATATACTGACAGCAAGGCCCAAGTAATGCTTGGGCCTCTTTGCATTTTCAGGTTTACATTTCACTGAAAACTTGCATACAAATAGAAGTGCACTTGTTACAATGTGTGGCCAGTACCACATCTGAACACTGTGAAGTGGAGAAATGTTTACAATAAAAACATAAAAAGATTTGAACTCTAACCCAGGACTGAACTTCACCCCAATCAGTAGCTGATTAGAGATGTCGCGAACCTCCGATTTTATAATAATAAATAATTTGTGATATAAATGTTATTTGTCTTGTCTACTTTTTCTCTTGTATTGAGCATAAATGGTAAATTTTAGGCCAGCTTCAGTTACTACTGTAGTGGTACAGTGGTTAGTGTGCTTGCCCACCACACAGTGAGACCCAGGTTCAAATCCAAGCCAATGTGAGTTGGCTTTTATGCTACAAATCCTTAAAGGGAACCTAAACGGAGAAGGATACAGATTTTTCCTTTTAAAATAATACCAGTTGCCTGAATTGCCTGCTGATCCTGTGTCTCTAATACTTTTAGCCACAGCCCCTGAACAAGCATGCAGATCAGGTGCTCTGACTGAAGTCAGACTGAATTAGCTGCATGCTTGTTTCAGGGTGTGATTCAGCCACTATTGCAGTCACAAAGATCAGCGGGACTGCCAGGCAACTGGTATTGTTTACAGGAAACGTCCAGGGAGGGAGGGAGGTGGAAGGAGGGAGGTGGGAGGAGGAGATTCCCAGCCATGGTATGATGTATACTGGTTTTTGAAATAGGATAATTCCCTGGCAGATGAGACCCTCCTCCCTCCGGTAGGAGGGAGGAGGGAATAGGTAGAATGGGAGGAGGGAGGTGGAAGGAGGGAGGTGGAAGGAGGGAGGAGGGAGGTGGGAGGAGACCCACAAGAGGCTAATTAAAATCTCCCTAGCAGAGTGTGTAGCAGCTGTCCCATAACTAATTAGTGTAGGCAGACAACTGAGTCAAATGGTATAAGGACCTTGCTTGGAGGAGGGAGGGTGGGCGGGCTTACAGCAGTGAGACCAGTGTGTTTGGCAATAATGTGTCTGCTGACAGTGATATGGAGGGTCAAAGTTTTGCTCAATAGAGCATAATGGGGCGAATCGAACTTCCGCAAAAGTTCGCCTGAAGCAGGCGAACGCGAACCCCCAAAGTTCGCCTGGAACTGTTTGCAGGCGAAACATTTCGCGACATCTCTATAGCTGATGCCAGTGTCGGACTAGGAGGTGGTAAAGCTGAAGAAATCCACTTGCTGGTCAAGCAACAGTAAACATGAGTTGCTGCATCGTAGTGAAGACTTGCTACAGTTTTCTATTGGGAGTGATAACACAGGGTTTCTGGTGCTTGGCCAGCAGGTGGATTTCCTCAGCTTTTCCACCTCCCAGTCCGGCACTGGCTGATACCCCCTTTCCCATGAGAAATCTTAACCTTTTCTCAAATAGATCATCAGGGAGGTCTGTACAGTTGATATTGTGTTAAAACCTCTTCCATAGTGTGATGTGATGACCAAGGTCCTGACAGTTTGCTGCCTGTGAACCTCGTCGCGTTGTGGGAAATAACAACATTTCCCAACTGCCAAGCAAGCCGTATCTCCCTCTGTGCATAGAACTCTCAGTAAACAAACATTCTGTACAGATCACCTGGCAGAACTAAAGATGTCACCAACAGTGATACATTTCAGAATGTAAATCAGGAAAAGGAAACATTTTAAAATGGGCAATCATTGACTAAATCTATAAATTAATTTTCTAAAAAAGAAGCAATTTTATTAATTGTTATTTTCACTACAGTCCCTCTTCAAATGCCATAAATCTCCTACTCACACTTTTGCTGCTGAGGTAGTGCTTGTGCTAGGATTGTACTTAGCTTTTCCTATGCCCCTCCTTGTGACAACTTTATGGTCTGCCCCTTACCCATGTGACCACACCTTGTCCTCACATTAGTGCAAAGGGCAGGGATAAAGTGCCTGACAGCCTGGTCGTCTTGACTTTCCCCCTATGTGCTGCATTTGATGACATAATCGGACATAACCGTTCACGCATACAGGTGGATGCGGTGGACACTGTGCCTGAGTGGCAGGGCGATCTGGTGGGGGAAGGGGGGGCTCAGTCAAGCTGCTAAAATGCAGCTTTACTGCAAAAAGTGTTTTTGTCAGCGAGTTGAAACCGGTTTTAGGTGAAGGAATGGTTCTTTTGTTAATCATGCATCAGTTCTGCTTGAAGCTAACCTAGTACTACATCAAATACTTGAGAACTGTCTTATAAAATCTGCTATGTGCAGTGTTATTAGCCATTGCTGCATCTCCTATTTTGTTGTGTATTACTCTGCTCGCTATGTTGTTGCACATTCAAATCATTGATGAATGTTTTGTTTTTCTTTTTTTGCAATGTAAAAAGTAGAACATGTTAGCAGGCAGTAAATGTGTGCCTGTATAGGAGCCGTGTTCCTGTCTAGAGCACAGGGGTACTTAGGTGCTGAGGTTTCATCCAAATTTTCCTGACGATTTGTGACCTGGAATAGTATTCAATTTGTCCTGGATGTGCAGTGATTACCTGTTGAGAACAGAGAGCGCTGATCAATGGAGGAGTGACAGGCTGACGGCTGGAGCTGCGGAGCTGCAGTGGAATATGGGCATTCTTTTCTCCCCTGGAATTTATTTTAAAGCCGCACTAGATAAACACGATCAAAATGCTCTTTGGGTGTGCGGATGTCATGTTTGTGCTGACTCCATCTTTATTACATCCTGGCTGTGCGATGGAAATGAAGAGAGCCCTTTAGAAATAGAAAGCAATAGTCCTGCCAGTAAATATGCAGGACAACATCCCTGGAATGAGCGCTCCAGACTTCAGTTACCTGCTTAGCTTGAATCAGAGGATATATCAGAAATCATTTGCTTCTGTTTTGCCGCATTATCATGTTCACATCCTGTAGGAGACAGCAAACCTCACTGTTATTTCTAAAGTGTTTATTTGTCTCCAAGTTTATATTTCTGGGATTTAGTAACCATTTGTAGACCTAGAAAGCCTTTGGTAGCAGTTGGTGTGGAGACAAGCACACTATTAATAGATAAAAAGGAAACCCTAATTATTTTATGGTTAATGTGATTAAATCAGGACTATTAAGTTATGCACATGTGAAACTACAACTTAATGCATGACCATCTGCATAACATAATGAACCACACGACTTGTTTGCACGACCAGTAAGTACACATGCGCTGAACAACTAAACAACCAACTCATTTAAATACTTATTTAAATATTCAAACGACTTGTACACATGTGGCCAACCGGCAGGATAGTTGGTTCGTTGATCCGTTGGTCGCTTGTCTAGTCGTTTGCCACACATACACATGCCCAACCTATCCTGCAACAGACAAGCAGAAAAGTTTGGATGATAGTTGGGCAGAGAAGTTGTACATGTGTAGAAGCCTTTAGAGGCATAGAATCAGCAGGATGCCAGGCAACTGATATTGTTTAAAAGGAAATAAATATGGCAGCCTCCATAGCCTTTAAATAATAATTTTCATTTATTGTGCATGTCATCTCAGGGTAATCTTGCAGAACAGAGGCTGTATGAATGCGCGCCAGCCTACAGGCTAGCGGCGTGTTCTGTTGCTAGGTGGAGAGTTTGACATGTGCACAAGGTTTTATTTAGCAATCAAAATCCCTACATACCCTTGTTAGCTATTTGATTATAATTACTTGGGGATTTGGAGTATGTTACCATTGTCCAGGTTTAGCTTGATTAATACCTTATATCATAGGTTTCAATAATTTTTATTAAAGAATTTCAAAATATATATAAACAGTCACATTTATGACATTAAATGTTTGATAATGCAGTTGACAGTATAAAGTTTACAGTTAAAGTTTACAGTACATAATGAGTAAAGGTACATAAGGTACAATTTACAGTGTAGTAGAATAAAGTAAATTGTATAATATACAATCAACGTATTAGTTACGGTGATATTTAGATGAAGTTGTTGTATATAATGCTTTGATTTATTTCTAATATAATATTGTTCAGAATATAATTCACGTTCTGTTTTGGTGAAATGAGTAGTAACCTATGTCTTTCAGATTTTAGATTAGGTAGTTGAATTTTCAGAGCTTGTACCTTGAACCTAATAATTATTAATTGAGATCTTGAGTTGAACTTGGCTGTCTGAAAAATGGGGGAATGAACCGCCCTACAGAGATTTCAGACAGTCCACTGTTCTGATTGGTGGGAAAGGTAGGTATGGCACAAGTTCGAAAATAGTCTGTTCCAAAGTTGAAGTCTGGAGAGGTTACAAACAGATTTTCAGTGTTGACCTCTGTATGTTCTGGTCAAGAAGATTGTAAAGTATTACTTAATGTCCTAGTATTTATTATGAGTGGTAGTTACTTTGTTGCATCATATTCGTTTGTTTTTGTTTGTATATTGTTAGTAGAAGATACCCTTCTGTCTGGGATAGGGAGTAGTATCCCTATGTTCCCACAAAGAGGGTACCTATATGTTTTAATCTAATCTAATAAAATATCTTAATGTTGGGGATTAATACCTTATATCATAAATGGACATCCTAACAAGATTATTGTGTATCTTCCAAAGAATTCCTTTTAGAAAAACTCTTGTCTGTTGATATGACTGCAGCAGGCAACATTACATAGTTTTTACCTGAAGCAGTTTATCCCCCAGTTTATTGTAAAGCATCTCTGCTGGTAAAACTAGCAGAAAGAATGTATAAAGAAATTGAATAAAAAGAAATGAAATCCCCATTGTTAATCTGCAATCTGAGACTCAGAACCACCTGGCCTAAAATATTATTTCTGGAAAAACCTAACCTGAAATAAAAAAATGGCGCTGCATTAAAGATATTTACTTGTTCAAACTCCAAATGTTTATAACCTTACTTGCCTCCAGGATTGACATTTAGATCCATCTTCACACTAAATAGAGAGTTATGGGCTCAAGTAACACTAATCAAATGAAATTACTCAGATTTGCTTATTTAACCCTAGGTCACTCCACTTCAACAATTTTCAAAAAATTGGTAGGTTGTAAGATAATTCCAAAGTTACCGTAAAGTGGCATAAAACTCTTACATAACATTCAATCAAAATGTGTTTTCCTACTTTTTATTACTGATACAGTTATCGTACTTGCTTTTGTGCACAAGTAATATTGTCTGTTTACAAATTCCCAAAGTACAGTTTATCTGCCTTGAAAGCTGTGGTTGCATTGCATTGCATAGCTGATGTATTTATATATCAAAATACATCTAGTGATCACTTTTCAGCTTTTTCTGCTCCTCCGCTCAGTTTAGGTAGTTTGCTAATGTTTTCTAAATATATAGTATCTGAAATAGGAATCTAAGCAAAATATAATGTTATCACCTCTTTGTATGCAACCAGAAGCTGTGTTTAACTGTTTGAATGCTGTTCTACTATAATTTTTTTTTAAGTGGTAGGAGACTTTATGCTATAAATATTATTTTAGAGCAAAGAGAAAATGCTGAGTTGCATACCACTTTAAAAAGGAATGCCTTGGCATTGCCTCACTGCTGCTAAAACCACACTGTTCAGTACCATCTCATGCGATGTGTGGTGGGTGTCTGCAGCCTGTATATATGTTACTGAATTGGTCACAGTGCTTCTTAAGTTCTCTACAATACCCATCTTGAACTGCCTGTGACAAGGGTTGATAGGTTTTGAATCCCCTCCTGGTTTGTTGTTTGTTTGAACTCTATTTAAAGGACCACTGCAAAACTCTTAAAATTTAGCGGTATAGGTAAACATATACAAATAAGAAGTACTTTTCTTCCAGAGTAAAATGAGCCATAAATTATTTGTCTTCTATTGTGTCTCCTAGTCCAAAACCTGTTGGTTCTGTCAGACTTCTACTACTTACTGTAAGTGACAGCAACATAGAAGAAAAGTAATTTATGGCTCATTTTAGTTTGGAAGAAACGTACTTCTTATTTGTATATGTTGCATATATTTAAAATTTTAAGAGTTTCGCGACAGAGAATACAAAGAGTCACACAGAGTAATTTACGAAAGGTTTTCTGTATTTTGAAGGACACAGGCCTATGTAATGACAGAGTTACTTTTCTCTTGTATTGGTCCTTCTGCCTGTTAAATAAGTCAGGTGCTTCCAGCAGCTCATGCAGTTCTTGTGGCAGCTGTTTTGACTCACTTAGTGACCTATTTATAAAGGGGCATCACTGAAAGCTTTTCAATCTCTGCGTTTCTCTGCACATATTTGTAATGTTAAAGGGAAGGTTCAGGGAGGGTGGGTAAAAAATAAAAATCAATTTCCACTTACCTGGGGCTTCCTCCAGCCCGTGGCAGGCAGGAGGTGCCCTCGCCGCCGCTCCGCAGGCTCCCGGTGGTCTCCGGTGGCCGACCCGACCTGGCCAGGCCGGCTGCCAGGTCGGGCTCTTCTGCTCTCCAAGGCCCGGAACTTCTGCGTCCCACGCCGGCGCGCTGACGTCATCGGATGTCCTCCGGGCTCTACTGCGCAGGCGCAGAACTACTGCGTGCGCAGTAGAGCCCGGAGGACATCCGATGACGTAAGCGCGCCGGCGTGGGACGCAGAAGTTCCGGGCCTTGGAGAGCAGAAGAGCCCGACCTGGCAGCCGGCCTGGCCAGGTCGGGTCGGCCACCGGAGACCACCGGGAGCCTGCGGAGCGGCGGCGAGGGCACCTCCTGCCTGCCACGGGCTGGAGGAAGCCCCAGGTAAGTGGAAATTGATTTTTATTTTTTACCCACCCTCCCTGAACCTTCCCTTTAAGTTTAAAAATGCGAACTGCAAAATAATAACTTTAGCACAAATAATATACTTCTAATATATATATATTATACTTCTGGAGATATGAATAATATACTGGTAATAATGCAATATGAGTTCAGACTTATAATGTGTTCAAGCCCAAATGTCAGTACTCAAAAATATATACCCAAGCTTTCCAACCCAGTGCAAATAAATATTGAAAGACCCAGTTCACTATCCCAGATTTTTTATTGCTTTTAAATTTGGGTAGGGAGCTACGTTATTACTCACACAATTTTTCATATTTGATGCAGCTGTTCAGAGAAATTCCCTTTGAAATAGTCAGCCCCATGGCTGAGAGATCTGTGTATAAACTATAGAACTACCAGCATAGTGAGAGTTACTTCCTCTGCACAGAGCAGATCACCTGACCACACCTACCTTCTCCCTCTGCGCTCTTCTGTGGAGCACAGGGAGCAGGTGAGTATGGTCTGCTTTGTCCTCACAGGGACACACTGACTGTTCTCCCCTCCAACGTTCTCCCTGTCTACCTCCTGTGAATGATAATGGGATAGGGGAGTACCTTGGACAGGTCACAAACTGCTTCCCATCACCATCAGTGTATCAGTTTTGTAAACTCAGCAAGTCATGTACTAAAAAATAATGTGAAAATGATTTATGTGCGATAGACAAACCTTTAATCACTGTGGATTATGACATATTCTAAACAATAAGCATACAAAAAAAATAAGCCTAAACTATCGTCTTTTTTTTTTTTTTTTTTTTTAGTTTTAACCCCTAAAATACAAGTGATATGTTAAATTGCCTGTACCCACTCTGGGTGCCTTTTTCTATAATTTTCAACCCAACATGGCCGGAGTGTGCAAAGCCAGTACTTGTAATACCATAGCATTGCTCTTTCACCGATCAAGGCTTTCCTCCTTCAGCCGAACTACTGTTGGATTAATGGTGTTATTAATGCAAAGCTGGGTTATATCACTGCCAGACACAGCAGGCTTATGCTGGGATTACACCATACAATTTTCTGTTAGATTTTTCTTTTATGCCGGGCATACACGGCGCGTTTTATGCGCCGGATCGAGCCAGCGGCTCGATGCCGGCGCATCTCTGCTTGTCCCCGCGTGCGCGCGGATCGATTGCCGCTCGCCCCCGCCGGCGCTTCCTTATCAGCGCTCGATTCCCTGTCATTGTCCGCAGGCGGAAATCGAGCGGGAGGGGGTCGAGCGGCATGATCGGGCCAGCTGAATCTGGCCGGATCAGCTGGTCGATACACGGTACAGAAACGTACCGTGTATCTCCAGCATTAGATTCTCTAAATTCAACATGTTGGAAATGTATCTATCTTACCATCTATCTGCCAAGCAATTAGGCATTGTTCTACTCAGCAGGAGATGACCAGAAGACAATGCACCAGAGATACTGACCATTTTCTACAGAAAATAATCTAATTATGCATTCTAACAGAAAATCGAACAGAAAAATCTAACAGAAAATTGTATGGTGTAATCCCAGCATGAAGCCGCATCTACCCGCGTACTCGTTCCCCGCGATGGCAGGGAATCAAGCGGAAGATAAGCGGCGCCGGCGGGTTCGAGCGGGGAATAGAATACGGCGAGCGGGGACGCGGCGGGGACGCGGAAGAGGCGATCCGGCGGCTAATCGAGCCACCGGATCGCAGCCTCATCTACCCGTGTAGATGAGGCTTTACAGTCATGAAGCAATCAGATAATTAATTAATGCTGGTTTACTGGTCATGTGATTGCACATTCTTCTCTTAAAAATGCATTTTGAGGATTATTGCAAACTTTTAATTATTGGCTGCACTGGCGTGGGGATGGGAACTCAGACATTTCTTTCCTTGTTGCGCCCACTTTTAAACATTCATTGCATTAAGCATTTAAACAGAACAACACAGCTAATACATTTTATATCTTTCTTGTCCTCCTAAATTTGTGATCCACAACAGTTTGATGTTCCAGAAACTCCTTTTTTAAGTATTGTTCCAACTCATGCTACAGTGGGATGCGAAAGTTTGGGCAACATTGGTAATCATCATGATTTTCCTGTATAAATGGTTGGTTGTTACAATAAAAAATATCAGTTACATATATCATATAGGAGACACACACAGTCATATTTGAGAAGTGAAATAAAGTTTATTGGATTTACAGAAAGTGTGCAATAATTGTTTGAATAAAATTAGGCAGGTGCATATATTTGGGCACCACAAAAAAGAAATCAAATGAATATTTAGTAGATCCTCCTTTTGCAGAAAATACAGCCTCTAAACTCTTCCTGTAAGTTCCATTGAGAGTCTGGATTCTGGTTGAAGGTATTTTGGACCATTCCTGTTTACAAAACATCTCTAGTTCATTCAGGTTTGATGGCTTCCTAGCATGGACAGCTCTTTTGCATCCCACAGTATTTGAATGAAGCTAAAAGAATACCAAATAAAAAGAGTGACTAATTGGCTGATCCAAGGATTAGTCTTCAAATACAACTAAATGGCTGGGTTCTGCCTGGAAGAAATTGCTTAAAAGAAACCTTTACGCCATTGGCTTCTTTGCCATCCTCCCAGGCTACCTCAGTCCTCTGCTGGCCATCCAGGTGCATCTTCCAGTTGGCACCTGTCGCCATGTACTGCGTATGTCCATCCGCGCGACCCCATTGTGCTCCCAGCAGGATAGGCCTGGGAAGACAGTGAGGGAGCCAATGGCCTGAAGTGGGCTGGAGGAAGCTCCAGGTACGTATAAATGTTTTCTTTTTTCTGTCTCAGGTACGTTTTCAATAAATGATAACTCTATTGTCTTCTGAATTGGGAATCGAACAATTTGTTTCTCTAGTTTTCCTTCTGACTGATTCAAATAGAATGAGTCAGACAGATATCTAGAGAGAAAGCATTAAATAGGAACTTCAGCCTAAACAAACATACTTTCATTAAGTTATATTAGTTATGTTAACTAAAATAGATAGGTAATATAATCTCTTACCCACCCTGTTTTAAAAGAACAGGCAAATGTTTGTGATTTCATGGGGGAGCCATCTTTTTGGTTGAAAGGAGGTGACAGGAAGCATGAGACACAGTTCCAACTGTCCTGTGTGCTGATCACCCCTCCCAGTTGCTAGGCAACGTGAACAACAGCATAGGAAATCCCATCATGCTTTGCACAGCATCAGGAAAAAAAAGTGTGAGAGAACGCGGAAAAGCCGCTGCATGTGCTGCTGAGGAGGCAGCTGATTCCGCGTCCAATGCGGCGGTTTGCACGTGGAAGCGTGCATCTGGTAACAGGGCAGAACGTGGAAAAGCCGCCGCATGTAACAACAGTAAGGTGGCTGGTTCCGCGTCCAGTGCGGCGGTTTGCACGCGGCAGCGTGTGTCTGGTGTGGCTGAGTCTGTTAGTGCACACAGGCTTAGGAATACGCGCGCGTGCGCGCTCAGAGGCAGAACTCTTATACTGGGCAAGGAGAGGTCAGCTGATCACACTGATCAGCTGACTCCAGAGCAGTACTCTATTGGATGATCATTAGGGGTGGTGCCCGAGAGCACTACTCCATATATAGTTACTGCTGGCCAGTCTCAAGTTGTCTGCCGTTGCGAACACTACGTGGAAGCACTCAGACCTTAGTCAGATCCAACAGTGTGTTTGAACCAGGTGGACCTGGGAATTCACACTGAGCCAGATTACCTGTATTGTTGTTCTGTTTATGCTTAGACTAGTTCCAGGGTGTAGAGACCACGGACCTCACACCCAGACTAGGGAACTTGCATTATCATTTGTGTTATACTCCAGACTAGTTCCAGGATGCTGAGACCACGGACCTCGCACCCAAGACTAGGGAACTGTATTATCATTTGTGTTATACTCCAGACTAGTTCCAGGGTGCTGAGACCACGGACCTCGCACCCAAGACTAGGGAACTGTATTATCATTTGTGTTATACTCCAGACTAGTTCCAGGGTGCTGAGACCACGGACCTTGCACCCAAGACTAGGGAACTTGTGCGATCATTCTGTTATTCATCAGACTAGTTCCAGGGTGTAGAGATCAAGGACCTCACACCCAGACTAGGCATTGTTTGATATCTGTTTTGACTTATTGCTTTCCTGACCACTCCTCTGTCCTCTGATTCAGTACCTTGCATATCTGATACTCTGTTGCCAAACCCTGCTAGCCTTGGATACCGAATCAGCCTTCTGTCTATGTACTTTATCTGACCGTGTGTTGACGACCTGGCTTGCCCGACCTCGAGAGCTCAGAATCAGAATCATCTTTATTATCGCCAAGCACACCAAGTGGTGTACCCGGAATTGCTTGTGGTTCACATGGCAAGAGTAAATCAGGAATATAACAACACATGTTTGCGAACAGAGCGAGGGCAAGCAGGACATACATACATTTAAAGCATATTAGTTTCAGTTCAATTCAATTAGAGTCCTGGGGGTTGGGGGACTGGAGTTGCTGCTGTGGAAGTCCATGTTTCAGTCAGAGTTTACAGCTGAGAGGAGGGGATGCCTGGGGCTAGAGTGACCCCTGAATGTAGGCCTGGGGGGGGGGGGGAGTTTTGAGTCCAGTGAGTTCAACAAGAGAACTGCTTGGGGGAAGAAGGTGTTCATGCGCCTAGTGGTCTTGGCAGGGATGGATCTGAGACAGCGTCCCAGTGGAAGGGTCTCAAAGTATCGTCTGCCCGGGTGGGAGGGGTCGAGTAAGATTTTGGAGGCTCTTGTCTTCATTCTCATGGAGTAGAGGAGATCTAGCGAGGGCAGTTGGGCGCCAATGATCTTTTCTGCTGTTTTTATCACTCTGTGGAGTTTATACTTGTCTTTGGCGGTTGCTCCTGCATACCAGACTATGATGGAGCAGCAGAGGATGGATTCGATGGTCGCGGAGTAAAAGCTGGTGAGCAGATCCCGTGACATTCCGAATTTTTTCAGTTGGCGTAGGAAGAAAAGCCGCTGTTGAGCTTTCTTCTGGGTTCTGGTGGTGTTCTGCTCCCATTTGAGGTCGCTTGTTAGGGTTGAGCCTAGGAACCGTACGCTTTGGACTCTGGAGACCTCGGACCCATCGATGTACACAGGTAGGGGGGCCGGAGGGAGTTTCCGGAAGTCCACGATAAGTTCCACAGTCTTTGCCGCATTGAGAACAAGATTGTTGTCCTTGCACCAGTTACAGATCCTCGCAACTTCGTTTCGGTAATTGTCCTCCCCGTTTCTGTCGATGAGGCCGATAATCGTGGTATCATCTGCAAATTTGATAAGTTTGACGGAGTCTGAGGCCGAGGTGCAGTTGTTCATGTACAGAGAGAACAGGAGAGGGGACAGCACGCAGCCCTGCGGAGCTCCGATGTTGGTGGTTCTTTCACTGGAGATGCGACTGCCAAGCTTGACCCGTTGAGTTCTGTTGGAGAGAAAGTCCTTTACCCACCTGCAGAGGAGGGAATCTGCCCCAAGATGCGCAAGGTTGTTTATCCGGACAGATGGTGTTAAAGGCTGAGCTGAAGTCCAGGAAGAGGACTCTAGCATAGGCCCCTGGGCTGTCGAAGTGTTCCGAGATGTATGCCAGGCTGACATTGATGGCATCGTCAACTGATCGGTTTTCCCTGTAGGCAAACTGGAGTGGTTCGAGGAGGGAGCTGGTGGAGTGCTTCAGGTGGGCCAGCACTAGCCTCTCGAATACTTTCATGGTGATGGGGGTCAGGGCCACGGGTCTGAAGTTGTTGAGTTCCGTGTTCCCTGGTTTTTTGGGGACTGGGATGATTGTGGACCTTTTGAAGCAGGAGGGGACCTTTCCTTCTGATAAGGATCTGTTGTAGAGGGAGGTGAGGATGGGAGCTAGTTGGATTGCGCAGGTTCTCAGGCAGAGTGAGGACACCCCATCCGGGCCCGAGGCTTTCCTGGGATTGAGTCTGTGGAGGTGTCGTAGCACATCCTCTTCCTGTACTGCGGTCAGAGTGGGGATTTCGCTGGCCCCTGGGGGGCCCTGTGCGTCCTCTGTTGCGGATGCCGTGAAGTCTGGAGCTGACTGGGATGCTGGGGCCACAGGCTGCTTGGATTGGAGATCAAACCTACAGTAGAACTCGTTTAGTTCCTCCGCCAGTTGTGAGCTGGGAGCTGCTTGGTGGAGGGGAGGTTTGAAGTTCGTTGCCGCCTTGAGACCCTTCCAGACTTCCCGCGAGTTGTTGGACTTTAGAGTAGGTCCTTTTTGCTGCTTTCAGTTCTCTGTTCAGGGTATTCCTGGCTTCCCTGTACTCTTCTGGAGTGCCCGACTTGTGTGCCTCCTCCTTGATCTTCCGGAGACGTCGTAGGTTGCTGTTGAACCAGGGCTTATCGTTTGGGAAGACTTTGAAGGTTTTGGTTGGGATGCATGCGTCCTCGCAGAAGCGGACGTAGGAGAGGATGTTTTCAGACCATTCCTCCAAGGTGGGTGCCTACAGGGTCAGCCAGTCGGTGCATTCCAGGCATGCCTGCAGCCTCAGTTTTGCATCCTCGGACCACTTTTTAACAGTTCTAGTGATGGGCTTTGTCGTCTCAATCTGCCTTCTGTAAGTGGGGATCAGGTGGATCACGCAGTGGTCTGAGTTCCCTAGGGGAGCGCCTCGAGAGGCCTTGTAGGCGTTTCTGAGGGCCGAGTAGCATTTGTCCAGGGTGTTGTGGTTCCTGGTGGGGCAGGTGATGTGCTGCTGGAAGTGGGGCAGTTCCTGTCGCAGGTTTGCGCTGTTGAAGTCCCCTAGGGTGATGATGAGGGCCTCAGGGAAAGCAGTTTCCCACCCCGAGATATAGTCGCTCAGTGTTCTCAGGGCATTCCTGGTGTCAGAGTCCGGTGGGATGTAGACTCCTACAAGGATGAGGGAGGAGAACTCCCTAGGTGAGTACCTGTGCCTACAGTTGATGGCTAGGAGTTCAGCGTCAGGGAAGCAGAACTTGCTGAGGAGTGAGATGTTGGTGCACCAGTCGGAGTTAATGTAGAAGCATATGCCGCCTCCTCTCGTTTTCCCGGAGAGGTCACGATCCCGGTCTGCTCGGAAGAGGAGGTAGCCTGGCATCTGTACAGCGTTGTCCAGGACGTTTCCGTTGAGCCAGGTCTCCGTGAAGCAGAGCACGGGGGTGTTCTTGCTCAGCGAGGGTTTGCGGGCGAGCAGTAGGAGCATTCATGCTATCTCCCCCATTAAGAGATAGTCTCCAGATCAGATAGTGACATCCACCTTCAGGTGTCACTCACCTTCTGGTCCTTCCTACCTCCAGCCTGACTCCACCCCTTGGAGAGTCTCAGGCTGCTGGAAGGTTTCTGTGTCCTCAAGAGCAGTATTCCTTTACTGCCTTTGATCATCTGCTCAGCAGGTGCATTACTCAAAGTATTACTGTTACTCCAAACACTCACATACCATAGGTGTCCAGAGGCTAGCAATATATCTATCAGATCAGGTATATATCTGCATTCTTGGTGATACTGCAGATCACCAATAATCAGATTCTCTCTGCGTGCTGACACCAATCGTTACAAAAAGCCTGGGCAGTTTTCTTTGATGGGTGGGGCTTAGCTAAAAATGCAGCTAACTTCCTTGGCGGTCTGATTCTTTCCAGATTTTAGGGTCTAAAAGCGGTGCAATTTTTTTTCACTCTTTCAGACCCTAAAACCTGAAAAAAATCATTCTGGCAGGGAGATCTGCAGCAAAATAAAAAAAAAAATTACCTTCCTGGGCTCCTGGGCTGCAGTTTTCTCTTTGCCCACAAGATGGCGCTAATATACATATAAACAAACTTCTCTATATTTCTCTAATATAGAGAAGTTCGTTTTCAATGTTAGCCCCGCCCCCGATGACGTCACGCTGCCACTACCGCTCTGCTGCCACCACCACGGCTGCGCTGCTCCAACTGGCTGCCGGGTCCCCGGAAGAATAGCGGGGACATGGGGGATCCCGGCGGCCAGGGAAAGACCCCACACTGCCGGGGAGAGAGGCTGGAGTCCCGCTGCGCAGCGAGATCGCGCGCGGGACTCCACAACTACAGGTAAAGCTCTGCAATGCCTACCCCGACCTGAGCTCGGGATCACCGATAGCAGCTGCTTTTTTCTACCCCGAGCTCAGGTCGGGAAAACCGGCAAGGAGGTTAAAATGATGCTTTGGTAAGAAACACAAAGTTCTGACGCTGTGAAACTGTTAAAGAAACACCAAGCCTTTTCAGTTCTGCTGAGTAGATTTTTAGTCCGGAGGTTCACTTTAAAGACATTTAAACATTTCCAGCTGATACTTGCAGTAGGGGGGAAATGGTTTAAAAGATATACATTACAAATAGCTTTCCTGTGTCGCACCTATTTCAATGACAAAATTCATGGCGTTCTCTTTTAACAACATTAATAAGTGCTCTGTATCTGTCACAGAGACCCCTGTATCTTATAGTGATACCACTTTAAGAGGCAGCTTCCTCGTGGATGTCTGTCAAAAATAAAAAAAAATCTTCTTGAATGTATAGAATAATAGAAAATCCTAAAAGCATTCCAAGGAACTGAAGAATAAAGAAGCATCAATCTTGTGCTGTGATGAATGAGTCCAGCTAAGGAGAGATCCCATTCATTTCATACCAGCTGTGACCATTGAGCACTCCTTTACACTGAATTAGGTGTTCCATGTTGATCTCACATCAGCTCATGGATTTATATGACTCACTGAAAGCAGAAGAGGGACATGAAAACACTTCTATCCGACCCTGGAAGCAGTATCTTATGTTCCCATCTATGAACAACAAATTATTGTAAATATATATTATATATATATAATATAAATTATTGTTGAAATGAAATGTGACCCAACCTAGTTGTATCCATTCATTGGGTTTCCTTTGTGTTATTTTAGATTTACCTGTTACAGGAAGATAAAAAAACAACTACTAAAAAGTGTTTCATTGGTCCACCTTCAAGCTAAATAAACCAAAATGCCACGCAAAATGCCAGTGTATGTCAATTACATCAAAGGACACCTGAAGGGGTGGAATATGGAGGCTGTCATATTTATTTCCTTTTAAACAATACCAGTTGCCTGGCTGTCCTGCTCATTCATGCATCAGTAGTGTCTAAATCACACACCTGAAACAAGCATGCAGCTAGTCTTGTCAGTTTTTTTGTCAGAAACCTCTGATCTGCATGCTTGTCTATGGCAGGACAGGACAGCCAGGCAATGTGCATTGTTTAAAAGGAAATACATATGGCAGCCTCCATATCCCTCTCAGGTCAGTTGCTCTTTAATGTATAGCAAGCTTGAGGAGTGATTTGTATAACTCAGTATCCTTCCTCAGAGATTGTGTAGGCGGACCTTTGACTTCAGTTTAGCTGTCATTTTACCATTTGTTTCAGTTTAGATATTGGCCTCAATTCACTAAGATCATGCTGGAGATAATAAGACAAGAGGAAACTTAACACCACACATCGATTTTGCCTTATTAAGGTGTAGAGAGTTTTCACAGTGAGAGTGTTATCTTACCGTATCATTTCTGTCCTTTATGCTGGGTACACACGATGCGATTTCCCGCTCGATCCGCAGGACCTATTGATTATTTCCGACATGTTCGATCGGGTTTCGATCGATACAGCCGTTGATTTTGCATACTTAATCGATACTTAATCGGCAATAATCGATCGATCCCGCGTGTGTACCCAGCATAAGTTACCTCTTCTGTAGTTATTTTCACATGCAGTTAATTAACAGCCTGTCTTTAACTTTAGAATTCTGTAGTTATATTTAAGGATTTAAATGTTAACTTTAGAGATCTCTCCTTAACTTAAAGTGTACCAGAGCTGACAAAAACAAAAAGATTTATACATACCTGGGGCTTCCTCCAGCCTCATCTGCTTGGATCGCTCCCACGCCGCTGTCCTCCCATGTCTGCAGCTCCGGTACCGGGTCCCCGCACTTCCGTCAGTCGGAGCCAGTCTGGCGTAAGAGAAGTACGCCCTCTAGCTGCTGGAGAGATACGCAAAGAGCGCACTTCTCCTGCGTAGACTGGCTCCGACTGACGGAAGTGCGGGGACCCGGTACCGGAGCTGCAGACATCGGAGGATGGCAGTATGGGAACGATTCAAGCGGATGGGGCTGGAAGAAGCCCCAGGTATGTATAAATCTTTTTCTTTTTGTGAGCTCTGGTTTCCTTTAACCACTTCGCCATATCTGGACGCATATATCCGTCCAGATAGGCAGTGGTGCTGCAGCCGTGTGGTGTGCGCGATCGGGTGCGCGCCCGCGCGCGCCCCCACTGCCTCCCGCTGCCCCCCCGATCAGTGAATGGGAATATAATTCCCATTCACCGATCCAAGTCCCCGGCAGAAATACCGACGCTTTTTCATCAGAGAGCGTGGTATTTCTGCCCCCAGGAAACAACTTCTCTTCATTTTAGTTCCTAGATGCGACATCGTTCGCATCTAGGTATTTTTTGAATGTGGCCATCTTGTGGCCAAATAGTAAACTGCACCCACATACCTGTATTGAATAAAAAATACATTATATTACATCTAAAATTGGCTATTTACCTCCCAAACTAAAATTACCCAAATACATTTTTGTATTAAAAAAATAATTAAAAAAATTACAATTAAAAAAAAAAAAACTACATAAATAGTTACCTAAGGGTCTGAACTTTTTAAATATACATGTCAAGAGAGTATCTTATTACATTTTTTAAAATTATAAGCTTGTAAATAGTGATGGACGCAAATTGAAAAAATGCACCTTTATTTCTAAATAAAATATCGGCGCCATAAATTGTGATAGGGACGTAATTTAAATGGTGTAATAAGCGGGACAAATGGGCACATAAAATGCATGGGTTTTAATTACTGTAGCATGTATTAATTTTAAACTATAATGGCCAAAAACTGAGAAATAATGATTTTTTTCCATTTCTATCTTAATCTTCCTGTTAAAATGTATTTACAGTAAAGTGGCTCTTAGCAAAATGTACTACCTAAAGAAAGCCTAATTAGTGGCGGAAAAAACGAGATATAGATCAATTAATTTTGATAAGTAGCGATAAAGTTATTAGCGAATGAATGGGAGGTGAACATTGCTCGGATGCATAAGATTTTCGAAGCTGTAGGCTGAAGTGGTTAAAGACAGAAGAGTTAAGTTTACTACATGCCTCATCACCATGGTGATAACACTAGAAACAGCTCAGAAACGTTATTAAATACAGGAGATAAGCTTAGTGAATTGAGGCCATTGACTGCAAGTCATTTGCAGTTTGAAGTTGTTTGCTCGCTTTTTCCAAGTGTATAAAAATGGTTTTCTTCAGTTTGAACACAGGTTGAAGTCCTGAACACAAAAGTCTTTATACACAGGCCTGTGGTACCACAAATATTCCAGATAGTCAGATACAGCAACTCTTATCTCATAAGTGAGGACACTATCAGCCAAGGAATACTGGGTAAAAAATTAATTGGACGGGTTTTAAAACCTTGAACATTCTCTATTGTTCTCCTCTGTTTATTCTTTTCAAATCCATCCTTCTACAGTAATCATAATTGCTCATTTATGCGAATAGCTTCTGTTTCAAGTACTGCAAGAGTTAAAGGGATTGTGTGTCTGGAAACATCTTTAAAAAGATAAGATCCATGGATTTCTAGGCAGTAGAGCTGTAAGAGAGCATCGCATTGCAAAAGGCTATTCCTGTTGTGATGAGCTGTTTCACACCGGGGCACTTTTCAGCAATGTTTCAGCGCCTAGCTGATCGCCAAATGAGAATTGCAAACCACAATCACTGGGAGAATCATCCAAAATCGCACTACAAAATCAAAATCGCCTTGCCATTCCATTTTGCAATCCAAGTGTCAATCTAGCCTGTTTATAGAGGTAGTATAAAGCTGTCCCTAACCCTTTCCACTCTGAGTTTTTTCCTAAAGGGTGTCGTTTCTGCTCTGAGTTTTTTTTTACCAGAAATACACTCTCCCTCTTACTCTCTCTCCTATTTTAACATGGAACATAACATAGTAACATGGTATATCTTATTTTAAAGAACACATTATAACGTTTAATTTAATACCTTATTTGGACAGTTTGGCATCTTCTATTGGCTGGTAGCACAGAAGAAAGCCAAGGTATGGTAAATTTTACAGCAATTTCCTGGGTGTAATCCTGGCTTGCGTGAGCAAGTTTCGCAATAATAGGTGGTTAGAGAGGAAAACAACAGAATCCCAATTGTGGTAACCTACAACCCAACATTAAAGACACTGAGGAAGATATCAAAAGCCCTACAACCAATACTCCATAAAGACAAACGCCTGAAGGATGTTTTTCCTGATTTACCACTGCTTGCTTTCAGACAACCTCCCAATTTGAGACAAATGATTATCAGAAGTGCATTATCTACACCAGATACTCCAGGCACATTACCCTGCAATAACACAAGGTGTGAGACCTGCCCTTATATCTTGAGAACAAGTCAAATACAAATACCAAACTCACAGAAATATCATCAAATACAAGACCAATTTTCCTGCGAGTCATCCAATGTTGTATACATGATACGCTGCATGAAATGCCCCTCAAGAGGAATCTATATAGGAGAAACAGGACAAAAACTGCGCACAAGAATGAACCATCACTGCTTTAAAATTAATGAGGGTAAAATGGACACACCAGTGGGCCAACACTTCTGTGAACCAGGACACAGCATGCAAGATCTAAAAGTACTTGTTCTTAAGGGTAACTTCAAAAATGATCAATCAAGAAAAGTTTCTGAGTACAAATTTATGAAAATGTTCAAGACATTAACAGAAGGTTTAAATTGTGGAACAGGATTCATGACACCTTATGTAACATGATTGATTTGGCTTCATGATCTTCAGAAACCTGCTGGATTTCATGTATGGTTGCACTAACTCACTGGCTCCAGCCTGCTGATCACCTGACACCTAACGGATAAACAGTAACCAACACAACTGTCATCTTCGTGTTTACCATTTATCTGCATCAGTGTTTTACTTCAGCTTACATCTGGAAATATGCCTGAAGAAGGGGACTAGATCCCAGAAAGCTTGCATCATTTAACTCTATTAGTTAGCCATTAAAAGGTATTATTTCTTACAAAACGTTGTTGTTTTTCTACCTATATCATAATATAAAAATTGTTATCTTACATCCAAAATCATTATCATACATTTTCTTTGTGTGACTGAATCTAGATCTGAATTTTACTGAACCTGTCTTACTTAGGTTTGTCACTAAAGTACTAATCTAATTTAAAATAATGTGTGTCGAAGACTGAGTACATTTTAAAAAATGTTGGCAATTGCATTAAGTGCAACAGAAGCATATTAGATTTCACTAGATTAAGACTCCCCTAGCGGATAAACACTCATCCTCCAACTCCAATGAGCTAAACAACAATCGGTCTATTTCTGGCACATGGAAGCAGCAACGTCTAAGTTTAGTATGCCAGGTTTATTTATCACTGCTCATATTCTTTTCTGCTGAGATAAATGTGTTAATACAGGTTAATTCATAGGGAAAAAAATTCATTTAAATATCAGCTTTAGCGTCTAAATATGGCCATGCACAAATAAATTTACATTGGTCCAATCACATGCTCTACGTGTCAATTTTGATTGGCTCAATTCCAAGCTGCATATCATTTATTTACATCCTTACTTACCATAAAGAATTATTTGCATCTCATGTGCCATCTCTATTGATGAAGACCATCTGGAAATGTATGTGCGACCAGCCTTAAATGTTCTTTCAGCTGTCACGCCTTTACCTTTATTAAAGTAATTAGAATAGGCTATCCTAGTTAGTAGACATCACTGGTTGTCAAGTGCAACTACAGTGCACATGTTAAGGCAGAACGCTTTGAATTAGGATGACACCATTTACTGGCTAACTCTGGGTGCTTCAAGTCCTACCCCACAGAGCCACAATAAACCATGCCATGCACCAATGAGGATCAGCCATTTCGAAACAGTCTGTATGCATTTTGGATTATTGTGGATCTATACAATTAACAAGCGGACACATCAATGCATTCCAGCGGTTCTGGGGGTGTGGTTAGCTTACAGGGATAACAAAGGATGATTTGCATATTCAGCAGTGATGCATAGTGGGAGACATCAAATGCTCACTCCAATATGAATAATCTCAAATACCTCCTGTTTTCAGAAGGCAAACTTTTGTTTTGCATAACATTTTAGTAAGAGGGCTATTTGGTCCTTTACACAATCATAGGAGTTCTGGTTCTCCATGAGCTTGCTGGATAATCTGTATCTCTGGCTAACTTGATGATTGAAAGCTTAAGCTTTAATTATAAAGTGACACCTTTTTAGATTCCTTACTGTGTGGAAACTAATTTCGAGTTTGAAGAAAGTATTACTGTATCCTGAAGTCTGATGATTTGCATCCTTTAATGTTAGCCAATAAATTGTATCATCCTAATTTAAAACTTTTGCCTTACTGATGGCTAATGTGGTACAATACTAATGCTACGTACACACATGCGACAATGATTGTTCGTTGAGAACGACGAACGAACTTTTAATTGATGAAAGAACGACCTAAGTAAAGTTAGTTTTAAAATGTGTGTAACGATCTGATCGTTAGAAGGAACGTTACATCAAGTAAAAGTAACTATTGCGCCTGCGCATAAAAATGAAAAGTTTCATGGAGAAATAGTGAAATGCGCATGTCAAGCCTAGTACGAACGATCGTTTCCAACGATGTACTACTTTTGCAAATGATCGTCGTTGGGAAAAATCCGCCAAGCTAGATCATTAGTTTTGAACGATCTAGCTCGTCCGTCGTTAAACTTAATGGTCGTTGGCTGCTTTTTTTTCAAACGATCGTCGTTTGAAAGGATCGGGGAACGATCGTTTCAAACGACTATAGTCGCATGTGTGTACGCACCTTTACAGTATTAAAAAAAGTCCAAACTCAGTATACTCATAATCAACCGTTCATCACACAACTAGTAACACCTACTTGAGTAATTTATTTAGGCCCGGTAAACATTAGCGTTAGCGGACCGCTCTGCTTAGCGGAACGGATCCGGACAAAAATGCTGCAGCATTGGGGCAATGGAAAACGGAACGTTTCTTCACACTAGTGAAGAAAAGGACCGCTCCACGGGGGATGGGGGCATGGGCCAACGCAAATCTAGCGACGGGAGGGTGCAACAGCCAGGTGGGTCAGGGAAGGGTTTATACATACCAAATCATCTGTAGCAGCCGGCGGTAGAGGCTTCCATCTTCTAGTCACAGGACGCGCTGAGTAGTCACAGCGGAAGAAGAGGAAGCTTGTACCGCCGGCTGCTATGAAAGATTAGGTATGTATTGCCGAGTGAAAACGGATCCGATCGATCATTGATCAGATCCGTTTTCACTATGTGAACCGGGCGGCAGACAGAGCCATCCGGATCCGGTGAAGCGGAGACTGGATCCGCTCACCGGATTCCTCAGAACGCAGATGTGAACCGGGCCTGTAATAGGGTCAGTGCACACCAAAAAGTGCTAGCGTAATCGCAAACGTTCAGCGCTTTTTGAAGTGATTTTTGAGATCTATTCTAGGCATGTGCCTAGCGATTTTCTAATCATGCCTAGCGATTTTTAGAGTGTTTTTGTGAAGGGTTTTTTATTTTTTGTTACATTAGGGCTGGAACTGAACAGCTTCTGTAACAAAAGCGCTTGGAAATTCGCTCTGTTCTAGCGCTTTTCAGAGCGATTTTCCACTTTCCTATACTTAACATTGAGGCTGAATCGCCTCAGAAATGTGCATAAATGCTGCAGGTTCCTCGTTTGTGTTTGCGATAAAATCACATCGCTCTGGTGTGATCCATCCCATTCAAATACATTAGCCAAGCGCTTTTTAAAGGACCAGTGTTTGTAAAAGCGCTCAGAAGCTCTCTTGGGGCTTGATTCACAAAACCGTGATAACTGTTATCACGGTCGCGCTAGCGTTGTAGAGCGCGTAACGGTTTTCGTGCTCAAACACAAATTTGCACGCGAAATTACGTTTGCGCGCAAAAATGTTACGAGCTTTGTAGCTTGCGCGACCGTAATAAGAGTTATCACGGATTTGTGAATCAAGCCTCGGTGTGCACCAGCCCATATTTGAAAATCTGACCAGTTATGGCCCGTACTCACGGGCTGCAGAAGTGGCCTGTCGCCAGCACACGTGAGCGTGTGGGCGACAGGCCGGCGACAGCTCCTCGCCAGGTCCCTCCGCGTACACACGCGGAAGAGGGACCAGCGGCAAGACGGAAGCTGTCGCCGACGTTCCTCCTCCCCCCGCCGGAAGCTCCATTTACCACAATGGAGGTTGCTGTCGCTAGTCCGCGTACTCACACGGACTAGCGACAGTTGCGGGGGAGGTGCGGCGGCGACTGTCGCCGTGCGATTGAAACTTTCAATCGCATGGCGACATGAGCGACGGGCGACAGTTCGGGGTGCGCGCGCGTGCGACGGCCCATACTCACGGGCGACCTGTCGCCGCAACACGCGCGCGCCGCGTGTTGAGGCGACAAAAGTCCCTCGTGAGTATGGGCCATTATCTTATGGGTAATTAGGTTTCTTCTATTTTGGTCCCTTTAATAAAGGACAATAATGTACAGGACCACTTTAAGCATTCCATTACATACGCTTCCTAAGCATGCAATATTTAAAGCTACACTGAGCACCTTATTTGTGTATGCAGCTTGCTTTTTCATAACCTGGTTTTTACATATTGTTTCAATGTTTTAGTCTTTCTCAGATTTAAATGTGTTACCAAATGTTTAACTGCTGTTCATTCTTTGTGTATACAGTGACGGTGTTTACTAATTGTTTATGCATCGGCATGTGCGTGTCAGTTGTGAAGTTATCTCAAGACAAGACTACACATCTTCCAGTTTACTTTGCATGTGTGGCTCCATGCTGCTGCATGCATGGTCCTACTCACGTGGTATCGGCAGGGGGTGCAGGGAATGGTTAAGTACCGGCAGGGGGTGGTTAGGGATCGAAAGTGGAGTATTTAGGTTAGGCATAGAAGGGGGATGAGTTTTGTGTAAGAGAAGGGTTAGGTTTAAAGGACAAGTGAAGTGAGAAGAATATGGAGGCTGCCATATTTAGTTCCTTTTAAACACCAGTTGCCTGGCAGCCCTGCTGATCTCTTTGGCTGCAGTAGAGTCTGCATAACACCAGAAACAAGCATGCAGCTAATCTTGTCAGATCTGACAATAACGTCAGAAACACCTGATCTGTTGCATGCTTGTTCAGGGGCTATGGCTAAAAGTATTAGAGGCAGCCTCCATATCCCTATCATGTTACCGATATTCTACTATCGGCTATATCAGAGCCCCCAAATGTCCTTGAGCCTTTATTTCACATATACGACTGGGGTACAGGCCTCAGGTGTCAGCATATAGCAATGTCCCTACAGTCACCATTGCATTTCTAAGGTTGGTAACATTTTGAAAACCCCAAAAACGTACCTGTCATTCATGGTGCTACTTGTATTGCAAATAAAATAAATTGTTAAGTCCATGATCTACAAAGCTGGACTGCCAGCGCTGGAACACATATATATAGAAATGCGCCAGTTTGTTTTTAGCATGCTAAAGTACAGAGTAATTTGATGCAGATACGTGAAGACAGAACCGCAGGTAACACCTCCAGTCCATTACCCTGTATAATCACTGTGCACATTGTCTTCTAATGATAAACAGCTATCATTAACACAAAGCGAATTGATTGTCAAGCTCTCTGTCTTATTAGTGCTGCACACTCTATTTCTGAAGATAGAAATGTGTTTTTTAATATATGTTTATATATTTATATATGTTTATACTTATAGGAGTATTCCTACAGAGAAAACTCACCAAAAAATGTATATGTGTACTGTATGTAGTGGCTAAGCACTGACTGACACACACACGCACGCGCACACACACACACACACACACACACACACCCTAGCGCACACACACACACACACACACACACACACACACACACCCCCTAGCGCACACACACACACACCCTAGCGCGCACACACACACACACACACACCCTAGCGCACACACACACGCACACACACACACACACACCCTAGCGCACACACACACACCCTAGCGCACACACACACACCCTAGCGCACACACACACACACACACACACACACACACACACCCTAGCGCACACACACACACACCCCCTAGCGCACACACACACACACCCCCTAGCGCACACACACACACACACACCCTAGCGCACACACACACACACCCTAGCGCACACACACACACCCTAGCGCACACACACACACACACACACACACACACACACACCCTAGCGCACACACACACACACACCTTGGGTTGATGTGGTCTGTGTACCAGTTGGCACCCTCTAGCTCTCTGCTCAGTGTTAATGTACATTTTAAGAAGCATTACATCATATAGAGAACATGACAAGACAAATAACATTTGTATTGCACGTTTCTCCTGTTGGACTCTAAGCACCAGAGCTGCAGCCACTAGGGCACGCTCTATAGACAGTCGCAGTGTTAGGGAGTCTTGCCCATGTCTCCTACTGCATAGGTGCTGGCTTACTAAACAGGAAGAGCCAACATTCAAACCCTTGTCTCCTGTGACAGAGGCAGAGCCCTTAACTTTTAACCAGTACATTATCCAGCCACTATCCAGACCTTTTCTGCAATTTTGTAATGATCACAGTTGAAATGTTAAAAAAATCTCAATCACTAAAAAATTGCATTCGTGTCCAGTGAAAATAAAAACAAAACAAAAAAACACTATGCAAAATGCTAGCGATTTTGCTAGGCTTTTGTGATCCCCAGTGTAAAGAAAAACAATCTAGTGAAAAGTCATAGTAGATCTAGTTTCGGTTTGGAGCAGTATTCATCCATTGTTGGCTTAGAGATACATAACAGGAAGCCATACAATAAAGCACAGAGGTTATCTGACACAAGGCGATGTAAAGTGCTAAAATTGTATGTTGCTGTAATCTGCCTTTTGAACAAGTCACGGATGGAAATTTTTTAGTCTTTTGTTTGGCACGGTGGCCTTGGGTCTGTTCACTCGTGCACATGCACCACTACTAACACTTATAAAAGCTCTTACATGTTGTTCCAAATTAATGACTAGGAAAGGTCTCTCTGAGCTATATGCTGTATCTTCCACCATTTACATTGCATTAAGTCAATTAAATCATATGTCTGGTCTATGTCGCTCGGACGTATCTACAAAGGCAACTCTAAATGGTTCACTTGTCAGTATTCACTGCTTTATTGCAACATTAATACATCTGGTCATACAGTCTGGTGTAACGTTTTGGGCTTACCTGGCTTTTAATAAAGGGATCTGAGCCCAAACTATTATGCCATACTGTCTGTATTACCAGATGTATTAATGTTGCAATAAAGCAGTGAATGTTGGCAAGTTCACCGGTTAGAGTTGCCCTTGTAGATAAGGACTTATGTATTGGGGTTGCTGCTCGTAGTTGGTGATACTCCCTGACAGTATCATACATACTACCTGAAGGTATAGCAGCAGTCCACAGCAACATATTATTTCACTTTGTCACTTGGCTTAAATGATCTTAACTGGTTGTTTTATCTTAAAGGACAACTGTAACAAAAGGGATATGCCATATTTATTTCCTTTTAAACAATACTAGTTACCTGGCAGCCCTGCTGAATCTCTACCTCTAACCCTTTTTATCCTTGGACCTTGAACAAGCATATGCTGATCGGGTGTTGCTGACATTATTGTCAGATCTGACAAGATTAGCCGCATGCTTGTTTATAGTGTGATTCAGACACTACTGCAGCCAGATAGATCAGCAGGGCTGCCAGTCAACTGGAATTGTTTAAAAGGAAATATTCTTCTCACTACAATTGTCCTTTAAACATAACATTTCTTTGGTGTAAACATAACATTTCTTTGGTGTAATGTACTGTATGTTTTTTTTCCAAGCACACTGGTTAACAGAAAGATACAATGGCTGTTGTATATTGCCACATTAATTTTGTTGAGAAAAACAAAGTAGACAATAGCATAGTTCCATTAGTTAAAATAAGTCAGCTGTGAGCCCTGTCAAATCCCCTTCTTCTACTTCTATGTACTGGACATGCAGACTGACCACCTATAATTTCAGCCTTTGCACACATTGCAGTGCTGCTCTTCTATACCCCATTGTGATGTGACCTGCCAGGCTCAGAGTGAGCTGATTTTAGTCATCTAATAGCATGCTTCTCCATAACGTCTTCATTGTAAAAATTTATGTAGGAGATGTTGGTCATCTCTTCTGAGAATCTTTTGATAGCCCTGTAATAACAAGCTTGAATCTTTCCAAGTTCAACAGAAATGGTTGCTTTCTGTAAGGCCACTGCTCTGGATTCACTACTGTTCTAGTACTTCCAACATTCACTGACTCAATAAATGCTGGTGAATATTGCAGAAGAATTACAATTAATTGGTGAGAAATACTGAATCTGGCTAACTGTTTGTGAAAAAATTGCCCACAAAATCGCAATTTGCTGGCGTCAGCAATTGCGATTTTAGATGTGAACAAAGCCTAAGGCCTCTTTCACAGTAGGATGTTGCCTTTTGATGCGACGTTAAAGTTGCAATGCAAATTACAATGCAACGCCGCAAAAAAGTTGAAACGCAACTTAATGCCCCGTTACGGTTGCATACAGTAGAGCATACAGGCAATGAAAAGTATGTTTCCGAGTCCTTACTGAGCATGTGCAAACAGTCCAACGCAGCTAATAACGTGTATAACGCACTGCATGCAGTGCTTTCACTTAACGTGCAGCGTTAGTCACCAACGCAACATGTGCACTGTGAATGGGGCATTGATTTTTCATTGCAGTGAGTTATTCTGCGGTAAATGTGGTTTTAACGTGCGACTTTAACGTCACACTGTGAAAGAGGCCTTAGGGTTCTTTCCCTTAAAATCCAGAGCAATTTTCACATTTCAGCACTGCTGCCATTCATTAAGCAATAACTTGAACTATGCAGTGTTTGGGGGGGGGGGGGGGGGGTTTGCCACAAATTGGGCTATCTTTGGGTGGTACTTTATGCAGCATTTATTATAGCAGGAATTAAAAAGTGTATTTTGTTTACACTGAGCAGTCACTGTTTCTGCCTGGAACACGTGAACTTTCATTCATTAGACATAGATACTAGTCCTGCAGGAGGGGAAATGTTTAAATAATTTTACTTGGTTTAGGTTCATTTTAACCACTTTATCCACCACTACAGTATATCTACGTCCTCTGTGACTTCATCTAAGCCACGAGTCAGTATATATACGTCTTGTAGCAGAAGCAGTGCTGTGCAGGATTGGGCTTGCTCCTGTGCACATTTCTGCCACTATCTGATGCAGCACTAATTGGTGAAAGGGAATATATGTTTCCTGAGCTAATGAGATTAATTTCTATCATTAAAAATACTTTTATTTTCTCAGTTCATATCAAAAAATACACTGTGTAGCATTATTTCATAATCAAATATCTTCACCATAAATTGTGACAGTAGCCAAACTGGAACTGGTAAAACTGAGAAATAATGTGTTTTTTCTATTTTTATCCTTGTTTTCACATTAAAATTCATAGAAAACAAAATAGTTTGAAGGAAAAAATGGCATACAATAAAAGCCTAGTTTGTCTTGAAAAAAACAATATATATTTCATTTCTGTGTCATAAGTTATTTCTGATTAAATAAGGACATAGTTAAACTGTCAAAACTGCTCTGGTCCATAAGTGGGAAACAAGGTCTGGATGCATAGTGGTTAAGGATAACCTAGTATCACTAGTGTTGGGCACAGGTGCCCAGCTGTAACATAGCTAAAGCCATCTTTGGCTTCAATGCTTGAATGCAGCACTGGCCGGGAAGACAAGATAAGGTGGATGTCGGTTGGAGTTATTGGTAACCTTTATGGGGCCCATACATGGTACAATAAAAACATTTGATTTTCCCGTTTATTTGAACGATTAAATCGATGGAAATTCAAAAATAATATTTTTTTTTGATCAAGAAAAATTACGGATTATCCTGTTTTTTTAATAAAAATCCAATCAGATGTGTTGGAAAAATCTTTATATTCTATTTAATGGAATAATCAAACAAAATTTTCTAATCAGAAAAACTGATGAAAAATTTGTACCATTAATGGGCACCATAAGGCATAGAACTGCAAGAATAGGGTTTAGGGATACGGTATGGGAAGGTAGATTTTAGATGTTAAAGCTATAAGCTTAGGCATCAGGAAGGGGTTATTGTTGATGGGAGGTTAAGGTTAGGCATCAACAAAGAGTTATCATCAAGGGGAGAGATTAAGGTTGGGATTTAAGGAGGGGTTAACATTAAGGAAGGTTAGGGATAGGCAAGAAGATGAGATTAACAATAGAGTGAGTGTTAGGTGAGGTGTAAGATAGCATTACTGGGCTTTAGGGTTAATCAATAGGAAAGGGCTTTTTTCTCTAATGGGACCAGTTAAGGATAGCTGATCAGTGCGGGAGAAGTGGAAGTATTGTCTCCATAAACTGTCATACACACCAAGTACTAGACTATTAGCAATCGTATTGCCCAATGGAAATGAACCCCTATGTACCCCATCAAACTGTTGCTTTGTGTCTCTTCTTGGCCATTTGAACTTATGACTCATATGCAGCTAATTTATCTATGAATGCAGAAGCATAATTGTGTTCCATTCTAATTTCACTTTAAATGTAAGCAGGATAATATGATTGTATAATCATTAGTATCTGATTTATCATTTGAAAAGGCTAAGACATAACGATTTGTTTTTACAGTCAGCAGATAGTTGGCTGTACAGCAGAGTGTTGTGCCCCTCCGCTGCAATGACTGCATTTATCTCCTCTCCCCAGAGGCAGATTTATATCCTTTCAGTAGCAGACCTATTTTTCCTATGAGCTAAAGGATTTAGGGATCACATATAAAGCATCCAACACACATCTTTGTATTTATCTGTGGTGAAGTGAATTAGCTTCTCTAAGATTTATTGCTTGTGATGGCAGCAAACAGGACACGGCTGAAGACTGTATCTCCTCTCTGTATGTAATGAGTGGTTCATCTTGATGAAGTGACCGCTGACATTCTACATTTCCCAGCACTGCGGCTGGAGGAAAATATCAGAAGAAGCTCAGTGTTTATTAACCCTTACAGGAAATCTTGTTCAAATGTGTTTCCCACCTTTGAATTGTCATTATAGCAGCACTCAATATGGATGGTACAACAGCAGGGCAGATATGATCTCAGATCATGCTTGAGAATGCTTTATTTACAAAACAATCTGAAAGACAAATTGATGTACTTGCCTGTCGAAATGCCCCAAATTGCACTGATTGGATGGAGGGGATTTTGATTGGTTCTTGTCTTGTAGTTGGCAAGGGCTCTTCTTCCCACAGATCCTGATATAATAGGAACCTATGGATGGGTATCCTTTTTGTTTAATATCAAATGTTTTCTTTAACCTTAATGGTATTTGCTGGGGCAGGATCAAAACCTACCTGAACATACTAACTAACCGACAGAAAAAAATATGAAACATTCCCACTAAATTCTGCTAATACTGTAAGACAAACATGTCAGTCCAGCCAAGGGGCAAATGCAGCCATCTGAGCCTACTTTAGGGGCCCCCGAAACTCTATACAGCCACTGATTAGCAGTTTTCACTATGCCAGCAGCAATAACAGCCACTGATTAGCAGCCACCACTATGTCAGCGGCAGTAACACTTTCACTGTGTGCACATCCTGCTGGTGTGTGCAGCATTTTCTGTAATGAGTCTAATGTCTATTTTTTTGTTTGTTATTGAAATGTAACGTAGCATAGTGGCACACTGCTGCAAAACAGTGCAGCTGTAATGACAATCTGAGCCTGATGGAGAATTTTTGTATGAGATTCTGAGCTTTGGTACACAAAATAAATTACTGGTTAGTCCAATTCTTGGATACCCAAAGAGTTCACCGTTACAAATATTATAACCATTGGCATACATTCACGCTCAGTGGATTTGTGTCCTACAAGCCTAAACTGGAGAATTTGCAAATGGCTTTAAAATGGCTCTCTTATTACTGTACGATGCATTTAGATTTACATTGAACTTTAATTTGCTTTATAATGTTAACAACAACTGAATATGCTGATGGCTCAGTATAAATAAACTACACAGTCTTCTTTACAAATTACAATTATAAATTAATAATGCACGTTCATGTATTTTGACTTTTTTTTACAAATTAATCCGTGTGCCGTTTTAGGAGTAAACCTTATAAACATTCAGCATCAAAGTACCAAACCAATATTACCTAAATCATACAAATATTTTATTACCATGCTAAAGTACAATTAAGTAGAAGTTGATAAACTGCTAACCTGAAGTTAGTGCATGTACCATGATTTCCCTGCATGCCCTGGTAGAGTATTCCTAATCTACCTTCCAATAGCAATTCAGGCATGGTCCTGCTATCTTGTGCTTCCTATATCTTCAGCTTAGCTCACTTCAGTCATGGGCGACATACCTGTGTGGCCAAAACAACTTTTGAGGTGGGACCATTTGTGACATACCAGATGAAAGGTTTGCCTTTTCTAGATCCTACTAATACTTTTCTTAAATTACACCTACATTGTAAATGTCTTCAATAATTCTAAATGCCTACTGTAGTTGAGAGATTTACGTGGAAGCTTAATATTTTAAAGCAATCCTGAACCAAATAAAAATGGGGAAAAAACATCTTACCTCAGTAGTGGGAAGTTTTTTGGATAGTCTAGAGGCTTCCTGTATCATTTTACACCCCACCATTCAAGTGCGGGGTCCCGTGGTTTCTTCAGTGTGCAAATGTGGCCGTGAGTGTGTCTGTACTGGGCATGAGTAAGTAAGGTCTACACATGCCCAGTAGAATGCAGGTGCTAGTAGAGGAAAAAAGCCATGAATGCCTTTGCGGTACTGGGCATGATCAGACCTTACGCATACATGCCCAGTATGGGTACGCTTGTCCACAGTCACACATACACACTGAAGATACCTGCTTAACCCGATGGGTCAAATAGGTAGAGAGGGACCCAGCGCTGAAATTGTAGGGTCTAAGTACCTGTAGGAAACCTCTGGGCTACCCAAAGGCTTCACACTACTGAGGTAAGTATCATTTTTTTATTCACTTCAGGATTGCTTTAAAGATTTAAACCTTTCACTTTGCCATCTCCTTGCACGTCAGCTGAATTAAGGTTTTATTTTGGAGCCCAATCTTCAGAGTTCTTCTCTAATAGATTATATAGCAGGTCCCCGGGAACATTGTGCTGCAACAGAATTCTGATCTGCTTATATGAGCATTTGTAATCTGGATTTCTGTGATCATTAGGTCTATTAATGTATTCTTCAGCAGGGTATTGGCATCCATCTACTGTTTGTGCCATCCTGGCCCTTGTGCGTGAGGTATGTGGCTGTGTTTTAAAGATTTCTTGGATTCCCTTTGGAGACAGTCAGTGAAGTCAGGTCGCCTTTTCCTGTCATTGACATATGATGTTGATACTTCTGGTTGACCTTTCACCTCCCCCTGAATTACATAGTTAAATATTCATCATTTGGGGTTTAATACCCATTATATATGTCAAAATGTCACTTTCTTTCATTCAGCTGTGATTGACATTAGAATGTCTTAGAATCCTATGTCTATGGATCAATATTTTCTGTATGTTTCAAGGCATGTCAGATTGACACCACTCTTCAAACTGCCTTTATTTGCAATCCTACTCAAGAGCCCCTTTGTAGTTATGTTCCCACCTGGGCTTTTCAGAAACATTTATGCTCAGGTTTAGATGCACACAATAGAACTGTTGGTTTGGGGGGATTTATTATAAGATTCCCATCCGTCTATACAGTGCCATGTGCTCCAGGGAAGGAGTGCATTGCTTGTAAGCAAACAGCTCACCATGCTGCTTTTTGAAAATAGATTTTGCTATAAGAAATTATGATTGTAGCATATTTATGTAGCACTGACATCTTCCACAGCGGCTTGCAAAATACATTTCACTAACTGTCCCTCGGAGGAGCTCATCAGCTAATTCCTACCATAGTCAAAGCCAGTTTTGGAGGGGAGGCAACTGACTTATGAGTATGTTTTGATTTGCAAGAGAAAACCGGAGTGCCTGGAGGAAACCCATTCAACAAGAACTGGCCAAGATTCAAACCTGGGACTCAACTGCTGCAAGATGAGAGTTCTAGCCACTATGGCATGGATAATCAGTATATTAGAAACAACTGTTCGCACTGTTTACATTTTTATAGGCATAGTCACTCCCCTCAGCACGACTCACTAACATTTCAACCCAGCTGTGCAGTTTGGGCAGGCAGGACAGTTGAGCCAACATGCATGCATGGAAATCTGCCTTCCTACCTGTACCTGCCCACATACCTTTTATCACTTGGGGTAGCTTAAGGTGGCCACTAACGATCCAATTTCAAGTGAAAAATCGTTCGAGCGATCAGAAAATTCTGATCGGACGAAAAATCGTTCACTACCATCAATGAACCAATCTTTGCTTGCTATCTATCACAACCAACAGAAAAATCCAAATTTTGGTTTGATGAAAATCCAATCGGATAACATTTTCATAATCGATTGTGCCCATCAACTGAGATTATTTACAACCAATTCGATCAAAAATTCTGATCGCTCTAAAAGATTTTTCACTAGAAATTGGATCGTTAGTGGCCACCTTTACACTCAGGTATACATGGAAAGGAGATTATTTATGCCCCCTTACCTGTTTACTACAAACACATAAAAGTAAAAATTCACACTGACGCAAATCAAAAATGAATGAACTAAAATATATTGTTTTTTAATTTTTTAATATTGTTTTTTAAGCTGTTTTATGAACATTTATATATATATATATATATTCTACTCCTGCATTTGTCAGTATTTCTTGCTGCAGTTCCTGCTGCTACTGGCCAGGAATCATCCATATTTGAGTTTCCTGTTTACAGCTGTTTCCAACTGCCAAAACAGCAAGCAGCAGCTACATCACTTCCAGCAGTCAAAATGTCACCATGTGATAAGTGTCAGAATATAAATCAGGGATTTAAAATATTTTACAATGGGCAAACACTGACTAAATCATTTATACATAATTATTGTAAAAATGAATCACTTTTTTAATGACATTATTTTCACTGGAGTTCCTCTATATATATTCCCTCTTAACATAATTTTTATTATTACCAATTCAGGGAGCTCCTTCCCCTACATCTTCACCATATTTCCATATTCCTCAGTTTCCTGAAACTCACTCCACTTTCCCCATATAACATTAAATGCCTCCAGTCTATCCTGCTGCAAAGCAATCTGATTCTCCATATTCTTCACCATATTAACCCTCTCCACCCACTCTCCACCTGGCATCTCCATTTTACTGGAATCAAACTTTTAGCCGCAATTAGGAGCTGAGGAACACAAGATCTCTTATATCTACCTATAGACATAGATGTTCCGTGCAATAATACATTTACAGGATCCCAATCTCCACAATCTTCCCATCATTTCTTAATACAATCCAACACCCCCTTCCAAAAACCTGATAATCCTGGACACTCCCATACTGAAGACCCCTTTGCTCCACACGCCCTCCAGCATCTATCACTTACCCCCTGGAACATTGTAGCTAGCCTATCCGGTGTTCTATACTATCTGCTCAATAATTTAAAGTTAATTTCCTTTATACTGGAACTAACTGATGTAGCATGAGCCAAAATACATATCCTCCTTTTTAACCCGTTATCTAAAGAAATGCCAGCGTCCTCCTCCCACTTACTCAGATATTTAGGAAATTCCCCCCCCCCCCCTCAATTTAATCAACTCTTTATATAAAAATGATATAAGATGCATGAGAGGAGCCCCCTTCACAAATAATTCCTCAAACTTCGACATGTCATTACAAATGGAAAGATTCCTCTCCTCCGTCAAAAAATGTTTTAATTGAGTATATCTCCAGAAATCAAATGGAAATTGACTATACTCTTCACGCAACCTGCTCAAAGTTTTACGTTTATGTTACATACAGTAGATTAGGGGTCCAAAATGACCCATTTTATCTATTTGACTGTGGTTGGGGACCTAGGTTTGAATCTGGGCTCTTCCTGTTCTGTAAACCAGTAAGGAGTCCTTGGGCTAGACTCCCTAAAACTGATACTGCCTACTGAGCACTCCCTAGTGGCTGCAGCTCTTGCACTTTCAGTCCACCAGGAGAAAAATGCAACATAAGGGCCCTTTTCCACCAGCGCGTTTGCGCTGGCTGAATCGCAAAAACTTTTTAACATAGGAATCGCGGTAGGTCATTGCCACTATCGCGATTCGTTTTTGCCGGGAACGCGAACGCGCGGCGGAGCGATATTTGCCGCGATTTTGCTATGCAGTGCATAGCATAGCAAAATCGCGGCCGTGAAGGTCTGGGAATCGCCGGTAATTGCGATTCAGCAATCGCTAGCGTTCAGCGTGAACGCTAGCGATTGCTAGTGGAAAAGGGCCCTAAATCATATTTGTCTTGTCTTTGCATGGCAGCTCTTTAACCACTTGAGGACCCACCCTTTACCCCCCCTTAAGGACCAGCGCTGTTTGTTTGGATCTGTGCTGGGTGGGCTCTGCAGCCCCCAGCACAGATCCGCAGCCACACAGAGCGATCATATCGCCCCCCTTTTTTTCCCCCTATGGGGATGATGTGCAGGGGGGGTCTGATCGCTCCTACCTGCAGGCATGTTGCGGGGGGGGGCACCTCAAAGCCCCCCTCCGCGGCGACATTCTCCTACCTGCTCCCCCGGGAGATCTGGGCTGCACAGGACGCTATCCGTCCTGTGCAGCCAGTGACAGGACGTCCCCTGTCACATGGCGGCGATCCCCGGCCGCTGATTGGCCGGGGATCGCCGATCTGCCTTACGGCGCTGCTGCGCAGCAGCGCCGTACAAATGTAAACAAAGCGGATTATTTCCGCTTGTGTTTACATTTAGCCATCGGCGGCCCGCAGGCTATTCACGGAGCCCCCCGCCGTGAATTGACAGGAAGCAGCCGCTCGCACGAGCGGCTGCTTCCTGATTAATCAACCTGCAGCTGGCGACGCAGTACTGCGTCGCTGGTCCTGCAGCTGCCACTTTGCCGACGCACGGTATAAGCGTGCGGTCGGCAAGTGGTTAAATACTCAATGCAAGCAGCCAGCTGCCAATGCTGAGTATATGAGACCGCATGATTCCCTGTGTATTTCAGTGCAGCTGATTACTGTTCCTGATTTGGAGCGAGCCCCCCTAGTCCATGGCACATTACAGCGGCTCCCGGCAGTAGCAGATTCACGGTGAGCTAAGCAGACGGATTGTTGTGTGTGATCATTTGGCTCATTAAATCAGACCTACAGTATATATATTGGGTATTTTTTTTAATTCAGCTTCTGAAATGTTCTGTGAGCCTCATGTTCACTAATCAAGTATAAAACAACTCGTTTTAGGTGTAAGACCGTCAATATGTGTGATCAGGTTATGTATAACAGTGATGCTTTCTTTTCACTGATAATACATTATAATGTATTGCTTATTGATTTTCATGTACATCTCCAGGTTTATAGTTCTTATATGTTCCTGCTTCATGTGTGTAACGGTAGTCTGTTTTTTTTTACAACGGGAAATAAGGTATTCTTGTCCGTGGCTGAGTGCTGGTCATCCATATAAATTGTTTTTGTACAGGGATAAGCCATTCTCCTAATTGTGCAGTGTAGCCTTTCTGTCGGCACATGTATTATAAGGCGGCCTGCGGTCCCTTGGGGAGGTAAGGTACAAGAATATGTCTTTCCAAGCATCTGTCAAGGGCTGACAGAGTGTCAAATCCTCAAAGTGTCCGCTGACCCCAGTAATGTATGCAGTGTTAGGAGGGTGCTTTGCAGTGCAGGTGCTACTAGGAAACAGGTGACATTATTACAGCTTACAGGTTCTTGTGGCAAGAGAGAACACAATCAAATTATTCTGTTTCATTTAGAAAAGGAAGATTTCACCTTTGTTTTACCTAGAAATAGATATCAATGCTATAAACACCAATTCATGCTTATTGTACTTAAATAGTGGCATACATAAGATTTAATATGCTTCACTATGTAATGAAATTGCTCTTTTCATTTAAAAGTGGACATGTGCGTTGGGCACATTTTAGATACCCTATTCATACGCTTTACATTTGCTTTACCTACAAAACAATGCTTTGTGTTTTAGATGCAATGGAAAAGTGCAGAATGGTTAAGGGTCTATAGTAAATATGTGCACTTAAAGTGAACCTCCGGACTAAAAATCGACTCAGCAGCACTGAAAAGGCTTGGTGTTTCTGTAACAGTTTCACAGCATCAGAACTTTGTTTTTCTTATACAAGCCTCATTTTTAGCTGCACAGAAGAAAACTGCCCGGGCTTTTTTCCCCTGATGCTGTGCAAAGCATGATGGGATTTGTGATTTTGTTGTTCTCGTTCTACTGTTTTGATGCAATTTTTTTTTTTTTACACTTTGAATTTGGCATTTGAAGCCTAGCGTGTGCAGCTGGGAGGGGTAATCAGGACACAGGACAGTTGGAACTGTGTCTCCTGCTCCTTGTCACCTCCTTTTAACCAAAAAGATGGCTGCCCCCATGACAAAGATGGCAGCCCCCATGAATCACAAACATTTGCCTGTTCTTTTAAAACAGGGTGGGTAATAGATTATATTACCTATCTATTCTAATTAACATAACTAATGTAACTTGATGACAGTATGTTTGTTTAGGCTGAAGTTCCCCTTTAAAGAGCAACTGCAGTGAAAATTACTAATGAAAAAAAGTGTTTAATTTTTGCAATAATTATTCATAAATGATTTAGTCAATGTTTGCCCATCGTAAAATCTTTCCTCTCCCTGATTTACATTCTGACATTTATCACATGGCGACATTTTAAAGAGAAACTCCAACCTAGAATTGAACTTTATTCCAATCAGTAGCTGATACCCCTTTTTACATGAGAAATATAATGCTTTTCATCAAACATCAGGGGGCGCTGTATGACTGATTTTGTGCTGAAATCCCTCCCACAAGAAGCTCTGGGACCGCGGTACTCTGGGCAAACTGCTACAATGTAACAATGTTCACAGACAGGAAAGAGCTGTTTACAGCTGTCTGTAACAGCCAAAACAGCTAGGAGCAGCTACATAACCTGCCCACAGTAAAAATGTCACCATGTAATAAATGTCAGAATGTAAATCAGGGAGAGGAAAGATTTTACAATGAGCAAATACTGACTAAATCATTTATACATAATTATGGTAAAAAATGAAGCACTTTTTTTACTACATTATTTTCACTGGAGTTCCTCTTTAACTGCTAGCAGGTTATGTCTGTGGAAAGAGATGATGCCTTTTTGGCAGTTGGAAACAGCTGTTATTTCCCACAATGCAAAGCATGGTGCTGACATCACACTGTGGGTGGGGTTTCACCACAATATCAGCCATACAGAGCCGCCTGATGATCCATTCGAGAAAAAGAAAAGATTTCTCCTGGGAAAGGGGGTATCAGCTACTGATTGGGATGAAGTTCAATCCTTGGTTACGATTCTACTTTAACTTGCTGGGCGTTCTGAAAAAAAAATCTTTTTTTTTTTAATAGCATGTAGCTAGCCTGGCGCTAGCTACATGATTCTCCCCGTTCAGCTCCTCCCCTCCCACCCTTCTGATCCCTGCTGGCGATCACGCCCACAAGGAAATCCCGTTCTGAACGGGATTTCCTTGAGGGCTTCCCCCGTCGCCATGGTGACGAACGGAGTCTTCGACGTCATGGACATCGTGACGTCACAGGGACTCCCAATCCACCCCAAGGTGCAGCCTGGCGGCGATTGGTTGAGCTGCACACGGGGTCTGCGGGGGGCGGGGGGGGGGGCCTCTTTCACGTCGGGTAGCGGCGGATCGGCGACAAGTGGCGGCGATCGGGTAGGGCACGCAGCAAGCAAAGTGCTTGCTGCGTGTTTAAAAAAATTATTCAAATCGGTCCAGCGGGGCCTGAGCAGTGCCCTCTAGCGTCTCTGGACAAGCATGGCTCGTCCAGAACGCTAGGGAGGTTAAAGCAAACCTGTAGCAAAAAAAAAAAAGAAAACAGCTACATACTTTCCTTAGTAGAGGGAAGCATCTGCATGATTCAGAATCCTTTCAGATCCTCCTCCACCCCACCGCTGCAGCCTGGACACTCGCTCCCATCCCTGTACAAGTATGTGCTCACTGCACAGGCGCTAGTACGGCTCCGCCTGCACAGTAGCACAAAGCCCCTTTTTCATGGCTTTTTCCTCCATACATGAGCGGCTCCACAGCTGCGAGAACCTATTTGGACAAGGCTTGTCCAATATGTTTAGAGGGTCCAAGCATGGATCAGCTCGATGGAGGAGAATGGGGGAAGCCAAAGCCTCTGGATTATCCAGAGGCTTCCCTGTACTGAGTATCTATCATTACCCTTTTTTTTATTAATAGGTACACTTTAAGAACATGGGGGTATATTTACTTTACAGCAGTGAAACAGGAAGCTCACAGCAGTTTTACCAGTACTTCCAAAAGGTAAGTAGTGCATATTGTGCAATTAGCACAACGCAAGTTACTTAGGTACAACTGCCTCTGTATAGGCATAGGTTGAAAGTGGGGAAATCTGTCATAAACATAGTCTATAAGACAGAGAAATTGTACTGGTGAAAATTGTAGTGCATTTTTCAGCAATTATTACAGAAAATGTAGAGTGACAAAGGATGGAATCATCTTACCCCTGATTTTCCATTATGATGACTGGTCAAGGTTTGGGACATCTAGCGCTACTCTAGGGGATGATGGCAAGTACTGTGACATGCGTACTATATTATTTTCACAGGCAAATCTCCCTTTCTGTGTCCAGTTTGCTCAAGTGTACAGTGCATACACTCTAATGCCTATAGAAACCATAAAAGTACTGTATATACTCGTGTATAATCCTAATTTTTCAGCACAAAAAATGTGCTGAAAAGTTACCCAATCCGCTTATATGAGAGTCAATGAAGCAGAACAGATGATGGAGCAAGTTTTGTTACTGGTGGAGGAGCGCAAGGATCATGCACTAGTTATCCGGATCCTGACACCTGGCTCCCTGCTGTGTCCGTGGCCACCATCCTGTAACGATTGTGGGATATCTCCGTGTTCAGTGCACAAGATGCGTGCTGACACTAAGGAGGTCCTCCACAAGCGTGTCAAAATACTAGAACCCAGCTTTTGGTGCAAGCACCAGTAGAGGGGAATTCCCACCGGCAGAAGGAGCTGTGGAGTGCAGAGGAATAAACCCTCTGCGCTGCCACAAATGCCAGGTGGAAATTGTTCGAAGAGAAGCAACACAAGGCTAGATAGCCCCCAAAGAGAGAGAGCATAGAGACAGAATCAATGTGTGTCCACCAAACTAGTCGCCACCCAGCGACGGTGAACACACAACGGTGGAAACAAAGTGGGAACGCAATCGCAAGAATGGCGATTGCCAAATAGTGACACCAGACTGAGCAGGACAGAGCACAAAAGTAGCAAAGGCACAGCAAACACAATCAAAGGATAAAGAAAATAACAAACGCTAGCTAAACGCAAACACCGCACACATTCGCAACAGCGAACGCGTTTACAAGGCGGTCTCCGCACAAAAAGCGCAACAGAGACAAGCACGCCACCCTAACTAGCCACAAGTAACACAAATGAGAACAAACAGACAAGACAGACAAATGAGGTAGCCAGTAACAACCGCTGCTTCAGCTTACACTCCAGGAACTCAGATCAGAAGGATCCACAGCCACTACCGCTAGAGGCTAGTGCAATCCAAACATAGACAGATGAGGTAGCCAGTAACAACCGCTGCTCCAGCTTACACTCCAGGAACTCAGATCAGAAGGATCCACAGCCGCCACCGCTAGAGGCTAGTGCGATCCAAACATAGACAGATGAGGTAGCCAGTAACAACCGCTGCTCCAGCTTACACTCCAGGAACTCAGATCAGAAGGATCCACAGCCGCCACCGCTAGAGGCTAGTGCGATCCAAACATAGACAGATGAGGTAGCCAGTAACAACCGCTGCTCCAGCTTACACTCCAGGAACTCAGATCAGAAGGATCCACAGCCGCTACCGCTAGAGGCTAGTGCGATCCAAACAAGACAGAGCGATTCGCTATCAACCGCCTTTGGCGACAGCGCAATCGCGACAGACAAGACAGGACAGAATAGGAAGTACAAGTATACACAAACTGACTGCACTAACTAGGAATGCAAGTAGCACTCCCCAAGAATTAATTATACTAAGATAGCAGTGGCTGCCACTCCAGGTGAGTCTAGCAGGAACAGGAACAAACCTCTATGAGCAGCAAAGGACTCTGGGAGAACATGGTATTTATACTGCCAGCCTTCAAAAGAGGCAAGTAGGCAATTTGCATAACGAATGCATGCAAATTCCTCAGCAGCAGAGCAGGTCTGAAACTTGCAAAGCAAAGACAGATCTCTTTTCCAGAGACCTGCAGCCCTCAGACTTAAGGAATGGTCAAACAGCTGTCTGTCTGTGCAGACAGCTGAGCGGATCATTAGACAACCCCTGCAACATGGTGTGAAGAGTGCACTGCTCAAGACTGTGTCCCCTGGCTTGTGGAGCGGAGAGTGCATGCAAAGTGTCAGCGGTGCAATGATTGGGGATTCTTTCTGTGTGGCAATCACTGTGTCTCATATCTATGACATCATCTAGTGGCATCTTGAGACACAGCTATATAATCCTTGGGGGTACATCTGGCTATGAGGAGGGGGCTTATACACAAGTCATTTACTTTTTCCTGATTTCTGAGGGAAAAGTGGGTACCTCGGCTTATACGCGAGTATATACGTTATACAGTGACAGCTCAAAGTAGAAAGTATCTGGCTGTCATATGCATAAGAGACAAAAGGCAGAGAGGAGGAGTGTTCTGCAGTGTGACAACATTTTTATGGACTTTCATGTGCTGGTGATGTTACAATGCATTTCGGTGTATCTAGGTAACCTGACAAAGGCGTGGGTACGCCGAAACGCGTTGTGCCGTCACCACCACACGAGAGTGCCACATGCCCATCTACATGCCTGCCTTTACTACTACACAGTAAGTGTACTTTTATTGTGCTTTTCTCAGAATAAAAATGTTGTCACACTATGGCACGCTCCTCCTTTTTGCCTTTTGTCTCTCCTGCCCAAATCCACCATACAGCTGGGTACCACGGTAGCAGCTAGAGTGTGAACGTCCCTTACAGACCGCTGATTCCCCCCGACCCAGCAGCGCAGCATTTCACTTTGCCATGGCTCCCAACTGTCCCTTTTCTGGAGAGACAGTCCATCTTTGGGAACCTTGTCCCTCTGTCCCTCTCTCTTCCTCATTTGTGCCTCTTTCAGGACTGATGTACAAATCTATGTAAATACATGTATTTTTCTACAAAAAAATTGGGTACTTGTGTATTATCCCGTCTAGCCGGACAGCTCGTCCCTTAGACAGGCTTAAAAAGTGTGCACTGTGTTTCTTTAGCAGCTGATTCATCACAAATCAGCTGCTCTGTTCTGCACAGTACCATCTCTTCTCACCCGACTATAAAGTGAACCCAAAGGCTCTTTTCAGAGCCACCCACTACTGCACTACGGAGCTGTGTAACACTGTTATGAATTTAATTACCTATCCCTTGCAATCTAGTAGTAGCCACTGCCTCATTCAATCACTACGGAGCGGTATACTGCTATTGCGCTATCTGCTGTACAGTGTTCCCCGAATATTCAGGCTCTCCCACTCAGATCGGCTGTGCTGGCAGGAGGATTTCCACGCTGCAGTAATTACTCCCCTCCTGCAGCCGTGCGGTGCTATACATGTATGCGGGAAGCCCTAGTTCAGGGAATACTGAATGCAGTAGGTTCATCCTGCAGCTTTTAACTCGGAGGCACACGTTTTCACGAGAGAACTCTGGATACTTGGAAATGCAGCAGAGTCTCCGGGAAGCGAGTCGACAGCACTCCTCGTGCATTAATCTGTATAATCTAGCCTGATTCCTGACGAGTCTGTGCAGCTGGCGGGCTTGATCAGGAGCGGCCCAGCTGACACGGGGAGGCGCTGCCCGTGCGCAGCACTATACAGCGAGCCATGATCCGGGCTGTTCCGGCCACCAGCCTGGGGAAGCAGCGACAATCCGGGATGTAAGGGAGGGAGGGGAGCTGTCACTGGAAACGCCCCGTCTGCCCCGATCCTCCTCCTATTATTAATATTGTGTATTATCCGTCTAGCAGGACAGAGCAGCTGATTTGTGATGAATCAGCTGCTAAAGAAACACAGTGCACACTTTTTAAGCCTGTCTAACGGACGAGCTGTCCTGCTAGACGGGATAATACACAAGTACCAAAAATTGTTTAACTGACTCTAAACTTTATTCCCATCAATTAAATTGATATATTTCTTATTTTTAGATGTTAAAATGGAGAAAAAACTAGTGATGATAGAAAGGACCAGTGTGGTTTGAATAATAAAACTACATCTTCTGATTCTGAATGATATCCGTGACTAGGGATGTGCCAGGGGCGTGGTTAGAGATGTGGCTGGGGCGTGTCTTAAAGTGTCCCTCTTTCTTATCTCAAAAAGTTGGGAGGTATGCTTCACTCTGTCATATACATAAAGCTGGGATACCTACAATCCAGTTTGCTTACAATTTACAGTACAAAATATTGAATATACTGTATATATAGCAGCTTGCTGTTTGTCCTTTCTTTTTGCTGCATCCAATGCTTTCATTTCTATATTGGCCATAAAAAGGTGTACCTTTCCTGTAATACTCTCCCTTCCTCCCAGACCCCAGACAGGTACCACACAGGGAGAGAGCTACATTTTCCACACTAAAATAAGATTTGGCTGCTGTTGTACTGCTTGTTTGTATTTCTGCTTCTTTTGCCAGCTCTACTTATTTCTGTTGATTAAGAAAATGCTTCCCCCCCCCCCCCTCCTCCTCCACACACACACACAAAATTGGCTCTACTTCACTGCATACATTTTCGGTAAAAAGACAGCATGGGAAAAATGCTAAGTTGCTTTGTTTCTGGCCAGTAGATACCTGGCATTGTAGGCAACTAGATCCCGGCTACTGTAGGTGAGTCTATTTCCTAATATATTATTCAGAATAGGGAACAGGAGATATTGAGCACACCAGTGAGTCCGTAAGTGGCCATTTTATACAGATGCCCACAGTAGTCTTATCTTAGTACTGTCTACAGATTGTCACCTATTTGCTGCAGCAGGAGATGCATCTGTGTGTGTTACTGCATAATAATAGAAGTGGCGCGGAGCACACATACATATTATGACAGCTATTGATTATACTATGTGTCTCATTTATATTTTTTTTCCTTTCTCCACATCAAGCTGCCAACTTTGAGCTAAGTTTAACCCTGTTGCCAGAGAAACTTGAGCAGCCTGTGTATTTCTTGCACAGAAGCTTTTGCAGACTGAAAAATATGACAAGATGGAACAGAGGGGGGCGACCTGCAAGTTAGCCCTGGAATTCTCATCTCTTAGCTAATAAAGGCATCTCAGATATTTTCTTTTTGCCTCTCCCTTCATCACAAATCAGTGCACAGGCTAAAACAGAGATACGGACTTTGAATTGCTTAAACACATATAAAAGAAATATTACAAAAAAGGTGTTTGCCTAGAAGTTGCTGAGCTGTAACACTGACCCTATCTCGGAAGGTCCAGTCATTCCATTCCTATTGGTCAAACTTGAAAAAAAACACCTCTCTAGCATATAGTTGTGTGTTTCGGTGAATATAGCGTGTGCCGTAGTAGTGACAGTCACACAATGATTGTAAACAATCACACATTTGGAAATCGCGAAACTGGATTTTTCCTCACCATATAACTGATGTCAGTTTCAGACTCATTAAATGTGGAAGCCCAACAGTGGCCATATATATGGCCTGGTAAATGCATCAGTATTGCTTTTCCCAACAGAGACAGTGCCGCAGTAACTTCCTCCAAGGCTATGCATGCACTCTACAGGCTGTCTGAAAAAACACTAGTTATCATTTCAGGTGGGAGTTTAGGTATGTGCTCTGTACAGACATACAGCATGTTCTGTTCTGCAGATAGGTGAGGGAAAAGCACAAGCAAGTGGTGCTTTGCTATGGAAACTTCAAAGTAAGATTTTGCAGTAAAAGGAGATGCCTGGACAGAGCAATCTGTGCTGCCAGATCACTAGCGGGGGAGGCCACTGACACCGGGGGGGGGGGGGGGGGGACATGAGGGAAGCAGCTCAGTACAGGCAGAAGCAGCTCCATTTCAGACATACAGCATGTTCTGTTCTGCAGATAGGTGAGGGAAAAGCACAAGCAAGTGGTGCTTTGCTATGGAAACTTCAAAGTAAGATTTTGCAGTAAAAGGAGATGCCTGGACAGAGCAATCTGTGCTGCCAGATCACTAGCGGGGGAGGCCACTGACACCGGGGGGGGGGGGGGGGGGGACATGAGGGAAGCAGCTCAGTACAGGCAGAAGCAGCTCCATTTCACTTTAAACTACTCCCACTTTTTCCATCATTGACATGGTCTAACTCTTGGCCTGATGTTATTGTGCACCCAGTTATAAAGCTTTTTGTTGTGTCTATCATTATCCATGCTGGAGTTATGTCCAATCCACTTTATTCGCCTGACCTTTATAAAATTAAAATAAAACACTATTTTTGCTCCCTCATATGTCATTTAGCTCTTTGTTCTTTCTTCTCCAAACTTTTTTTTTCCAGTTTGTAGCCTTGAAATTTACCTCTAAGCCTTTCTTTCATAGACTCTTAATCTAGCTACATCTTGATAAGTTTATGTACAGGTTTCAAAACTATAAGTTATAACAGGCTTGATAACATCGCCACAAAATATGTTGGCACTTTATAAATCATTAATTATAATAACAGTCTTGTATATTCTTAGCTTAGGGTCCGTATAAAGAAAAACTTTAGGTGAGGAGTGTTTTTGAAGGCAAAGCAGCTTTCTCCAGCAGCAACTCTCGCTGGTGTTGACTGTTGATCCCTTCCAATACAGCTAAGACCTGGTTCACATTAGCGTTGAGCAGAACGGGAGCGGAACGTATACTGTACAAACGGATCGGTATGCGAGCGGATCCAATGTTAAACAAATGGATCCGTTCACATCCATCCGCTTGTACGGATCCGTTCCGCTCAACGGACAAAAAAATGCAGCAGGACCTAATTTCCCAGACCGTTGTGTCCAGCGGACCGGAACCGGAAAGTTTTGCAGCTACATATGAACAAATAGAAAACGGAAATTTTACAGCACACTAGCTGTAAAAATTGACAGTTTTTACCTGATCCTGATGGCCGGTTCATATGTGAACTGGGCCTAACCCTCTCTTTGGCTTAAGAATGTGGAAAATTTACATAGTGGACAAGGAGTGCCTACTGTGCGTGAATTTTAGTTGCATTTACAGACTTATCTGGAAATTACCCAAAAACAGAAAGATCATTGGCACTCCAGCTTGCAGCAACAAGGATGGGAGAAAAGAGCATGCAACTATTATGGGCAGGCTCTTCATAGTAGGTGAATAACACCTACTATGAAGAGCCTGCCCGTAATGGCTGCATGTGTGCTCTGGCCATAATAGGAGGAGATCATGAATGTATGGAAGGAGGAAAGGTTGGCACTGTGTGCAGTCAAATGTATTGTGCTGTATATGTAAAACTTGAACATTGTGAAAATTATAAGCAAAGCTCACATACTGGTGAAGGTCAGTTGTGGAGGTGGGTGCTGGGTAATGGTAGCCTGATGACACAGCTTCTGTAGAAGCACACCAGCGCGAAACGGCCATCAGGCTACTGTTACCCAACACCCACCTCCACAATTGACCTGCACTGGTATGTGAACTCTGCTTATAATTTGCACAATACATTTTGATGCAAGCAGTGGTGACCTTTCCTCCTTTTATAATTATTATTTATAGAGTGCCAACATATTCCGTAGCGCTGTACAATGTGCAAAACATACAACAATGGGGAGCATAGATACATGAGCAGTTCAACATACTGTACGGTCAGGACAACCAGTGACACAAGTCCTGATACATACAATTGTGACACAAGTACCAATACATACAATTGGTGTGAAGTTTGAATAACATCACAGATACTAATAGATGTTTATATGATAAAATGCACAGAAACAGGAAACAAAAGCAGGAGGTCCCTGCCCTTGCGAGCATACTATATAAAGGGTAATGGGTTTGAGACACTGGGTGAGTACTGCAAATGAACCAGGTTATAAATCAGTATGTTTAGGACTCGCTTCAGAATTCGACCTCTCGGACTGCAATAGGTTAATGTAAAATGTAAAATAAGAAATAACCAGTGTTTGCATTTTACATAGCTCCATCATTAATCCTTTCACAAGCTGTCCTGGTGGCTCCCAGCATCACCTTTACCCTGTGACCTCATCTTCTGCCTGTTTCCATCCACTGATCAATGCACCGCTCACGTTCAGGCTGAATAATTAAAGGCATCTCAGTGTTTGCTGTCTACACAAGCTAGACGCATTAATGAATCACTAAAAATTAGAAACCAATGCTAGGAGCATAAATAATGCAATACAACAATTTATGTAATACTGTGTGCTTCATAATTTCACCACCTATCGTGGGTCAGTGTAATTCTTGAAATGAACAGGACACTAAAATATAATTTACGGTAGGCACCGTGGCATTAGAAAATCTACAGCCTTATAGAAGGGTGAAGATTCAAAATCTGATAAACAGACAATAGCTCACTGCCTTTGCGTACATAATGCAGTAATCAGTTGCATGCAGTTTCCTTGGCTTGCTCCCAGAGATTGTCATAGCTATTAAGCAACGAGAATCCAATAGATGCTGCACAGCAGCAGCAACTGCACTAATCCTGAAGGCTTTCATACTGCAACCAATTCATATCAATTGAACTGAAATCTCTGAGGTCTCTGAGCAAGACTTGACAAGATCAGTCAGAGCAGAAAGCACATTGATTAAGACTGAACATGTGGAAAAGCTGCTCTGAAATGACAAAATATGCAGCAGTTTCTGGGAACCCATCTTTGATCATCTATATGCTGATGATGCACAAGCTGTCACCATTAGGCAGAAATTGTCTTTATTCTAGTAGTGGAAATGGACCTCAGCAATGTGCCTTGCTTTATTCTAATCTCCCAAGCATGTTTAATAATAAGCAAACTATATTCTTTTAAATGCAGTACAGAGACCTAGTATAATTCCTCATATGCGATGGAGGAAAGTGACATAAGGAAGAGAAGGAGGGAATACAGGAAGCTTGTGAGTGGAGAAGGAAGGGAAACAGAGCAGAATGTGAGGGCACAACAGGTCACAGTGAGGGTACAGAATTGCTGAAGAAAAGACAGGGACACCATTGGGTATGAGGTAAAACTTGAAGGAAAGGAATGAGATAATGCAAACCCATTGGAGAAAGTGGAATAGCACACAAAGGTTAAATGCTCAGTGTAAAAGCAACATTACATCAAAATGTCAGGAGGTAACATTCAGTTAAATAGAAATGTTATGTTATGTGTATAGAAAATGAATCTAAAGAACTAAGTAACTGGTACTCAATGCCCATGTCTTCTTTCTCATTTTAGAATTAAGTAGAGGGAGAATAATTTGGGAATAAAGGTCCAATACACAAACATTCCTACAGCTGCAAGGAACTGGAGATTGCAGGCAAACTAGTTTTTTTCTTTTTTTTAAAAAAATACACGTAACCACCAACTTCTGGAACCTTTTTATGAATGCAGTTATTATCTGTGTATTTTATAATTAAATGTATATTAGATTTTACTTTTAAAAAGTATTAGTTAACATAAAACTAGTGTGCTCTAACCAGAGGTGAACTAGAAATCATCAACCCATAGCAATATTTTTATTATACGTACCTTTGGGACCTACATAGGTAGCTGTTATTCTAATTTGTGGATGGTAAAATTGGCACCAGAAAATTACGTAGAATACTGATAAATTTTACCAAAGTTCTACTATCCCTCACTGTAACTTAATTCTTACATGAATTCTCCCCTATCTATGCCTAACACTAACCTCCTCCACTCCTAACACTAACCTTCCCCCATGTATATATGCCTAACACTAACCTCTTCCCACCTACTCCTAACTCTAATCTTCTCCGTATATATGCCTAACACTAACCTCCCCCTGTATCTATGCCTAATACTAACCTCCTCCACTCCTAACACTAACCTTCCCCCATGTATATATGCCTAACACTAACCTCCTCCACTCCTAACACTAACCTTCCCCCTGTATATATGCCTAACACTAACCTCTTCCCACCTACTCCTAACTCTAATCTTCTCCGTATATATGCCTAACACTAACCTCTTCCCACCTACTCCTAACTCTAACCTTCCCCCTGTATCTATGCCTAATACTAACCTCCTCCACTCCTAACACTAACCTTCCCCCATGTATATATGCCTAACACTAACCTCTTCCCACCTACTCCTAACACTAACCTTCCCTGGCAAAAAAGCTGCAGTTTACCCCAGCGGCTGTAAAGCCACTAATTACACCTACAGGGGCTATAAAGTAGTAATTTACCCAAAGCATGTAAAAGCCACTCATTGTAGTAGTCGTAAAGCTGCAATTTACCAGAGCAGCCTCAAGCTGCTAATTAGAGCCACTGTGAAGCCAAAAAATTAACCGAGCATCCATATTATAGTTAGTGTAGCGTAGCATACGGTGTGCTGGAGAGAAATGGCATACCTCTCTGTGCTCCAGCAGCGATCTACCTTCTCCATTTGTCCTCATCTCCATGATTACAGTGCCCTCTCTCGTCACGTAATCCACATGATAACAAAGGGAGCTGCAGTCATGGATATGAGGATGCTATGGGGAAAGAAGATCATTGGTAGAGCTGGAGAGGGGAGTCACTGCTCTTCAGCCCTCTGCTCGCTACTCTGCAATTTAGGGGATCTGCACGAGGCCCACTGTGAATCCCCTTATCACCAATTGAGACCACCGGCCCACCTTGGCTACTGGCCCCATAGCAGCCGCTATGACTGCTATGCTGATCCCTATGCCACTAAACACAACCCAGACTCTCTTAAATGGAAGCCCAAATATAAACTTCCCTACATCACAAGTAACAGGGAGGTTATTATTGTAGCTTCCTTTGGCAGTGACCGCAAATTGACAGGGAGCGCCACTTAGTCTATGGTTGGTGCTGTTATTTAAACTGTTATTTCCACACTGTGTCATGGCTGGGGGTAGGGTGGGGCTGTTTTGTCTTACATCTGAGGGGGTGGGAAGTGTCATCATTCTAGATTACTTAAGAAGAAGTATGTATAATGAAAGGATGACTGGAGGTGTGATGAAGATGTGACTGGGGGTGTGATGAAGGCGTGTCTGGGCTTGTGGTGATGGTGTGTCTGGAGGTGTGATGAAGATATGACTGAAGGTGTGATGAAATTATGACTGGAGCTGTGATGAAGATATGACTCGAGGTGTAAGGAAGCTGTGATGGGAGATGTGATAACGGTGTGACGGAACTTTTGATGAAGCTGTGATGGGAGGTGTGATGAAGATGTGACTGGGTGTGATAAAGGTGTGTCTGGAGGTGTGGTGATGGTGTGTCTGGAGGTATGATGATGGTGTGTCTGGAGGTGGGATGAAGATATGACTGAAGGTGGGATGAAATTATGACTGGAGCTGTGATGAAGATATGACTGGAGGTGAGAGGAAGCTGTAATGGGAGGTGTGATGACGCTGTGATGGGAGATGTGATAAGGGTGTGACGGAACGTGTGATGAAGCTGTGATGGGAGGTGTGATGAAGATGTGACTGGGTGTGATGAAGGTGTGTCTGGAGGTGTGGTGATGGTGTGTCTGGAGGTGTGATGATGGTGTGTCTGGAGGTGTGATGATGGTGTGTCTGGAGGTGTGATGATGGTGTGTCTGGAGGTGGGATGAAGATATGACTGAAGGTGGGATGAAATTATGACTGGAGCTGTGATGAAGATATGACTGGAGGTGAGAGGAAGCTGTGATGGGAGGTGTAATGAAGATATGACTGGAGCTGTGATGAAGATATGACTGGAGGTGAGAGGAAGCTGTAATGGGAGGTGTGATGTAGATATGACTAGAGGTGTGATGAAGCTGTGATGGGAGATGTGATAAGGGTGTGACGGAATGTGTGATGAAGATATGACTGGAGGTGTGATGAAGCTGTGATGGGAGATGTGATAAGGGTGTGACGGAACGTGTGATGAAGCTGTGATGGGAGGTGTAATGAAGGTATGAATGGAGGTGTGATGAAGATGCAGTGTGGGATTGGGAGGTGGAAAAGCTGAGGAAATCCACCTGCTGGTCAAGCAGCAGTAACTCTGTGACATCACTCCCAATATAAACCTTCATCAAGTCTTCACTGTGAGCAGCAACACCTGATTACTGCTTCTTGGCCAGTGGATTTCCTCAGCTCTCCCAGTTCCCAGTCTGACACTGAAGCTGTGACTGGGGGTGATGAAGGTGTGTCTGGAGGTGCTGATGGTGTGACTGGAGGTGGGATGAAGTTATGACTGGAACTGTGATGAAATTATGACTGGAGGTGTGATGAATCTGTGATGGAAGTTGTAAAGAAGCTGGAACAGGAGGTTTGACGAAGTTGTGATAGGAGGTGTGACTGGAATTGTAATAAAAGTGTGACTAGGGGTTGGTGGGGGAACTGGGTAGTTTTTGATCACATGTGTATGTTTGCACAAACAACATGTCCATATTTTTTATATCAGAAGAATGGGAGGTATGACACAAAAGAGACACAGAGCTAGATGATGCAGTGGCAGCAGCAATGCTTTCACTTCACAGTGTTATGTGGCATGACTTGGCAGTGATGTAGGGGGAGGACAGGGACACAGGAGCCTCCCTACCGTAGTAGTAACCCTCTATGCTAGCAACTCCCTATGAGGGCAATAACAGACATGTGACTTCTGCGTCTAATAGGAAACATGACCCTGACTAAGATAAAACAAGTTTATGCTTGAAAGCGTTGCAGATGAAGAATGGTTTAATAAATCCTGACCAGAATATATTGGAGCTCTTCAGCATCCCATTAGAAATGCCAGCAATAAATCTCATTTATATTGGATTTTTCAGCTTGGTGGTTTTAAACTTTATATTGCTACAGCAGTGTTTTGGCGTTCTTATCTATCATGCATTTTGATCAGAAATTCTATTAATGTTCTTAAACAGCACAGAAAGACGTGGACAGTTCGTCCAGTCCTTCGTTAAACCATATAGTGATTTTATGTTTTCAGCTCATGTAAACATCTTGTACTTCATTGTTTATATATTTGAATTGTACATGGAGAGACCATAGTAGTAATGCTGTAAAACAGAAGCTTATTAAACATCACCCTCTGCAGGTTATATCAGACAGATCTCTCCAGCTTGCTGCTAACAGCTGCAGACAGTTTCAGCTATTTTGGGAGGGAATAAGGTATGTCTCTTGCCATCCCTCCCAAATTGTTGCATTATGATTAGTGACAGCTCAGTAAGGAACTGTATCGGCTGCACCAAGCAGTTCTCTCCAGATGAGTCGGGGTATCTGCACAGCCTAGTAAAGAGTTAATACGTACTTGTCCTATGTACATCATAAATGAATCATTTCATCAGTCTCTCTCATACTATAAATATCTATTTTCCCTTCTTTGCAAATCTCAATAAATCCTAATTTAACAGCTCGGTTTGCTTCTCTGTGTGACGGAGCTGCCTCACAGCAGTGCTCTGGAATCCGTACATCTTGAATAGTTGAAGCAATAATCCGCCGTGCTTCTGGTGGTCTGATCGCATCATTTGTCATGACTGCTCAATCTGCCTGGGCTCATTACTCCTGTAATGGTAACACGCGGGTGGAATGCTGCCTTCCTATGTGCACTGAAGGTTTCAATGACCTCATTGGACCAAGTTAGTGGACATTGCCACCCCAGACCTTCTCTCCGCACAGTGGGCTGCCTATTTTATAAGCGGGAAAAGTCATATGTCCTTTTTTTACTGGCCTTGATGTGTAGCTTCACATTTGTTGAGTAATATACATTGCTGCTTTCAAGTGAACCCAAGGTGAAAACAAACTGATGAGATAAACAATTATATTTATCCTCCTACTCCTAAAAATTACAGTACGCCGCGAACAATGTGGGCTTGATTGACAGCAGCGCTTTACGCAGGCGCAGTAAGGACGACCTCGAGGTCATCCTCTGCACCGCGCGTGGACCCCGGGCCTGCGGCTGCGAACGGAGCTATCAGTGTAGGACAGACAGCTGTGAGGGGCTGGAGAAAGCCCCAGGTAAGTAAATCAGATTGCCTTATTTTCCTTGATGATTCCTTTAAGTATCCCAGGGTTACCTTTTATATTGAACAATTTACAAAGTAGATTGAACGTTTCACTGTTTCTAATCAGTAGCAGCCTGTTTAATGTCCTAGAGTTAAAGTGAATGGGAACCCGTTTTTTTTTTTTTTTTTTAAAGTCAGATACTCACCTAAGGAGAGGGAGGCTCTGGGTTCCATAGAGCGTCCCCTCTCCTCTCCCGGTCCCCCGTAGCGGGGTATTCGACCGTTTTGGTCAAATACTGCTGTCTCCCGGCCGAAGGGAAGCTTCGGAAATGCTTCGGGAGCCCGAGTGCTCCCGACAACGGGCCGCTCTACACTGCTCACGCCGCCCTCTATGACGCACTCGCGTATGCGCCGCCTGTCTTCGGGAGGATTCGGCTCCCGAAGACTTCCGAAGTCCCCTCGGCGGGGGATGAGAATGGGGGAGCACCGAGGGCACCGGGAGAGGAGAGGGATTGCTCAATAGGACCGAACCTTCCCTCTCCTTAGCTGAGTATCTGACTTTTTTTTACTTACATCGGGATTCCCATTAGCTTTAAAATACATGAACTATTGACATTTTTCTGCGCTCAGAAGTTGTATTCTGCCAGGAAGAGTTTTATTTTTGTAATTTGCTTACCAGTAATGATTACTACAGTATATTCCCGACAAGGTACCAACAAGACAGAAGCTGTCACTGCCATGCCTAAAAGTTAACTCTTTCAGGCAGCAAAATAAATCAAGTAAAACAGCCTGGATATTAATATGTTTTGTACTGTACATACACGTTTATCCCATCATGTCACATACTGCCTCGGGTACACTTTCAGGTGCGCAATATGCATGATATTAAATTCCTATCTTGTATTATGTGCATGTACAAATGCTGGTCGTTCCTCAAAGTGCTCTGGACAGGAAATTATGACTGGTAGTGTTGTCCTAGTAAAGCTGATTAGTCCTTCAGAAAGACTGCAGCAGCAGCTTCTATTCATGTTCTCTCGTGTTTATACCACACAGCCTCCTCCTGTGGAAATGCCCCCTGCAAACTCAGCATCAGTCAGCTTTTCAGTTCTAACAGCTACAAAGCAGGGAACTCTACAGGCGCTAGAAACAAAATCGCTGCTGCTGTTGCCAGCAATAACAACCTGGTGATTTCCATTCAAACATTGAAATACAAAAACGAGGAGGAAGGGAGAATTTTTGTGAAGCAACAATCCTGTAAATATATAGATATAATCTTATTTTCAAAAGATGGGATGAAAAGATAGAGATTCAAAGAAGTAAGATTTATTATCAATACTTCTAAAAATGATGGGAATATAGCACTGCAATATACAAAAAGAACACCCATCTGTCCCATAATGAATCATGAGTACAGTGTATAAATGCAGGCTCTACAATGTAAATGGATGTGTAAACAGGAGGAGAAGCGTCCATTTATAAGTTAATTCAAAGTAATGTGCTGATGCGTTTCGAGGTCAAGGACCAGCTTCATCCCAGGACCCCAAAACAATAATACTTTATGGTTAATGCAGTTTCATTAGCATGTTCATCACTAACAATAATCCTAAACCCAGCATCTAAGTACAGAGTGAGCAGAATTAAGTAGGGTCAGCATCACACTTGATTCTGGTGCTGACCCTACTTGATTCTGCTGACTTTGTTGGTAACGGGGTGGGTGCGGGTCTAGGCACACACTTTACACTGATCCGTAGGTACTCCTTTCCCTCTACAGTTTCTAAGTACAGGGTGGGCAGCATGAGGAATTATTAAAGGAGCACTATTGTGAAAATTGAGAAAGATAAGATTAAAAAATATTCAAACTAAAGAGAAAAGAAGCAGTAAGAACTAAAGGTTAAAAATAAGTCCATGAAAAGGTTTATTTCTATAAAACACACGGCATCGGTAAATCCTCTTACTGACAGAGTTTGGATGACTTCAAACAGCCAACAGGAGGAAACATGCAGACGTTTGTCTCTTAGATCAGCATAAGAGCAGTTTGATCCTTCTAACACATCCTCGTCTCCCATGGGAGCAATAGTAAAACTGACAGCTTTTGTTAAATAGCTATGCTGCCCCTATGCTGCAGCACAGCATGTATAGGACCCCAGCCAGATACCTCCAGGCACAGCAGCGGACATACTCTGTCTCACAGATACTGGTACAGAGTACTGTGGCGTAACTTTCAATAATTGTATACAAGTTATGTTTGTGTCCAGCACCAATCTATATTTGTGATTCACACTGATCTATGTCTATGTGGTCTGCACTGATCTATGTATAGGTGGCCTGTACTGATCTATCTATATCTGGCCTGCACTGATCTATGTATATGTGGTCTGCACTGATCTATGTATATGTGGTCTGCACTGATCTATGTATAGGTGGCCTGTACTGATCTATCTATATCTGGCCTGCACTGATCTATGTATATGTGGTCTGCACTGATCTATGTATATGTGGTCTGCATTTATCTATGTATATGTTGCTTGCACTGATCTATGTGCTTTTGGCCTGCACTGATCTATGTATATGTGGTCTGCACTGATCTATGTATAGGTGGCCTGTACTGATCTATCTATATGTGGCCTGCACTGATCTATGTATATGTGGTCTGCACTGATCTATGTATAGGTGGCCTGTACTGATCTATCTATATGTGGCCCTGCACTGATCTATGTATATGTGGCCTGCACTGATCTATGTATATGTGGTCTGCATTTATCTATGTATATGTTGTCTGCACTGATGTATGTATATGTGGCCTGCACTGATCTATGTATATGTGGTCTGCACTGATCTATGTATATGTGGTCTGCACTGATCTATCTATATGTGGCCTGCACTGATCTATGTATATGTGGTCTGCACTGATCTATGTATAGGTGGCCTGTACTGATCTATCTATATGTGGCCCTGCACTGATCTATGTATATGTGGTCTGCACTGATCTATGTATATGTGGTCTGCACTGATCTATCTATATGTGGCCTGCACTGATCTATGTATATGTGGTCTGCACTGATCTATGTATAGGTGGCCTGTACTGATCTATCTATATGTGGCCCTGCACTGATCTATGTATATGTGGTCTGCACTGATCTATGTATAGGTGGCCTGTACTGATCTATCTATATGTGGCCCTGCACTGATCTATGTATATGTGGTCTGCACTGATCTATGTATATGTGGTCTGCATTTATCTATGTATATGTTGTCTGCACTGATGTATGTATATGTGGCCTGCACTGATCTATGTATATGTGGCCTGCACTGATCTATGTATATGTGGTCTGCACTGATCTATGTATATGTGGTCTGCACTGATCTATGTATAAGTGGTCTGCATTTATCTATGTATATGTTGCCTGCACTGATCTATGTGCATTTGGCCTGCACTGATCTATGTGAATCTGGCCTGTACTGATCTATGTGTATTTGGCCTGCACTGATCTATGTATATGTGGCCTGTACTGATCTATGTATATGTGTCCTGCACTGATCTATGTGGATGTGGCCTGCACTGATCTATGTATATGTGGCCTGCACTAATCTATGTGTATTTGGCCTGCACTGATCTATGTTTTTGTCTAGCACTGATCTAGGTTTGTGTTCAGCACTCATTTATTTGTATGGCTTTTTTTTATGTAAGTGAAAGTTCCCTCTAATAATGGAATGAACCAGTTAATGACTGCCACACTACCTTGCTAGTCATAGTACATACTTACCCAGGGTGATTACAGCAGACAGACCATTGTCTGCAAAATCTGACATGGGTATCTGGTCATCAACAGCTGCACTTGTCAGAAAAGCAAAGCAGGCAATCTGTTAATGCCTGACACCACATGCAGTCTCACTACTGCAATTCATCTTCACATGCTCACACAAATGCCTGAAATTAAATTTCATAATCGGGCATCTGCCATCATTTTCCAGCTGTATTACCATTAATATATTTTGAAAGCAGTTCTTCAGGTACCAGCGTTAGGTAATAATGCAATTTATCAGCCCATGCTTTGACACATTTACCATGAGCAGTGAGAATGTCTTTCTTGCTCTGTGCTGCACTTTACTCCTTTGCTTTCCGAAGTCTGTCTGCACTATGCGATCAGGAATAACCTGTGACACAGCAAGGAAGCCCCAGTGATTTCCCATCCATCTCAGAACATTACAGAGTGAGCAGCAAAAGCCACAGAGTAAATGCAGCAACTAGGCTACTGAAATGTAAGGTATGCTATAAGGTCCTAGGAACAATAGTAGCAGACCAAAGTAAAAAGTAGCAGTATTGCTTATGGTGAACTTAAGGCGGGTCGGAATGAAAAAGTTAGCTACTTACCTATAAGAGACAAGCCTCTGGATCCACCAGAGGCTTCCCATGTCCTCCTTGAGACCACCGCTGCTGCCCGCAACCCTCTTTTTAGAATGTGATCACACTTCCCTTTGTACACGAGCATGGCCATACTTCACGTGCACCAGTATGGCTGTGCCTAACAGTAGCATGGAGTTACTTGAGGATGAGTAGCTTTGGATTATTGCGCAGTCATGGCCTCACTTGTGCATGCACAGTATGGCCATGCTTGTACATGGCAGGGAGCGTAGCCACGTGAACCTATCTGACAAGTTCTTGTCCGATATGTTCAGAGGATCTGCGCTGGACAACAGTGGAGGTGAGGAGGGCATGGGAAGTCTCCGGCCTATCCAGACGCTTCCTTCTACCTAGGTAAGTATGGAACTTTTTTATTTAAAGTCCATGATCATGATATTTCCCCCATCCCAAGTAGCAATACAAAGTCCTCCCTTTTCCAAATTAAAAAAAAAATGATTGATCACTGATGCAGAAGTACAAAGATAGCAGGGCTATGTACAAGGGGGACAAGTTAGTGCCCTAAAAGCTTCCTAAAATGCATTTAAATAAGTGGCAGCTGCCCCATGTATACCTGCATGCTGCTGATTTATCAAAAGCAAGTATAAAAATAAATTAAATATTGCTTCTTCCACAAAGATTCTCTAAAATGGCCAGCATACTGTAGATTTGTTGATACAAAAAAAAGCAATTAAAAAAGCATTCATTAATTGGATTTGAGTGATTGGTCCAACTAGTGGTTTCCTTTAATTAGTATCACATTTCCAATCTTGCTATTGGTTGGTCAGCCAATAAAGTGGAGAAAAGTAGTCCCTCTACTGTTTGGTATCATTGTGTGTCCCACACTGAACATAATGAGCACACTAGAAGCTTGCACTCCTACTGGCATGTTGTGCTCAAAATGTAGTACAGTTTGTTAGGTTGCTCAGACTTGGATAATGTGAGTGGCACCATCAATGTCAATGATGGAACAAACAGCCATTACTCCATAGCATGGCTATTTCACAATCCACTTGGGTTCGCTTCATCACGATGTAACAGAAAAAGTAATGACATCTACAAAACAACATATACATAAAAAATATACAAAAAAATCATAGAAAAATGTCACCAAAAAAAAAAAAACAGAGTAATTTGCTGGCAGCCTGCTAAAGAACATCACTAGAATCCACCGCGAGACTCCATATATGCGGATCTGATGGGATATACTAGTCAACAAAAGCAGAAAACCATAATGAAAACGCACCAACCAACCAAATCAGTCAACTCATATTCATCAATATGAAACTTGCAGAGATACAAAGTAACATGTACCAGCAGAAAGCAGAAGACCATAATGCCAGTGCATGAGCCATACCCGTCATCTCTTAGTCACAGAGATGTATCTGACAGTGATACGGTGGCAATGTTTTCTCTTTCCTCGCTGTACCTTGTTTGTATCTAGTACAGCAGTATCCCTAAGTTTGCTATCCATGTTTTCCGTACATTGTGCACTCATTTCTCATTTCTGTCTGCATCTACTTTTTGAGTGAATCAGGGACACACGGCTGTTTTTTCTCTTTGATCAAGAAGTTTTGAATCAGGATGATACCATTTATTGGCTAACTTAGAGATGGATAAACAGTGAGCTTTCGACTTATAAAAAGCCTTTGTCGGACTGGTTCCTGACCAAAACTGAAAAACACAGCTTATATACACTGACATACAGAGGAGAAACATTCTTTAGCAAACATAAATGTAATTAGATGCCTCAACTGTTACTGAGGAGACTTTCCCAGGCATCCTGGCTAAATTGATAAGATCAATAGAATCCTCAACATGACATGAAGCAGACTCTGGTGATGGGGAGACATCATAAATTCCGAGTTCAAATTGTAACTGGGCTGGTTACATGCACCATTAATTCTAAGCTTAAGAGAATTGTGGCATTTAAAGCCAGCACATGAAAGCAAATAAAATGAATAGTGACAGTGAATACCGTCTTACACAGCATATGGCACAAAAATCAATGTAAAGATAGGAAAATTAAAAGAATTGTGGCATTTAAAACCCATCATACCAGCACAAGAAGTTAGAGTCCTTGTTTAAACCATCTTCTACAGTTTTGAACCAATGTATAAACTTTGTTTCTTGTGTTAGTCTCATGTTTCCCGATTTGAAGCCACCCATTAATACAGTGATGCGAAAATCGCTTAAACTCTGTCCAGGTAAACAAAAGTGTGTTGGTATTGGGAGATCAGTATATTTTGTAATATCCTTTTTCCTGCTGTTAATAGTGGATCTGTGGTGTGTCATGCGATCATGCAGTGGTTGACTTGTTTCTCCCACATAAATTCCTTTGGGGCATTTTGCACACATGATCAGGTATACCACATTAGATGAGTCGCAGGAAAAGATACCTTGTACTTTGTATTCCTGTTGTGTTCCTGGTATTAGTATCCTGTCAGTGGAATGGATGTGTTTACAGGTCCCACACTTTTTCCCTCGGCAGGGGAATGTTCCATTCTGTTCTTGCCTATTTAAAGAGAATCTGTATTGTTAAAATCGCACAAAAGTAAACATACCAGTGCGTTAGGGGACATCTCCTAGTACCCTCTGACACAATTTCGCCGCTCCTCGCCGCATTAAAAGTGGTTAAAAACTGTTTTAAAAAGTTTGTTTATAAACAAACAAAATGGCCAACAAAACAGGAAGTAGGTTGATGTACAGTATGTCCACACATAGAAAATACATCCATACACAAGCAGGCTCTATACAGCCTTCCTTTTGAATCTCAAGAGATCATTTGTATGTTTCTTTCCCCCATGCACTGAAGTTTCAGGCTGCTTGTTTCTACCTGCAAACAGCTTTGCCCTTGTCTGTAATTCTTCAGTATGTGAAAGCCCAGCCAGCTCAGAGGACAATTTATCCAGCTTGTAAAAGATAAGAGAGAAGCTGCTCTAATCCTAAATAACACACAGACAGTGTGCATAGAAGGCCTGGAAGGGGGAGTTCATAGCAGAACCACAACACTGAAGAACTTGGCAGCCTTCCAGACACAGGCCGACAAGTCTGACAGGGGAAAGATACATTAATTTATTACAGAGACTGTGATAGTATAAAGTGCTGCAGTTAGCCAGAACACATTAGAATAGCTTTTTGAACTTGTAGGATGATAAAAAACAGGATGCAATTTTTGTTACGGAGTCTCTTTAAGGCACTCCTCACTATCATCTGCTTAAGATTGGGTGGCTGTCGGAACGCTAGGAGGGGAGGTTCAGGGAATATCTTTTTCAGTCTCTGATACTTGTGTAGAACAGGATGAAGTTCTTTTGCAATCTTTCTTAAGATTTCCAGGCGTGGGTTGTAGGTGACTACCAGTGGGACACGGCTCTCTTCCTGGTCCTGCTTGTACTCCAGGAGCTGAGTCCTAGGGATGTTGTTAGCTTTCTTGATTTGGGTCTCAGCCATTAGAGGATTGTATCCCTGTTTAATGAAATTCTTCTTCAGGTAACCCAGGTGTTTGTCTTTGTCATCCCTGTCAGAACAGATCCGATTGCATCTTATTGCCTGGCTGTAAATTATGGAATTCTTTATATGTTTGGGGTGGAAACTGTCATACCTGAGGTACGATCCGTCGGTTTGCGGTACATGGACATTTGTAAGCTGTTCTCTCTGATGTATATGGTGGTGTCAAGAAAGTTAATCTCCCTGTGAGAGTAGCTCAGTTTCAGTTTGATTGTGGGATGGAAGGCATTGAAGTTCCTGTGAAATTGGATAAGATCCTCCTCACTTGCAGACCAGATGATCAAGATGTCGTTGATAAAACGGAAGTAGGCCATGGGTTTTATATGACAAGTATCCAGGTATTCTTCTTCAATCTTTGCCATGAAGAGATTTGCGTACTGCGGTGCAAACCGTGAGCTCATTGCCTCTCCCATTTGCTGTAAATAGAGGTCCTCCCCAAAAGGGAAATAATTGTGGCTGAGAACGAATCTCATCAGTCCAGCAATTGGCTTTATAGGTGTGCCCAAACCTTGAAGATATTTGCAACAGGCCGCAATATCATCATTATGGGGAATGTTGGTGTACACAGACTCTACATCCATAGTGGCAAGAATGGTGCCTCCAGGCACTGGGCCAATGGCTGCCAGTTGGTTCAGGAGGTGTGTAGTATCCTCTTTGATATAAGAGTACTTTGGATTACAAGCATATTACTGGAATGAATTATGCTTACAAACCAAAGTTTCACTGTCTATTTATTAAAGCAGAAAGACTTGATTTTTCTTTTACTTGTATCTCAGTATATGTCAGAACTTTTGTTTAGGTGATATTAGAACACGGTGGGGCTACTGAAAGAATAGTAATACGGAGTTGTTTGAGTGTGGTCCCCTGTGCCAAGAGGGTTTTCAATGATTCCAAACTATTCCATTTTTAATAAGAATATGTTCTTGCTATGACTACAGTAGCACAAAGTCTCACTCACTGCCAGAAGCAGGGATGTTTTGGGGCATAGGCAAACCATGCAGATTCTCGGGTAGACAACTGCAGAAGGGGGCACCACAAGGCTATTTTTAGCGTACCGTATATGCTGGCGTATAAGGCGACTGGGCGTATAAGACGACCCCCCAACTTTGCCAGTTAAAATGTAGAGGTTGGGGTATACTCGCCGTATAAGACTACCCCATAGTAGGAGTCAGGGTGCCGGGTATCAGGCAGAGCTGTAATTACCTTATGCTGCAGTCATCCGGTAATAAGAAAGATAGATCGTGTTCTCAGTTTAAAAAATAACTTGTTGTAACAGCTTCTTGCGAGCAGCCGCTCGCACGGGTAGCAGTGCAGCTTCCTGCGTCCCTTGACTGGTGACGTGTGCGCTCCAGTGATGAGGCTCACGCCGGAAGAGATTGCCGGGTTGTATTGTGGAGCGCACACGTCACAAGTCAGGTGATGCCGGAAGCTGCATTGCTACCCGTGCGAGCGGCTGCTCGCAAGAAGCTGTTATAACAAGTTATTTTTTAAATGGAGAACGCGATCTATCTTTCTTATTACCGGATGACTGCAGCATAAGGTAATTACAGTTCTGCCTGACACACGGCACCCTGACCAGACCTGACATTCTGGCACTCGGCGTATAAGACGACCCCCGACTTTTCAGTTGATTTTTCAGGGTTAAAAAGTCGTCTTATACGCCAGTATATACGGTACTTGTCACCACTATTTTCAGCACACTATTCTTATACACAACTGATACAATAGGGATACAACATATACAAAGAAGGCCTAAATAGCAAAAGAGAGCAGATTAAATTAATGTGCCAATTAAGCTATAATTGTTTTAGATTTGGTCAGTATTAATTGTGGCAACTATTCTGAATCTCCAGGACATTATTTCGACCTGTTAAGACCCAGGCTAAATGTGACCAGTATATTGTTTTTGGAAAGTGGCTGACTACACAACTTTCATAACAATCATAGGAAGGGTTTGTTATATAGGCACAGTGACTTTGGCCCAGTGGGGTGTTTCTGGTCTGGAAATAATTTGTGAATCCTTTATATACTTATTTTTGAGAAACATAATTTATGTATATAAGCTATTAGTATCTATTTTTTGTGGCAGCAAAACTAACTACTTAATTACTGTAGGTTACAATGTCTCCTTTCTCAAGATTGGGGTGCCAAAAGGCACGAAAATGGCTATAAGCAGCCTGGTCAGCAGTCCTCACTCTCATCTATTAGGACCAAGATGAAGGCTGCCTAAAACTAGACATTTCTTTTTTTAAAGCAAACCTGAAGGGTTTGTTAAAAAAAAAAAAAAAGATACTTACGCTGGAACCTCCAGTGGCTTCCCCGCCCTCCTCCATCAGGCCATTCCAATGCTAAGATCTGCTCTGGCTTTGGCATAAAATGCAGAGCCTGATCGGGTCGTGCTTCTGCAGAGGCGCAGTGTGGCTCGCACCTGCACAGTAGCATGGACCCGCTTGGGCTCAGGCAGAAAAGGACAAGGTCGATCTGGTCTGTGCTACTGTGCAGGCGTAAGCCCTCGACAAGAAGAGTTTATTAATGGTCTTTCAAGGGGGACACAGCGCTGGAAGGCCCAGTGGATGAGGATTGGGGAAACTTCTGGATTATTCAGAGATTTCTCTCTATTCAGTTGAATACCCTTTTGGGGCAGGTATCCTGTAAAGATCCAGATATGTTGGATTACTTGCAAACTGCATCTTTAAATCAATCCCATATTATAGCGTGAAAAAGAGATATTTTTTTCTGGCATCAGCAGATAGTCAGTTTTAACAATGTTTTGTTTTTGTATGGCTATCATGGAGACAGTTCGATCTTTGTGAACATTGGCGTATGGGTTGTGCTGCTGAGGTTAGGACCGAAGGAGTTAAATGTGAGCTGGGGAAGGGAATTGTAGCCAGCAGTTATACTGATAGTCAGTGGCACAGTTTACAAGGAAATCTTGAAAAGGAATGTCTGAAGCCAGCTGGCACTGTTGCATTAGCCTCAGCCAGCTCTGACCTGCAGCTCCACCTGCTGACTGCAGCAGCAGGACTCTCCTTAGCCAGGCAGCTAATCATGATAGATTGCACTTGGCTTGGAGAATGTCAGCACAGTGCTACCTTCAAACCCGCCTATGATATGCAGCATGCCGAAAATAAGGCATAGTGCTAATGGCAAATGGACTTCTAAAGAGCAACGCTGCTCTACTTTCCTGCCTGACATTTACAAATAAAATATTTGTAATGGAAATGTTCTTGGCCTTTTTAGCGTCCCACCAGGCTATAGTACATATCAGTATGGAGTGCGCTTGTTTTAAGAGAGACTCTGCTATGCACTATTTGTATCCTGATTGATTTTATTAAAGAGGACTCATTTTGGGGACAGAAAAAGCATTATGTATTGTCTATGGCTGTGTGTGAGGCTACTCCTCCTCTTCAGTGTGACTGAGCTGAGTAATTCTGCTGATAACTGATGATGATGATAATAATAGCTTAACTTGCAGGAACCGAAATGTTTTTGCCTGCGAAGGAGTTCTTCTTTACATTCTAAAACTACAGCCTTGTAGATGTTTTTATTCCCACACCATACATTTTATTCACATGCATATACAGGTAGTACCTGACTTAAAAAGACCCACCGTTACGAAGGGTATGAAAATGGGAACAAGTAAAGAAAAAATTCAAATAGGCCTTATAGTTTTTGAAAAAAATCATACATTTGAAAAAAATTCAAAGAAAAGTGGTTTTTAAACTCAGTAAAATGACATTTTGTTGTGGTAACAACACTTCACTATACTGTATAGGGAGTTGAAAGTTTTACATAAACATTTTACACATTTTAAAGCAAACCTGAGATCCAGCCCTGGATAATGGGGGACATAAGAAGCCTTAAAGGGGGACAGGGATCACAGGTGGTACAGAGGGACACAGTGGAGGGACAGAGGGGAGGTGGCACAGATGGAGACACTGAGGTAACAGGGACAGATGTGACACAGTGGGGGCCAGAGGTGGCACAGACGGGGACAATGAAGGCAGAAGGAAACAGAGGTGACACAGATGGGGACCTCGGAGGCACGGGAGGGCACAGCGGAGGTACAGAGAACAGAGATGAAATGCAATTCAAGCACTATTGTCATTGTGAAACACCTAAATTACATGGCTCAGAGTTCCGACTTAAAGGGAACCTGAAGCGAGTAAAATTATTTAAAATAAAAACATGATGCAGCTGCGAATGAATATTACATACTAACCTTACCATCAGTTCCTCTCAGAAGCTCACCATTTTCTTCTTACAGTGATCCCTTGCAGTTCTGACAATTTTTTGTCAGAAGTGAAATATACCAGTTGCTGTCAGTTATATATCGGCAGCTGTCTAATACAACTGAATGTGCAAGGTAATGTCTATGTTTCCCTATGGCTCAAGTGGGCGATATAACAGTTTAACAGTGTGCTGACCAGGAAGCTGTTATGGGGTAATGGCCATTTTTAAAATGGAGGACGGAGAATTCCATTGACCACAGTGGACAAACGGGACATGGGAGAGGAGAAGGATATTGATGAGTAAACTACACAAGAGGTAAGTATGACCTGTGTATGGTTATTTTGACTTTTTTTCAGTACAGGTTCTCTTTAAAGAGACACTGAAGCTAAAAAAAAAATTATGATATAATGAATTGGTTGTGTAATACGGATAATTACTAGAATTTTAGTAGCAAAGAAAATATTCTAATATTTTTATTTTCAGTTATATAATGTTTTTTGTACCATTGCATCATTCCCTAATATTTGCAGTTTAGACACTACTGAGCATTCTAAATGGGTTCAAAAGTTCACTAGCCTGCTCTGGAAAATCTTCCCAGCAGAGGGAGAAAAAGATACATTTTGTCTCTGTGACTTTGGAAGTCATGGAGTTTAATGGCTAATTTGCATAGATAACAACTGGAGTTTCTTAACTCTTCCTTTACTGGAAACAATATTAGACTTGTGTCTCTGCTGCTAATGTTTTTTTTTCTTAGCTGTACTACACATACAAATCATTAGATCATAATTTTTTTTTTCGCTTCAGTGTCTCTTTAACCATTTGCCGACCGCCTACTTCATATTGGCGGCGGCAAAGTGGCAGCCCCAGGACCACGTAACGCAGAATGGCGTCAGGTCCTGGGGCACTGTTTTGCCGGGGATCGCGCGCTGGGATGCGCGCGCATCTGCCGGCAATAGGCTCCGCCCACCCGCGACGTCAACCCGCCGGCCAATCGGAAGCGCCGGCGGGTTGTTAACCCGACGATCGCCGGATAGGAAGCGTATAATACGCTTTGTAATGTTTACAAAGTGTATTATACAGGCTGCCTCCTGCCCTGGTGGTCCCAGTGTCCGAGGGACCACCAGGGCAGGCTGCAGCCACCCTAGTCTGCACCTAAACACACTGATCTGCCCCCTCCTGCCCCTGATCGCCCACAGCACCCCTCGGACCCCCCCCTGCCCACCCCCCAGACCACTGTTTGCACACAATCACCCCCCTAATCACCCATCAATCACTCCCTGACACTATCTATCAACGCTATTTTTTTTTTAGTCCCTAAACTGCCCCCTGGGTACACCTGATCAACCCCCCACCCCTCAGATTCTCCCCAGACCCCCCCCCCCCCTGTGTACTGTATGCATCTATCCTCCCTGATCACCTGTCAATCACCTGTCAATCACCCATCAATCACCCCCTGTCACTGCCACCCATCAATCAGCCCCTAATCTGCCCCTTGCGGGCAATCTGATCACCCACCCACACCAATAGATCGCCCGCAGATCCGACATCAGATCACCTCCCAAGTGCAGTGTTTACATCTGTTCTCTACTCTAAACACCCACTAATTACCCATCAATCACCCCCTATCACCACCCATCAGATTAGACCCTAATCTGCCCCTTGCGGGCACCCAATCACCCGCCCACACGCTCAGATTGCCCTCAGACCCCCCCTTATCAATTCGACAGTGCATTATTTACATCCGTTCTTCCCTGTAATAACCCACTGATCACCTGTCAATCACCCCCTGTCACTGCCACCCATCAATCACCCCCTGTCACTGCCACCCATCAATCAGCTCCTAACCTGCCCCTTGCGGGCAATCTGATCACCCACCCACACCAATAGATCGCCCGCAGATCCGACGTCAGATCACCTCCCAAGTGCAGTGTTTACATCTATTCTCTCCTGTAAACACCCACTAATTACCCATCAATCACCCCCTATCACCACCTGTCACTGTTACCCATCAGAATAGACCCTAATCTGCCCCTTGCGGGCACCAAATCACCCGCCCCACACGCTCAGATTGCCCTCAGACCCCCCCCCTTATCAATTCGCCAGTGCAATATTTACATCTGTTCTTCCCTGTAATAACCCACTGATCACCTGTCAATCACCTATCAATCACCCATCAATCAACCCCTGTCACTGCCACCCATCAATCACCCCCTGTCACTGCCACCCATCAATCAGCCCCTAACCTGCCCCTTGCGGGCAATCTGATCACCCACCCACACCAATAGATCGCCCGCAGATCCGACATCAGATCACCTCCAAAGTGCATTGTTTACATCTGTTCTGCCATCTAATCACCCACTGATCACCCATCAATCAGCCCCTGTCACTGCTACCCATCAGATTAGACCCCTATCTGCCCCTAGGGCACCCAATCACCCGCCCACACCCTCAGAACGCCCTCAGACCCCAGCCCTGATCACCTCGCCAGTGCATTGCTTGCATCTATTCCCCCCACTAATCACACCTTGAGACACCCATCAATCACCTCCTGTCACCACCTGTCACCCCCTAACACACCTACCCATCAAATCAGGCCCTAATTTGCCCCGTGTGGGCTCCTGATCACTCGGCCAAACCCTCAGTTCCCCCTCAGACCCCCTTCCGATCACCTCCCCAGTGCATTGATTGCATCTATTTTCCCCTCTAACCACCCCGAGACACCCATCAATTACCTCCTGTCACCCCCCTAGCACTCCTATCCATCAGATCAGGCCCAATACAACCTGTCATGTAAGAGGCCACCCTGCTTATGACCGGTTCCACAAAATTCGCCCCCTCATAGACCACCTGCCATCAAAATTTGCAGATGCTTATACCCTTGAACAGTCATTTTGAGACATTTGGTTTCCAGACTACTCACGGTTTTGGGCCCGTAAAATGCCAGGGCAGTATAGGAACTCCACAAGTGACCCCTTTTTAGAAAAAAGACACCCCAAGGTATTCTGTTAGGTGTATGAAGCGTTCATAGAAGATTTTTATTTTTTGTCAAAAGTTAGCGGAAATTGATTTTTATTGTTTTTTCACAAAGTTTCATTTTTCACTAACTTGTGACAAAAAATAAGATCTTCTATGAACTCACCATACACCTAACGGAATACCTTGGGGTGTCTTCTTTGTAAAATGGGGTCACTTGTGGCGTTCCTATACTGCCCTGGCATTTTAGGGTCCCTAAACCGTGAGGAGTAGTCTAGAAAACAAATGCCTCAAAATGACCTGTGAATAGGACGTTGGGCCCCTTAGAGCACCTAGGCTGCAAAAAGTGTCACACATGTCGTATCGCGGTACTCAGGAGAAGTAGTATAATGTGTTTTGGGGTGTATTTTTACACATACCCATGCTGGGTGGGAGAAATCTCTCTGTAAATGGACAATTGTGTGTAAAAAAATCTAATATATGTCATTTACAGAGATATTTCTCCCACCCAGCATGGGTATATGTAAAAATACACCACAAAACACATTATACTACTTCTTCTGAGCACGGCAGTACCACATGTGTGGCACTTTTTTGCAGCCTAACTGCGCTAAAGGGCCCAAAGTCCAATGAGTACCTTTAGGATTTCACAGGTCATTTTGCGACATTTGGGTTCAAGACTACTCCTCACGGTTTAGGGCCCCTAAAATGCCAGGGCAGTATAGGAACCCCACAAGTGACCCCATTTTAGAAAGAAGACACCCCAAGGTATTCCGTTAGGAGCATGGTGAGTTCATAGAAGATTTTATTTTTTGTCACAAGTTAGCGGAACTTGATTTATATTGGGTTTTTTTTTCACAAAGTGTCAATTTCCGCTAACTTGTGACAAAAAAAAAATCTTCTATGAACTCACCATACTCCTAACAGAATACCTTGGGGTGTCTTCTTTCTAAAATGGGGTCACTTGTGGGGTTCCTATACTGCCCTGGCATTTTAGGGGCCCTAAACCGTGAGGAGTAGTCTAGAATCCAAATGTCTCAAAATGACCTGTGAATAGGATGTTAGGCCCCTTAGCGCACCTAGGTTGCAAAAAAGTGCCACACATGTGGTATTGCCCTACTCAGGAGAAGTAGTATAATGTGTTTTGGGGTGTATTTTTACACATACCCATGCTGGGTGGGAGAAATATCTCTGTAAATGACAATTTTTTGATTCTTTTTACACACAATTGTCCATTTACAGAGATATTTCTCCCACTCAGCATAGGTATGTGTAAAAATACACCCCAAAACACATTATACTACTTCTCCTGAGTATGGCGATACCACATGTGTGGCACTTTTTTGCACCCTAACTGCGCTAAGGGGCCCAAAGTCCAATGAGTACCTTTAGGATTTCACAGGTCATTTTGCGACATTTGGTTTCAAGACTACTCCTCACGGTTTAGGGCCCCTAAAATGCCAGGGCAGTATAGGAACCCTACAAATGACCCCATTTTAGAAAGAAGACACCTCAAGGTATTCCGTTAGGAGTATGGTGAGTTCATAGAAGATTTTATTTTTTGTCACAAGTTAGCGGAAAATGACACTTTGTGAAAAAAAACAATTAAAATCAATTTCCGCTTACTTGTGACAAAAAATAAAATCTTCTATGAACTCACCATACTCCTAACGGAATACCTTGGGGTGTCTTCTTTCTAAAATGGGGTCATTTGTAGGGTTCCTATACTGCCCTGGCATTTTAGGGGCCCTAAACCATGAGGAGTAGTCTTGAAACCAAATGTCGCAAAATGACCTGTGAAATCCTAAAGGTACTCATTGGACTTTGGGCCCCTTAGCGCAGTTAGGGTGCAAAAAAGTGCCACACATGTGGTATCGCCATACTCAGGAGAAGTAGTATAATGTGTTTTGGGGTGTATTTTTACACATACCCATGCTGAGTAGGAGAAATATCTCTGTAAATGGACAATTGTGTGTAAAACAAATCAAAAAATTGTCATTTACAGAGATATTTCTCCCACCCAGCATGGGTATGTGTAAAAATACACCTCAAAACACATTATACTACTTCTTCTGAGTACGGCAATACCACATGTGTGGCACTTTTTTGCAGCCTAACTGCGCTAAGGGGCCCTAAGTTCCAATGAGCACCTTTAGGCTTTACAGGGGTGCTTACAATTTAGCACCCCCCAAAATGCCAGGACAGTAAACACACCCCACAAATGACCCCATTTTGGAAAGTAGACACTTCAAGGTATTCAGAGAGGGGCATGGTGAGTCCGTGGCAGATTTAATTTTTTTTTGTCGCAAGTTAGAAGAAATGGAAACTTTTTTTTTCCTTTTTTTTTGACACAAAGTGTGATTTTCTGCTAACTTGTGACAAAAAATAAAATCTTCTATGAACTCACCATGCCTCTCAGTGAATACTTTGGGATGTCTTCTTTCCAAAATGGGGTCATTTGGGGGGTATTTATACTATCCTGGATTTTTAGCACCTCATGAAACATGACAGGGGGTCAGAAAATTCGGAGATGCTTCAAAATGGGAAAATTCACTTTTTGCACCATAGTTTGTAAACGCTATAACTTTTACCCAAACCAATAAATATACACTTAATGTTGTTGTTTTTTATCAAAGACATGTAGCAGAATAACTTTCGCGCTCAAATGTATAGGAAATTTTACTTTATTTGAAAAATGTCAGCACAGAAAGTAAAAAAAGTCATTTTTTTGACAAAATTCATGTCTTTTTTGATGAATATAATAAAAAGTAAAACTCACAGCAGCAATCAAATCGCACCAAAAGAAAGCTGTATTAGTGACAAGAAAAGGAGGTAAAATTCATTTAGGTGGTAGGTTGTATGACCGAGCAATAAACCGTTAAAGCTGCAGTGGTCTGAATGGAAAAAAAGGCTCTGGTCCTTAAGGGGTTTTATGACTGCAGTCCTTAAGTGGTTAAGAACGGATTCAGAAACCTACAGTCCCTATCTTGTTTGTTAACAGTAGACTACCTGTACAGTAGAATCTCAGTTATGTAGGAGGGTAAAGCATGAAAATGTCAGCACTATATGTCCCGGGGTGATGCTGGGGGGTCCCTTTGTAGAAAACTACTTCCGCTGTGGTGTGATGTCCCTGTGTGCTTTGGAGCCTTTTAGACTGGTGTTTACTTTAAGGCCTCTTCTACACTTGCATTGAAAATGTGCGTGTTACCCTGTTTTACCGCAAGCAATGGGTCCCTAGGCAATGGGGCCTAGCACACTTAACGTGCAGCGTTGCAACGGAAGTGACCGATCTGCTGCCGAGCCAATGCAGGGGCAGCAGTGCGTTACCGACAGACTTCCGTGGCGCAGAAGTAATTTGAGTCAATGGGCGAAACAATCCTTTTTAGAAGGTTGGCGGCGGTGTTCCGGCACACGTGCGTGGAACGAAGGCAGGGCCGGATTTACCATAAGGCACTGTAGGCATGTGCCTACAGGCGCCTGATGATGGAAAGGCAGCTCACTCCTTTCCCAGAGCGCTTCCCTCCCTTCTTCCTTATGCAGAGGAATAGGCTCCTGTGATGTAAATCCAGGTCTGAACGACGGGGATCCCCAGGAATCCCAGTGACGTACTTCCTGTCCAGCAGGTGGAACGTCACTGGACGAGGGCTGTACGGGGAGGGAGCAGCAATATGCATATGGCCCTGTTGGTGCACTCTGCCACAGGGTTATACTACTGACATTTGCAATGCTGCAAACACACATTTCATGTGTAAAACCAGCCTAAAGAAAACAAAGGAAAGTTTTGACCCGGCACTGAAAGAACATGTGCTTCCAAACACCATGATGGTTCACTTACTTTAGTCTTTCATCATTATTCTGTATACCCAATAAAGCCTGTAGTCTCATATATGACATAGTATTAGTGCTCTGTGCCTATATATGATGTGATTTAGCTGGCAGGTGCTACTGATAGCTAGCAACCCACCATTCTCCCTTGTGCCAAACAATTTAGGCAAATTTTTCTGTTTATGTTGATCTATAGAGTTTACATGATGTCATAGTTTTGTGATTTTTTTTTAGTAGGAGATTCCGAAATTAATAATCCACTTCAGGTTCAGGTTTACCTAGATGTGAGAAGGCGGAGCTAGTTTGTACCTGTGTAGAAGCTCCTTTCTCTTAATTATGTCATGTGAATAACTTTATAATGACACAGGCTATAGCCCATGCATTGGTCACTTCCTGGATCACAGATTTTCATTGTTGTAGCTTGCAATCTTCTCAGAGATTTTCAGTCTATGATTGTCTTGTTGCAGTCTACATAGCATGATGCAATTCAAGCAGCTGCAGCAACCACACTCAATGCAGTTATATGCTCAAAATTCTGGCCCAGGATTTTAGCTGCATAGTTAGTGGTGTTAGTGGTGTGATTAGAAAACTATTAGGCCTTGTTTCCACACAACACAATTTCTCCCGGTTTACCGCACATGAATTTGGATCTGGAATGACAGCCTATTGAAATTAATAGGCTGTTTCCAAATCGCATGCAAAAGAAAAAAATATCAAGTCAGTAGCATTTTTCCACATATTGCATCCAAATCCCCATTGCTATGCGTTGACACGGATGCAAATTTGCATTGTTTCTGAAATGGATGCAGCATGCAAATTTCAGCGTAGGGAAACAGGGCATTAGATGGACATTTAGATGTTTGCCTGGAAATGGAATATTGCAAATGCAAATTAGGAGAGGTGTTGTAGAACACTTTCCTGTTATGTCTGTTCCTGAAAATGCTGCATCATGGGATTTTTTATAATTCATTGTTTCAGTTCCTGAAATTTCATAACATTTGGCTGTGTTATTGCTCTTGATAGTATTAACTAGAACCAAGTGACATTATGCAAACATAGCTTTTCTTGCGTTTCTGCTATTATACAGTGGTTTGGGCTGCAGCATGGAATATGATGAAATGGGCACATGCCATGTAAGAGTGGTATAAGTAATCACACCCTGAAGTCACATAGCTGGGTCGCTGTGCAATATCTATTCAGCTGGCATCACAAGAATGCTTCAGTACCTCGCAGAATTCTTATTGCAAATCCAAGCACATATGCATTAACAATGTTTCCTTGCTTAACACAGAATAAGTGGGGGTGGCAGAAGACCTGAAAACATCTTGCGTATGACAGCTGAGGAGAAATGATAGATTCACATTGCAGAGCTCTACAATTTGTGTTTTACTCAAAAATACAGCAATGGTGGTGTCTTTAGGCTTATGTTTTAACATTTTCATGACTACTGGAATACAGATTGCTATATATACAGTATGTGTGTGTGTGTGTGTATATATATATATATATATATATATATATATATATATATATATATATATATATATACATATACATATATATATATACTGTGAGGGATCAGCTGCAAATGATGAGTACTCAGCGGGTGATAGCAGCACAGACAGGTGTACTTTCCAAAACAAACAAGTGTTTATTTGACAGCAGGCTTCTTAAACAGCAGTCTTTTGGCAGTCCTGGCCACCAGCTTACATTCAGCTTTCAACATCAGGAACAAGCCAAACTCCATGTGCAGCCTGCACTCTCTCCAGAGCAAACCAGCTTCCCAGTGGCGTAGCTATGGGCCCCGATGCAAGTTTTACATTGGGGCCCCCCAAACACTCTATACATAACAATTGATATGGCACACCAAAACCTGTCAAGGACAACCACAGTGTCAGAAGTGCAAGAAGGGGATGGGGAGCAGTTGGTTAATGATTACCACTATTCAAAGTATCTATAGAAGTGATTATTATGAGCACAGGATCAATAGAGAGCTAATACTGAAGTTGAGGGAGGGCCCTTCGGGGCCCCTCTTGCTCAAGGGCCCCGATGCGGTCGCAACCTCTGCAACCCCTATTGCTACGCCCCTGCAGCTTCCTGAAAACAAAGTGAAGTCTTTTCTCTGCAGACGGTCAGACCTTGCTGGTCACATCCTCTCTCTCTCTCCTCCTCCTCCTCCTCTCATCAGCCGTTCAAAGCTGCTCTGTTAACCCTTTGTGAGCCTGACTCCAGCAGAAGCCCACATACACAGAGCAATTGATCCACCCAGGATCTGGCGACCAGATGCGCCCGCCCACTCTCCATCTGCTCAGCTCCGGACCCAAGTAAGGTTTTTAACCTCTGTCCATGTGACAGACAGCCAAAACCTTTTATTCCGGAGCTGCTACTGGACGCAGCGTCTGATCCCAGGTGGAATGTACCTCCCATCCAACACAACCTGGGACAAATCGATTACCTCCTGGGTATCAACTTTGTCACAATACACATACACACAGGTGAAACTTGAAGAGTTAGAATATTGTGCAAAAGTCCATTCATGTTAGTTATTCAACTTAAAAGGTGTAACTAATATATGAAATAGACTCATTAGATGCAAAGCGAGATATTTCAAGCCTTTAGTTGTTATAATATTGATAATTAGGGCTTACAGCTTACGAAAACTTCAAAATTAAAATCTCAGACCATTAGAATATTGTGAAAATGTTCAATATTCTAGGCTCAAAGTGTCAGACTCTAATCAGCTAATTAATCCAAAACACCTACAAATGGCTCCTATTTCATATATTAGTTTCACCTTTTAAGTTGAATTACTTAACCACTTGCCGACCGCACGCTTATACCGTGCGTCGGCAAAGTGGCAGCTGCAGGACCAGCGACGCAGTACTGCGTCGCCAGCTGCAGGCTGATTAATCAGGAAGCAGCCGCTCGCGCGAGCGGCTGCTTCCTGTCAATTCACGGCGGGGGGCTCCGTGAATAGCCTGCGGGCCGCCGATCGTGGCTCGCAGGCTAAATGTAAACACAAGCGGAAATAATCCGCTTTGTTTACATTGTACGGCGCTGCTGCGCAGCAGCGCCGTAAGGCAGATCGGCGATCCCCGGCCAATCAGCGGCCGGGGATCGCCGCCATGTGACAGGGGACAGCCTGTCACTGGCTGCACAGGACGTATAGCGTCCTGTGCAGCGCGGATCACCGGGGGTGGACAGGTAGGAGAGGTAGGGGAGGAATCTCGCCGCGGAGGGGGGCTTTGAGGTGCCCCCCCCCGCAACACCCAGCAGGCAGGAGCGATCAGACCCCCCCTGCACATCATCCCCATAGGGGGAAAAAAGGGGGGCGATCTGGTCGCTCTGCCTGCACCCTGATCTGTGCTGGGGGCTGCACAGCCCACCCAGCACAGATCAGCTAAAACAGCGCTGGTCCTTAAGGGGGGGTAAAGGGTGGGTCCTCAAGTGGTTAAACAAATGCACTCTTGCACAATTTAACAATACCACACACACATTACACACGCACGCACGCACACGCATGCACACACTATCTCCTGTAACTCTAGTACATGGTGCATGTTCCTTCTGATTGTCAGGTGCTTAGAGACAATCCTGGGAGCTGCTGTAAGGCCCAGTGCACACCGAGCGGTTTTAGCAGAGATCCGCTAACCGCATCCGCCTGTGAAAACGCATGGCTAATGTATTTCAATGAGATGGTGCACACCAGCGGTTTGAGGTTTTTATCCTGCTGCACGTCAATGTAAAGTATAGGAAAAACGCTAGATCAGAGCGGTTTTCCAGGCGTTTTTGTTACAGAAGCTGTTCAATAACAGCTTTTACTGTAACAATATTTGTAATCTGCTACACAAAAACACTCCCAAAAACTCTAGGCATGTTTAGAAAATGTCTCTAAACATGCCTAGAATCGCTCTGAAATGTGCTCCAAAAACCGCTAGCGTTTTGAGGATCTGCTATCGGTTTTGGTGTGCACTTGGGCTGGGCCTAAGAGAGATATGTTAAGCTGCTTGTATAAATGTACAATTTTACCAAAATGATGTAGTAGAACATTAAACTGAGTGAATATACTTTGAATGGATGCTTTAGGTAATTGCTCGTTTTACATAGAAGTGTTAAGATTATACAATCAAGATTGTATCCTTAGTGGGCACCTTTATAGGTATTACTATAACAGCAGCAGGATAAAATCTTTAATATCCTTTGTGTGGAAAAATGCTTGAAAATAGATCTCTTTTTAATATCTGACTATAATCAGAAATCCCCTTCGTTACTTGGCCATTACTTCTGCATGAGCTGTATTGTAGCAACTAAGTAGGCAAGCGGATTTAGGCCTGGGACCCACTACGGGTGCTTTGGGCCAAATCGCAGAAGTTCTGCGATTTCCCCGCAATTTCTGCAGCTATTGCGATTAAGCTACTGTAGCCACTGATGCGATGGCTCCGGGATCGCTCCCAAAAGGCTTCAAGCAGTGTTTTGCGATTGCTATGCATTCTCAATGCTGCTAGTGGGACCACCTCCATAGGAATCCACTGGTGTAGCGCTTTGTTGATCGCCAGTGATCGCCAAGTGCTACTAGTGGGTCCCAGGCCATAGGATAGTTTAAACAGCATACTTTATGCGTGGTTATCTCTTTTGGCCTGTACCTTTACAGTCCTGTGTTTTAATCCCACCATTAACTATGTGGAATTTTTACCGGTATGCTTGTGTGAGCTTCCTATCACATGCTAAAATCATATTGCTAGATTAATCGGCACCTGACCAAATTAGCCCTCGGATGTGTGCAGTATGTGTGAGGGACAATAGATTGTGAGTTCCTCTAGGGACAAATGCTACTTTATAAAGTGCTATCTAATATGTTGATAAAATAACCTACTTTCTCTTCAAATGTGCTGTACTGCTGTCAAATGTATGTTATAGTTTTTTGTTCCTTTATTTTAAAGGTTGGAAACTAGTGGTGAGATATGGAGTGAGCAGCAGAACGATAAATTAATGGACAGCAAGGAAGATATAGATTCTGCCTCCCAAGCAGCCAGCACTCTACTTATAAATGGTATCAGTGGTAAGTTCATTTATAGGCATCACACAAAGGGGAGGCATGGTCTTACTTAAAGAGACTCTGTAACAAAAATATCATCCTTTTTTTCTACCATCCTACAAGTTCCTAAACCTATTCTAATGTGCTCTGGCTTACTGCAGCACTTTCTACTATCACCGTCTCTGTAATAAATCAATGTATCTTTCCCCTGTCGGACTTGTCACCCTGTGTCTGGAAGGCTGCCAACCCTTCTGTGCTGATCTGTTATGCACACCCCACTCCAGGCCCCTCTATGCACACTCCCGTGTGTGTGTGTGTTATTTACATAAGCCAGCAGCGTCTCTGCTCTCTTATCAGTGAGAGAAGAGAGCCAGCTAAAAAAATCCTCCTCTGTTAGGCTGTGAAAGGAGCTGGCTGACACATACTGAGGAAATACAGACAGGGCAGAGCTGTCTGCAGGAAGAAATGATCAGCCTGTCACTAGTATTCAGTGGATGAGAGCTGCAGGGGGACAGAAGGTAAACACAAAAATGATCTCTTGAGATTCAAAAGGAAGGCTGTATACAGCCTGCTTGTGTATGGTTGTATTTTCTATGTGTGGACATACTGTACATCAACCTACTTCCTGTTTTGGTGGCCATTTTGTTTGTTTATAAACAAACTTTTTAAAACTGTTTTTGACTACTTTCAATGCGGCGGGGAGCGGCGAAATTGTGACAGAGGGTAATAGGAGATGTCCCCTAACGCACTGGTATATTTACTTTTGTGCGATTTTAACAATACAGATTCTCTTTAAAGAAGTTCTCCATTCTGTGTCATATGATAGCCTGAACAATTGTGCGGTATATGTTTGATTGCCATCCAGCTACAAGCCTCAACTTAAAATCTTCTCTTGAACTTGCAGAGATCCGGCTTTGTACAACTTTTCAATGTCCTCTCACTGCACTGCCTCTTGCATACCGTTCTGTGCTCTATAGCCCTATGTCTGTGGTACATGCGCATAATGATAGGTAGTATGTGAGAGTACCCAGGGTCAGCAGAAGGTCCAGACTCTGTAAGTTCAATTGAAAAATTCTTGTGACAGCCTGTACCTTGTGACCATGAAACAGCTATCTCCATTTATCCCTACCCACGCTGTCAAATGACAATGGTTGAAGTTCTCTTTTAAAGCCAAACTAAACACAAAACTGAACAAGGCAGATTAAATTAGCAATTATATTCGTAAGTGGTGGGCAGAAAATCTATTTTGTGCACCAGATGTGCTCGTACACAGCACTACAGCTCATCTCATTCCCTCTGTAATGGTGAGCAGATATTGCCCAAATTAAGAAGAACAATAGATGCCAAACTATGCTTCCCAGTATCCTTAAAGAGAAGGTTCAGGGAGGGAGGTAAAAAAATAAAAATCAATATCCACTTATCTGGGGCTTCCTCCAGCCCGTGGCAGGCAGGAAGTGCCCTCGCCGCCGCTCCGCAGGCTCCCGGTGGTCTCCGGTGGACAACCCGACCTGGCCAGGCCGGCTGCCAGATCGGGCTCTGCTGCGCTCCATGGCCTGGCACTTCTGCGTCCCACGCGGGCGCGCTGACGTCATCGGACGTCCGCCGGGCTGTACTGCACAGGTGCAGTAGTTCTGCGCATGCACAGTACAGCCCGGCGGACGTCCGATGACGTCAGTGTGCCCGCGTGGGACGCAGAAGTGCCAGGCCATGGAGCGCAGCAGAGCCCGACCTGGCAGCCGGCCTGGCCAGGTCGGGTCAGCCACCGGGAGCCTGCGGAGCGGCGGCGAGGGCAGTTCCTGCCTGCCACGGGCTGGAGGAAGCCCCAGGTAAGTGGATATTGATTTTTATTTTTTTACCTCCCTCCCTGAACCTTCCCTTTAAAGCGGACACAAATCAAACAATTTTTTAATTCAAAATATTTAGTTGCACCACTCTGACACATACAAAGATAAATAAACACTCCTGCGAGCCTATGAGCATTTCAGTGCATGCTTTTCACCCTTCTCTTTTCATAACTAGGGTTACAAAGGTGGCAGCCATTAGCAATTCCTCCTTTGCCGGACACCATCTACTCCACCAGTTTACCGGATTCTGTCCCGGCAATATGAAAAGGAAGGGAGAGGTTCCTCCAATAAATGTAAAATATTTTATATTTGTCATTATGCAGCTGAAAAAAGGCTGCTATTTATTACTATAAATTAAAAAATAGATTTTATTTCTGAAATCTTGTATTTTTAATTTGGGTCCCCTTTAAATAAAAACCAAGTGACCCATGTGAGGAGGCACAATTGCAGCTCAGAGGAAGTAGGTGGTGAGCAAATAGGATATGTTTAAAAAACTCATAACGACTGAGAAGCTTTAAGTCGGAATGGATAGATGCACAGCTTCAGGCAAGCTGCGCAAAGGGTTTTTAGCTTTGAAACGATGAGAAAGGTAATACTGCTTTAAGAATTTGGCTCATTTAGTTTCCGTTCTAGTTGGCCTTTAATAACAATAATGTGACCAATATGTAAAATCCCAAAGTAATCAGATAAAACAAAACTCTAATTTTGTGTGATGGCTGCGAAAGCTTGTGATATGTGAGTGTGACTTCACACCCTACTGTGGGTCTGTCCCCACCCCTCTGCAATGGTGCTAAACGACATACCATATAATGTGTGAGTGAACGTCCATAACAGGAGATCCATCTGATTTCAAAAACCATTGTGAGGCTGAAAAGAACTGTGTTAGGGAGTGTAATTGAACTGCTATGATGGTAGTTCTGCATAATATGTAGTTTTACTAAATGTTCTAACTACACTGATCCACTATTTCATTGCTTTAAAAGCCAACTCCAGGGGAGTTATTTTAGTTCTGGTTAGCATGGACACGAATTACAATCTCTTTTGGGTTATTGCTAGAGTCTGTGACTCCATTGGGGAAATTTTCTGTTACTTCTTGTCAGTGGGATATCTATGGCCCTAATTTGTACCTGGGAGGTAATGGGGGAAGGCAATGAAGGACAGAAATTACCCCTTTTGTTATGAATCCTTACTGGCCAGTTCAGCTAGTGGTCAATATGTAGTCCCAATATATGTTGGTATTAGTACAGATGAGGGGTTTCTATAAAGCTGGTACACACCGTGGGTGCACTGGAAAGATAAGGACACACAGAAAGGGTCATTAGAGAAAAAAGAGAAAATATTATTGGAGATCCTACAAAGCTAGGCATACATAATGAAGGAAACTTTAAAGCTAGTACACACCTCATGGGACATGAAAAAGCTAAAACACACTTTGTAAGAGCTGAACAGCTGGAGCACTAGACCCTATGGGCTCCGAAAAAGCTGGGTCAAACTTTTGGGAGTTACTGGAAAGCTGAGACAAAATTGGGGGGGGGGGGGGGGGGGGGGAAGGAATGATGAGACACAGTTTAAGGGGCATACCACAGAGTACTGAAACACAAGCACAGGAAATCTGGGACACAATAAAGGACTAAAAATCCGGGGCACGGGCTGAGGGCTCTAGAAAGTTTATACACATTTCTTAAGACACTGGAGGGCTGAGACACCCTTTGAAGTGCCTTTTAAAGTTTTGGTACATTTGGGGTCAGTTGGGACATAATTAAGGGACACAGCTGGGACATAGTGTTGGGGCTCTGGTAAGTTGGGAGACACTTTGGTGGATACTAGAAAGCTGACACACCACACAGGGTTTTCTGGGAACCTCGACATGAATGGAGGCACTGGAATACTCTAATACATAGTATGGGGAAACAGTAATTTCTCAACATGGCATTCATAAAGCTGTGATAGCCTATCTGATATCGCTTGCTCACAAGCCCCCTTAACAATGCTGGTTGCAAACTCTGATTTCAACCCCAGTGTCATTTCAATCAAGATCGCATCATATTTAGGCCATGCAATTATAATCAAGGTCACTGAGCCTTGCTCTGTCTTCAGTAATGGTCTTGGCAAGCCAAAGCAAAATAAACAGTAACAGCAATGTGAGGATTTACATTGTGTCTCCAAAAGGAATATACAGATGGAAGATATTGGTAAACCCTTTAAAGAAAATAGAAACCCTCTCTTTCATGTGACTGACAAAAAATTATCTAGAAAAAAAGGACTGTTATTATAAACGTTAAAAAATAAAGGTTTGAGAAGCAATCTCTGTTCTGCTGCCAACACAGAATGAATATATATGATGTATAAGAACACTCCCACACGTAAATAATGTCATAATGGGTGTTTGTATACTCATGTCAGATAATTATTGATCAAATCTATATTGAAATATAATTAGTTTACATACCTAGGGGTCCTTTCACTATGATGTAGAGGCCATTAACAATCGTTAACAGTCATTCACTTGAATGGCTGTTAACGATCGCTAATAGCTTTTGCATTTTAGCGACTGCATCCTACTGTGTATTGATGTTTATATACATTTATACATTGAGCAGCATGAGGAACAAAAGAACTAAAACACTGTGTCTTTCCCCCTGTTGCAGAGCCACATGATCCTGTAGATGATGTGAAGTCCTACGATGCTGCAGATGCTCCTGTCACATTTCCAGCCTTAACACAAAAAGAAATTCATGCCTGTCACAGAGCAGTCCCACCGATCATTTCCAAAGAACCTTGCTTGCTGGGCCCTCCTTCTCCCCTGAGGTTATCAGATACAACTGAACATGTTAGCAGTGATCCATCAGCTCAGGCCATATCCTTGACAACCTGTGCTACCAAGGGCCTAAGTACATGGTCTTTGCCCAGTGAAAGTGAAAAAACACCATTTACCATCATGGAGCCTGGAGCAATATCAGCTTTGACTGGAGACTGCTTAATGCAACAAAGTCGGACCTGCTTAGGCTGCTTTATAGAAACAAAAGATGGAGTAGACACGGAACCTGGTGTTAGTTTGAAAATGGGAGACATAAGTAGAGACTATGACACTTGTCCAGTTACTGACATGGGAATCCACTGCATGACTACAGGAGAGAGCATAAAATATGGTGATCAGCTGCTTTCTGATCAACTCTTAAGTTTTCCTGTTCATAAATCACAAGAGGTTGATAAGCGAGACCAGGATAAATCTGACAGTGACACAGAGGACCCCACCCAAAAGAATTACTATGAAGGCTTGCTGCTAGACAAGTGCAATGGAGATGAGGCTTTGCTTGCCAACCCTAACCAGGAGTGGGGTTATTTTGAGTCCTTTATTAGTGAAAGCAAAATTGAACTGTTGGATTTGTGCTCTAAGAATGAGCTGTCTGTTAATTTGTTTTCAGAAGAAGATGTGGACAATTACATGTTTGATGATGATGACTCCACTCTTGGGAGCGATGTGTGTTCATTAAAGATCAGGTATGAATCATTTCAGGACAATGTAAGAGAGAAGACTAATGCTCTACAAGAAGATGCCCAATTTAATTTTTTCCCAAGCGTCTTTACTAATTGCACAAAGAAAGATAGCAAAGTCTCCAAGAAGAGGGTAGTAGACCCATCTCAGTTCAAACTTGAAGAGGGTGGTATATGGGAAGAAGATGATGATGATGAAGAAGAAGGAGAAGGTGAGGGCATTAAATCTAGCTTAAGCAAAACTTGTGGCAGCATGGATGTAGTGCAATATATAAGCACAAAGCGAAGCCATTTTTTGGATTCAGTTAACTCAGCAGAGGACTCTGGAGAGTACAGTGATGACAGTTCATACAGTGAATCTTCATATGATTTACTGGGTGATATCAAGGACTGTACAAGATACTTATCACGTGAACACTCACACTCTCTGATCCAACCAAATTATGGACTAAGAGTGAAACGGAAAGTCAGGTATAGTGATGATTACTTGTATGATGTGGATTCCCTTGAGAATGAAAAAGTTGTAGAAAAAAAAGAAGGTGCACCAGATGGACCCAAAGAAGAAGATGATGATGACTGGTGTCCTAAAAAACGAAGGAAAGTTTGTAGAAAGGAGCCACCGGTTATCATCAAGTACATTATCATCAATAGATTCAAAGGTGAGAAGCATATGCTTGTTAAGCTTGGCAAGCTTGATGCAAATGAGACCACAGTTACCCTTAGTGATGACCAGTTAACAAAATTCCAAAAACTTGCACCACCGAAAGAGTACTGGGAAGAAAGGAGGCGGAACTCATCAGCGTTGTGTGCGCAAAGAATTCTTAATGGCTCAGAAAATGCTGTTCCTCCAAGGAAGAGAAAAGGCCAACTGGCAAACAGACATAGACTACAGAGGATACAGACTATTCAGCAACCACTAGGAAGGGAAATGCTTTCTTCCTATGATCACAGACAGGGATGCAGCAGCAAAGATGTGGCCAGTCTTAATGACTTGCATTCATTAACCCTGGAAACACCAAGTTGTGTGAATGGATTACATTTGGGTGGCATAGCAGAAGTTGCTCCTGTTAGGTGCAGATCTTTAGAAAGGGAACTTAAATGTGCAGATAGGAAAGTAATACGGCGAATCAAGTTCAAAAGTGAGGCCAGGTTAAAATGCAAACAGCTTAAACTTGAGCAGGCAAATGCTATTAGTAATGCCGATGCAGTAGAAACCTTCCCTATCATGGAGAACCAGGACTCTTCAATTCTTCTAAAAGAAGAATCCATTCACAGTGTACCTGACACATCCCATTCTTTGCAGTGCCATGATGATAGTGAAGTTAAAAACTCTCCCTTTTTGCAAACCACCTGTTCCCCTGACAAGCCATTACCATCTGCTCACATGAGTACCAACGTACCAGTTCTCCCTGGAGGGTATCTACAGACATTGTTAGATGCATCGGATTCATCAAGTGGTAATGCTATATCATACTTCAGTCCACATTCCTTGGGACAGCACATGTTGCAAGCAGAAAAACAATTCAATTCCCTTCAACTCGCAAAAAGCTGTGTTCTCTCGCCCCCTTCAGAATCTGAACTTCAGCAGTCACCCCATCACTTAGAAATAGAGCAGAGCTTCCCAGACGTGTGGCATGGTAAACCTCCTTCTAACCAGGCTGAGTTCATATCAAACTTAAGGGATGTATCAATCATATCTGGAGACTTTGCTGGCTCAGCAGCTATATCAGAGACGGACATCACAGTCTCTAGATATTGTCAAGTTCACCCAAACAGCAGCAAACAGCTGTACCACAAAACATATCTACAAGAAGGCCAGATTCAGCAAGATGACTCTTATCAGCCCTGTCATTACAGTAGTGGAGATAACCACTATGTTCTTCAGAGAGGCACACTTAGCACAGACAATGGAAGGCTTATCAGTTTTGATTCCGTAGGCTCATTGTCAGTTAGCTCCAGTAATTACAGCTCTTTAAGCTTGAAGTCATGTGAAAAGGATGGAGATGATGAAATAAGTGATGATTTCTTGGCCCACTGCAGTCCTAAACTTGTAATTCAGCAAAGCATTGATGAAATTACACCATTGAAGGAGTCTACTGATCTTCTTGATATCTCAAACTTCACCCCTGACAAATTCCGTCACTCATCACTTTCAGAAATGTCCCCACCAGACACACCTAACCTCTCCCCACAAATTACAGGCACAGAGGTGAAATCAGTAGGGAACCTCAAACCATTTCAGAATGGTAACCAAGCAGTGCTCACTGCTCCAGAGAAGGTCAAATGGAACTGTACTGTTCTTCCTTCACAAGAGCAGATTAATAGTGGCTTTACACTAAGTAATCACCAGTTTCAATTCCATATGTTTAATGATGATGTAGATTCAGTTAATGTTATAGAGAAAAACCCATGTCTACCAGAGTTTAATGAGTCTTCAGTACCTATCCATACTATCGGCAAAGCCTCAAAGTCTAAAAAGAAACTTTCTGCCACCAAAAATACAGGTGCCAACCAAAGCTCTACTCCAAAAAGTAGCAAAAAGAAAACACCTAAGGCCAGCAAGGGTTTAGATAAAACACAGACAAAGACTCCCCGGCAAACAGGTCCGAAATCGACCAAGAAAGCAAAAAATGACAAAGCTCAGTCTGCTTGTAATGGATCAGGTCTACTGAACAACACCCGTCCTGATAAACAAGCTTTGACAGACTGTATTCAGATCTATGGCCCTGGCTCATCCAAGGCAGGGAAGCATCCAGATGAGTGGACGCATGATAGAGGTAACAATTCCTGGCCTGATGCTAAGGGAGGAAATGGCAACAATATCATTGATGATGATCAAAGAGAATTTGAGGAACCTTCTAATATTCTATCAAACATAGCATCTGGTATGGCTGATGTCCAGAGGTTCATGATGGCCTCAATAGAGCCTTTTTATGACCCCATGAGTCACAATGACATTCCAGATATATTACCGTCTCCAGAGTCTAACAGTTTAAAATTAAAAACATTGAAAATTCTGGCTGGTACACCACAGGATTTTAAAAAGAAGGTAAACGGCAGCTCAGTGGGCGGCTCCAAGAAGTCAACCAACAAGGGCTCAGGTAAGAACAATGCCAAGTTTGGAGTATTTGACCCAAGCTGCTCTCTAAGTTATGGAGGCAACCTTCATGCAGCCTTTTTTGATAAGAACTTTGGAAATCTGGGGATTTTAACCAATACTGTACCAACCCACAAAAAGTTGTATCGTCATAAGTCAACCTCTAAATCACTGCGTGATGAGAACTGTAAAGGTAAAAGGATAGACCAAGCACACAAGGACCCAATGGTTACAGCTGCATTTGAAAAACTGAGGTAATGTTGCACCAAATGTTGTCTAAAATGCATTTTTTTTCTTTTCCTTCACACTTGCAAAGTCTGCTGGTCTTTATTTTTTTTTATTTTTTGTTTTTGTTTTCCCTAAACAAATCTTAAGAAAGGCTAAAGCTGCATGATAGCCACTGCCTTGCAATTAAAGAAGAGCCTGCGCATGACAAATGCTAACAAGCTACCTAAAACCACTGGTTCCTGACTAGGCCGGGTTTTGCAATGACTAAAGACTAACAAAACTTCTATTTTCTGCTGTCTGGCTTCTTTATTTCTGGATTACATTATGTGCTTCTTTGTTTATAACACAAAGATTTTTTTTTTAAACACCTTGTAAAAACAAAAAAGTTACACAAAGGAAATATATGCATTGAAATGCCACAATGTGGAGCCTAAAGGATTCAAAATGCCTACAGTAGCTTCGTGTGGTCCCACAATGTGTACTTCAGCTCCCCCTGCTGCACATTTGCAAAATCTGCATAGGAGAATCAAAATAAGTAAAACTTGTCTTTAGTCCTGCTTGTTGTATTGAGCTGATACCAAGCATTTTTTTCTCTGCAGGAATTTAAGAATATATTCAAAATGGAAAAAAAGAAAACATTTTGGATTTTTGAAAAAAAAATACTTTTTTTCTATAAAAAAAATTACATTGATGTTTATGTTTAATTTTCTTTTTCTTTATTTTTTTTTCTTTTGGGAATAATGCCTTGTGGTTTGTTGATCTGTTAAGTGCTGAAATCCAGGGTTTACATTGTGATGATTTGTTGAAGGGCAGCTTAATCTGGTATTCTCTGTGAAAGACTGTTTTAAAGTCATACTGTTGTACAGTAGTTAATGCACTATTACAACCCACGAACGAAATGAAATTGTGCCAAATTCTGATCTGTGACTGTACATATTTTTATTATATATAATATATAGAGACAAATATATATTACTGCATTTCATTGGTGGGTATTCTCAGTCTGGATCTGAGCCTTTTGCTTTACTGCAAACATTCCAAAATACGTGTATGTCACCCGAGTTACAAAGCACCTGACTCGCTGGGTTCTACTTATTCATACTGCAAAGTCAGCGTAGCATAATTAGTGCCATATTTTCTTACCTCATCTTAGTCTGATCACTAGGAACATGACTTTTAAAAAATGCCTAATATAGTATCATTTATATACCCAAGGAAGACCAAAGGTGACAGAGATTCACAACCCCTTGTATTGATCTCATTTTACAGATACTTCAGCACTATAGTGCAGAGCAATATGCTGCAGGACCCCATTATTTGAATTTATCAAAGAAGGGGCCATAGCTTAATCATACCTTCTGCACAAAATATTTGATTCCTGATGCCAGTATTTTATATAGAAATGCTTCCTAAAAGTGGCTAATGTAAATCAGTAAAAGTAAGGCCTTTCCAATAGATGGCTGTGCTGCACCCGCACTTCGTATAGGAACAGCCGCCAGGGTTTCCAGGTATTGCACAACATCTCTCCAGGTTAGTGCAATGGATTGACATAACGGTTTTATAGTGACTCAGTGCCCATGGAAGATTGAACCTTATATCCTTGAACAATCATGCTGCAAAATTAAAACAATACACATACAGTACAATATAAATAGATATAGATATATATAGTAGTTACTTTTTGATGTCTGTATTTTGTTGGTATTTTGAGTTAACTATTATGTCATTATGTGTTGAGATATTTGACTTTATAACATTGATTTACCCAGAAATACTAAATGGACAGAATATTTTGGCTTATACAACTGCATGACCTGAAAGGTGATTTGTTAAAGACAATGGCCCATATGCAATTCACTTTTTCACCTCCGTTTTCTCCTAGGTGATATTTTCACACCTTGCCATAAAATTCCCTTTAAACCACCAGCAAGCAAGAAAATACTCACAATAAATTTGATAGTACTTTTTCACCAACTTTTGGGTACTTTTTCAATTGTAAAATGCTGAATGCAGTGTGGAAGCAGACAGCAATAAAAAAAAAGTCTCTAGTAGCCCCTTTCATGCTATCCAAAAACTAAAATATAAAAATCTTGGGCTTGGGCTTAAAGGTCTATGAAATATGTTAACCTGATATAGTGTTAGTACAATTGCACCAGTCTTAATAGTGTAGATGAAACCCCCATTGGTGTGTAAGTGGAATTCCAGATGAAACTTTAAAAAGGAAATATTTTTAAAAGAATATGATGCATCAAATGTGCCCCACAAATTATGTCATCTATTGAAATTACTTTTAATATCTTACTTATCTGCTGTCACAGCTTGCCAAAACAGTCTTTTTTATTTGGTTCCTTGAGTTTGTGGCTAGCTTGTTATTTCCCCCCAACTATATTAATGATAAGCACTTTTATTTGTATCTTTTTTTTGCAAATAGAAGCCGCATCCTCTATTAATTCCTGACCCATGGCCAAGGGGCATAACTAGAAGTCCCCTGGCCCCCCTGCAAGAATTTGAGTGGCCCGCCCAGGGCCGTTTTGGAGGGGCAGGAGGGGTCGCAGCAGATGGGCTTCTCCGATCTGCAAGGGCTTCACATTACTTCCTGTTTTAACAGGAAGTAATGTGAAGCCCTTTTAGATCTGAGACCTCCATGGTGAATGGAGGTATTTATAGCTGCTGCTGCTGCCACCGCTGTGGCCACTTAGATAGATTCAGGAGGGGAGCGCAGAGGGGAGAGCCTGAGGTGAGGGGGGGGGACTGCCCCCCCCCCCCCCCCGCTGATGTGCAAAGCTCTCCCCTCATGCTGCAACCCCTCCCCCCCCCCAAAAAAAAACAGCCCCCTAGGCCCCCCCACAGGGGCAGGGGCTGCTTCCCCTATTGCCAGTGCCCACGGCTGTTGTTGCATTAAGGGTTGACAGTGAATCGTTGATCCAGTTCCTTCAGCCCTACTGGGAGAACTGATTAGATGGACAGGGAAATTAAAGACATGCTCAGTTTAGGACAAATAAATGCAAAAAAATAAATAAATAAGCGTAATTTCTGTTTGTTATCAAACCCACTGAAGCTTCATGGAGTTCTTTAAGCTGAAGGGGAAATGGTTGTAACCAATACCGGGGTTTAATTGTAACCTCTGTCCTTTTTGAAAAGCTATCCTATGGCCTGATTCAACTCTAGTTTTCCCCTAGGAAATATTTTTTCATCTTCTGTTTAAAACGTTTCTGCACTCTGAAAAGTATCAAAAAGTAGACAAATAAGTACTGTCAAAATTATTTTAAGTATTTTATTGCTTGCTAATGTGTTAAAAAACATGTTATTCACAAGTTGTGAGAATATCTCATAGGAGAAAACTCAGGAGAAAAACATAATTGAATCTGAGCCACAGGCCCATATGCAATTCACCTTTTCTCCTAATCTTTCTCCTAGATCATATTTTATCAACTTGTCAATAATATGCCTTTTAAGCCACCAGCAGGCAAGAAAATACTCAGAATAATTTTAATAGTACTTTTTCACTTACTTTTTGGTACTTTTTCAATTGAAAAGTGCTGAAAACTTATTTTAAAGAGAAAAAGGAAATTGCATATGAACTGTCTCTCTGGCATTTGGTAAAAGAACAATAAATGATAGCCATGTAAAAAATGTTTCAGCGTCAGATTCCCTGTCTCTTTAAGAAGATTTTTGATAACCTCTCGTCTAGTCTCTACAAGAGGAAAATCTTTCCAGCAGAAACACCAACAGCTGTAAAAACTGTACAGTGATTCCAACCCTTCCCCATTCTATCGACCTACAAAGTTTCAGCTGGAATTCCTCTTTAATGTAATACAGTGTAATACATCCAATGGGTCAGAGTTCCATAAATAAGTGTTTGGCTAAATCAGTTCACAACTCATTCAGCAGTATATGATGACCAGGTATTTAATAGACCCGATGTGCAATTTAACAAGTTAGGGTGGTTGTTGTGGTATATTGCACTTAAATGTATATAAATGCAGGCTACGGAGTCTAATTTAAATGGACTTTATGGTATACTGTTTTTGTATATTCAATATGACTGTGAATTTGCCTTTCTGATTTGGTAACTGCTTGTACTGTATATGCAGATTTGAATTAACTGTTAAAGGGCCATCAAGCATGAAATATAAGCACCTTTGTATTAAGGCCACTACTAAGGCCTCTTTCACACTGTACGCTCAAAAACTGATGTGCTTTTACTGATCAGTTCCATAGCAGTGCATTGTAAAAAAAGCTTTCAGCTAAAATCCCTATGATGTGAACTGACCCATAGGGAAACATGGACATTACTTCCACCTGGGCTGCTCATCAGTTGTTCATTCAGTTATACTGACAGCAACTGGTTTATTGTGAAAGGACCATTAGGGCCCTTTCACACCTATTGTTTTCCACCACACCACACAAAAACTCTGCATCCTGTAGCAGAAGCAGTGATAGTCCTATGGGGCTATCACATTGGTCCCAGTGCAGCGTGGCGGTTCTCACCATGGCAACCCAAGAGTATCTGTGCATCATGTGCATTTCAACTGAGTCCGTGTAAACCAGCCCTAACAGACATATTCTGGTATTGTTTCTTGGTTACATTCTGAGTAAAAGTGGCTTGGTACAGGAAGAATCATAGAAAGCTGGCCATTTGACAGAAATGAACTCCATAGCTTCTGACATATCTGTTTCAAGCTCAGTAAACTGCATTGATGCTTTGAAGAGCAACCGCCATATTCCTCTGCAATTCCAAATGACATTGTCTGTATTGCAGATATCATAAGGGTGCCATTAGAGTCATCGCTCGTAGGAGCCATGTGCAATAGGAAAAGGTTAGACATACTTCCCTACAGGCTTCATACATGGTGATAAGGTTGTTAGATGTCTTTTATTAGCAGAGATATCCCTGAGGCCTAGGGCACATGGGTGACTACTGACTAGCTGCTCAGCAACACTATTGCCCGTGGAGAATTGCCTTTACATTATAGATGGTGGCTTTGACTGGCTGTGTAGCATTTCAGCTAGGCATAGAGTAGGATCACTCCTGGTTCTAGTGAGAGTGCAGGTAATAACAACATATGCAGGCAATTCCCTGCTAGCAAATGTGTCACTGAGCAGCAATTTATCTGTGTGCAGCAGCCTTACTTTCCTACATATTACTCTTCCTCAGATATTCAACCTAAAAATGCCCAAATGACAAAAAGCTTCAGATTCTGTTCCATATTGTAAGCCAAGTTACCAATATAAAATGTAATGACCCTTCTATAGGCTGGTCTCTTATGTTTCTATAGGCATGCTGGGAACTAAACCAGATGAACAGTATTTACACCAGGAACAGCTTCGCAAATGTTCATTGGCCTCAGTACTGGTAGCTACCATATGTGCCGTAATTTTTTTCGGTCTGTAAAATACTGCAATCAGTATTTTCCATTTTTACGGGCAAGTCTGAAAGATGTTTTTGCATTTCCGAAAATGTGGGAAAAGGTGCAGAAAAAAAGTGTGGTATTTCAGTGGTATGCATGCATTAGATAATAATAATAGGCTTTCATTGTCTTCCATAAGTTAGGATAGTCTTTGGAAGGTGTTTTTTCTTTTTTTTGGGGGGGGGGGTATTTGATTATGTAGCAACCTATGGAACATATTCTTACAGCCATCCCCTATAAAAATAAAATAGGAATAAGAACGCCATTAAAAACTGCAAAATGCATACAAATTTACCGCCAAGTACAGGCAGGTCTTAAACTGATGGATAAATTATGTGCTAGCATGCCCCCTATTTTTCATGAGAATTCCGATTTTTGGTAAAATACCACAAAATTACCGCCCATTTTTTAACCTAATTTAATGCATGCGGTCAATTCTGACTAAAACCTAACGGAATAGCAAACTGCTTTCACTGCATGCTGTGAAATACTGCATATGTGATAAAACGGACGGCAAGCCTACCAGGATTGAGGTCAGTTATAGGTAATACTGCAGATTCCAGGCCTGCAAAATGTGACATGACAAGAGGCACCATTAGCATTTATTTAGACTTGATTAGATTGTTGATCTAATAATACATTTTTGTTTACTTTTTTTAACAGTGGTATAGCAATTTGATATTCTAAAATGTGCATGCTTTATAACTCAAGTATAAGGATAGTGACATGGCACATGATCTGGCATGCTTTCATCGCAACTGTTGGTTTTATCAAAGGGCATAAGGATTGTTCTTCTGCTATGGAGCATTGTGTGCTGAACTGCTTCCTCCAGAGCTCACAACCTGTCAGTAGAATACATACCATTGCATTTTCTCATCCATATTAGTTTATCATCTGGTGATTATTAAGTGCATTGTTCTGAGTTCTTCAGTTCAGCATTCAGTTGATCATGAACATGCATTTGCAGGCAGTGACAGAACTAGGTTGGCCTATAGGTAAGATGCCTGTAGGCTTCCATATGGTATGAGCATGGCTGACAATATCCGGCCAATGCTTTGTTCATCACCAGATCAAAATTGTTATTTAAAGACACCTGTACACTTGGCATCACCCTTCACAGACAGACTGTATAAGGCTTACATATCAAGAACTGAGTACACCTATGTGTGCAATTAGTGAGGAACAAAAAATTATCGTAACATGTAAATTAGCTTCACCAAGGAAGCTGAGGCTGGGGACATCAAATCACAGGACATTTAACAATATATATACACTGTACAGCGCTGCGTAATATGTCGGCGCTATATAAATACTAATTAATAATAATTTAACAAAGCGACTGATTAACCAGACCAGCTGCTTTAGGTGAGGCTAATTTATATATTAGTACTTTTTTGTCTTGACTGTGTAACAGCAGGCAGCAACTGACAGTATACCTCATTTCAGCATATTGGGGTATGTTACCTTAAAGAAAACCTGTAACAAAGAAAACCTCAACTGGGGGGTACTTACCTCGGGTGGGGGAAGCTTCCGGATCCTATTGAGGCTTCCTCTGTCCTTCTCGGTCCCACGGCAGCGGAGATAAAGCTCACCGAACAGTGAGGATGTAAATATTTACCTTCCCGGCTCCAGCGCAGGCGCAGTATTGGCTCTCCGCCTCGGAGATAGGAGGAAATAGCCGATCGCTGTCGGGCCGCTCTACTGCGCAGGCGGAAGTCTCCTGCGCAGTAGAGCGGACCGCAGAGCTGCAACAGCGCCCCGCTGGAGCCAGGAAAGGTAAATAAATCAGCGCTTATCAGCGCTTGTCAGGCTTGTCGAGGGAGGATTCCGGGACACTTTGGGGAGGCCAGCGCTGGACTGCCTGCAGCTACAGGGGTGGGGGAAGCCTCATTGGGACCCTGAGGTGAGTACCCCCCAGGGAAACTTTTTTTTGTTACAGGGTCTCTTTAAAGTATTTTTGTAAATTGTTGATCATATATGCTCTGTACAGGTGCCACTCAGTACTCCTGAGCATACATCTCTGCAATGAGAGCAGTCATAAAGTGTTACAATGCAATATGTATGAGGGCTCTTGTGAAATGTGATGTCCCGTGTAGTCATTTATTGGCTACACATGCCGATTGAATCGTCAGCTACCAGCACACCTTGTGCTTTCATACCGAGTAAACTCCCATGTTGATGGATGATTTGGTATACAAAGATATTTTCAGACATAAATATATATTCATATACATAAAATTACTGCCTATTCCTCTGAGTGGCAATAAGACATAACGGCACTGGGGTAAATTTAAGTACAACAGGTAACTAGAACATATCTGTTCCTGTAGACAAGATGAATCATTGATTCTACTTTGTGTTACTTTGTTTAGTGCAGGAATACAGGAGACACTGCGAAGCTCCAGCATACTCCCCAAATACAGTAATGCAGCTACACCTGAGAATAACATCTCTGCACCATCTGTATCTGTGTATGGATACCCTGGATAACTCCAGATAGATGCTGGACCAAATCCAAACAAAAAAGAAGTGACAGTGATTTGTGTCAACTTCTAAGCACCTTAACCAAGACTCTTTTATTTGCTATTAATGTGCTATTTATTATCCGTACTACACATACAATTCATTATCTCATAAGTTTACTTTCGCTTCAGATTTGCTTTAAAGTCAATGGGAATTAAAAAAAAAAAAGACAGATTCTTACCTAAGGAGAGGAAAGGCTCTGGGTCCTATATGGCCTTCTCTCCTCTCCTGGTCCCCTCGATTTAAGGGATGGCTGCCCCGTTTAATTATTGACTTTAGAATTATTTGCATCTCTTTGGCATCCTTACACACTGGTTTTAAGGCTCCACCCCTTCCTCAGATTGCCAGTCTTGAGGAAGAAGAAAGTGAATATAAAGCAGCTAAAGTCCTAAAAGTCATCCACTTGGCACTCTCTAGACTGATTATAGAGAGTGCAATTTATATGGGAAGGGAAGATTTTTCAATGAATACACTATGCATTGGAGCACGTTCTTTTTGTTGATTTATTACTCTATATTTAGGGATACAGACAAATAAATAGATAATGACAAATATTCATTTTCTTTTTTTCTTACACACAGACAATTAGTACATATTTGTTGTTATGGTCTGACTGAAACAAGTAAGTGCATCTTTCAGCACATGCACAGCAATAAAATACTTCTGTTTTCATCATTAACTTGAAGGCAGTCACAACAGTGCCATCTTCAGGTGGAAGAAAATAATACACCTTTAAACTATGAGACGTTACTAGCCATTGCAATTTATGGAGATACACAGTATTACACAATTATGTGTTGGACACAAATCTGGAGCTATATTAAATAATAAAAAATAGACGTATTTACTATTTTATATTTTCCTTCTTAGTTTTTCCTGCTTCATAGTTTTTCCATGTTTGTTTCTACCACCCCTTTTTACAGTAATGAGCTAAAAAAAGAAAGCCAGACCAAATGAGTTTCCTCACTCAGAATCCCAGTTTCATGATCTCACCCAAGTGCATGCACTCTCCACGCCACTCCACTCCAAGCATTCCACTTTTTGCAGTTGTTAAATGAATTCTGTTAAGATAGCCTTTTGACTGCCAGGCACTTCTAGCCTCCAGTGTTGACTACTAAAGTCACCAAGAATCAGTATTAGCACAGGACTCTTATATAACGGTTTACAGCAGTGGGCTTCATTTAGTGGGGAGGAGAATTGGCCTACAGTCATTGACTCATGTAGCGTAGTGTATCTCTTTTTACAGTTCTGATGTAATTTTAAGGGTTATAGCTGTAGCAGCAGCAGCAATGGCTGGCACTGGTGCAGTATTAATTGTCAACAGAGGTCAGTTACTAAAATAATAGAGATTAGTGGCAGAATTATCATCATAACAACGTATGAAGTTAAGGCCCCATTCCCATTTGTGCCAGGCATCCGTCTCTGACACTGGCACTTGTACTGATGCAAGTACACATCCCAAATCCCCCTAGTTGTGCCATACACCATAGGGGCCTGATTCACAAAGCGGTGCTAACAGTTAGCACCCTGGTGAAAAGCCCTTTATCATGCCTAAACTCAGTTTAGGCATGATAAGTTTAGGTGTGATAAGTTTAGGTGTGATAAGTTTAGGCATGATAAGTTTAGGTGTGATAAGTTTAAGCGCCAACTGCGTTAGCACCGCAGTGCACAGCTGATCAAAAGTTTTACGCTAGCAAAGACTGGTGCACTTCGTATAAAGTTTAATGGCGCTGCTTTGCGTGCGGGACTTTGCAAGCGATCTAAACTTATCTAAACTTAGCATGCCTAAACTTATCACACCTAAACTTATCATGCCTAAACTTATCACACCTAAACTGGCTTTTCACCAGAGTGGTGCAATGGTTATCATGCCTAAAGTCTCTAACTGGGTTAGCACCGCTTTGTGAATCGAGCCCTTGGTGTGCACGTTTTTTTTTTCACCACACAAGAATTTGGAATCCCCCTATTGATTTAAAAAGGCTGCAATTTCCTGTCTGAAATTGCGTGCAGGTAAATGCTGCGAATCACCGCTAGTAAAAACAAGCCCTACGGGCAAGAGGGTCCCGGGTGTTAGTTTCATTTCTCATCTTACTATGAAATGTGTGCATCACAGAGAGAACCCGTGGCCCTATTTGCCACAGGTGGATGTATCTTGGTAAAAATATTAACATTTGAACTTCACATGTGGAAACTGGGTATTGTGAAGACTTATCTCTAAAGTTCAGATCCCACAGCCCATTGTTTACAGACTTAGGAAGCTACTGAAGGTGACCCCTAGTAGGCAATGCTATTGAAAGACTGAAGATGGGCTCCTTACTTATCCCAAAACAAAGCCTGTCTTCATACTCCCAAAAGTGTCCTACAGTGAAGACCAAGATTGGCTGCTATGCAGAAAGTACATGATGTAACTTCAGGAAGCTGCAGGCCATGGGCAGAGAAACTCACTTTTCTCTGGGAAGATTTCCTACAAACTGTATTCTATAGGTGCAAGGGCTAATGTTCATTGTAAGACAGCATCTTCGGTACACCCTACACTGTACATGCTGTATAATTACACCCATGAAGGTCTTACATTGACGCCAACTCCTGTGCCTTTCATACAGAACAAAGGCAGAAGTGTTGGAATATCTATAGCATGTATTAAGTATACAATATATAGTGCAGGCCTTTTATTTATTTTATGTGAAGGCAGTGTCCAATGTAGTTTAATAAATATCCACCAAAACATCTGAAATTTCTTTTAAATTTTTGTATGTTTGCTGCCCTGGAATCAGGTTATTTGATGAAAAACTGTCCTTAGATTGCTTGTTTCCTAGAGAACAAAAACACAGACTTTTTGTATATCAGTTCAACGTCTAATGTGCAACAGGTTTAGCTTATATTCTCTCATTGATTGTCCTCTTTCATCCTTTACTTCAAACCGTGTGCAGGTCAGATAACAGTAGCCTCCTGTGCAGTTCATTGAGAACAATGTCTTTACCAAACCACATCAGAAAAATATGGAGTCTTTTATTTGCTGCATGGAAGTACACATGACATTTAAAGCAATGAGTGGATTCCAGGGAGTCAACATTCATTCTGTATGTGGGAAAACAAGATGCAGCTGTAATATAACCCCTTCACAGCAGCCAGGCTCCTTTCATATCACCTTATAGTCGCTGCTTGCTGTCAAATTACCCAAAAGGTCAGCTCTATTTTATAGATTTGTTAGAAACCATAATAAGTCGTACAAGCCATTTTAATTTTTCATAAACCATACTTTAGTGGTGTTAAGCAGCATGACACCAGATACCAGAATTAAGTAGATGGGTTCTCCAGATACCAGAATTCAATAGCCACTGTGCCCCTCGGATACATACATTAAGTAGCTATGGGCTCCCTAGATACAAGAATTAACTAGTCACATGCTTCTAGATAAAAAAAAATTAAGTAGTCACATGCCTCCAGATAAAATAATCAAATGGTCACATGCCTCCAGATAAAATTATTAAGAAGTCACCTGCTTCCAGAAAAAAATAAGAAGCTAGGTGCCTCAAAATAAAGTAAGTAGCTGGGCGTCTCCAGATAAAATGATTAAGTAGTCACATGGCCACAGATAAAAAATATTGAGTAGTTAAAACATCCAGATAAAATAATTAGATAGTCATGTGCCTCCAGATAAAAGAATCAAGCAGCTAAGTGCTTCCAGATTAAAAAATGAAGTAGTCAGGGGCCACTATACACAGAAATTAAGTAGCTATGTTACCCCAGGTAAAATAATTAAGTAGCCATGTGCCTCTAGATATCTGTACAGGGTAGCCAAATGTGTCCCCAGCCAATTAGCAGTATTAATTAGCCCTGTGAGTTCCCCAGGTAGCAGTATTAGGTAGCCATGTATGACTGCTTCCCTATATAGTAGTATTAAGGTCCGTACACACGCCGGACTGCAGGCAACGACGGGTCTGTCGTCACCTTTCAGCAGACAGTCCGGCGTGTGTACAGTCTGTTGGCGGACTGATAAGGCTGTTTCTGAGCGATCCGCCGGGCAGATCGCTCAGAAACAGCCGTATCAGTCTACAGACAGACTGTACACACGCCGGACTGTCACTAGAACGCCCGCCCAGCGGGAGGTGACGACGGACCCGTCGTTGCCTGCAGTCTGGCGTGTGTACGGACCTTAAGGTTGCCAGGTATTTCCGTAGATAGTATATGTGTCCCACAATGAGCAGTATTAGATAGCCTTGTGAATCCACCTCAGAAAGCATTAGGTGGACATATGTGTCCCTAATTATCAGTATTTAGTAGTCTTGTAAGTCCCCTAATTAGCAGTATTAGGTATGTATTAGGTAGACAGATATGCCCCTCTAAAAAGTATTCAGCAATCATAGCTAGAGGCGCTCCTAGTATCTGTCCCCCAGTATAGGAACCCAGATGTTCCCTCTGTACAGGTGGCCCGCAATGTCTCCCCCCCCCCCCCCCCATATAGATAGACAGATGTCCTCCCAGTATAGGTAGCCAGATGGCTCTCCCCTATGCCCCCCTCCCCAGTTTAGGTAACCAGGTGTCCCAGCATTGCAGTTTGGAAACCAGAATTTTGTAGAGGGAAGTCAAGATGGCAGCACCCATAGCTCCCTAACGTGGATAGCCAGGAAGTAGCATTTCCTAAAATAAACTAAAGTATAATTACAGATTACCTTTAAATATCATAAATTAAAAAAATATTATAGGTTTTTTCTTCAAAGTGTAATCCCACTTATTGTTAAACGAAAAAATGTTGATATATCAATGGTACAATTTGCAGCTAGCTTTGATTTTTAGAAAGATTTTAAAACTTTCAGTGCATTTATGTTGCAAGAGAACACTTTGTTTTGAAGTATTGTTTAACACAGAAATACAAAAAACGTTTAATAAAATGTTTTGAATGGGGCTCTGATCAGTAATGCGTATTGCTCACTTTATTGATTTTTCCATGTCAGTGCCAGTATGTTCAGTATAAGCTGTTAGCTGTTGCACTTAACCTTGACAGTACATATATGCATTCCCTGCCATCTATGAACACTGCAGCCACCCACAAGCGCCTGATGGTTCAAGGTTGTCGCCGCCAAGCTATGATTACACCTGCTAATAAAGAACATTAGGGATAATTCACAAAGCTTTTCTGTTGCATTATCTCACCTTACTTATTAACTCACAATATATCTCTCCTTAAATGACTTAACTCATGATTTATCTCTCCTTTTCTAACGTAACCCATGGTTTATCTCTCCTTATTTGACATAACTTACAATTCTCCTCTCCTTAAGCAATTAAAATCTCATTTGAGATAGGTGCACTGCTTTTGACCTTAGGTCTCGGTCACACTGCACGCGTTGCCATCCGGATTTCGGCAACGCGTGCAGGAGGCCGACGCGCACGACATCAGAAAGTGCATAGACTGTTCACACTGCATGCGTTCCGGACCAGTGCGGTCCAAGAATACATGCACGTGTTTTTTCCCAAAACGCGTGGCTGACCCATTCACTTTCAGTGAATGGGATCAGCCATGCAACGCATACAAACGCAGATGGTGTGCATTCGTATGCGTTGCATTCCGAACACACGGCCATCCACGTTTGATGATGTGATCGTGTTAGTCAGCAGTACTTATTGTGCTGTAAATTATTGGAATGCTTTGATCTATCTCTCTACTAGCAGAAACTACAGAAACTGAAAGCAGAAGTTCTCTTGTCTTACACTGCCCCCTAGTGACAAGTGACCATAATGCACATTACAGCAGTACTCATTCAAAGCAGGAAAATGTAACAAATAAGAAAAAAATGTGCTAAAATAAATTGGCCTCGAGCTCTTGCAAGCCTCTTTATAAATTGTAGGGAGAAAGAGAAAAGGAACAATCAAGAGCCCCCAATAGTGTATTATTGTAGATCGGTTAGCGTATAATAATAAGTAGAAGAATTATACTCACAAGTGTAGGTTGCCGCGTTCAGGCAACCACTTGTATCACAGACGGGGAGAATAGGCCTAAAAGTCGCTCTCTGTATAGAAGAAAAGGGTGTCCACACCCATCCACCAGGTGGATAATCACGTAATGAAAGGAACAGAGGCGCCAATAGAATAAAAAAGATGCCAATTAAAACTAATAAAATGTGGGCGGCAACGGTGGATTTGCCTACCTCACAAAAATCAAAGACCACGCTACGCTAGTACGGATCACTACTTGGTTGCTCCTGCTTTTATGTGTGTTGCCTGAGGAAGCGGGCTTGTGTCCCGTGAAACGCGTTGCAGACTAATTGTTGTTTTTTGGGAGTATAAAATTGATTACATTTATATCTTTTACCATACAAAGTGGTCTTTGATTTTTGTGAGGTAGGCAAATCCACCGTTGCCGCCCACATTTTATTAGTTTTAATTGGCATCGTTTTTATTCTATTGGCGCCTCTGTTCCTTTCATTACTCTTTATAAATTGGCTGCTAAAGAGTTAAATGACTTAACTCATGGTTCATCTCTCATTTGACTTGAATTATTTCTCCTTATTTGTATATCTCAAGCATTGACTTATCTCTCCTTTTCTAACGTAACCCATGGTTTATCTCTCCTTATTTGACGTAACTGACAATTCTCCTCTCCTTAACCAATTAGAATCTCATTTGAGATAGGTACGCTGCACGCGTTGGAAAATAAGTAAGCTTTGTGAATCAACCTCATATATGAAAATAAGTAAGCTTTGTGAATCAACCTTATATATGAAGTTCAGCTTTCCTAGGCTGAGGACATGCATAGCCTACCCATACTTTAATGCTTACACTGTCCATACTGTTTAATGCAAACTGATGTATCCATATACAGATGCAATGGCTTTCTGTTTTGTCAGTGCCTGCCATACTTTGCAACCATGATACTTAAGTGCAAATGTCTCTTTCTTAGAGTTTATCACGTTAAGTTTCTGTTCTGGGCTATTTTTAAATAACAAGCAAACTAACTGACTTCTCAGGTTAGGTGAATCTGCATTTTTTTTTTTTAATGCAAAAATAAATTAATTCTCTGTCTCTTTGTAGCTTCATTATGCCAAATATACTAGCATTAAATCGCTATAGAAAGAACTGATACACCTTAATATTTTCAGATGTAAGCTATTTAAGATGTTTTATTAAACTCAGATTTAAGTATATTGTTCAAAAAAATGTAACTTTTACCAAACAAGTGCTTTTTAAGGTTAATTTAGTTTTGAAATTTGTAATTGTAAGATGCAGTTAAACAGTTAACAATGAAGCAATGTTTTTAAGGAGTATTTATACATTTCACAGTATACAATATTTGTATCATTCATATCTATGAACTTTACCAGCTAACATTTTGCCATCTTTTGCACATTGCCTTTTGACTTGTGAGCCCCTGTAAGCGGTACATGTCTGTCTAGAGGAGCCAACCACATCTTACCAACCAGGTCACTGCCTAGGTCATTTACCCAAAACCACTTAAAATGAGCACAATAAACATCTGTGCTGAATCTGGCCATTGCCATCCATTGCTGAGTATAGTATCAGCATTTGTGGATGTCATTAATACCTTAAGGGCCCTTTCACACTGGTGCGGTGTGGTACAGCATTTTACCGCAGCCTACGGCTAGGACAATAAAAGTCTATGGAGCCTTTTATACCAAAGCGGTACAGCACGATGCGACGGAAGTGACGTTTTCGCCGTATCGCTGATGTGAGTATATACCTACATTGCAATGCGGCTCCTGCGGCGACCTGAAGTCATGTAAGCCTATGGCGCGTGGTTTTAAACAGGTTGCCACAGTTTTACGTAACACGCATGCACGGAAGCGTATTTTAGCAATACACTCCACAACCGTGATCACTTCGGCCACAGGAAGTGAGTGTCACTTCCTTCTTGGCTGGCTGCCTGTTTTGGGCGGTGCAGTCCCCGGACCACACCGCTACCGCTAATACGCAGTGTGAAACCGGCCTCAGGCCTATCCATTTTGAACAGTGGTAAATTTTATTAAGATGCAATAAGCATAAGCCCTCTGAAAACAAAATTTAGCAGAATAGAAAATACTCACTAGAAGAAATTTTAAACCTTAGCTACATAAGATAAAGTGGTTAAAAAAATTCAAGGCAAAGTATCCCCCTCATATTTTAGCAGCTAGCAAAACACTGGACCTGTTCTGTACCAACCCTATAATCCTATCAAGTCTGCAGTAAGATGCCAAATGTAAGTTTATAATACTTGCCAACAAATTTTTTGTTTTATGAATACCTGCTTTTGTCTTTGTTTTTTCACATTTAGCATAAAAACAGTAAAAAAAACCTGTTGTATGTATTGTTTTCCATTTTGCAACATTACAGCAAAGATCATCACTATTTCCTGCCTCACAATTTTAAATATCCAAAAGAATATGTTGAATTTACAGTATAAAGTGGTGTCATATATTCTCTAACTGGCTTTTTATTATCTGTTACTTCTGCCTACAGGTTTTTGAATGTATTGCTTCTCGATTTCTATTTGTTATTGCATGCATATTACTAATGTTATTGCTAAGCCTTTGCAGTCTTGTAGAGGTCTGCATCACATTCATTCAACCTCCCAGCATAAAAAAAAAGAAAACAGAAAAAAAGGGAGAAAAAAAAGAGTTTCAAGGTGCTAAGGATGATTCTGGTTTGCAGTGCCCTCTCAGTATTACATAAACTATAGCAGGCCCATTATATGAATGTAACAACATTTTTTTGTTTCAGAATGAACTACTGCAGTGTTTTGGTTTGCCTTTCTTTTAGAATAAGCTTTATAAATATCTGTAGAATCAATCGAAGTATAATACTTTAAGGGATCACTCAAAACGCCTACAAAAAAATAATAATAAAAAACGAAAAAAAAACTTGTATATTTTTAAGTGTGCCAATTTGTAATATATTTTGTAAGTGTATATTTTTCTTAGAGAAGTGCTGTGAAGTGTCTGTATGTGTGAGTATTCCTTTTCTGACACCCTGGGGTGTTACTAAAAGGATGTATATTTAAAGGTTCCTGGTTTTAAAAACCAAAATACAAAGAAAAAAAGTAAATTTTGTTGGAAATTTTGTAATAAAACAAATATTGTGAAAGAGTGTAGTGCTTTCGTGTAAAGATTCATTGAGAATTTTGTGAGCTCTTTGCTGTTTTATAGAATCCCTTGTAAATTATTCTTGTAAGATTTGAAGTTTTGTTGTTCTTGTTGAAAAGTTTTTTCAATATTTGTGATTGATCCTGTACGGTGAAAATGTCACATTGTTAACATACTGAGTTTTGGTATATTGTTTATGGAATAAATAAAAAAAGTTCTTAATTTGATATGCTTTTGTTCTAGTTTATTTTTTTTTAGGGTATGTAGACATTGTAGTCTACAAAACTTGATAGCCTATAAAAGGTTTTGCACCATTAATTAATTTATTTAGTTATAGTTATATTCTGTAGTGCTGAAATGAGCAGAATGTGGACAGTAAAACGTGACAATACATTAAAGAGAATCTGAAGCGAGTATAAAACTTGCTTCTTCTCTTATATTCAGCAGGGGCATGTGTGCCCCTGCTAAACCGCCGCTATCGCGCCGCACAACGGGGGTCCCTTACCCCCCAAATCCCCTTCGTCCTCGCCGGGGATCTCTTCCGCATTGAGGCAGGGCTAACCGCTGCAGCCCTGCCTCACGCGCGTCTGTCAGCACGTATCTCCGCCTCTCCCCCGCCCCTCTCAGTCTTCCTTCACTGAGAGAGGCGGGGGAGAAGCGGCGATGCGCTGCTGATAGATGCGTTGTGAGGCAGGGCTGCAGCCGTTAGCCCTGCCTCTAGGAGCAGCAAAATCTACGACCAAGTTGGTCGTAGATTTTGCAGGGGGGGAATTGTGGGGTAAGGGACCCCGTTGTACGGCGGGATAGCGGCGGTTTAGCAGGGGCACAAATGCCCCTGCTGAATATAAGATAAGAAGCGAGTTTTTTACTCGCTTCAGTGTCTCTTTAAGAATACAAATACATGTATTTTAATATTGTATGAGTATCTGAATTAAAACCATCATGTAGTACTAAATAACTCACTGGATTACGATCATAACTGCATTTTAGGCGGCGTTCATACTGTATGTGTTGCATTACACAATAAAACAGCATGTTCACATCTCTATGCTGTAATGGATTGTGTGATCCTAACACTAGTTCCATAGGCATTGACCAGGTTTTGAAATAAAGCATGTGTTAAAGCAGCATGCATTCCAGTACACACATGAAACGCGCACATAAGGAAAAGTGCACTGTGTGAACCCAGCCTTGTTCTTTTTCTACATTTTGCTTCTGCTTCAAAAAAAGAAAGGAAAATGAGAAGAGTTTATTAGAATAAAAGTCTCCACTAATGATTAAACCTGAATTGTACAATTTTACCAAATCAGTGTTGTAGAAGGGTAAACTGAGTGAACATACTGTGAATGGATACTTTATATAATCCCTCATATTACATAGAAGTGGTAAGATTGTACAGTCAAGTTTAGATCAATAGTGGGCACCTTAAGGGTGCTTTCACAAAATATTGCATCGAGCAATAGTGCAATACCTTGTCACATGTAAATGCACTGTTAATGCAAATATAATGGATTGTTCACATTTCTGTGTTGTGATGGATCACGATATGCTAAGGTGCTGTCTATAGCGTGTTTTGGATAACATTTGCAAAAAACATTTGTAGTAGTTACAGAGGCGCCAGCAGAATAAAAATTTGTAGTGTATTAAAACCAAATATGATTATAAGTATATATTTTTCTGGATTCCATATATGGTAGTTGTGTCATATATATTGGGGAGACGGATCCACCCCAGTCCCCCAATTTTTTATTTGGTTTTAATAGACTACTGATTTTTATTTTGCTGGCGCCTCTGTAACTACTACAAATATCATTATCCATCTGGGGGACAGGCTTAATATCCCCATATGCGATTGGAGTGGTTACCTGAGGTCGGCAACCCAGACTTGTGAGTATATCCATATCTGCTGAACAAATTGAAGATTACCTTATATTAACAATAATACACTATTGGGGGTTCTCAATTGTTCTTTCTTTTTGTCTTTCTACATTTGCATGAATGACATGCACATTTTTACGCACAAAGTGTGCATTGCACTATGCAAGCAGTACACAACACACGGGTGTAATAAAAATGTTTTACATGTGCAGAAATGTGTGAGCAACGTTTACCATTATGCATTGGTATGTAGCACGTGTTATGTAAATAGTGTAACTCACATCATACATTCAATGCCTAAGTTGTTTGAGTAACGTGAGTGCACTCTTTGCATTGTGAATATACAGTAAAACCCCCATTATCCAGCACAACAGGGATGGTTTGATGCCAGATAAGAACCTATTTACACTTAATACGTTGGGTACTTACGTATTATCCCGTCTAGCAGGACACATGAAAACAGTTTGTCAGGCTGGGAAAGTCTACATGACGTTTCTCCAACAGCTGATTCGTCACTACACAGCAGCTGCTTTGTTCCCTGTGAAGTGACGTTACTAAGCAGCCTGCATTCTCATTCAATAGAGGTGCTGTGGCGCCTCTTAGTGGACTGAAGTGAAACATTCCTATGAATGCAATGTATATTAAATACATGAAGAGTGAACACATTTACGTAATAAAATACAGTGTAGTGTACGAATCAGCTGATGGAGAAACATCGTGTACACTTTCCCAGCCTGTGTAATTGACAAACTGTTTTCATATGTCCTGCTAAATGGGATAATACGTAAGTACCATATGTTTTTATTGCGTTGCTATGCATTGTGTTTTAATGCATTTTTTCTCTATATTAGTGCATTGTGAAAAAGACTCCAGCGTATAGTGTGAAAGAGGCCATAGGAAAACATGGATGCTGGACTGCCCATCAGTTGGCATTTCAGCTATAACTGACAGCAACTGATATAGTGTAAAAGAACACTAAGTGCTTTCTGGTAGCTTGAGACTCGTTGTTATAAATAGATCTAGCTAAAAAAGTAAAAAAGAGTACTATACCCCACTCTATACATGTACCATGAACTCTGTATTAATGATGAAATACAGTAATTAAACACACATTAACCTCTTGAGGACTGCTGTGTTAAACCCCCCTAAAGACTAGGCACATTTTCATTAAATTGGCCACTGCAGCTTTAAGGCCAAGCTGCAGGACCGCGAAACACAGCACACAAGTGATTCCTCCCCCCTTTTCTCCCCACCAACAGAGCTCTCTGTTGGTGGGGTCTGACGCCCCCCCCCCCCCCCCCCAGTGTTTGTTTGTTTATTTGTGTTTTTTTTTTTTTTAAATAAAAACAGTGGGTTTTTTTTCCCCTTTCTTGTATAGCCCCCTCCCCCCTACGGCCAATCCCTGTGATCAGCTGTCATAGGCTGCTTCAGCCTATGACAGCCGATCACCTCCGTGGCTCAGGAGGGGACAGCCGTGTCACGCGGCTGTCCCCAGTACAGCGCTGCTGCTGATCGCAGCGCTGTACGGGTAATTAGACGGCGATTACGCCGTCTAACAGTCTCCCGAGCGGCAATAGCCGCTCGGAGACTGAAAAGGGCGGAGCTCCGCCCTCCGAGAATGAGATGCGCGCGCAGCGTGCGCGCGATCTCATTCAAAAGAGAGCCCCAGGACTTCACGCGTTAGGCGGTCCTGGGGCTGCCGCCGTGGCCACGCCCATCGGCATGATGCGGTCGGCAAAAGGTTAAGATGAAAAAACAGATTTAACTTATTGTAACAGAGGCTTATTACTGTATAAAGTATTTAAAAGTAGTTGTATGCATCCTGCAAAGCCAGGATTTTATTTCTGGCTGTTTGAGACTTCTGGATAACTGAGTTCTGGATAATGGGGGTTTTACTGTTCCCCTAATGTTAATGTACTCTTAGTGAAGGTGTCACTCCCTTCTCTAATTAGGTTCCATTAGGTTGGATAATAAAACAGAATAATGATAATAATTTATAACTTTTACAAGTCTGTTGTCCTTCAAAAGATATCAACTGAATATGACTGCAGGAATTAGATGGTTGCAGCTCAAGATACCATGGCCCATATGCAATGAATTGTTTCACGTTAGTTATCTCCTAGTAGATACATTTCATCTTCTCAGTAAACTAAATTTTCAGCATTTTACAGCTGAAAAGGTACCAAAAAGTTGGTGAAGCGGTACTATAAAAATTATTTTGAACATTTTCTTGCTTGCTGATGGTTTCAATAGCATTTTATGACAGTGTATGAAAATATCACCTAGGAGAAAACTCAGGTGAAAAAGTAAATTGCATATGGGCCCATCAGAGAAAAACAGAATGGACAGAAAGTGCCTGCCCTATCATCTCTGGTGCAGGTAAAAGAGAAAGCGAAAGCCTTTCCCAGATAGGGTTTACAGCCATATTGCACAGATGACTTAGTCACAGCGACTAGTTGCTGAGAATAGTAGTTATTAGATACCATGATTAGTATATGTAACTAATCTATAGTTGCTAAGGACAGGCTTGACAGGTTTTTATTTAGAGAGGCTGTGTTCTGTTGCCGGGTGATTAGCACTAGCAAGTAACGTTTGGTAACAGTTGCTGTTAAAGTAGAATTAGAGTAGTTGCTCACCCTATCCAGAACTTGCTGCAATAAACTCACTCTTGTATTATATCGCTTAGTGATCTAATGCTTCATAGAGTTCTCCTTTGATGTTGGTCTGGAGAACCTTAGTCCACACAGTTACAATACTTTTTATACAAGAAATAAAGTCGGTCTCTATAATGTTTTCCTTCTTACTTCTCCTTTCTTGTACATATTTCATCAGGTTTTCAAACTGAAAATAAGAAGGTATTCTACTAATGAAAACTACCTACTAAGCTTCTTTAAAGGGAACCTTAACTGTGGGCAAAAAGCAAAATTAATCCGGGGCTTTCCCAAGCATCCTGCAGCCGTCCTGTGCCCGCGCCGGTCCTTCGGTGCCCTCCGGTCTCCCGCCGCGGCTAAGTTTCGTTTTCGGCCGACTGCCAGTCATCCTCCGGCAAAGCGTCCTCTTCTTCCGCATTCCCCGCCGTAAAGGGCGTCCGCATGAGGCGTCTTGCGTCATGCGGATGCGATTTACGGCGGGGAATGTGGAAGAAGAGGACGCTTTGCCAGAGGACGACTGGCAGTCGGCCGAAAACGAAACTTAGCAGCGAAGGGAGACCGGAGGGCACCGAAGGACCGGCGCGGGCACATGACGGCTGCAGGAGGCTTGGGAAAGCCCCAGGTAAGTGAATTTTGTTTTTTGCCCACAGTTAAGGTTCCCTTTAAATACCAAAACGTTTAATTAATCCTTACACAAAATACAGGCCAATATCATATCAATATGGTGGCACCTAATCAGAAAAAGCTAGATAAAAACCTTTAGAAAAATATTTGAAGATGTTAATTGGGAAGTTTAAAGCAAATCTGTGGGGTGCAAATTACGGGTATACAATATGGGGAGTAAATTACCAATGTCTGCATTACTAGTTGGGGGAAATGTGAATTCCTTATTTTGAAGTTTTTACTTCCTTTGAAGAAAAGACAAAATCATTCAGATCACAAGTTGTGATGTTTTGCCTTTGTCATTTGAATCCCTGAGCTTGAGGGATTGAGCTGCCACTGCTGCACCAATTGGAATATAGCCAGTGACCCCAGTAAGTGCCTGACACAGCCAGCATTTTCCGCCTCCAAGATGCCCGCGTAGCTTTTCGTATTCTTATTTTACTCTTTGTATTTGTGTCTTACGCAGCTGTAATATCAAATGTATAATGTTTTTCAACATGGAGAACATTTTAGGACTTATTTATTTATTGTATTTATAAAGCGCCAACATATTATGCAGAGCTGGACATTAGTTAAAGTTACAGACTTTATTTAGGGGTGACATACAACAATAAGACAATACAGGAATACAAGAAAAAACAGATCACGCAGTACAGTATAAGTACAAGGTAATGCTTAGTCAGTCACTGGATGAGAGCATGGGGATTAGGCTCAAATGCATAGCATTGGGTGCACAGTAATGGAGGTGCGTGATCAGGTAGGGCTCACAAGGAGGAGAATCTTGCCCGAAGGCTTACAATCTAGAGGGAGAGGTAGGGGCATGAAAGGTAGGGGACCAGAGGTCAGCTGCAGGTTTAGAGCACCAGTGAGGGGTGGTAGGCCAGAGTGAAAAGGTGCGTTTTGAGGGCCTTCTTGAAGATGTTGAAGGAGGGGAAACCCTAATGGGGAAGGTAGGAAGTTCCATAGTGTTGGAGCAGCTCTTGAGAAGTCCTGGAGGCGTGCATGGGACTGGGTGATGCAGGGGGGCGGTCAGGCAAAGTTCATTGGAGGACCGGAGTGAGCGGCTAGGTGTGTACCTCTGAGTAGGATCAGAAATGTAGGTTGGACAGGTTTGGTGGACAGATTTGTAGGTCAGACGGAGTATCTTGAATCTGATTCTGGACTGGATAGGAAGCCAGTGGAGGGATTCACAGAGGGGAGCCGCTGTTTTGGAGCGATGGGAGGAGTGGATAATTCTGGCTGCCGCATTTATGATGGACTGCAGCGGGGCAATTTGGGTCATAGGGAGACCAGACAGAAGGGCATTGCAGTAGTCAAGGCGGGAAATTATGAGAGCATGGATGAGGAGTTTGGTTATGGCAGAGGTTAGGAAAGGGTGGATATTGGTGGCGAATGGTAGTGTGGTTAACAGTGAAATGCACATCTTGGAAGTTCAGGGATGGCCGGGGTGGAAAGATCATAAACTCCATTTTGTCCACATTTCGTTTCAGGAACCTAGCGGACAGCCAGATGGCTGATAGGCTGGGGGAGACCTTGTCCATGGTAGTGGTGGATGGGTAAGGGGTGTGGAGGTAGATCTGGGTGCCATCTGCATAGAGATGATAGTTAAAACCCATGGAGGAGATAACCTTGGAGGATGGTAGGAGGTTCCATAGTACTTTTTGCTTAACATCGGTTTTTATTCTATAAAATATATTAGCACTTCTTATTACCAAGTTCCAATCAGAATATAATTATGATTAACGGATAAGAGTCCTTACACACTAACACTGTTCCAATGCATCACATCAGAACACAGCATCCTGTTGCAGAAGCAGCGATAGCCAAATAGGGCTATCACATTGACCGCGGTACAACATGGTGGGTCCTGTCAAGATGACACGAGTAGCTGTGCATTGTGAGTGTAACCTGGAAGTGAGGCATACCTTCATTGGAAAGTATGTCTCACAGTATGGTCGCACCACAACCATAACGTGCAGTACAACCTTTCGGGATCTTTTGGATCACAATAACCTCCCCAGTTAGAACTAACCAGCAGAAGGTTTCCTCAATCTTCCTCTAAAAAAAACTAAAAATCTAAATCTTCCAGATACCAGAAGGCACAGAACAAAAGTAACCTATAGACACATCTTCTCCCAATTTGTTATAATGGAGAAACAATGGGGTCAATTTATAAAAGGCTGTGCGGGAAAAAAATCTTGTCGGGAAAATACCGCATTCTGTATTTTAGACTTTTGTGTGCTAATTCATAAAAATCATCACAGCTGCAATAAAAATGTGGTCATTTACCGAACTAAGCTGGCGGTAACATGAGAAGCTGCCTGAGTTGTTACATTTCTCAGTGGAGAGACAGCATTACAATAAAAGAGGCAGATTCCCCAACTTCCCTTTAGATGTGCATTATTTTGATATACTGCCTCTACTGAATCTGTCTATTAGTATTTCTAAACAATCTATTTAATTGCCACAGTTTGGAAGAACTTCAACACATGCAGGCTTTCTGATGTGAAATATATCTGAAAACAGGTACCCAAGAGGTTAAAAAATACAGCCTGGGGTATTCAGGGAAGCCTTGTTTGTTCCGCCCTCGTCGCTGCTGCCTGGGAGGTCAGTCCCCATTAACTTTGCTGTTATCGCTCTCTTATCACCTCTTCAAAGCAGACAGTAATGGCATGGAGAATACCGCCTGCTCTAATCTTTATGAATTTACATTTATTGACATTTACACATTGACATGTTGAGGTATTCACCGCACAAGGCAGTAATTTACCTCACTGCTTGGTAATTTCAGCTTTTCATGCGGTAACAGCTTTTATGAATTGACATTTTGCTAAGTGTTCGGTAATGTCAGCTGTTTTCAGCATTACCGCATGCAGTAATGCTTTATGAATCTACCCCAATGTATCCATATCCTTGTGCCCTCTGGTGTCTGGAAGATTTACATTTCATAATAGGTTATCTCAACAGCTATGCCTGACTAGAGAGATTAACAGAATCAAAAATCTTTCAATGATATGAGTGCTATGTTTCCTTCTACAGGCACACAGGCCAATTAAATGGGAATTACAACAAAAACTTTATGCGTAACAAATCAACAAATCATCTGCCTTGTTCAGCTTCTGCAGCAAAAAGGGAATTTGTGAACAGTCTCATGGCGATGGTACCCCAAACAGACTATTGTTTGCAAAGTAGAGCAGTTTGAGCTTAGTCAAGCTATTGGAAATTCTTATTTGGCTGGAGATTGAATTTTTATCAACCTTAAATTGCTGAAAGTCTTGTAGAACACTGATATAAATGAATGGCTATTTTACAACAGAAGTGGAATAATATTTTAAATAAGTGTAATTTACTGAAATACACAGACAGACATTGCAGGCAATATTGTACGTGTGTGGCTTCTGTACAGATCCTGTGTTTTGACACAGCAGAAGTACACTGTTAGCTATTCTGACTCCACTAGCGAGTACATTTGAAATCGGCGCCGGGAGACTTGGGCGCAGGATACAGCGGTATATGGCTGATCCTGTTTCTACACAAGTCCGGGCCGTTTTAATTACTATTCCCCCTCCAGGCCGCCATAGATAGTGGGGGAATGTAATAATTCGGCTTCCGGCGATTGCTGGAGGCCGAATTATTATGTTTTTAAGCAACCTCGGCTCCGTCTGCTGACGGCTCCGACGTTACTCACTGAGCGCTGCAATAGGAATGATTCCTATTGTAGTCTATGGAGGCGCCGGCTGCGCCCAAATCTAACAGCGCTGAAAAGCACTGCTCCGCCACTAGCTGCCCGCATGTTGTAGGTGTGTGGCACCCACAAGATATAGATGACAAAATATCAGAATGACAGTCAAACAAGCATTCGCTTCATAAAGAATTCAGCAATGGCAGCCTTCATACTTCTCCCAGTAAGGCTTTCTATTAACTTCCTGACAGATTATCATGAAGTGGAAGTAAAGCTAAGGATATCAACCTGGTAATACTGAAATAAACTGACAAGTTTATTAATTAAAAAATAAACCTTTTATCACCATGTTGTAGACTGCTTTGGAAGGCACACTAGTTACTGCTAATGGTGAAGTGAGCATCAGCTGGGTGGTGTGTTAGGTCTTAAGCTGCATTGAGATATAATGAAAAACTAAGCCCTTGTGCTCAATATCTGCTGATTAAATGTCACCCAAATTAAAAATAAAACCTGCACGTCATTGGCAGACCTGCAGAAGCAAATATCTGTATATTGGAGAACAGAATCTGAGAGGCTTCAGTTGTGCAGCATTTTTAGAAATATCTATGGACAGTTGTTAGCTTTACTCATATTATTAAATAATTATCTCACTGTTATTCTACAGCTTTGGAAACAAGGGCTGTACAGAGTGTAGTCCACACACAATGGAAACACAATATTGATATTATCCAGATAACAGACCTATGCCATAGCTTATAGCTTGGACTAGATGGGCAGCAACTGTTAACCTTCTGCCGCCCGCGTCACGGCAGTAGGCGTGGCCGCGGCGGCAGCCCCAGGACCGCCTAACGCCAATTGGCGTAAAGTCCTGGGGCTCTGTTTTGCATGAGATCGCGCGCATGGTGCGCGCGCATCTCATGCTCGGAGGGCGGAGCTCCGCCCCGCCTTCAGTCTCCGAGCGGCTATTGCCGCTCAGGAGACTGTTAGACGGCGATTACGCCGTCTATTTACTTGGTGCAGCGCTGCGATGAGCAGCAGCGCTGCACTGGGGACAGCCGTGTGACACGGCTGTCCCCATGGGGGACAAGAGAGCGATCGGCTCTCATAGGCAGAAGCCTATGACAGCCGATCGCCATAATTGGCTGGCTGTGGGAAGGGAGGGAGGGAGGGAATAAACTTAAAGAAACAGGGGTTTTTAACAAAAAAACCAAAACAATAATATTTATTTAAAAAAAAATAAACATGGGGGAGCGATCAGACCCCACCAACAGAGAGCTCTGTTGGTGGGGAGAAAAGGGGGGGGGTCACTTGTGTGCTGAGTTGTGCGGCCCTGCAGCTTGGCCTTAAAGCTGCAGTGGCCAATTTAGCTAAAAATTGCCTGGTCACTAGGGGGGTTTAGCCCTGCAGTCCTCAAGTGGTTAAATAAAAGACTTACGATACTTTAATTGGAAAAGCTTTGGAAAAATATACATTTATGAAGAAGAGTAGGGTTAGTGGAACTAGTTTTTTTCCTTGTTTTTTGGTGCTCTAACAAACATATTGACCATGATGCATTGAACTGACAAATTAAAGTCCTTCCTGCTGAGGATTGAGATAGTTCAGTACAATAGACCAATTGGAAAACCTGGATTCAAAGATGCCTTTGCCAATATTGGGGCAAAGGACAGAAAGATGTGAGCCCCAGCATAAAGCATCTTTACAGCTTACCGGGGATTCGGATTGGTCGACTTACCTAACCAATGAGAATACTAACAAGGAAAGATTTTCATTGTTTCAGATCAATGGCCCAATGGGAAGTCGCAGTAGGTGATTTAAAGATGCTTACACCAGGACTTCCTTCCCTACAGTATGTTGCAGTGGATTTGTTTGAAGAGGATTACAGGGTTGTATGGTAAACTTTTTTTTTTTTACAGGACACCTTTTTTATTTACTTGTTTTAAAAGGTGTTTGTATGCTTAATGTTGCTCTGCACAAGCAGGCTTGTTTTTGAATAGCCAGGTAAGATATTTATAGCCAACCACTGTATTAATCTCTTGAGGACCACAGTGTTAAATCCTCCTAAAGACCAGGCCATTTTTGTAAAATAGGCCACTGCAGCTTTAAGGTCTCACTGCAGGGCCATACAACAGAGCACACAAGCGATTTCCACTCCCTCCTTTTCTCCCCACCAACAGAGCTCTCTGTTGGTGGGGTCTGATCGCTCCCCCCATGTTTGGGGTGTTTTTATCAATATTTGTTTTGTTTTTAATAAAATTTGTGTATTTTTTTTATTTATCCTGTAGCCCCACTCTCCCTCCGCCGCACAGCCTATCACTGTGATCGGCTGTCATAGGCTTCAGACTATGACAGCGGATCACCACCGAGACTCTGAAGGGGACAGCCGTGTCACACCGCTGTCCCTAGTACAGCGCTGCTGTAGATCGCAGTGATGTTCATGCTAATTAGATGGCGGTTTCGCAATCTAACAGTCTCCAAGCGACTGCTGGGAGACTGAAGGAGCTTCGCTCCGCCTACCAAGCGGAAATGTGCGTGCAGCGTACGAGCGATCTCCTGCAAAATGAAGCCCCAGGACTTTACGCCGATTGGCGTTAGGCGGTCCTGGGGCTGCCGCCGCGGCCATGCCCACCGGCGTGACACGGTCAGCAAGTAGATAATTTAATCATGTTAGCATGTGCCCATGGTTAGATAGTCCCTTGCTATTAATGTTAATGATCTTTATAACTGAATCAGGGTCCACATTTACATTGTAGTTTTTCAGCACTTAAAGAGAGCGGTTCCATGGGGGGCAGATGGACACAGAGGCATGTTCTCTGCCTCATGTCATGCCTCTGTATCCCTACACCACAGCTCCCTGTCCCCCATCGCCGTGCTATAGCCCACTGAGATTAGCGACAAATATTTGTCGCTATCTCGGAGGAGAACATAGGGGAGAGGGATTCCTTCTTTAAAATGCCGGCTAGGGGTGTTCCTGTAGGGTTTCCAGAGCTGCAATTGGGCAGCCCTCTCTCCCTGGCCACACCCCTTGCCCCTCCCCAGATGCTGGATGATAGACACACAGACTCTCCTTGCAGTGTTGTGACCCAGAGGGCACAAAAGTGAAAGTGGACCAGTGTGGCCCACAGGAGCAGGGCCCCCCCCCCCTGCGGGCCACACTGTTTTTGCGGCTACCTGATCCACTCAGCCCCGGATCAGGTAGCCTATGTTTTTTTAATTTTATGAGCCCACATTGGGCTCACTTTAAGAGGTGCTAGCTGCGTGTATTAAAAAAAAAATGATCAAAATCAGCCCACAGGGGCCGAGGATAACCACTGCGGCGGTAAGGGACAAGCTGAGCTCGTCATTACCGCTAAGGTGGTTAAGGAGCGCAGTGTGTTTGGATGATATTGACATAACAAAGATACGGTGACTTTGTATTTAGCTGCGAGCCCCTGGTGATCTGTTGCAACCGTTTGGAGCGCAATCTCTCTCCCTTGGATAGTATTTATATAGGACCGACATCTCCCGCAGCTCTGGAGTCTGTACAGAGTACCGTATTTTTCGCCGTATAAGACGCACTTTTTCTTCCCCAAAATGTTGGGGGAAAAGTGGGTGCGTCTTATGCGGCGAAGGTACGGATTTCGGGATGCAGAGGTGCGCAGGGAAGCACTATATACATTACCTGCTCCTGCCGCCGCGCTCCTGGCTCCAATCCTGGCTCCCCGATCCTCTTCTTCCATCTACCGCTGCCCGCTGCTGCCCCCGCCGAACATCGCTGGCCGGTCTTAATTAGCCGCAGGGATACGCTATCAGCAAACCACGTGCCGGGGTCACACATGCCGCCGAACGCTGGCCGGTCCTAATTAGCCGCGCAGGGATACACTATCAGCACACCATGTGCGCCGGGGTCACGCATACGCATGTGTGACCCGGCGCACGCTAATAGCGTATCCCTGCGCGGATAATTAGGACCGGCCAGCGTTGTAAGGCGGCATGCGTGACCCCGGCACGTGGTGTGCTGATAGCGTATCCATGCGTCTAAGACCGGCCAGCGATGTTCGGCGGGGGCAGCAGCGGGCAGCGGTAGATGGAAGAAGAGGATCGGGGAGCCAGGAGCGCGGCGGCAGGAGCAGGTAATGTATGTGTACCTGCACAGGGGGACACCGGCACTGGAGGACACACGGATAACGGGGCCACAGGCACAGGGGACGCTACCACAGGGGACACTGCTACAACAGGGGGACACTGCCACAACAGGGGGACACTGCCACAGGGGACACTGGCACAATAGGGGACACTGCCACAGGGGACACTGCCACAACAGGGGGACATTGCCACAACAGGGGGACAATGCCACAACAGGGGGACGGGGGACACTGGCACAGGGGGCTGCAGGCAGAACAGGGGGACACGGCAGGCAGAACAGGGGGACACAGCAGGCACAGGGGGACACAGCAGGCAGAACAGGGGGAAACAGCAGACACAGGGGGACACAGCAGACGCAGGGGGACACAGCAGGCACAGGGAGACACAGCACAGGGGGACACAGCAGGCACAGGGGGACACAGCACATAACACTGTCCCCATATGTGGTGTAATAGTATGCAGAGATGCTCGGATGTGCCTCATCCACGAATTCGGAAATCCGCGTGGTTGCAAAAAAAAATCCGCATTCGGCCCCGCCGATTTTCGTCCGCGTCCACGCAACCACGCGGATTTTTTCCCGTGAGTGGCGTAATCACGCGCGGATTCACGCCCGGAGGCGGATTTTCTTTTAACGTTAATAACAAAGCCCCCATACATGCTACAGTCCCCCAAATAGCATGGATTATCGAGGTGATAAGGGGCAACATAACTTCAACATAAAAAATTCCCCCCCAAAAAATTTTTCTAGAGAAAATGGATTTTAAAGTGAAATCAACAATTTAAATGGGGCTATTAATTGGTAATAAGTGGTTTTAAAAAGGGATATACGCGTTAAGCAGTCAAAGAGGTGAAGGCGAGTTCCAATGGCACTTGGCGGCGAAGGTACCGCTGGAGGAGGATGAGTGGCTGACGGCAAAAAGGCTCCAGAGAGGTTTTTGTAATTTTTTTTTTTATTTTTTTTTTGCAGCAATTAGCAATGACATCGCAGCAGAGTTGTCAGTGGACACGGGCAGTGTGAACGCAGAGTGCAGTGGTGGTAGCGACTGAGTCAGGAGAAGGTCTATGCGGGCGGTCAGTTCAGCAGCACAGAAGGACCACGGCAACATACTGGTAGTAGTAGTAGCAGCACAGCGTCATAGTGCTGGCCAAAAAATTAAATGCACCCGGCGACCCGGGCAGTGTGAACGCAGAGTGTAGTAGCGACTGAGTCAGGAGGACAAAGCGGGCGGTCAGTTCAGCAGCAGCAGCACAGTAGTAGTAGCACAGCGTCATAGTGCTGGCCAAAAAATTAAATGCACCCGGCGACCCGGGCAGTGTGAACGCAGAGTGTAGTAGCGACTGAGTCAGGAGGACAAAGCGGGCGGTCAGTTCAGCAGCAGCAGCACAGTAGTAGTAGCAGAGCGTCATAGTGCTGGCCAAAAAATTAAATGCACCCGGCGACCCGGGCAGTGTGAACGCAGAGTGTAGTAGCGACTGAGTCAGGAGGACAAAGCGGGCGGTCAGTTCAGCAGCAGCAGCACAGTAGTAGTAGCACAGCGTCATAGTGCTGGCCAAAAAATTAAATGCACCCGGCGACCCGGGCAGTGTGAACGCAGAGTGTAGTAGCGACTGAGTCAGGAGGACAAAGCGGGCGGTCAGTTCAGCAGCAGCAGCACAGTAGTAGTAGCACAGCGTCATAGTGCTGGCCAAAAAATTAAATGCACCCGGCGACCCGGGCAGTGTGAACGCAGAGTGTAGTAGCGACTGAGTCAGGAGGACAAAGCGGGCGGTCAGTTCAGCAGCAGCAGCACAGTAGTAGTAGCACAGCGTCATAGTGCTGGGCAAAAAATTAAATGCACCCGGCGACCCGGGCAGTGTGAACGCAGAGTGTAGTAGCGACTGAGTCAGGAGGACAAAGCGGGCGGTCAGTTCAGCAGCTCAGAAGGAGGACCATGGCAACTTACTGGTAGTAGTACCATAACACCAAAAAATTAACCAAGGTAGGCACTAGGCAGGTAGTAAATGTCTTTATAAAGGCAGGCATAGTTAACAACAGCACATGCAGCAGCCACTTCATGTCCCCCTGTGTCCGACAATAGGGGCCAGGAACTCACCTTCCACCCAAGCCTGGTTGATTTTCAGGAAGGTGAGTTTGTCCACAGAGGCGTGGGAGAGCCGAGAGCGCTTCTCTGTGACCACGCCACCGGCCGCACTAAAGCATCTCTCTGAGAGGACACTGGAAGGAGGGCAGGATAGGAGTTCCAGGGCGTACTGGGAAAGCTCGCTCCAGATGTCCAGTCTCTTGACCCAGTACTCCAAGGGGTCCACGGGGCTGTCGGTGTCATTGAGCCCGCTGGATGACCCCATATAGTCAGACACCATGGTGGTCAGTCGTTGCTTGTGCTGGTTGGTGGTGGATGCTGTGGCGGGCACCTCTGTTCTGGGCTGCTGCACTGCATACAGGCTCTTGCTTAGGCTCTTCAGGTCTCCGGGGCGCCAGTTGCTGCTGCTGCTGCTGGTGGTTGTTGTTGTGCTGCTAGTGGCAATGGCAGGCACCTCTTGCTGGCTTGGCAGAGCAGTTACAGTGGGGGTGGAAGGCTGGGGGAATGCTTCCAGTAGTCTGCGCACAAGGGCCTCCTTCAACTCCCTTGTGCGTTGCTCGGTGGTGGATGGCGTCATTAAGTCTCCCAGCTTCCCCTTCAGACGGGGATCAAGCATCAAGGTAATCCAGATGTCCTCCCTTGAACGCATCTGGATCACCCGGGGGTCCCTGCGAAGGCAGCGCAACATGTGCACAGCCATGGGAAACAAGTGGGCCCTGCCAGCAAGATCTTCCTCGTCCTCGCCATTGTCCCATAACGCATGCCTGTCCTCTTCCTGTGCCATGTCGTTGTCCTCCTCAAACCGCCATCCACGTACAACGCCTGCTGCACTCTGCTCCTCCTCCTCCTCCTCATTCAGGTTAGGGACTTCCAACTCTTCCACTACCTGCTGTGAGCCCTCCTCTGAGCTGGACTGTGCTGCCATCTGCTCCTGTTCTTCCAACTGCCTCAGGGCTTCATCCCCACGCTCAATTAAATTGTCCATTGCCTGCTCCAGTAGACAAACCAAGGGCACCCACTGGCACACAGAGGCCCGCTCCTCACTGACCATCTTGGTTGCCTCCAGGAAGGGACTCAGCACCAGGCATACTTGCTGCATCAGTGTCCACTGAGTGGCAGTAATCATGGGGACTTGCTGGTTGCTGGGGACACTTGGGTCTAGCATGTAGGCCCTAAGAGCCAGCCTGTGCTGACACAGCCGCTCCAACATGGCCAGAGTCGAATTCCAGCGAACTGGCATGTCGATGATCATCCGGTGTTGTGGCCTTCCATACTGCTGCTGTAAGGTGGACAAGAGTGCAGTGGCTGACAGGCGGAAAAAGCGTACCACCGCCCGGGCATCCTGCAGCAGCTCGCTCATCCCCTGGTAGGTGCGCAAGAAGCGCTGCACCACAAGATTGAGCACGTGGGCCAAGCAGGGGATGTGCTGGAGGTTTCCCTGCTGCACTGCTGCCACCAGGTTGGCCCCGTTATCGGCTGCCACATACCCCACTTCCAGGCCTCTGGGGGTCAGCCACCTCCGCTCCTGCTTCCTGAGGGCAGCCAGGACGTTGGTGGCCGTAAGCCTCTCCTTCCCCAGGGTCACCAATTTTAAAAGGGCTTGGCAGTGCCGAGGCTTGGCACTGCTGCTGCCGAGGCGGGCTTGCTTTCCGGGTGCTGAGGGAGTGTCGTGACAGGACCCTTCTGCATCCCCCCTGATCCCGCGTGGTGGCCCCACTAGCTGGGCTGATGCGCTCTTGTCCTCCCTCCCTTCCATCAGTGTCACCCAGTGGGCCGTAAAGGACAGGTAGCGACCTGTCCCAAATCTGCTACTCCACGAGTCCATGGTCACGTGGACCCGCTTGCCCACAGAGTAGTCCAGGGAACGGGCCACGTTTTCCACCGCAAACTTGTGGAGTGCTGGGATCGCGCTCCTGCTGAAATAGTGGCGACTGGGGACTTGCCACTCGGGGATGCCAAATTGGAGCAGCGTCCGCATGGCGCTCCCCTCCTGCACCAGGGAGTAGGGAAGCAGCTGTGATGCCATGGCCCGGGCCAGCAAGCCATTTAGTTTGCGGATCCGCCTGTGGCTTGGAGGCAGAGGCTTGGTCAGACCCTGAAAGGTGTCGCTCAGCAGGGTCTGACGACGCTGGGATGCAGGGGAGACAGAGGAGAGAGACGAACACTGGCTGCCAGCCTCAATGTCTGTGTCCTGAGCAGCCGAGGTGGAAGAGCGCTTGCGTGCTACTACTGCTGCTGCTGTGGGGGATTCACGACCCTGAGGGAGGGAGGATGCTGCTGCGCTGGTGGGCCTTCTGCTCTCAGGAACCCCTGCCAGCAGTGCCTGCTTCCTCTTAAAGTCCGCATACTCGCGGCAGTGGCGGCTTCTCAGGTGGCCCTGGAGGGATGAGGTACCCATCTTGCTCAGACTTTTCCCACGGCTCAATCTTTTGCTGCATAACCTGCACACCGCATACCTTTTGTCATCAGTACATTCCTCAAAGCAATCCCAAACTGGTGACTTTAATTTACTGCGGCCCCCACTAGCAGAGGGTGCAGCGGAGCAATGTGTGGTAGTAGTTGCCGGGGGTTGCATGGTGGTGGTGCCGGCTGAAGCAGTGTCCTGTCTACTTCCTCCACGCCCACTGCTGCCGATGCCCCTGCCTGACATATGGCGATATCCTTGCCTAGGCCGAGGTGACTCGTCATCCTGCTCTGACCATTCTTCCACGGACTCAGCAGGCTGCACATAGTTAGGGTCCACAACGTCATCATCAGCAGCATCATCATAATCCAGCTCTTCCTCTGACTCCCCCGCCTCCTCTTCTGTCACTACATCCCCAGACACAGACCCCTCTTCTTCATCACCAGAACTCAACAACGCTTGTGATTGTGGCCCGATCTCAATCTCTGCCACATCAGTCCCCAGTAAGTCCTGTGCTTCTTGCATCAGCAGGTTCCCAGATGCCGGACTGAGGGACAGAACGCTGTCATCCTGGGAGGGCTGCTGACCAGTGGGTGCTGGGGTGGATGTCACAACAAGCGTGGGATGTTGGCTGCTGCTGCTACTGCTTGGAGTGGTGCTCACAGTAGAGGTCTGGGAGGAAGTCATGATGTCCATGAGTACGTCAGGTTCCATTTGCTCAACCACCACACGGGGACCAGAAACTTTAAAATATTTGGACAATGGCGTCCGCTGACTCGGCCCAGGCTTTGCTGCCCCCTTTTCTGCTGCATCACGACCACGTACAGCTGGGCGTCCTCTCCCTGGACGTGGAGCAGTCCCAGAAGTGGCTGAGGCAATTGAACTCCCTTTCCTCTCACCCCGCGAAACCCTGCCAGACATGTTGCTAGTAATGAATCACTGGATGCAGTGGGCACAGTACAAGGTCACTGAAGGATGCAGTGGGCACAGCACAAGGTCACTGAAGGATGCAGTGGCCACAGTACAAGGTCACTGAAGGATGCAGTGGGCACAGCACAAGGTCACTGAAGGATGCAGTGGGCACAGCAGTGGGCACTGGATATACAACTAGGTCACTGAAGGATGCAGTGGCCACAGTACAAGGTCACTGAAGGATGCAGTGGGCACAGCAGTGGGCACTGGATATACAACTAGGTCACTGAAGGATGCAGTGGCCACAGTACAAGGTCACTGAAGGATGCAGTGGCCACAGTACAAGGTCACTGAAGGATGCAGTGGGCACAGCAGTGGGCACTGGATATACAACTAGGTCACTGAAGGATGCAGTGGCCACAGTACAAGGTCACTGAAGGATGCAGTGGGCACAGCAGTGGGCACTGGATATACAACTAGGTCACTGAAGGATGCAGTGGCCACAGTACAAGGTCACTGAAGGATGCAGTGGGCACAGCACAAGGTCACTGAAGGATGCAGTGGGCACAGCAGTGGGCACTGGATATACAACTAGGTCACTGAAGGATGCAGTGGCCACAGTACAAGGTCACTGAAGGATGCAGTGGGCACAGCAGTGGGCACTGGATATACAACTAGGTCACTGAAGGATGCAGTGGCCACAGTACAAGGTCACTGAAGGATGCAGTGGGCACAGTACAAGGTCACTGAAGGATGCAGTGGCCACAGTACAAGGTCACTGAAGGATGCAGTGGGCACAGCAGTGGGCACTGGATATACAACTAGGTCACTGAAGGATGCAGTGGCCACAGTACAAGGTCACTGAAGGATGCAGTGGGCACTGGATATACAACTAGGTCACTGAAGGATGCAGTGGCCACAGTACAAGGTCACTGAAGGATGCAGTGGGCACAGTACAAGGTCACTGAAGGATGCAGTGGCCACAGTACAAGGTCACTGAAGGATGCAGTGGGCACAGTACAAGGTCACTGAAGGATGCAGTGGGCACAGCAGTGGGCACTGGATATACAACTAGGTCACTGAAGGATGCAGTGGCCACAGTACAAGGTCACTGAAGGATGCAGTGGGCACAGCAGTGGGCACTGGATATACAACTAGGTCACTGAAGGATGCAGTGGCCACAGTACAAGGTCACTGAAGGATGCAGTGGGCACAGCAGTGGGCACTGGATATACAACTAGGTCACTGAAGGATGCAGTGGGCACACAAGGATGTCACACTGTGTAATGAGATGCTCATATGCCAGCGAGCGAGCAGTGGGCACTGGGCACGGCACAAGGTCACTGACAGAATAATTGAACAGCGCTGGCAGAGAGTGGCGGCGCCGGCGGTGTGACTGGCTGCCTGCAAATAGTACAAGTGTATAACTGTCACTGGAATATACAAGTGAACACTGCAGCTGCACTAACCTGCCTGCCTGCACTCTACACACAGATAATCCCCACTCCCACTACACTGCAGCACTGAACCTGCCTGCACAGCACTACACACAGTTAAATAATCACTAGACTCCCACACTCCCACTACACTACACTGACTACAACTAACTACAGCAATCACTCACTGACTAGCTAACTGTGTACAGTATAAGAGCAGTGTTAGCAAAAAAAACGCTTTGTTTTTAACACAATAAATGCACTTGCTCAAACAACAATGGCCTGGAGATAATCCTCTCAGCACCACAGTCTAACAAGGACAGAGCTTTTCCATCATGGCCGCCGCTTTATATTCAGGAGGGGATGGCATAGCTCCCCTCCTGTGATTGGTTGCTAGGGCCTGGCTGGGGCACTCTGATTGGCCTGCAATGTGTCACTTCCGCATAGTTTGACGCATTTCCGCAAACCACGACTTCAGCCCCGGGTTTCACGAGCGTGAATGCGGATTTCTGTCCGCATTCACGCGAAGCCGAAGTAGATTTTCGTGGTTGAAAATCTATTCACGGATTTTCGTGTCCGAGGCGGAATGCATCAAAATGGTCGTGAATCCACGCGTAAGCGTGATCACGACCTGGCGGTGAGCACCACTGATAGTATGTAATGTAACTGGAAAGGGGGAGGTAAAAAGACCTTAAGACACCCCTGCATCATAGACACACCTAGGTTTAGTTTTTTCTTTTTTTCCTGATTTTTGCCCTCTAAATCTGGGTGCGTCTTATATGCCGGAGCGTCTTATACGGCGAAAAATACGGGTATATTGCCTTGTCACTTAACTGTCCCTCAGAGGGGCTCACAATCTAATCCCTACCTATGTCTATGCATGTATTGTGTAGTGTATGTTTTATATATATATATATATATATATATATAATTTATTAAGGAAAAATGAACATTCCAATCTTATATTCCTGACGGTATACACTTCACCAAATTTTCAAATTGTACAAAAACAAAACTACCCAATCCCCTCTTCCTCCCTTATCCACAGACAGAATCCTCATCATATCAATATCTCATTATAACAGAAAATCACAAAAAAGTTCCATAATGTTCATACATCCCCTAAATTCCATTCCCTCCTATAATACCCCCTTCCATTACCCAAAGTACTCCTCTTTCTACATCTCCATCATATCCCTGTGTTCCCTTGTATCCTGAAACTCATTCCATTTTTCCCATTTTACATTAAAACTGTAGTTTATCTTGTTGTAATGCAATTTGATTCTCCAACCCCTTTTACCTTATTAACTCTTTCAACTCTAAAACCTAACAAGGACCCTTCCTCTTGTGATTCCTATCGCCCAATCTCATTAATTAATTCAGATGCAAAGATTCTCACCAAAATCCTTGCTTCCCGGCTCAATAAACATATCACCTCTATTGTACACCCAGATCAAACAGGGTTTATACCTGAGCGTTCAACTAGATTGAATGGCAGGAGACTATATTCAAACTTACAATACCCACATAAGAATGCTGGAACAAGAGTTATTCTATCACTCGATGCAAACAAAGCATTTGATTCCATTGAATGGCCATATGTGGCAAAAGTTCTAAAGAAGTTCGGTTTTGGAGAATCTTTCCAACGCTGGTTTCAAATACTATACAACAGTCCCAAAGCCAAACTTAGAATTAATTCCCTGATTTCACCTATTTTCACAATCACAAGAGGAACGAGATAGGGTTGTCCCCTCTCACCCCTTTTATTCGCCCTCGCAATTGAACCACTTGCACAAGCTATCCGTCTCGATCCAGCCATACAGGGATTTCAAATAAACAACATAGAAGAACGTATATCCCTCTATGCGGATGATATGTTGATCTTCTTGGCAGATCCGGATTCCTCACTGATAAGGGTACTTGAAGTCTATGATTCCTTCCATAAAATATCTGGGCTATCTATTAATTGGTCGAAATCGATTCTTTTTCCCTTAGATACCTTTGACCCTCAACTTATAACCAATCAATCTAAACTGCAAGTAGTCGACAATTTTAAATACTTAGGAATCCAAATTACCCAACCTACAATATCCTTTGTGAATAGTAATATCATTCCAACCCTTGAGGCGATTGAGGCAAAACTCAAAAAATGGATAGCTCTTCCACTTAACGTTTGTGGAAGGGTTTGCATTATAAAAATGGTGATTGCTCCTAAATTGCTATATGTATTTCAGATGTCCCCAGACTGGATACCACGTTCCATTTTCAAACGTATAGATTCAATGATAACGTCATTTATATGGTCAGGCTCGATACCTCGTATAGCGCTTTCCATTTTACAACTACCTACTTGTCATGGAGGCCTGGCAGTTATCTGGCGACGCAATTGATTTCAATACAAAGCTGGTTAAGTGGAGATAGAATGGATTCCAGTCTGAAAACAGAAGCGGACATCGCAGGTTCATATGAATCTTTGTGTGGGGCAATATACCGATATAAAGTGTTAAATGACCCCAAAGGTACCAACCTTATTCAAACCAGCAAAAACTCGGTATACAGAGGTGCCAGAGTAGAGTAAAACGTTTTAAAAACCGCTTAAAAGGAGAGGGGGATGTTAAGGTGGACTCACCTCCCTCTTACAAAAAAAGAAAACTCACTTGAGTCTCAATAAAATAGAATTGTCAAGTAATTTATTCAACTCCACAAATGCAACGCGTTTCGCGGGCGTGACCCCGCTTCTTCAGGCAAAAATGGGAGCACAACTGGAATAAAAACAAAATATACACAAAATAACTACCCACAGAATTGCAACAATTGGCGCAGCAGATAATTGGTAGAGAACACATAAAATAATTGCTACATAAAGCATTGCTACAAAAAAAAAAAAAAAAAACATTTTCCGCCCACATAAACACATGGCTATGCAAACAAGCTTAGATGTCAGAAATCAAATAGATTTCTGACATCTAAGTTTGATTTCTGACATCTAAGCTTGTTTGCATAGCCCTGTGTTTATGTGGGCGGAAAATGTTTTTTTTTTTTTTTTTTTTTTTTTTTGTAGCAATGCTTTATGTAGCAATTTGTGGAGTTGAATAAATTACTTGACAATTCTATTTTATTGAGACTCAAGTGAGCTTTCTTTTTTTGTAAGAGGGAGGTGAGTCCACCTTAACATCCCCCTCTCCTTTTAAGCGGTTTTTAAAACGTTTTACTCTACTCTGGCGCCTCTGTATACCGAGTTTTTGCTGATCTTCTAGTCCACCCTGGGTGGAGGGGTGCATCCCCATCTACTATCTACAGAGAGCGACTTCTTAACCTGAGTGGGGTCAGGTCCTAATGCTCCCCACCTGCATTTAAAGTGGTTGCCTATTGGTAACCCGTGTTTGTGAGTATATATATATACATAAAATTGTATTGAACTCTTCATTTTACCTGACAATACTGCACCATATTGGGCTCTCGATTCTCTTCTTGTTTTTAAGCAACCTTATTCAAAACACCATTAAAATATATAAAAGGACTCGTAGACTCCTTGGAGAACCCATTAAATACGCCTCACAAAATTCCCCATTGTGGGGCAATCCTAATCTCCCAGATTTACAGTTAATCCCAGATTTAAATTTCTGGCACGCCCATGACATCAAATATACTTCGCAACTTTTTGTGAATGGCTCATTCAAGGATTTCAATGCTCTTAGGTCTGAATTTAATTTACCCAGACATGCCCTCTTTAGATATTTTCAGCTGAGACATGCCATCAAAGCGCAGCTGGGTACAGCTAACGTCTCATTAGCACCATCACACTTGGAATGCAAACTATTAACTCAGGAAAAATCCAAACAGATAATTGCTCTATACTCATTTCTAATGTTGCAGGGTACTGATCAGAAACTACACAATATTAGGGGAAAATGGCAAAGGGCGGAACCTTCTCTGACACCAGATAACTGGTCAGAACTCGCAGAAACTTTTTCAAAGGTGGTGATAGCATCCAATGATAAGCTTATCAATATAAAGTGGTTTAATCAAGCGTATTTGTCTCCTGCCAGATTAAGGAAAATGGGCCCATCCTGTGATGGCTGTTGTTTTAAATGTAAATCGTTTAACGCGGATTTTCTGCACTGTGTTTGGCAATGTCCAATGGTCCACAAATATTGGAAGTCGGTAATACACTTCATTAGAGATAAACTCTCTCTATCAGTGGTTCTGGACTTAAAGTTGTGTATGTTGGGTGTGGTGGATGATGTGGCCTGTTCTAAAAATCAGCTAATTTTGATTAAAATACTAATATTTTATGTGAGGAAAAACATTATTTTAAGTTGGAAAAACCCCATTCCTCCAACTATAGCTGATTGGAAACGTCTGATTAATGCAGTCTTACCAATATATAAACTTACGTACCAGGCAAGAAATCAATTTAAAAAATTTGACAAAATTTGGACCAAGTGGGTGGATGCCTCGGAATCCGCTATACCCAACCTGGACATAACTATTTCGGTTCAAGACCTTAACTGAAACTGACTTCAGGTATCATAAGATCTGTTAACAGAATGTGCGCATTGTTGTTCAGATCTACTCTTTCTCCAACCACTATATATACAAACAAGTAATGTTCAAGGACTCATAATATAATACTGTCCATTTCATCTGACATTAAGTGGTCACTAACCGGACGACTCCCTCCCTCCCTTTTCTTTATGTATAGGTTCTGTTTGTTTATGTAAAGTTATCTTTACCTGTTAATCCTGAATACATTACATGCTGTATTGTATAATGATTCAATGACAAAACTTTAATAAACATTCTCGTTTAAAAAAAACTCTTTCAACTCATTCCTTAAGGGATGGAGAACTGTGGCATCTCCATTTAACCGGAATCAGACTCTTAGCTGCAATCAGTAATTGAGGTACCAAAGACCTTTTATACCTACCAATAGATGCACATGTTCCATTCAGCAGCTCTTTCACAGCATCCAAATCACCCTCTCCTTCACACAATCCCCCTATACACTCCAATACACCTTTCCAGTACCCCGAAATAACCGGACACTCCCACACCAAATGCAACAGTGTACCTTTTGCCCCACACCCTCTAATGCTAATTTATCCAGTATCCTATACCACATAGATAACAACTTGAAATTATTTTATTTTATTCTGGAACTTACAGATGTAGCATGAGCTAATATACAGATCTTCCTCTTCTGACTATTATCCAAAGAGATGCCAATGTCCTCCTCCCACTTATCTAAGTAACCCGGAAAACTCCCATCCGATTCATCTCTCTATACAGGAACGACACTAGATGTACAGGAGGAGCCTCCAAAACAAATAATTTTTCAAATTCAGACAACTCAACTCTATAGTAAGAGGTTCTCTCCTTCTCCGCCAAAAAATGCTTCAACTGTGCATATCTCCAAAAATCAAATGGAAATTGTCCAAATTCCTCCCGCATCTCATTAAGAGACTTGATTTCCCCATTCTTCAAAATATCCTTCAAGACCACCCTCCTCTATTCCCCCATAATCCAAAAAAACCTTTTTCCTTACCTGGCGGAAAAAAAGAGAAACCCTCTAATGGTGACAAAAGAGAGACCCCCCAAACCAACCCCACTTTTTATTAATTCCATCCCAAACCTTAATTCTATTCTTAATCCAAAAGGGAGTTAATCCTGTCAGCCCCCTAGACACTCCCGGAAGCCAAAAAAACCTTTGCCAGATCCAATCTGACCAATTCTTTTTCAATATTAACCCAACTTTTCACTCCTCCCCCATACGTCCAATCAAAGAGTCTAACCAGAACACATGCAACATAATACAACTTCAGGTCAGGAAGCCCTAGTCCCCCTTTTTCTTTGGGATTAACCAAAATTCCATATGCTAATCTCGAAGACTTCCCCTGCCATACAAATCGTATAAAATTGATTTCAAGGACCTGAAAAAAATTCTAACACTCTAATTTATGATAATAAAGCCACAATTTTCTTATTATACTCTCTCTTTTTCTTGGCTTTCAGAGAAATTAAAACTCTCCTTATCACAGCCTTATGAGCTTGCCATATTATGCCCCTGTCCATGCCCTCCACTTCATTTATATCAAAATATTCAACTAATGCATTTTTAATCCTACTCTTAATTTTCACATCATCAAGAAGACTGCAATTAAGTCTCCAATGCCAACTACTTCTATTTCTCACCCTTAAATCCAAATCAAACCATACTGGAGCATGATCCGAGATGGTAATATTTCCTATATTGGCCCCTTTGACTCTATCCAAAGAAATATTGGTCCAAAAATAATATATCTATCCTCGTCTACACCTTATGAACCTCTGAAAAAAAAGAATAATCCTTCACAGAAGGGAAAAGTACTATCCACACATCTATTAGATGCAAGCTTTCTAATGTCCTTTTTATTGATTTATTAGCTCAACCCCCTTTGCTGTTTTAATTGGAGAATTAGAAAAAAAAATGTCTAACATAGACTGGGGCATTCTTGGCATCTTATCTCCCCAAAAATGCATCTCCTGCAAAAAAAGAATCTGGGGCTTTATTCTATGCAGCTCCATACACAATTTACCTCTCTTAACAGGAGTTCCCAAAAGTTTTACATTATAGGAAAGAATTCTTAAACTATCACCTTCTCGAGACATCTTCCTCACCCTCCACTGTCTGCTTAAAGGAAATCAGAAGGAGAAGAAACAAAACAAAAAAGAAACCAAAATTAACCCAAAAATACATAAAAAACCAAAACATAACCCCAATTATCCTCTCGGGATACCCCCTGCCAGAGAATCCCATTCTCCTAGTCTCCCAACCCCTAGAGACTCTCCCACAAGAGATCCGAGAAGACTCAGCAGCTACCAAACTGGTGGAGTAGATGGTGTCCAGCAAAGGAGGAATTGCTAATGGCTGCCACCTGTATAACCCTCGTTATGAAAAGAGAAGGGTGAAAAGCATGCACTGAAATGCTCATACGCTTGGAGGAGTGTTTATTTATCTTTGTATGTGTCAGAGTGGTGCAACTAAATATTTTGAATTAAAAAAATGTTTGGTTTGGGTCCGCTTTAAACTAAACGGGAAACCGCACTTGTATTTAGCACCAACTTTTTTTAACTCCTCCAATAAAGGTTTTACTGTCCTTCTAATCGACAAAATCCTCCACGAGAGATCCAGATACAAGTCAATTACACTTTCAGCCAAATTAATTGAGCCAATTTCTCTGGCTCTAAACATGATCTCTTCCCTATCAGAAAAGCGCAACAGCCTGCATATCACATCTCTTGGTTTCTTGCGATCATTTTTCTTGGGACCCAACGATCTATGCACTCTATCAATCTCAATTGGTTTGTAATTTTTCAAAACGATATTAAAGATCTTCAGATCAGTCCCCTTTAAATCAGCTGCAGCAACATTTTCAAAAAGCCCCTTTATTCTAATATTTTGTCTGTGACTCTGATTTTCATAATCATCCAATTGGGACATTAACGCATCAAATTTCTTATTATGCAAATTAACTTTAGAAGACAAATCAGTCACAGTCTGCTCCACCTTTTCCACTTTATCCTCTGCTGCCCCTACCCTCTGACCAATATTAATTACTTCATTTTTAATATCCATCATTTCTTTATGAAACGATTTTTCCAATCTCTCAATCCAGCTCTCCATATCAGACAGAGTTGGCAAAGATCTCACCCGTTCCTGCCAATCCTCCTTCTCCTCTTCCTCCGTCCCGGCTCCTGCTAACGTTTTCCTTTTCCTTGCAGGACCTTTAATCGATACACACTTGTCCCCAGATTGTCCGACAGCACCAGGGATCTCGACAGGTGTTTCCTACATCTGCTCACCACCTCCAGCAGATTCTTTGGATTTCAGCTCCATAAAGCCATGTATATCCGCAGTCTGTGAACTGCTGTTGCTTTTCCTTTGTTTCTCCCACAAGTCATCTCCCAAGTATATCTTCTGGTGTGTAGTGTATGTATTGTATAGATACATGGACTCCTACGCACTATGCAAAGAAAAATGTTTCGCTTTATTAAGATAAAATCAATTAAATGAATAAAATTCACAGTAAAAAATGCTCAAAGATGCCTCTACCAAACGTCAGAAAACACACCCTTAGCTGTCTAGCAAAATATCCTGCGAGCAATCTCACACCTCATCCACACCACCATACACACTGCAGATCTCACACAGATATTTGGACAGATCACAGGGATCACTCTTGCAATGTTCCTGTAGATAGAGCCTCCTTCTGGCTCATAAATCAAGACAAAATGTGTTTGCGAACAACAGTATCGTATGTAGATAGCATAAGACATCGAAATCCACTTGTATTTGGCAGTCTTACATCAGTTTCATATCTTGCACAGTTTATTTAGAGCAGCACAGTGGCGGCATTCGATAGAAGGAGTGTATCTCGTAGTACTTACGGCTCTGCACGATTAGCGTCTTTCAATCCAATTCGCTGTGCTCCGCCGATCAAACAATGTCCTAGTGGAGCTGCAGCATCTGTACGTCGGTTGTGGAGACGGAGAGATTTGATTCAGACCTACTCGACTCGACTGCTGCGGAGCCCCGGCTGGCGGCTTTCGCAGTCAGGAGTGTAACAGTGGATTCGGTCTGTTGCTGTACTTGCAGTCCATAAACAGATACAGAATTTGCGCTGTGTGACAACACAGTGTATGTATGGTAGTCTAGAGCCATTTTAGGGGGAACCCAATTAACTTATCTGTATGTTTTTGGGATGTTGGAGGAAACCCACGGAGACATGGGGAGAACATACAAACTTCATGCAGATAGTGCCCTGGCTATGATTTGAAACGGACACAAGCCTGCAAGGCAATAGTTCTAACCACTTACCACACCACCTATTGTGTGCATAAAGTGTTGCACATGATGAGTAGTGCATACTGTTTTGCATTCTGCTCTACTCATCGTGCGGTACGACTTTATTTATGTTATTCTGCATAAAACAGTGTAGTGCATAAACCCCATGGGGCATATTAACTTACCAGTGGTGAAATGCCAACATGCAAACAGCACACAGCAAAGTTACCTGTACTTACACCACTGAAACTTACTCTTCCAGCATGTGGCGCGCAGCTCCCCATGATCCTCCTGCAGCACATCTCCCGCGCTGACAGGCAGATGGCTTCCGAAGCCCTGTACTGGAGACACAAATAGTCTCCAGTGCGGGGCTTCGGCAACCATCTTGCCATAGCCCTGCTCTGCCTCCCGGGAGACTGCGGGGCTGCGGGGAATGAACTGGCCCGGCGTCTATTAGACGCTGCGGCCAGTTCCTGGCTGGGGGGGTCCCACAATCGGGAGGCGGCAGTGCTTCCACCCGCACACGGCTGGCGGGCCCCCCTGCGGCTGATGGGACTGTATCCCCAGTAGGTACGCCAGTGCATCTTACACATGAATGTAATGCAGTCATAGATCATTTGCATGCATCTTGCACATGAAAGTACTGCAGCCAAAGTTCATTAGTATGCATGTAATACATGAAGGTAATGCAGCCAAAGTTCATTAGTATGCATGTAGCACATGAAGGTAATGCAGCCAAAGGTTATTAGTATGCAGGCAGCCAAAGTTCATTAGTATGCATGTAGCACATGAAGGTAATGCAGCCAAAGTTCATTAGTATGCATGTAGCACATGAAGGTAATGCAGCCAAAGTTCATTAGTATGCATGTACCACATGAAGGTAATGCAGCCAAAGTTCATTAGTATGCATGTAGCACATGAAGGTAATGCAGCCAAAGTTCATTAGTATGCATGTAGCACATGAAAGTAATGCAGCCAAAGTTCATTAGTATGCATGTAGCACATGAAGGTAATGCAGCCAAAGTTCATTAGTATGCATCTAGCACATGAAGGTAATGCAGTCAGCGTTCATTTTATGCATCTAGCACAAGAATGTTATACAGTCATTGCTCACCTTTATGCCTCTAGCACAGGATACTGATGCAGTCATTGCTCACCTGTATCCTTTTAGTACAGGATACTAATTTGATAAAAAAAAAAATGCTGCACCACCTAATCCACTTAACAAAAGTCACTAAAGACTGCTGCCTTAAAATTCATATATATATAGATATATATAAGCAATTAAGTCCAAACCAAACAATGGAGTGCGCGGTGTTGAATCCTCTTAAAATGCTTGAATACGTTTTGATCCACTACGCGCTTCCGCATCTGCAGAAACAATCTTATATAGTGTGAACCTGTTTAGCTGTAACACATCATATCACACATCAACCGTGCTAGTGACAAACAAGTGTCCACTCGTGGTCCCCACCACCTCTAGTACAAGAGCGGCTCACCAGATTGCAGCCAGAGGAGAACACCAGCGCATACCACTAAGGCTGCATCTGAAATGACCACCAGCTCAGTGTGCAGCACCTAAATAGATTTTCTGCACACTTTGCATTCAACTCAGATGCAAATCATATACAAATCTGCTACTACTTATTATGCAAACAGGAAACTCAGGAGGAGGGGCTGGGAGCAGCTAACCTGACAGTTACATAGTTGCAAAGTTAAGAAAAGGTGGGGGGAAAGGCTGCGCGTCCCTAAACATATGTTGCAATGAATGGTTAATCGCACAGGCATACACCGCCTCTGTTAGACTGAAAAATGCATGCCCTGCATCCAAGACAAGTGCTAACATTTATTAAACTAGGAGGAACTTTAGCTTCCAATATAGTTTGAATGCAAAGTATATTATACTAGACACTTGCGCCACGGTGAAGCAAACCTCCGGGCAAGTGACCTAACCTACATTTAAAACCTTGGGAGCAGCTAAGCAAAAAAAATGTGTAACTTAGATTTTGTTGAACAGCGAGGAGAACGCCAGCGCATACCACTAAGGCTGCATCTGAAATGACCACCAGCTCACTGTGCAGCACCTAAATAGATTTTCTGCACACTTTGCATTCAACTCAGATGCAAATCATATGCAAATCTGCTACTACTTATTATGCAAACAGGAAACTCAGGAGGAGGGGCTGGGAGCAGCTAACCTGACAGTTACATAGTTGCAAAGTTAAGAAAAGGTGGGGGAAAGGCTGCGCATCCCTAAACATATGTTGCAATTGAATGGTTAATCGCACAGGCATACACCGCCTCTGTTAGACTGAAAAATGCATGCCCTGCATCCAAGACAAGTGCTAACATTTATTAAACTAGGAGGAACTTTAGCTTCCAGTATGGTTTGCATGCAAAGTATATTATACTAGACACTTGCGCCACGGTGAGGCAAACCTCTGGGCAAGTGACCTAACCTAAATTTAAAACCTCGGGAGCAGCTAAACAAAAAAATGTGTAACTTACATTTGGTTGAACAGCGAGGAGAACGCCAGCGCATACCACTAAGGCTGCATCTGAAATGACCACCAGCTCAGTGTGCAGCACCTAAATAGATTTTCTGCACACTTTGCATTCAACTCAGATGCAAATCATATGCAAATCTGCTAATACTTATTATGCAAACAGGAAACTCAGGAGGAGGGGCTGGGAGCAGCTAACCTGACAGTTACATAGTTGCAAAGTTAAGAAAAGGTGGGGGGAAAGGCTGCGCATCCCTAAACATATGTTGCAATTGAATGGTTAATCGCACAGGCATACACCGCCTCAGTTAGACTGAAAAATGCATGCCCTGCATCCAAGACAAGTGCTAACATTTATTAAACTAGGAGGAACTTTAGCTTCCAATATGGTTTGCATGCAAAGTATATTATACTTGACACTTGCGCCACGGTGAGGTAAACCTCCGGGCAAGTGACCTTACCTAAATTTAAAACATTGGGAGCAGCTAAGCAAAAAAAATGTGTAACTTACATTTGGTTGAACAGCAAGGAGAACGCCAGCGCATACCACTAAGGCTGCATCTGAAATGACCACCAGCACAGTGTGCAGCACCTAAATAGATTTTCTGCACACTTTGCATTCAACTCAGATGCAAATCATATGCAAATCTGCTACTACTTATTATGCAAACAGGAAACTCAGGAGGAGGGGCTGGGAGCAGCTAACCTGACAGTTACATAGTTGCAAAGTTGAGAAAAGGTGGGGGAAAGGCTGCGCGTCCCTAAACATATGTTGCAATTGAATGGTTAATCGCACAGGCATACACCGCCTCTGTTAGACTAAAAAATGCATGCCCTGCATCCAAGACAAGTGCTAACATTTATTAAACTAGGAGGAACTTTAGCTTCCAATATGGTTTGCATGCAAAGTATATTATACTAGACACTTGCGCCACGGTGAGGCAAACCTCCGGGCAAGTGACCTAACCTACATTTAAAACCTTTAGAGCAGCTAATCAAAAAAAAATGTAACTTACATTTGGTTGAACAGCGAGGAGAACGCCAGCACATACCACTAAGGCTGCATCTGAAATGACCACCAGCTAAGTGTGCAGCACCTAAATAGATTTTCTGCACACTTTGCATTCAACTCAGATGCAAATCATATGCAAATCTGCTACTACTTATTATGCAAACAGGAAACTCAGGAGGAGGGGCTGGGAGCAGCTAACCTGACAGTTACATAGTTGCAAAGTTAAGAAAAGGTGGGGGGAAAGGCTGCGCATCCCTAAACATATGTTGCAATTGAATGGTTAATTGCACAGGCATACACCGCCTCTGCTAGACTGAAAAATGCATGCCCTGCATCCAAGACAAGTGCTAACATTTATTAAACTAGGAGGAACTTTAGCTTCTAATATGGTTTGCATGCAAAGTATATTATACTAGACACTTGCACCACGGTGAGGCAAACCTCTGGGCAAGTGACCTAACCTAAATTTAAAACCTCGGGAGCAGCTAAACAAAAAAAATGTGTAACTTACATTTGGTTGAACAGCGAGGAGAACGCCAGTGCATACCACTAAGGCTGCATCTGAAATGACCACCAGCTCAGTGTGCAGCACCTAAATAGATTTTCTGCACACTTTGCATTCAACTCAGATGCAAATCATATGCAAATCTGCTACTACTTATTATGCAAACAGAAAACTCAGGAGAAGGGGCTGGGAGCAGCTAACCTGACAGTTACATAGTTGCAAAGTTGAGAAAAGGTAGGGGGAAAGGCTGCGCGTCCCTAAACAAATGTTGCAATTGAATGGTTAATCGCACAGGCATACACCGCCTCAGTTAGACTGAAAAATGCATGCCCTGCATCCAAGACAAGTGCTAACATTTATTAAACTAGGAGGAACTTTAGCTTCCAATATGGTTTGCATGCAAAGTATATTATACTAGACACTTGCGCCACGGTGAGGCAAACCTCCGGGCAAGTGACCTAACCTACATTTAAAACCTTGGGAGCAGCTAAGCAAAAAAAATGTGTAACTTACATTTGGTTGAACAGCGAGGAGAACGCCAGCGCATACCACTAAGGCTGCATCTGAAATGACCACCAGCTCAGTGTGCAGCACCTAAATAGATTTTCTGCACACTTTGCATTCAACTCAGATGCAAATCATATGCAAATCTGCTACTACTTATTATGCAAACAGGAAACTCAGGAGGAGGGGCTGGGAGCAGCTAACCTGACAGTTACATAGTTGCAAAGTTAAGAAAAGGTGGGGGGAAAGGCTGCGCATCCCTAAACATATGTTGCAATTGAATGGTAAATCGCACAGGCATACACCGCCTCTGTTAGACTGAAGAATGCATGTCCTGCATCCAAGACAAGTGCTAACATTTATTAAACTAGGAGGAACTTTAGCTTCCAATATGGTTTGTATGCAAAGTATATTATACTAGACACTTGCGCCACGGTGAGACAAACCTCCGGGCAAGTGACCTAACCTAAATTTAAAACCTTGGGATCAGCTAAGCAAAAAAAATGTGTAACTTACATTTGGTTGAACAGTGTTGAGAACGCCAGCGCATACCACTAAGGCTGCATCTAAAATGACCACCAGCTCAGTGTGCAGCACCTAAATAGATTTTCTGCACATTTTGCATTCAACTCAGATGCAAATCATATGCAAATCTGCTACTACTTATTATGCAAACAGGAAACTCAGGAGAAGGGGCTGGGAGCAGCTAACCTGACAGTTACATAGTTGCAAAGTTAAGAAAAGGTGGGGGGAAAGGCTGCGCGTCCCTAAACACATGTTGCAATTGAATGGTTAATCGCACAGGCATACACCGCCTCTGTTTGACTGAAAAATGCATGCCCTGCATCCAAGACAAGTGCTAACATTTATTAAACTAGGAGGAACTTTAGCTTCCAATATGGTTTGCATGCAAAGTATATTATACTAGACACTTGCGCCACGGTGAGGCAAACCTCCGGGCAAGTGACCTTACCTAAATTTAAAACCTTGGGAGCAGCTAAGCAAAAAAAATGTGTAACTTACTTTTGGTTGAACAGCGAGGAGAACGCCAGCGCATATCACTAAGGCTGTATCTGAAATGACCACCAGCTCAGTGTGCAGCACCTAAATAGATTTTCTGCACACTTTGCATTCAACTCAGATGCAAATCATATGCAAATCTGCTACTACTTATTATGCAAACAGGAAACTCAGGAGGAGGGGCTGGGAGCAGCTAACCTGACAGTTACATAGTTGCAAAGTTAAGAAAAGGTGGGGGGAAAGGCTGCGCGTCCCTAAACATATGTTGCAATGAATGGTTAATCGCACAGGCATACACCGCCTCTGTTAGACTGAAAAATGCATGCCCTGCATCCAAGACAAGTGCTAACATTTATTAAACTAGGAGGAACTTTAGCTTCCAATATGGTTTGCATGCAAAGTATATTATACTAGACACTTGCTCCACGGTGAGGCAAACCTCCGGGAAAGTGACCTAACCTAAATTTAAAACCTTGGGAGCAGCTAAGCAAACAAAAGTGTAACTTACATTTGGTTGAACAGCGAGGAGAAAACCAGCGCATACCACTAAGGCTGCATCTGAAATGACCACCAGCTCAGTGTACAGCACCTAAATAGATTTTCTGCACACTTTGCATTCAACTCAGATGCAAATCATATGCAAATCTGCTACCACTTATTATGCAAACAGGAAATTCAGGAGGAGGGTCTGGGAGCAGCTAACCTGACAGTTACATAGTTGCAAAGTTAAGAAAAGGTGGGGGGAAAGGCTGCGCATCCCTAAACATATGTTGCAATTGAATGGTTAATCGCTCAGGCATACACCGCCTCTGTTAGACTGAAAAATGCATGCCCTGCATCCAAGACAAGTGCTAACATTTATTAAACTAGGAGGAACTTTAGCTTCCAATATGGTTTGCATGCAAAGTATATTATACTAGACACTTGCGCCACGGTGAGGCAAACCTCCGGGCAAGTGACCTAACCTACATTTAAAACCTTGGGAGCAGCTAAGCAAAAAAAATGTGTAACTTACATTTGGTTGAACAGCGAGGAGAACGCCAGCGCATACCACTAAGGCTGCATCTGAAATGACCACCAGCTCAGTGTGCAGCACCTAAATAGATTTTCTGCACACTTTGCATTCAACTCAGATGCAAATCATATGCAAATCTGCTACTACTTATTATGCAAACAGGAAACTCAGGAGGAGGGGCTGGGAGCAGCTAACCTGACAGTTACATAGTTGCAAAGTTAAGAAAAGGTGGGGGGAAAGGCTGTGCACAGTGCAGTTTTTAGATAAAATTGCTCCCAGGGCGAGTATCAAAAAATACGCCCCCCCCCCCTCCGGCCAAAAAAAGAAAAAAAAACACTGCCAGCTGCACTTGGTGCGCTTCTGTCCGCCTTTTATCAGCACATCGATGTTACAGATTGTTACGCGTTGCTGAAAAACAGACAGAAGTGCACTAGTATGTACAGGCCCTAAAGAGATTGGGCCGCTGACACTGTTCCCACCTCTTCAGTGACGTGTTGTGGGCAAGCACAGCATTGCGTGAGGGGAGAAATCGACACTTGTGGTGATTGGCTCCTGCCTGCAAGGGGAGGGGTGTTGGGCCAGGGATGCTAGAAGCTGCAGCCATACCTCCCAACTTTTTGAGATGAGAAAGAGGGACACTGTAAAGGGAACCTAAACTGAGAAGGACTAGGATTTTTCCTTTAAAAGAAATACCAGTTGTCTGACTCTCCTGCTGACACTGTATCTTTAGATTAATACTTTTAGCCACAGCCCCTCAACAAGCATGCAGATCAGTCAGACTGGGTTAACTGCATGCTTGTTTCAGGTGTGTGATTCAGCCACTACTGCAGCCAAAGAGACCAGCATGACTGCCAGGCAACTGGTATTGCTTAAAAGGAAACATCCATATCCTTCTCAGTTTAGTTTCCCTTTAAGACACACCAAGGGCCAGATTTGTACTTTTTAACACCCGAGGCCCTCTGTCACCAGCCGCCCACACACCAAAACACATATTCCAACCACCCCACACCAGCAGAAAAAGAACAGTACATCAAACTACCAAAGAAAGCTTTTTACATCTTACTGTTCCAGTACTAGGCCCCTCTTTGCTGACGTAGGTTTCTTCATAGCGCAAGCAAGCGTGTCCGTATTGGGCATGCACAAGTAAGGTCTGCACATACCTGGTAGAACTATGGCACTTGTGCAATCCTTTTTTTACTCTGTGCACAAGCACTTCATTTTACTGGTCATGTATGGACCTTACTTGCATGCCCAGTACAGATACATTTGCCCAGGCTTGTTTGCATACTGAAAAACCTATTCAACTAGGGAGGAACCCAGCACTGGAAAGGTGGGGTATAGGGAGATACAGGAAACCCCTGGACTATCCTCTCCTTCCATAGAGGCACCACAGCTCCCAGCAAGCCCTACCCCCTATTATAGAAGTACCACAGCTCTCAGCATACTCCTTCCCTCCATAGAGACACCACAGCCCCCAGCATGCTCATTCTCTCCCATAGAGGCAACACAGTTCCCATATAGTATTGGATTGTCCCTCAGGGCCTCAAGAGATGGCTGCAGGGCCCCTCAGGCCGCCTCCAATGTGATCGGAGAAGCAAGGAAGCAGTACTGGGTTTGCACTACAGTAAACACCGGATGCGTAGGGCTGTGCACGATAGGTTCTATAGTGTGCACTCCTCCATGTGCAGCTTCACAAGCGTGCTCAAGCAGTGAAGTAGATCCAAGAACATATAGAAAAGATGGGAGGCTGGCACTGCTGTGAATGCTGGTTTATTAATACAAAAGTATAAAATCACAGTGCAGTCTAGCAAACATGGAGAAAGAGATGGTAGACATACCAGAGTGAGAGGAGGCACAATGGTGGTGGTGGGTGATGGGTACAGGATGTCTGACGGCCATGTTACGCTAAGTTGTGTAGCCTCTGTAGAAGCGCAATTTAGTGTGAAACGGACGTCAGGCATCCAGTACCCATCACCCATCACCACCTTTGTGCCTCCTCTCACTCTGGTATATGTTTCATCTCTTTCCCCATGTTTGCTAGACTGCACTGTGATTTTATACTTTTGTATTAATAAACCAGCGTTCACAGCAGTGTTTCGCCTCCAATGTGAAATGTGGTCACCTGGGACCCCTGCAGAACATTTTCAGGGGAGCGCACTCACCTGTCCAGCTGGCTTGCTCCTCTGTGTGCTTCATCCTTGTGGGTGCCTCATGAGGCACATGTGAAGATTTAAAGAGAAAAACTCACAGAGGAGCGCGCCTCCAGAGTCTTTCCCTAGCCGGCTCTGGGGCCCTGAAGGAAATCACAATACTATACGGAGGAGCATGCTGGGATCTGTAGTGCCTCTATGGATTAAAGGAGCATGCTAGGAGCTACAGTATAATGCATCTATAAAGGGAAGGGGAAAAGGTCATGCTGGAAGCTGTAGTACCTGTATAGGCTGGGAGCTGTACTTCTGTAGAAGGGGGGCTTGCTGGGAGCACTGGTACCTTTATAGAAAGGGGAGGAGGGCTTTCTGGGAGCAGTGGTACCATTATAGAAAGGGGAAGGGGGGCTTTCTGGGAGCAGTGGTACCATTATAGAAAGGGGAGGGGGGCTTGCTGGGAGCACTGGTGCCTTTATAGAAAGGGGAGGGGGGCTTGCTGGGAGCAGTGGTACCTTTATAGAAAGAGGAGGGGGGCTTGCTGGGAGCACTGGTACCTTTATAGAAAGAGGAGGGGGGCTTGCTGGGAGCACTGGTACCTTTATAGAAAGGGGAGGGGGGCTTGCTGGGAGCACTGGTACCTTTATAGAAAGGGGATGGGGGCTTGCTGGGAGCACTGGTACCTTTATAGAAAGGGGAGGGGGGCTTGCTGGGAGCAGTGGTACCTTTATAGAAAGAGGAGGGGGGCTTGCTGGGAGCACTGGTACCTTTATAGAAACGGGAGGGGGGCTTGCTGGGAGCACTGGTACCTTTATAGAAAGGGGATGGGGGCTTGCTGGGAGCACTGGTACCTTTATAGAAAGGGGAGGGGGGCTTGCTGGGAGCACTGGTACCTTTATAGAAAGGGGAGGGGGGCTTGCTGGGAGCACTGGTACCTTTATAGAAAGGGGACGAGGGCTTGCTGGGAGCACTGGGACCTTTATAGAAGGAGGGGGGGGCTTGCTGGGAGCAGTGGTACCTTTATAGAAAGGGGATGGGGGCTTGCTGGGAGCAGTGGTACCTTTATAGAAAGGGGAGGGGGCTTGCTGGGAGCACTGGTACCTTTATAGAAAGGGGACGAGGGCTTGCTGGGAGCACTGGGACCTTTATAGAAGGGGGGGGGGGCTTGCTGGGAGCAGTGGTACCTTTATAGAAAGGGGAGGGGGGCTTGCTGGGAGCAGTGGTACCTTTATAGAAAGGGGAGGGGGGCTTGCTGGGAGCAGTGGTACCTTTATAGAAAGGGGAGGGTGGCTTGCTGATAGCAGTGTTACCTTAATGGAGGAGAAGGGGACAAATAGGCCCCCTAATGCTGTGGGGTGGAGGAGGGGTTGTCAGGACTCAGAAGCAGGGCACCTACTCACAGCATGCAGGCCAGGCAGGGACACAGGCAGCAGAGACACAGACACATCCTGCTCGTTCAGCTGAGCACTTTACCCTTCCCCGACACCATGCTTTGCAGTCTGGCCTCGGACTCTCAGGGGGGAGGGGAGAAGGGAGAAGCAGCCTGTGACCCTCTCTGCAGGAAGTTATCCCAGGTTGTCAGATCGAGCTGCGGGCAAGTGTCATGCCTGCAGCTGCCTGTGTGTTTGCTCTGCCCACTGCTCTTCCACCACGTCAGTTATTACTGGCCACCCAGCTTCCCTGCACTTGTGAGCCCCCTGCCCGACCACACTCACTATCATTCACTTCACTAGCTGGAACCTGCGCCTCCCCCCTTCCCACTGAGAGCAGCCATATCAGAAGAGGGACAGGGGAAGACCTGGGCTAACTACCTGCCTCTGTTGCCACAAGTCTCGGAAGTCCAGGAGGAGAGAAGAAGCAGAAGGAACCTGGGTAGGAAAACACACACGTGGTCCGCACTCCACAGCAAGTCCTATCCTATCTCCCTCCTAGGGCACCCCAACAGCTGCAGTACCGCTACTGTACGTCAGTGTCACCACACGCTGGTCATGTGGTGTTCACTTGACGTCGCAGCCAAGGCAACAGGACGCCCAGGAGGAGTGCAGCTAAGAGGTGATCGCGCTGGTCTTCTTCAGTTAGGCTGCACCGCGCGTCACCATCTTTCACTCCTACTTCTGCCTGCGCCCCTTCTCCTCACTGCCACACAGCGCCCCGGGCGGCTGCACGCCCCGCACGGCCCTAAAAACGGCCATGGCTGTGCATCCTTAAACATTTGTTGCAATTGAATGGTAAATCGCACAGGCATACACCGCCTCTGTTAGACTGAAAAATGCATGTCCTGCATCCAAGACAAGTGCTAACATTTATTAAACTAGGAGGAACTTTAGCTTCCAATATGGTTTGTATGCAAAGTATATTATACTAGACACTTGCGCCACGGTGAGACAAACCTCCGGGCAAGTGACCTAACCTAAATTTAAAACCTTGGGAGCAGCTAAGCAAAAAAAATGTGTAACTTACATTTGGTTGAACAGTGTTGAGAACGCCAGCGCATACCACTAAGGCTGCATCTGAAATGACCACCAGCTCAGTGTGCAGCACCTACATAGATTTTCTGCACATTTTGCATTCAACTCAGATGCAAATCATATGCAAATCTGCTACTACTTATTATGCAAACAGGAAACTCAGGAGAAGGGGCTGGGAGCAGCTAACCTGACAGTTACATAGTTGCAAAGTTAAGAAAAGGTGGGGGGAAAGGCTGCGCGTCCCTAAACACATGTTGCAATTGAATGGTTAATCGCACAGGCATACACCGCCTCTGTTAGACTGAAAAATGCATGCCCTGCATCCAAGACAAGTGCTAACATTTATTAAACTAGGAGGAACTTTAGCTTCCAATATGGTTTGCATGCAAAGTATATTATACTAGACACTTGCTCCACGGTGAGGCAAACCTCCGGGAAAGTGACCTAACCTAAATTTAAAACCTTGGGAGCAGCTAAGCAAACAAAAGTGTAACTTACATTTGGTTGAACAGCGAGGAGAAAACCAGCGCATACCACTAAGGCTGCATCTGAAATGACCACCAGCTCAGTGTACAGCACCTAAATAGATTTTCTGCACACTTTGCATTCAACTCAGATGCAAATCATATGCAAATCTGCTACCACTTATTATGCAAACAGGAAATTCAGGAGGAGGGTCTGGGAGCAGCTAACCTGACAGTTACATAGTTGCAAAGTTAAGAAAAGGTGGGGGGAAAGGCTGCGCATCCCTAAACATATGTTGCAATTGAATGGTTAATCGCTCAGGCATACACCGCCTCTGTTAGACTGAAAAATGCATGCCCTGCATCCAAGACAAGTGCTAACATTTATTAAACTAGGAGGAACTTTAGCTTCCAATATGGTTTGCATGCAAAGTATATTATACTAGACACTTGCGCCACGGTGAGGCAAACCTCCGGGCAAGTGACCTAACCTACATTTAAAACCTTGGGAGCAGCTAAGCAAAAAAAATGTGTAACTTACATTTGGTTGAACAGCGAGGAGAACGCCAGCGCATACCACTAAGGCTGCATCTGAAATGACCACCAGCTCAGTGTGCAGCACCTAAATAGATTTTCTGCACACTTTGCATTCAACTCAGATGCAAATCATATGCAAATCTGCTACTACTTATTATGCAAACAGGAAACTCAGGAGGAGGGGCTGGGAGCAGCTAACCTGACAGTTACATAGTTGCAAAGTTAAGAAAAGGTGGGGGGAAAGGCTGTGCATCCTTAAACATTTGTTGCAATTGAATGGTAAATCGCACAGGCATACACCGCCTCTGTTAGACTGAAAAATGCATGTCCTGCATCCAAGACAAGTGCTAACATTTATTAAACTAGGAGGAACTTTAGCTTCCAATATGGTTTGTATGCAAAGTATATTATACTAGACACTTGCGCCACGGTGAGACAAACCTCCGGGCAAGTGACCTAACCTAAATTTAAAACCTTGGGAGCAGCTAAGCAAAAAAAATGTGTAACTTACATTTGGTTGAACAGTGTTGAGAACGCCAGCGCATACCACTAAGGCTGCATCTGAAATGACCACCAGCTCAGTGTGCAGCACCTACATAGATTTTCTGCACATTTTGCATTCAACTCAGATGCAAATCATATGCAAATCTGCTACTACTTATTATGCAAACAGGAAACTCAGGAGAAGGGGCTGGGAGCAGCTAACCTGACAGTTACATAGTTGCAAAGTTAAGAAAAGGTGGGGGGAAAGGCTGCGCGTCCCTAAACACATGTTGCAATTGAATGGTTAATCGCACAGGCATACACCGCCTCTGTTAGACTGAAAAATGCATGCCCTGCATCCAAGACAAGTGCTAACATTTATTAAACTAGGAGGAACTTTAGCTTCCAATATGGTTTGCATGCAAAGTATATTATACTAGACACTTGCGCCACGGTGAGGCAAACCTCCGGGCAAGTGACCTTACCTAAATTTAAAACCTTGGGAGCAGCTAAGCAAAAAAATGTGTAACTTACTTTTGGTTGAACAGCGAGGAGAACGCCAGCGCATATCACTAAGGCTGTATCTGAAATGACCACCAGCTCAGTGTGCAGCACCTAAATAGATTTTCTGCACACTTTGCATTCAACTCAGATGCAAATCATATGCAAATCTGCTACTACTTATTATGCAAACAGGAAACTCAGGAGGAGGGGCTGGGAGCAGCTAACTTGACAGTTACATAGTTGCAAAGTTAAGAAAAGGTGGAGGGAAAGGCTGCGCGTCCCTAAACATATGTTGCAATGAATGGTTAATCGCACAGGCATACACCGCCTCTGTTAGACTGAAAAATGCATGCCCTGCATCCAAGACAAGTGCTAACATTTATTAAACTAGGAGGAACTTTAGCTTCCAATATGGTTTGCATGCAAAGTATATTATACTAGACACTTGCTCCACGGTGAGGCAAACCTCCGGGAAAGTGACCTAACCTAAATTTAAAACCTTGGGAGCAGCTAAGCAAACAAAAGTGTAACTTACATTTGGTTGAACAGCGAGGAGAACACCAGCGCATACCACTAAGGCTGCATCTGAAATGACCACCAGCTCAGTGTACAGCACCTAAATAGATTTTCTGCACACTTTGCATTCAACTCAGATGCAAATCATATGCAAATCTGCTACCACTTATTATGCAAACAGGAAATTCAGGAGGAGGGGCTGGGAGCAGCTAACCTGACAGTTACATAGTTGCAAAGTTAAGAAAAGGTGGGGGGAAAGGCTGCGCATCCCTAAACATATGTTGCAATTGAATGGTTAATCGCTCAGGCATACACCGCCTCTGTTAGACTGAAAAATGCATGCCCTGCATCCAAGACAAGTGCTAACATTTATTAAACTAGGAGGAACTTTAGCTTCCAATATGGTTTGCATGGAAAGTATATTATACTAGACACTTGCGCCACGGTGAGGCAAACCTCCGGGCAAGTGAACTAACGTAAATTTAAAACTTTGGGAGCAGCTAAGCAAAAAAATGTGTAACTTACGTTTGGTTGAACAGCGAGGAGAACGCCAGCGCATACCACTAAGGCTGCATCTGAAATGACCACCAGCTCAGATTGCAGCCACCGAATTACAAGTGGAATCCTTGCTCAATATGTGGACCTCTTGGTACATCAGTAATCCACATCCACCATATGGTAAAATAGGCCTTTATTCCTCAATAAAACAAAGTAAAAACTTTCATAGCGCAACACATCTGTTATGGAAGCGCACAGTGGATCAAAATTTATTCTAGCACAGGATACTGATGCAGGCATTGCTTATTCGTATGCATTGAGCACACATGTATATCTCCGGGACCAGAAGACCGGGCTCTCTATGTGAGGTACATTTAGAACCTATGCAGAGACTTCCCAGGGAAAGGGAAAAACCCTGGGGTAGAAAGGGGACTGCAAAAAAAGAAATAAAGAGAAGGAAAGAAAATAGAAATAGTGTCCAAAGGGGAGGACAAAGGAAAAAGAATACTGGTGGGTGATACACTCAACAAATTTATAGTTATGGTGACCAATAGGGTTCAGGGGCGGGGCCAGAACCCATAGTATGCTGCCATGGAAGCACCAGGGAAATATATATATATATATATATATATATATATATATATATATATATATATATATATATATATATATATATATATATATATATATATATATATATATATATATATATATATATATATATATACACACACACATATACATATACACATATCAGTGTATGTGTGTTGTATTTTATATTTACATACATCACTTCCTGGTAAGCGGCCATATTTTTTTTTGTAAACACTGCCTAAAACTGACGATTAAAAGCCAGAATCACGGCGGGGAGCGGCGGAAACAGCAAAGAGGGATCCAGGAGATCACAGTGACTCAATTGGTATGTTTTTTATTGTAAATCGGAAAGCACAGATACTCTTTAAAGAGGTCAATTCAGAAGTTAAAAGAGAGAGCATAATACGTGAAACAGTTTGTTAAAAACAAAATGATAGTATTTTTTACTAGAACTGAGGAAATTCCAAAACTGAATAATTAGCATTTTCAAACACAATTCTTTAACCATTTCTGCCGCCCGGACGTGAAGCTCACGTCCAGGCGGCTGCTCTGCTGCAGTGCCGCACTTTGGCGCGATCGTGGGCGTGCCCCCGTGCTGTCCCCCGGTAGCCCTGGGATCAGTGAATGGGGACATGGAAGCACAAGGAGCAAAAAAAAAAAAACCTCAAGGTTAGCCATCTTTTGGCCAAATAGTAAAACTACATCTACATATTTTTTACATTACAATTTACACATATAATAACATTAAAAATTAACTGTTTATTTCCCACATAAAAATATTACCCAAATAAAATTTTTAATGGAAAAAAAAAATTACAATTAAAAAAACAAAAAAAAAACAAAAACATAAATAGTTACCTATGGGTCTGAACTTTTGAAATATGCATTTGAAGGTGGTATACTACGAACATTTTTTAAATTATAAGCTTGTAAATAGTGATGGGCGCAAAACGGAAAAAATGCACCTTTATTTCCAAATAAAATATTGGCGCCATACATTGTGATAGGGACAAAATTTAAATGGTGTCATAACCGAGACAAACGGTTAAATAAAATACATAGGTTTTAATTATGGTAGCATGGATTATTTTAAAGCTATAATGGCCGAAAACTGAGAAATAATGAATTTTTTCCATTTTTTCTTATTAATCCTGTTAAAATGCATTTATAAAAAAATAATTCTTAGCAAAATGTACCACCCAAAGAAAGCCTAATTAGTGGCGGAAAAAATAAGATATAGATCAATAAATTGTGATAAGTAGTGATAAAGTTATTAGTGAATGAATGGGAGGTGAAAATTGCCCTGATGTATAAAGTGAAAAATCCCCGCGGGCTGAAATGGTTAAAGAGAACCAGAGACTAAGCACCCTCATGTATTTTACTATATATATATATCAGTGTGAACATTACATAAAACACCTACCCTGCTTTCTGTTTAATTCTTCACTGCTCAGCCTGCTTCTAATCAGCCCTGATAAAATCCCCGACTGAGGATTCAGTCTGGCTTTGCTCAGGAATCATTATAGCTGAGATTGTCTTTTCTGATGTCTTTTCAAGCCCAAGCCTGCCCCCTAGTGGCTCTGCTATAATGACACAGCTATAATGATTCCTGAGCAAAGCCAGACTGAATGCCCAGTCGGGGATTTTATCAGGGCTGATTAGAAGCAGGCTGAGCAGTGAAGAATGAAACAGAAAGCACGGTAGGTGTTCTCTCTAATGTTCCCACTGATATATATGGTAAAATAAATGAGGGTGCTTCGTCTCTGGTTCACTTTAATCTCAGTAATAAGAATAAATGTGTCCATTAGCGGTACAAATATTTTCATTCGATGCAATCTTTTGTCACAAATTTTACAATCAAAAGTAATTGGATGATAATTATTTATAGTTCCATTGAACAGGTCGACTGGGGCATTTTCTCTCTTCCAATTCAAAATTTACCATTTATGCTCAATGCAATAGAAACATCAGGTTGCTTAAAGGGAACCTTAATTGAGAGTGATATGGATGTTTCCTAAACAATACCAGTTGCCTGGCAGTCCAGCTGATCTTTGTGACTGCAATGTGACTGCACAAGCATGCAGCTAATCCAGTCTGACTTCAGTCAGAGCACCTGATCTGCATGCTTGTTCAGGGGCTGTGGCTAAAAGTATTAGAGACACAGGATCAGCAGGCGATTCAGGCAACTGGTATTATTCCAAAAATCCATAGCCTTCACCGTTTAGGTTCCCTTTAAGGATTTGTAGCATAAAAGCCAACTCACATTGGCTGGGATTTGAACCCAGGTCTCACTGTGTGGTGGGCAAGCACCCTAACCGCTGTACCACAACAGTACTAACTGAAGCTGGCCTAGCCTAGCCCGGCGACACTCGGGCCTAGTGTCGCCGGGAGCAGCCAGGAGCCATTTCTGGCCACACCCTGGGAGAGGAGCCAGAGGGACGCCGAGGGACCTCTCGACGTACGATGGGGTGGAGAAAGCCTCAGGTAAGTTCCGATTTTGTATTTATTTACAGGTCAGAGTCCCTTTCAGGACAGCAGTGCTAACCCCCCCTAAAGACCAGGCCATTTTTCTAAATTGGGCCACTGCAGCTTTAAGGGATTGCTGCAGGGCCGCACAACTCAGCACACAATTGATTATCCCCCCCTCCTTTTCTCCCCACCAACAAAGCTTTCTGTTGGTGGGGTCTGCTCGTTCCCCTAATGATTGTTTTTTTTTATTACAAATAATTATGTTATTTTTTTAAAAAAGGTGTATTTTAAAAAAAAAAAATTCCTCCCTCCCTCCCCCGGCCAGCCAATCACTGCGATCGACTTCAGCGTCCCCCAGGGGGACAGCTGTGTCACACGCTGTCCCCAGTACAGCGCTGCCTTAGATCGCAGCGCTGTACAGATATATTAGACGGCGGTTTCGGAGACTGAAGGTGGAGCAGAGAGGAGCATACATTAGCATGCACACTCTCCTGCTAGCCCCATAGAAGACCGTTCTTGCCAATCGGTGTGGAGCGGTTCTGGGGCTGCCGCTGTGTTCACGCCAATTGGCGTGGAGTGGTCGGCAAGAAGTTAAAGCGGACCTGATGATAGTAAAAAAAAAGTTTCACTTACCTGGAGCTTCTGCTAGCCCCCTGCGGCTGCCCTGTGCCTGCGACGTTACTAAACGATCCTCCGGTCCTCCGCCGCAGCTCACTTTAGTTCTCGCTAACTTGCAAGTCGACGTCCACTGTGTCTGTACAGCACTGGCCGGGCGCGTCCTACTTATACGTGCTCCCGTGGCCGGGAGTATCCTGCGCCGGCGCAGTATGAGAAAATCTCGACTGTGCAGTGGATGGCAACTGCCAGAACTGAAAGTCAGCCGCGGCAGGGGACTGGAGGATCATTTGGTAACGTCGCAGGTACAGGGCAACTGCAGGGGCTGGCAGAAGCTCCAGATAAGTGAAACTCTTTTTTCTTATTTCATATTCTTATTCTTCAGGTTTCCTTTAAAGTAACTTTTTCAGTATTCAATAATTGAAACAGTATCAAAATCTAGGTGAAAAAGTACTGTCAAAATTCTGAGTATTTTCTTGCTTATTGATGTAAAAGGTATTTTATTGACAAAATGTGAAAATATCACCTAGGAGAAAATGTAGGAGAAACAGTGAATTGAATAATGTCCAGGGCCCGTATGCTATTAACTTTTTAACGTTTTCTCCGAAGAGATAATTTTTCAGTTTCACTTTAAAATAATTTTTCAGCACTTTGCAACTGAAAAGGTACCAAAAATAGGTGAAAAAGTACTATAGAATTTATTTTGAGTATTTTCTTGCTTGTTGGTGGTTTAACCACTTAAAGGCAGTGGTGCTCACCGCCAGGTCGTGATCACGCTTACGCGTGGATTCACGACCATTTTGACGCATTCCGCCTCTGACACGCTAAGCCGTGAATAGATTTTCAACCACGAAAATCTGCTTCGGCTTCGCGTGAATGCGGACAGAAATCCGCATTCATGCTCGTGAAACCCGGCGCTGAAGTCGTGGTTAGCGGAAATGCGTCAAACTATGCGGAAGTGACACATTGCAGGCCAATCAGAGGGCCCCAGCCAGGCCCTAGCAACCAATCACAAGAGGGGAGCTATGCCCTCCCCTCCTGAATATAAAGTGGCGGCCATGATGGAAAAGCGCTGTCCTTGCTAGACTGTGGTGCTGAGAGGATTATCTCCAGGCCATTGTTGTTTGAGCAAGTGCATTTATTGTGTTAAAAACAAAGCGTTTTTTTGCTAACACTGCTCTTATACTGTACACAGTTAGCTAGTCAGTTAGTGATTGCTGTAGTTAGTTGTAGTCAGTGTAGTGTAGTGGGAGTGTGGGAGTCTAGTGATTATTTAACTGTGTGTAGTGCAGGCAGGTTCAGTGCTGCAGTGTAGTCAGTGTAGTGGGAGTGGGGATTATCTGTGTGTAGTGCAGGCAGGCAGGTTAGTGCAGCTGCAGTGTTCACTTGTATATTCCAGTGACAGTTATACACTTGTACTATTTGCAGGCAGCCAGTCACACCGCCGGCGCCGCCACTCTCTGCCAGCGCTGTTCATTCATTCTGTCAGTGACCTTGTGCCGTGCCCAGTGCCCACTGCTCGCTCGCTGGCATATAAGCATCTCATTACACACTTGTATATTATTTCAGTGACAGTTATACACTTCACTTGTACTATTTGCAGGCAGCCAGTCACACCGCCGGCACCGCCACTCTCTGCCAGCGCTGTTCATTCATTCTATCAGTGACCTTGTGCCGTGCCCAGTGCCCACTGCTCGCTCGCTGGCATATAAGCATCTCATTACACAGTGTGACATCCTTGTGTGCCCACTGCATCCTTCAGTGACCTAGTTGTATATCCAGTGCCCACTGCTGTGCCCACTGCATCCTTCAGTGACCTTGTACTGTGCCCACTGCATCCTTCAGTGACCTAGTTGTATATCCAGTGCCCACTGCTGTGCCCACTGCATCCTTCAGTGACCTTGTACTGTGCCCACTGCATCCTTCAGTGACCTAGTTGTATATCCAGTGCCCACTGCTGTGCCCACTGCATCCTTCAGTGACCTTGTACTGTGCCCACTGCATCCTTCAGTGACCTAGTTGTATATCCAGTGCCCACTGCTGTGCCCACTGCATCCTTCAGTGACCTTGTACTGTGCCCACTGCATCCTTCAGTGACCTAGTTGTATATCCAGTGCCCACTGCTGTGCCCACTGCATCCTTCAGTGACCTTGTACTGTGCCCACTGCATCCTTCAGTGCCGTTGTACTGTGCCTGGTGCATCCTTCAGTGACCTTGTACTGTGCCCACTGCATCCAGTGATTCATTACTAGCAACATGTCTGGCAGGGTTTCGCGGGGTGAGAGGAAAGGGAGTTCAATTGCCTCAGCCACTTCTGGGACTGCTCCACGTCCAGGGAGAGGACGCCCAGCTGTACGTGGTCGTGATGCAGCAGAAAGGGGGGCAGCCATTGTCCAAATATTTTAACGTTTCTGGTCCCCGTGTGGTGGTTGAGCAAATGGAACCTGACGTACTCATGGACATCATGACTTCCTCCCAGACCTCTACTGTGAGCACCACTCCAAGCAGCAGCAGCAGCCGCCAACGTCCCACGCTTGTTGTGACATCCACCCCAGCACCCACTGGTCAGCAGCCCTCCCAGGATGACAGCGTTCTGTCCCTCAGTCCGGCATCCGGGAACCTGCTGATGCAAGAAGCTCAGGATTTACTGGGGACTGATGTGGCAGAGATTGAGATCGGGCCACAATCACAAGCGTTGTCGAGTTCTGGTGATGAAGAAGAGGGGTCTGTGTCTGGGGATGTAGGGACAGAAGAGGAGGCAGGGGAGTCAGAGGAAGAGCTGGATTATGATGATGCTGCTGATGATGACGACGACGTTGTGGACCCTAACTATGCGCAGCCTGCTGAGTCCGGGGAAGAATGGTCAGAGCAGGATGACGAGTCACCTCGGCCTAGGCAAGGATATCGCCATGTGTCAGGCAGGGGCAGGGGCATCGGCAGCAGTGGGCGTGGAGGAAGTAGACAGGACACTGCTTCAGCCGGCACCGCCACCATGCAAACCCCGGCAACTACTACCACACATTGTTCCGCTGCACCCTCTGCTAGTGGGGGCCGCAGTAAATTAAAGTCACCAGTGTGGGATTGCTTTGACGAATGTACTGATGACAAAAGGTATGCGGTGTGCAGGTTATGCAGCAAAAGATTGAGCCGTGGGAAAAGTCTGAGCAAGATGGGTACCTCATCCCTCCAGGGCCACCTGAGAAGCCGCCACTGCCGCGAGTATGCGGAGTTTAAGAGGAAGCAGGCACTGCTGGCAGGGGTTCCTGAGAGCAGAAGGCCCACCAGCGCAGCAGCATCATCCCTCCCTCAGGGTCGTGAATCCCCCACAGCAGCAGCAGTAGTAGCACGCAAGCGCTCTTCCACCTCGGCTACTCAGAACACAGACATTGAGGCTGGCAGCCAGTGGTCGTCTCTCTCCTCTGTCTCCCCTGCATCCCAGCGTCGTCAGACCCTGCTGAGCGACACCTTTCAGGGTCTGACCAAGCCTCTGCCTCCAAGCCACAGGCGGATCCGCAAACTAAATGGCTTGCTGGCCCGGGCCATGGCATCACAGCTGCTTCCCTACTCCCTGGTGCAGGAGCGGAGCGCCATGTGGACGCTGCTCCAATTTGGCATCCCCGAGTGGCAAGTCCCCAGTCGCCACTATTTCAGCAGGAGCGCGATCCCAGCACTCCACAAGTTTGCGGTGGAAAACATGGCCCGTTCCCTGGACTACTCTGTGGGCAAGCGGGTCCACGTGACCATGGACTCGTGGAGTAGCAGATTTGGGACAGGTCGCTACCTGTCCTTTACGGCCCACTGGGTGACACTGATGGAAGGGAGGGAGGACAAGAGCGCATCAGCCCAGCTAGTGGTGCCACCACGCGGGATCAGGGGGGATGCAGAAGGGTCCTGTCACGACACTCCCTCCGCACCCGGAAAGCAAGCCCGCCTCGGCAGCAGCAGCGCCAAGCCTCGGCACTGCCAAGCCCTTTTAAAATTGGTGACCCTGGGGAAGGAGAGGCTTACGGCCACCAACGTCCTGGCCGCCCTCAGGAAGCAGGAGCGGAGGTGGCTGACCCCCAGAGGCCTGGAAGTGGGGTATGTTGCAGCCGATAACGGGGCCAACCTGGTGGCAGCAGTGCAGCAGGGAAACCTCCAGCACATCCCCTGCTTGGCCCACGTGCTCAATCTTGTGGTGCAGCGCTTCTTGCGCACCTACCAGGGGATGAGCGAGCTGCTGCAGGATGCCCGGGCGGTGGTACGCTTTTTCCGCCTGTCAGCCACTGCCTCTGTTAAGCTTGGGGGTGTAATCTCCACAGTCAGCATACAACACATAAGCTGACGTGAAGGAGGTACACACACCAGCACAAGGGATCAGGATATCCCCAGTTTAGTGGAGGAGAGGACTGACTCCAATAGGAGATTGTGGTGCACAGAGCCGGTGCAGATTCGAACAGCCACAAACACTTTCGTAATAACGTCTCAGCGCAAGGTAGCGCTGAGCGCATAAACCAGGACTGAGGAGATCAGGACAGGTAGACAGAATGAACGCTTGCTAGCTAGCGATTACTCAGCGACAGCAAGCGTCCAAAACCAGACAGACTGGAACGAGGCAGCCAATGCGTTGCGGCGATGGCGTGCCTCACAAAGACAGGACAGGAGAGACAGGAAATAGCAGGATCGAGATAGATGAACGTAACACAGATAAATATACAATAAGTATGTTTTCCTAGCGTATTACAATTACAGCTATCAATGAAACTATTCGTAACGTCTGACTAACATATGTATATATTGGCAATGAACCGATATATGACATAAGCAGGAACTCTGACTAAGACTGAAGTAATACAGGGAACAGGACTCAGAAGGATTCGCTATCTCTTCGCAGAGATGAACGCAATCCACAAACAGGACCAGGAACAGGATTCAGAAGGATTCGTTATCTCTTCGCAGAGATGAACGCAATCCACAAACAGGACCAGGAACAGGATAACTAGCTCAGCACGGGTGTTCACGATACGCGCAAACTACCAAAACGTGCTGGAAAACTGACTAGCTGAACACAGGAAATAAACAGTTCGTGTACGTATATATCAGCGACACTGATATATTAACGTAACACGAATACAAGGAAAATAACAAAATGCGCAAGTATGCGTATATATTGGCGATGAACCAATATATGACACAAGACAAGCAAGTAGCAACTTCTAGAACAAGAGCAGAACTAGGAGGACTCGCTGACCCCTTCGCAGGAGTCAGCGCAGTCCACACGGACCAGGAACGAGGTGGGGCACGAGCAGAGTAACAGATAGAGTCTGAAACTATGATAGCCCATGAGGCATTGCAGGAAGCAGTTCTTTATACTGAGGTCATCCAATGGGAGCAGACCTGCAGATTCCCACACAAGTGAATGGTAATTAATCACAGGCTGATAGCAGGAAAAGGCAGACAATGATATGCAGCCTGCAGGAAAGGGACCGCCCCTCCACTGCAGCAGACAATGTTTGTTTACACAAAAGCATATTAAACTGTCATAAACTTCAGAGCGACTGCAGATGGAATCAGCAACTAGTTTAAGTGCAAACCAAACTATGCAAGCAAATGCATGTAATGACATTAGAACTGCTTGGTTTGCAATACCAGTGCAGTCAGCAGTAAACGCTACAGAAGCGATCATAACAGTACCCCCTCCCTTAAACGCGGCCTCTGGACGCCTATGAAAACTGACATATTTCTCCTGAACCACCCAAACCAAAAAATCAGAAGTGGGAAATCCAGCAAACTGATCTGACTGAAAATTCATGAAGGTCGGATCCGTCCGACAAAACCAAATTCCCGAATCAGTCTCACCAAAACTAGACCAATTGGAACCAGAACCTACCGAACCATGCCCGTCAGCACTACAAGCCTCAGTGTGACACCCATCAGAACCACGACTTCCAGAAAACAACCCCAAGAAACTCTCTACGCGATACCCACCGCCTTCCAAGGACTGTCCAAAAACGCCAAAGCCTTTGCAATGCCCACCGGAACTGTCCCTACCAACACAAAACCCACCGTTGAACCAGTCCAAGGTACCAGGACAAGTTTCCTCAGAGATCTCCCAGAACACTTGGAAGCTCCAAAGAGATCCCCACAGGTCAGAACGCCCCTTAGGCTCACATGGAGAACTATCAAGAACCCCTATGGAACCCAGGGCAACTCCAGAGTCAGGGTCACAAGGACAAACATCAAGATCAGGGCTTTTAGGGACCAGAACCATCTCCGGGCATGCAGGCCAACCGGCAACATCAGAACATGTCTCCACTAGGGAAGCACGTGAGCACGCTAACACAGACACATCTGGGCAGTCTGGCATACGAAGCACATCTGGGCACACCGGCACAAGAGAAACCTCTGGGCATGTCAAGGAACTGCGAACCTCAAAGTCAGTCAAGACAGGACCGAAACCAGAACTGGGCAAAAAAAATTCATCATGACTAGACTTCATAGTTACTGGATTCTCACTAAAAACTGCAGGATCAGACTTAGATGTCGCTGATTCCAGCAGGGTTATTAACAAATCATGTTCAGGGGCATTTACAAGACAGGGCAAATCTTCTGATGTATGCACTGAACTAGACAGGGTTCCCATAGCTTCTTCTGGACTAGACAGAGACTCATCAAATACACTGGACTGGAGCTCATGAAGGGCTGCAAAACAAGTCAATATTGCAGCAATCCCCACTGAACTAGGCAAAACTGAGTAACTCACTGGACAGGAAGGGGGCTCTGGAACTTCTGCCACACCGGCCAGAGAACCAGAATTTTCCAGGATACAGGGCTGGGTTTCAGAAACACTCATTAACCCGGACTGAAATTCTGAGATTTCTATTATTTTTTCCAGCGAGTCAGAATTATCCATGTTACAGGGCAAGACTTTTGAAACATTCAGAGGACAGGGCTGGAGTTCCTCGGCTGTTACAACACTGGAGAGGGACTCAACAACATTGGTTAAATCAGACTGTGTACAGGGCAAGGTATCTAACACACTTGCTGACGAGGACAATATTTCAATGGCTTCTGCTTCGCTGGGCAGAAATTCATCAAGTTTTATTAGAGCAGACTGTAATTCCAAAACAGCTGCTAGACAAGTGAATATTACTGCAACACCAACTGAGGTAAGCAGTGCTTCAGCCTCCTCTGCTAAAGGGTTTAAAGTATCCAAAGTACTGGGTGAAGCATAAGACTCTGCGACCACAGCTTCACTGGACAGGATCACTGAACAGTCCATATTGCAGGGCAAAACCATGGAAGCACCTGCTGGACAGCATAATGATTCTGTGACCTGAGTTTCATTGGAGAGATCTACTGCACAATTCATGGTACAGGGCAAATTTATTGGAAAATTTTCTGAACAAGGTAATAATTCTGCGATTTCAGGTTCACATAGCAGATGCTCTGAGCTATTCACGAAACTAGAGCGAGGTGTAGAAACAGGAAGATCAAGACACAATGTTTGCGCATCTGAATCACCATTCATTTGTAAAATTGGAAAATTCAGATGCTGGGGTTCTGAGTTTACTAGACAGGATTGCTGGGACTCGGAAACTGATGTAGTGCATCTATTGGCATCTGCTGGATCAGACAGGAGTTGAACTTTATTAACACAGGTAATTTCTGCAGAAGTGTTTGCAGAGACAGGCAAGATTTTTCTGGTGTCTGTTTCACTAAACAAAGAGTCATGAGTACTGGCTAGGCTGGACTCGAAAGTCAGCAGGACCTCTGGGTCCTCTGCTGAGAAATTTGTGCAGGGCAAGATTAAGGAAGTATTAGTAATTTCTGTCTTACTGGGAAGTAACACTGAGTTATCCATGGTACAGGGTGGAATTACAGGAACTTCAATTTCACACAAAAGGAGCTCAGAATCACTCGCTGAATCAGCCAAAGGTGCTGAAGCAGGCGAGTCCTCAGGAACTGAGGAAGTGGAACAATCTCCACTTGACAGTGTGTCTTCCCTGGTATCAACTGATTGAATTGCATAAAAATCGTCCAGAATCATTCTCCACACATCGATCAATGGAGCCACAAAGTCATACCCACACACACCAGTTTTTATTAGGTTATAAGCAGACTTAATGCATGCATTCAATACTAATTCACTTTTTGCACTGTAAAACTGACAAAATGAACTTGCATCTTTCTTCCATTCATAGACCAAGGCTTCCATCTCTCCTTTCTCAAATGGAGGATCCCATGCATATTTAACAGCTGAGCATTCCGGCTGATCATAGTTTGCAAATGTGTTAGTGGCAGAAACATACATTGGGTTATTTAGCAGGTGATTGGCCGATTTCTTATTCCTAAGGATCTCCAATACCTGTAGCAAGTATTGAACTGTAGTGTATGCAAATTTCCCTTGCTGCACGAATAAATTGATCTGTTCAATACTCTGTAATATATCTTCATAATCATATTCAGATAATTCATTTAAACAAGAACCTTTATTTTCCCTGGCTAGCAATGAAAGTTCATTAGTAGTTTCATAGGTCCATTTGACTCCCCTGAATGGTGACTGAATTTCATTATCTGCTAATGGTGGAGTCTCGTTACAGATCTGATGCGCAGTCGCCAAGGGCAACGACTCCGCTGATTGTAACGCTTTTCTTTTGGAGCGTTTACGTTTGGCTTTAGACCCTGCTGCCTTAGCAGAAGAAAAGTTATCAGAACAATTATCTGCTTGCTGATTATTTTTGTAGGCAGTAGAAGGAGCAGCTGATTGACAAGCTGCCAGGAGCTTATCAAAAGGGCTAGGCAAATCGGTTTTGCGCAGCCAGTTATGGATCACAAACGCTAGAAATTCCAGTGGTCTTTCTTTTAAATTGGTATGATCCAAGACATCGTAGGCCCACTGAAACAATCTTCCCTTAAATAAAACATAAACTAGCTGGGGGGCCCACGTTGAAACAGGAGTAGCCTGGAGCTCAGGATTGGCCAGGAACCTGGCACATTCAGAAAAAAACTCATTTTCTGTTTCAGAATTGAGCTTCTCAAATTTCTTAAAGGAACAGGAACCAAAACAAACAGTGTCATTTTTGCTGGGAACCCCCCCCACAATGGGGATTGGTAATGGGGCTATCATAATGTTAAGCTTGGGGGTGTAATCTCCACAGTCAGCATACAACACATAAGCTGACGTGAAGGAGGTACACACACCAGCACAAGGGATCAGGATATCCCCAGTTTAGTGGAGGAGAGGACTGACTCCAATAGGAGATTGTGGTGCACAGAGCCGGTGCAGATCCGAACAGCCACAAACACTTTCGTAATAACGTCTCAGCGCAAGGTAGCGCTGAGCGCATAAACCAGGACTGAGGAGATCAGGACAGGTAGACAGAATGAACGCTTGCTAGCTAGCGATTACTCAGCGACAGCAAGCGTCCAAAACCAGACAGACTGGAACGAGGCAGCCAATGCGTTGCGGCGATGGCGTGCCTCACAAAGACAGGACAGGAGAGACAGGAAATAGCAGGATCGAGATAGATGAACGTAACACAGATAAATATACAATAAGTATGTTTTCCTAGCGTATTACAATTACAGCTATCAATGAAACTATTCGTAACGTCTGACTAACATATGTATATATTGGCAATGAACCGATATATGACATAAGCAGGAACTCTGACTAAGACTGAAGTAATACAGGGAACAGGACTCAGAAGGATTCGCTATCTCTTCGCAGAGATGAACGCAATCCACAAACAGGACCAGGAACAGGATTCAGAAGGATTCGTTATCTCTTCGCAGAGATGAACGCAATCCACAAACAGGACCAGGAACAGGATAACTAGCTCAGCACGGGTGTTCACGATACGCGCAAACTACCAAAACGTGCTGGAAAACTGACTAGCTGAACACAGGAAATAAACAGTTCGTGTACGTATATATCAGCGACACTGATATATTAACGTAACACGAATACAAGGAAAATAACAAAATGCGCAAGTATGCGTATATATTGGCGATGAACCAATATATGACACAAGACAAGCAAGTAGCAACTTCTAGAACAAGAGCAGAACGAGGAGGACTCGCTGACCCCTTCGCAGGAGTCAGCGCAGTCCACACGGACCAGGAACGAGGTGGGGCACGAGCAGAGTAACAGATAGAGTCTGAAACTATGATAGCCCATGAGGCATTGCAGGAAGCAGTTCTTTATACTGAGGTCATCCAATGGGAGCAGACCTGCAGATTCCCACACAAGTGAATGGTAATTAATCACAGGCTGATAGCAGGAAAAGGCAGACAATGATATGCAGCCTGCAGGAAAGGGACCGCCCCTCCACTGCAGCAGACAATGTTTGTTTACACAAAAGCATATTAAACTGTCATAAACTTCAGAGCGACTGCAGATGGAATCAGCAACTAGTTTAAGTGCAAACCAAACTATGCAAGCAAATGCATGTAATGACATTAGAACTGCTTGGTTTGCAATACCAGTGCAGTCAGCAGTAAACGCTACAGAAGCGATCATAACAGCCTCTGCACTCTTGTCCACCTTACAGCAGCAGTATGGAAGGCCACAACACCGGCTGATCATCGACATGCCAGTTCGCTGGAATTCGACTCTGGCCATGTTGGAGCGGCTGTGTGAGCACAGGCTGGCTCTTAGGGCCTACATGCTAGACCCAAGTGTCCCCAGCAACCAGCAAGTCCCCATGATTACTGCCACTCAGTGGACACTGATGCAGCAAGTATGCCTGGTGCTGAGTCCCTTCCTGGAGGCAACCAAGATGGTCAGTGAGGAGCGGGCCTCTGTGTGCCAATGGGTGCCCTTGGTTTGTCTACTGGAGCAGGCAATGGACAATTTAATTGAGCATGGGGATGAAGCCCTGAGGCAGTTGGAAGAACAGGAGCAGATGGCAGCACAGTCCAGCTCAGAGGAGGGCTCACAGCAGGTAGTGGAAGAGTTGGAGGTTCCTAACCTGAATGAGGAGGAGGAGCAGAGTGCAGCAGGCGTTGTACGTGGATGGCGGTTTGAGGAGGACAACGACATGGCACAGGAAGAGGACAGGCATGCGTTATGGGACAATGGCGAGGACGAGGAAGATCTTGCTGGCAGGGCCCACTTGTTTCCCATGGCTGTGCACATGTTGCGCTGCCTTCGCAGGGACCCCCGGGTGATCCAGATGTGTTCAAGGGAGGACATCTGGATTACCTTGATGCTTGATCCCCGTCTGAAGGGGAAGCTGGGAGACTTCATGACGCCATCCACCACCGAGCAACGCACAAGGGAGTTGAAGGAGGCCCTTGTGCGCAGACTACTGGAAGCATTCCCCCAGCCTTCCACCCCCACTGTAACTGCTCTGCCAAGCCAGCAAGAGGTGCCTGCCATTGCCACTAGCAGCACAACAACAACCACCAGCAGCAGCAGCAGCAACTGGCACCCCGGAGACCTGAAGAGCCTAAGCAAGAGCCTGTATGCAGTGCAGCAGCCCAGAACAGAGGTGCCCGCCACAGCATCCACCACCAACCAGCACAAGCAACGACTGACCACCATGGTGTCTGACTATATGGGGTCATCCAGCGGGCTCAATGACACCGACAGCCCCGTGGACCCCTTGGAGTACTGGGTCAAGAGACTGGACATCTGGAGCGAGCTTTCCCAGTACGCCCTGGAACTCCTATCCTGCCCTCCTTCCAGTGTCCTCTCAGAGAGATGCTTTAGTGCGGCCGGTGGCGTGGTCACAGAGAAGCGCTCTCGGCTCTCCCACGCCTCTGTGGACAAACTCACCTTCCTGAAAATCAACCAGGCTTGGGTGGAAGGTGAGTTCCTGGCCCCTATTGTCGGACACAGGGGGACATGAAGTGGCTGCTGCATGTGCTGTTGTTAACTATGGCCTCAATTCACGGAGCATTATCAAACGTTTATCAAACACTTTATCAAACGTTTGATAATTTACCTCATGGGTAAAATCTCATTAAGGTGTTATATATTTGTTGAACGTTTTATCGGTAAAACATTCAATAAATATATAACACCTTAGTGAATTTAAAATGAGATTTTACCCATGAGGTAAATTATCAAACGTTTGATAAAGTGTTTGATAAACGTTTGATAATGCTCCGTGAATTGAGGCCTATGCCTGCCTTTATAAAGACAGTTACTACCTGCCTAGTGCTAGAGATGTGGCGAACGGTTCCCGAACCGTTCGCCGGCGAACATCTCTAAATCCATGGGCCTCTTACTACTTCCGGGTCGCAATGACCCGGAGTAGTACGCCTGCACTGCCCGGCGGAGCGCGTCCTAGATCGCGCTCCCGTTGCCGGGCACTCTCTGCGCATGTGCGTGACGTCATGACATCACGCTCATGCGCAGAGAGTGCCCGGCAACAGGAGCGCGATCTAGGACGCGCTCCGTCGGGCAGCGCAGGCGTACTACTCCGGGTCATTGCGACCCGGAAGTAGTAAGAGGCCCAGAGAGGTTCGCCAGGCGAACTGTTCGGCCCAACACTACCTAGTGCCTACCTTGGTTAATTTTTTGGTGTTATGGTACTACTACCAGTAAGTTGCCATGGTCCTCCTTCTGAGCTGCTGAACTGACTGCCCGCTTTGTCCTCCTGACTCAGTCGCTACTATACTCTGCGTTCACACTGCCCGGGTCACTGGGTGCATTTAATTTTTTGGCCAGCACTATGACGCTGTGCTACTACTACTACCACCAGTATGTTGCCATGGTCCTTCTGTGCTGCTGAACTGACCGCCCGCATTGTCCTCCTCCTCCTGACTCAGTCGCTTCCACCAATGTACTCTGTCTGCGTTCACACTGCCCGGGTCACCGGGTGCATTTAATTTTTTGGCCAGCACTATGACGCTGTGCTGCTACTACTACCACCAGTATGTTGGCATGGTCCTTCTGTGCTGCTGCTGAACTGAACGCCCGCTTTGTCCTCCTCCTCCTCCTGACTCAGTCGCTACCACGGTACCACCAATGCACTCTGTCTGCGTTATCACTGCCCGGGTCACCGGGTGCATTTAATTTTTTATGAAAAAATCAAGGGCATGGTGTCATCTCTTCCGTCCTTCGTGCAGGACTCCAGGGATGTCCTGCGCTTACTTGCTGGTCTTGAGGTTGACCCCGGGGACCTCCTGGTGGGAATCGACATGGAGAGTCTATACACGTCGATTCCCCATGGAGAGGGTCTAGGAGCTTTGGAATTTTTCCTGGGTGACACTAGCCCAGATACCCCTGTACATAATGACTTCGTGGTGAGAGCGATGCAGTATATTCTGGAGCACAACTGTTTCCTGTTTGGTGACACCCATTATAGGCAGGTGCGCGGTACATCGATGGGAGCGGCGTGCGCACCTGCCTATGCCTGCCTACATTTGGGCAGGTGGGAACGGAGTGACGTTTACCCAAGAAGTGACTTCGAGAGGTGCGTCCGACTGTGGCTTCGTTTCATCGATGATGTGCTGGTGGTGTGGAGGGGGAGTGAGACAGAACTAGAGGTATTTATGGACCAACTAAATTTAAACCATAGGAACATCCGTCTCACATATACGCACAGTAAAAGTGAGATCTCATTTCTTGATTTGCGTATTACCAAGAGTGATGAGGGGTTACGAACTACTACGTTCAGAAAACCCACTGCAGGGAACACCCTCCTCCATGCCACCAGCCACCACCCGCGACATCTAAAGAAGGGAATTCCTACAGGACAGTTCCTGCGAATTCGCAGGAACTGCTCGAGTGAAGCGGATTTTTGCGTTGAGGCAAGGTCGATGTACAATCGATTTCGCGACCGAGGGTACCGGCATGAGACGTTGTGCTCCAGTGTTGAAAGGGCACTGCGGACAACCCGCAGTGACCTCCTGCATGGAGAACGGGGAAATAGTAAGAAACAAGGAAAGGCATGTGCTCAACTCAGATATGTTTCTCCCTTCAATTCAAACTGGCATAAGATCTACGAAGTACTGTCACGACACTGGTCGGTACTCGCGATTGACTCTCAGATTGGACCAATTGTTGGGAACTACCCACGGATAGTGGCCCGACGGGCACCCAGTCTGAGAGATCACTTGGTACATTCAGATCTGGCCCCTAAGCAAACATGGTTGCAGAACAGAGTACCGAACGGAATGTATAGATGTGTTGACTGTTCTGTATGTTGCTTTGTGGATGTGTGTACGACCTTTAGGCCACCTCGACGGGAAAAGGAATGGGAGATCCGTAGTTTCATAAACTGCAATTCTGAATGGACAGTGTATACTATCCAGTGTCCATGCCCATTACTCTACGTGGGGATGACCACGAGGAAACTCAAAACCCGCATAGGTGAGCACATCAGCAACATAAACTGTGGAGAAAAACAGAATGGCGAGTATCGCAGTGCTCTGGCAGAACATTTCTGTGTGCAGCATGGTGGGTCCACCAAAGGACTTCGAGTTAGGGGAATATATAGACTTAACAAGAACAGGAGGGGAGGAGACAAAGAGAGAGTGTTACTACAACAAGAATGTAGATGGATATACCTGTTGGACTCTTTATCCCCAAATGGGTTGAATCAGGAGTTGGATTATTCATCATTCCTGTAAAAGGATAAGGAAGATGGAGGAAGTTCTGAAAATGAGAGTGGGAGATGGGATAGTAAGGAGAGTGAGGGGAGAGAGGAAAGAATAGCCTAAAAATCCCCTAGCTTGTCGCAAGATCAAACTGTGTACCTTTTTATGAGCTAAATATCACAATAAAATACAATAATGTCAAGATGTCAGCCTGTAGCAGCATACAAGAATGACATGGTCCAGCGGAACAAGGAGCGTTGTGTGGGGATCAGCTGATTGGTGAGGCGAGGTTACTCACAGCTCTGGTAGCGTGGACTGTCGCCCTGGAAACAGGGGAAAGCTGCAGTGGCTGAAAGGGAGGCGGGTCCGCTGTCCATGGAGGAGTGTGTCTGTAATGACATAGTAACAGGGGCGGACCAGGCAAGCTCCACCTTCAGGAAGCCGGTGCTGTTAAAATGCGATCCATGCCCACCTGTCACTCATCCTGACGAAGCTCGCGGTGGGCGGGCGCAACGCGTCGATGGGCGGGGTCACGTCCCGTCCTGTGTGAGCGTCTCATGTCCGGCTGGTTATGTGTTGTGGTTCCCGAGCTGCTGAACCGCTGCTCCCCGCTGTTGCACTAGCGTGGTTGAGTGAGGCGGTGGAAGACAGAGCCAAGCATCCGTGCTGCTGATCGGAATGGGGAGAAGCTGCCCCCACGCTGTCCTCTGACTGGTGAGATCTGCTGGTCAGGAAAACGTTGCTGGTATTGCTGCATGCCCTTGATGTCAGCAAAAGAAGCTATTGAGTGCACGGGACATTCAACATTTGTCAGCTGGTGTCACCTTGGTCTATGAAAGATCTTTTATTACTCTCCTCCCCTCCCCACTCTGAAGAAAATCCGGAGTATGTGGTACCGGTACCAGTGTGGGTGAGGTATAGGTGGTGTGTGATTGGCCATGTGTGAGGAGCGCTCCACAGGGGTTTTTAAGTGTTTTTAGGTAATTGGATCCATTTTTCAGCTTGTTGACAATTGAATAAAGGTTTACATTGATTGGCTAATTCCCTGAGCAGTTGCCTTGGTTTTGAAAATTGCATTTAATTTTTTGGCCAGCACTATGACACTGTGCTACTACTACTACCACCAGTATGTTGCCATGGTCCTTCTGTGCTGCTGAACTGACCGCCCGCATTGTCCTCCTCCTCCTGACTCAATCGCTTCCACCAATGTACTCTGTCTGCGTTCACACTGCCCGGGTCACTGGGTGCATTTAATTTTTTGGCCAGCACTATGACGCTGTGCTACTACTACTACCACCAGTATGTTGCCATGGTCCTTCTGTGCTGCTGAATTGACCGCCCGCATTGTCCTCCTCCTCCTGACTCACTCGCTTCCACCAATGTACTCTGTCTGCGTTCACACTGCCCGGGTCACCGGGTGCATTTAATTTTTTGGCCAGCACTATGACGCTGTGCTGCTACTACTACTACCAGTATGTTGCCGTGGTCCTTCTGTGCTGCTGTACTGACCGCCCGCATAGTCCTTCTCCTGACTCAGTCGCTACCACCACTGCACTCTGCGTTCACACTGCCCGTGTCCACTGACAACTCTGCTGCGATGTCATTGCTAATTGCTGCAAAAAAAAAAAAAAATTACAAAAACCTCTCTAGGGCCTTTTTGGCGTCAGCCACTTATCCTCCTCCAGTGGTACCTTCGCCGCCAAGTGCCATTGGAACTCGCCTTCACCTCTTTGATTGCTTAACGCGTATATCCCTTTTTAAAACCACGTATTACCAATTAATAGCCCCATTTACAGTGGTGATTTGTCTTTAAAAGCCATTAAAAAAAAAAATTTGGAATTTTTTATGTTGAAGTTATGTTGCCCCTTATCACCTCCATAATCTATGCAATTTGGGGGATTGTAGCATGTATGGGGGCTTTGTTATTAACGTTAAAAGAAATTCCGCCTCCGGGCGGGAATCCACGCGTGATTACGCCATTCACGGCAGAAAATCCGCGTGGTTGCGTGGACGCGGATGAAAATCCGCATGAGGCGGGGCCGAATGCGGATTTTTTTTTGCAACCACGCGGATTGCCGAATTCGTGGATGAGGCACATCCGAGCACCCCTGCTTAAAGGAATACTATCGATTGAAACGACTTTTTTTTAAATACTCTATATTAGTGTACACATTATCACTAGTGCTAGGGGCACTTTATTTATTCACCCAGGTCTCTCTCCCTCTATTTCTGCTTAAAAATTCATTTCTCACACAGCTCACAAATATATTTCACTGTGTCACTCACAGCATGCAGGAGACATGAGGAGAAATAGGCTGATCTGAGGTGGTAACAGGTAACTAAATGAGCTGTAATATTGCTGGAATATAACTAGCTATAACACTATTGAATAACGGGAGTAATAGAGGCGCCAAATAAGTATAAAATAGGTTAAAAACCGTCTAAAAGGAGGGAAATGGGTGGATTCACCTCCCCCACATACACAAATGACCAGGCTAATATAACCGTAAAATCTATAATTATATTTATTAAAACAATTTTCCAATAGTGATGCAACGCGTTTCACGGGCAAACATCCCGCTTCATCAGGCAGTATAACAAGGAGAACACACATGCAGGTCAGTCTGTAGATATAGGCGCTCTGGCTACAGACTGACCTGCATGTGTGTTCTCCTTGTTATATTGCCTGATGAAGCGGGATGTTTGCCCGTGAAACGCGTTGCATCACTATTGGAGAATTGTTTTAATAAATATAATTATAGATTTTACGGTTATATTAGCCTGGTCATTTGTGTATGTGGGGGAGGTGAATCCACCCATTTCCCTCCTTTTAGACGGTTTTTAACCTATTTTATACTTATTTGGCGCCTCTATTACTCCCGTTATTCAATATCTTAGTCCACCCTTGGTGGAGGGGTGTATCCCCATTCTTCCTATCTATAGAGAGCGACTTTTTAGACCTGAGTGGGGTCAGGTGACAATTCTCCCCACCTGCTGTATCAGTGGTTGCCTATGTGGTAACCCTGACTTGTGAGTATAACTTTTATTTCACTATAATTCCATTTTTGCAAAAATACTACACCAGATTTGGCTCTCGGTTTCTTTCACTCTTGTCTTTCTAGCTATAACACTAGTCTGTGTTTACACTCAAGGCTCATACACACATCTGACCATAGTCTTTGGAAAATGAAAGATCACAGACCAATTTTACCCCCTTCCATGTAGTATGAGAGCTTTAACTACACAGTCTATTGTATGGAGCTGAACTCCCCATCAGACAGAAATCTTTGCAAGATGCTGCACACAAAGATGCTGTAGACATTCAAAAGATCAGTATCTGCAAAAGATCTGTTTCTGCAAAATGCATTCATAGTCTATATCTGCAGATCATCATACACACCTTGTTTAACAGACATTTATCTGCAGATCAGATCCATCAGGATGGATTTTCAGATCTGCAGATGATTGTCTGATCTGCAGACGAATGTCTGTTAAACAAGGTGTGTATGATGATCTGCAGATCTCATAGACTATGAATGCAATTTGCAGGAACGGATCTTTGGCAGGAACAGATCTTTTGCAGATACTGATCTTTTGTGTCTGTACAGCATCTGTGTGTGCAGCATCTTGCAAAGATGTTTTTCTGATGGGGAGTTCAGCTCCATAGAAAAGACTGTGAAGGTATGGCTCTCATACCACATGAAGGGTGGTAAGATTGGTCTGTGATCTTTCATTTTCCAAAGACTATAGTCTGATGTGTGTATGAGTCTTCAGACTGGTTGCCTGGCTACCTGCTTGTTATGATTCACTCCAGGCTGCATCCACTTTACAAGCTGCTGAGAGGGGCAGACCACTGTTTGCAATTAGCATTATTAGTATCTTTATCAGTCAGGAGAAGCAGATAATAAACACACATTGCTAGAATCTTTGAGGGCCCTTTTCCACTAGCAATCGCTAGCGTTCCCGCTGAACGCTAGCGATTGCTGAATCGCAAAATGCAGGAAAGTTCATGTGATTGCGTTCACGATTTTGCTATGCTGTAGTGTGCATAGCAATATCACGGCAAATAACGCTCCGCAGCGCGATCGCGTTTGAGGCAAAAACGAATCACGGTAGCGGAAATAACCTACCGCGATTCCTATGTTATTTAGCAAACCGTAACGATTTCAAAAATCACTAGCGGTTTGTGATTTTGCGATTCAGCATCGCAAACGCCGCTAGTGGAAAAGGACCCTTACCCCATACCACCATATCAACAAGATTCTTTCAGCAAGGTGATAATTAAACTATAAACTGAGGAGTTGATAGCAACTCCCCTGTGCAGAGACATGGTCTAGCCCTCTGGGAGCCTTCAGTATTTAGATACATTTTGTATCCAAAACTGATGGAGGATTTTACAGTTGAGAGGAACAGCTGTGTGAGGAATAAAATTGCTCCTAGTACTTGTCCTAATGTGTGCTACAGCATACAGCATTTAAAAATAAATGCATACATCGATAGTATTCCTTTAAGGACCAGACACTTTTTTTTCCATTCAGACCACTGCAGCTTTAACGGTTTATTGCTCGGTCATACAACCTACTATCTAAATGAATTTTACCTCCTTTTCTTGTCACTAATACAGCTTTCTTTTGGTGCTAATTGATTGCTGCTGTGATTTTTAGTTTATATTATATTCATCAAAAAAGGATTTTTTCAAAAAAAAGATTTTTTTAACTTTCTGTGCTGACATTTTTCATATAAAGTAAAATTTCTATATACATTTTTGTCTAAATTTATTGTGCTACATGTCTTTGATTAATAAATAGACACTTATTGAATTTTTTTTTGTTTAGGTAAAAGTTATAGTGTTTACAAACTATGTTGCAAAAAGTGAGTTTCCCCAGTTTAAAGCATCTCTGACTTTTCTGAGCACCTGTCATGTGTCATGAGGTGCTAGAATTCCAGGATAGTATAAATACCCCCAAATGACCCCATTTTGGAAAGAAGACATCCCAAAGTATTCACTAAGAGGCATGGTGAGTTCTTAAAAGATTTTATTTTTTGTCACAAGTTAGCGGAAAATGACACTTTGTGACAAAAAAATAAAATAAAATAAAGTTTCCATTTCTGCTAACTTGTGACAACAAAAAAAAATCTGCCACGGACTCACCATGCCCCTCTCTGAATACTTTGGGGTGTCTACTTTCCAAAATTGGGTCATTTGTTGGGTGTGTTTACTGTCCTGGCATTTTGGGGGGTGCTAAATTGTAAGCACCCCTGTAAAGCCTGAAGGTGCTCATAGGACTTTGGGCCCCTTAGCGCACCTAGACTGCAAAAAAGTGTCACACATGTGGTATCGCCGTACTCAGGAGAAATAGTATAATGTGGTTTGGGGTGTATTTTTACACATACCCATGCTGGGTGGGAGAAATATCTCTGTAAATGAGATTTTTTTACACACTTGTCCATTTACAGAGATATTTCTCTTTTTTGCAGCCTAGGTGCGCTAAGGGGCCCAACGTCCTATGAGTACCTTTAGGATTTCACAGGTCATTTTGAGGCATTTGATTTCCAGACTACACCTCACGGTTTAGGGCCCCTAAAATGCCAGGGCAGTATAGGAACCCCACAAGTGACCCCATTTTAGAAAGACGGCACCCCAAGGTATTCCGTTAGGAGTTTGGTGAGTTCATAGAAGATTTTATTTTTGTCACAATTTAGCGGAAATTGATTTTTATTGTTTTTTTTTTCACAAAGTGTCATTTTCCACTAACTTGTGACAAAAAATAAAATCTTCTATGAACTCATCATACACCTAACGGAATACCTTGGAGTGTCTTCTTTCTAAAATGGGGTCACTTGTTGTGTTCCTATACTGCCCTGTTATTTTATGGGCCCTAAACCGTGAGGAGTAGTCTGGAAACCAAATGCCTCGAAATGACCTTTAAGATCCTAAAGGTACTCATAGGACGTTGGGCCCCTTAGCGCACCAAGGCTGCAAAAAATTGTCACACATGTGGTATCGCCGTACTCAGGAGCAGTAGTATAATGTGTTTTGGGGTGTATTTTTACACATACCCATGCTGGGTGGGAAAAATATCTCTGTAAATGACAATTTTTTTTATTTTTTACACACAATTGTCCATTTACAGAGATATTTCTCCCACCCAGCATGGGTATGTGTAAAAATACACCCCAAAAAACGTTATACTACTTCTCCTGAGTATGGCGATGCCACATGTGACACTTTTATGCAGCCTAGGTGTGCTAAGGGGCCCAAAGTCCTATAAGTACCTTTAGGTTTTCACAGGTCATTTTGAGGCATTTGGTTTCCAGACTACTCCTCACGGTTTAGGGCCCCTAAAATGCCAGGACAGTTTAGGAACCCCTCCAGAGCCAAGAAGCAGTTATAGTGTGGCACTCCCTATAATGATATGAACAATTTTTGTGCGGGAGGAAACAATTGAAGCTAAGGATCACTCTTCGCCTCCACACTCCTTTCAATGGGATCCGAGGAATGCTGGGACATGTGCTCCGCCAATTTTCATGAAAGGAAGAACACGACTATACAAACGTAAAGAAGCAGAAGCGTGCACCAGTGTCCTCTGATAAATCTTGCCTTTTAATCCTCCAGATCAAATCTATACAAAGGGGTGAACATCAGTATACACGCAGATATATTACATACGTACTGGTGGTGGTGGTCTGGTGGGTGCCCAGGGTGTGAAAGGGTCGGCAACTGGACGCTTGGTCACGCTGCGTTCCACATTGTGAATGCTCGGCGAACCTCCGGGATATCGCGGGGAGTAGCCCCGCCCCTTCTGGGTGAATCGCCGGCATCACAAGGAGTTCATTTGACGAGGAGGGTAAGTACTTCCGGTATCAGTCTGGGAGATCGCGCTCATGCGCACACGTAATGCGTACTAGTAGACGCATGAAGAGGTTATAATAAACCACCACTAGATGGGGACATCGTTATGCCCATCATTAACATGTGCGTTCGTGCGTCAAAAAGGACGCAATGGGCATGTTAAATTACGCATGCCCATCCTCCCCCAACACTAAAGACCAAAAGCGCGCCCCCCCTAGAAAAAGTGTCAAAAAGTGTTTTCTAATGTGCATTATAGTGGTTAAAACAAAGCACCTTAAAAAACAAATAGCCAGGACGGCCGATCAAGAAATAGATGACTGGACTTCTACCACATTATTTAAACCTTTTCTTAAAATATGTTGTGGCCACAAATTTAAACGTACATTGGTACACATATGATCACACTCGGGTATCCTCTGACAATCGTTCCTCACCTCAATCTATCGTGAGACCCTTTGTACCCCTATGTATATTAAACAAAGGGATATGGCCCTAGAGGGCCAAAATGGACCCCCCACCCATCTCACCTGGGGATAATTTACCCAGTGTGTAATCGTTAGGGTCAAGGTGGCCAAAACCTGTCAAGGGGACCCCAATGTGATCAAATATAGGACTGTACCCAGAACTAACAAAAAACAAAAAACATAATACATATAAGCCAAGAACATCGGTATAAACCCTTGTGTATTCTAATCAGCTTACATCAAAGAATCATGGGTCTAACATACATGAGAGTTCTACCCTATCGTTAAGGCCCAAAGGGCCCATCGCATCGGTTTGTAAAATAATCCGAGTTTCTCTTCTCAAAAGTAACAATTCTCTGTTTCCCCCTCTTTTAGGCATTTCAACCTTTTCTAACGCTATAAACCTCACATCATTGCACTTGCCCCTATGAACTTCATTCATGTGGGTATAAAGTCTGGTACAGCCTTTCCCAGACTTCATTATACTCAGATGTTCGCCAATTCTGACTTTAAGGGGACGAGTTATTTGGCCAATATAGAAACGTCTACAAGGGCAAAAAAAGGCATAGACAACGAAACTGGTCTGACAAGTTAGAAAAGATTTGATCTGAAAGATCTCCTTGCCCACCTGTATATTTTTTCCAGGGAGGAGCAAAGGATAATATACACAATTGCCACATCTATAGTTTCCCTTCAAAGTTGTCCTGTCAAGCCAGGTAGTAACTTTTGGGGAAATAAATTCACTCTTTGTTAATAGATTTTTCAATGTGGGAGCCCTCCTAAAGGCCACCCTTGGTGGCCGGTCAACTTTCTGTGCCAAATCTTGATTCCCCCAAGATCACTCCCCAATGTGAGAAAATAGACTTTCTAATCCTCCCTGCCATTGGTGAGTAATCGAAGGTAAACGTAATCCTCCCCTGTTTAGATCTACTCTTAGATTTCGAGGTGAGCAAATTAGCCCTATCTGACACAGTTTAGGAACCCCACAAGTGACCCCATTTTAGAAATACAACACCCCAAGGTATTCCGTTAGGAGTATGGTGAGTTCATAGAAGAATTTATTTTTTGTCACAAGTTAGCAAAATTTGATTTTTATTGTTTTTTCCACAAAATGTAATTTTCCACTAACTCGTGACAAAAAAATAAAATCTTCTATGAACTCATCATACACCTAACGGAATACCTTGGGGTGTCTTCTTTCTAAAATGGGGTCACTTGTGGGGTTCCTATACTGCCCTGGCATTTTAGGGGCCCAAAACCGTGAGGAGTAATCTGGAAACTAAATGCCTCAAAATGACTGCTCAGCATCTGCAAATTTTTATGACAGGTGGTTTAAGAGGGGCCGAATTTTGTGGAGAAGGTCATAAGCAGGGTGGCCTCTTAGATGACAGGTTGTATTGGCACTAACGTGCAGGAAGCGCAGGATGTTCTTAAATCCTGACCTGGACATGGCAGCAAAGAACATGGGCATGTAATGTATTAGGTGAGTAGACCAATAAGACCACAATACATTATTTTTGACTAGACCCATGTTAAGGAGAAGGCCCAAAAAAATGTTAAGTTTGGAAACTTGGAGTGGTTTCCACCGAAAAGGCTGGGCATGGTAGCTTCTTGGATTGGCGATTGCGTATTGTGTGGCATAACGGTTGGTCTCAGCCACAATTAAGTCGTAGAGATCCACGGTGCAGAACAGATGAAAAAAGTCTAGGGCCGATCCTAGATTATCTGTCTCCACCTGGACTCTTGACTGGGCGGTGAAAGGGGGCAGTATGGGTGCAGCGGAACCAGGGGATTGCCAATTGGGATTTGCCAGCACCTCTGGGAGACTATGGGTAGTACGGGCCCGTTTTGCTGGTGGCTGCGACTCGGGTCTTAATGCACGTGCCACCCAACCAGTTTCTACTATGATGCTGGTGCTCGCCACTTCACCAGGGTCTATGGTAGTACTGGTGCTAGGTCTAGGAGATGCTACGCTGCTGGTGCATGCCTCACCAAGAAAACTCGGATCAGCGCTAGCACCACTCTGTTGCCCTTGAGTCTGATCCTGCGCCACCTGCGGTTCAGTGACATGGGGTGTGGTACGCCTGGCTCTAGCCAGGACCTCAACCTCGTCATTGCTATCGCTCAGAGAGCCACTGCTGTTCACCGGTTCGTATTCTGATCCGGATGATTCGTTGGATGAGGCTTCCCAATCGCATTCACCCCACTGGGCCAGAATCTCGGCAGCCTCTTCAGCGGAATCCCCCTTTTTTGCCATGGTGGACTGCTAAATTTAGGGGGTATTCCTCTGAGACTACCCAGGAAAAAGAGCACCTACCTAGTAAAAGGAAGTACTTGTGAAGTAGAAAGCTGTGGTCACTGAGTTTTGATTAAAAAAGATCAAAACTGATCTTTACAGTGCCACAGATATTGTACAGTGTTTTCTGCAGTGATCAGAAAAAAAAATTCTGTCACTGCGGTGGGGGGGGGGGGGCTGAGCGCAAGTGCAAGCGAACGATCAGGCCTGATCGGTCAAACACTGTGTTTTTAGTGTATCCTAGTGACCCTAATATACATCTGACTGCGTTCAGTAATGATCACTTACAGATACTATATAGTAGCAATGCTGATTACCAACAGTGATGATGCTAATCAGCAACTAATTAGTGGCCGTGGTGTGGTGGGCTGGGTGCTAACTGAAGCTAATTACCCAATTAAGGGCCCTAGCTAAATAACTGGCCTAACTGTTAACACTAGTGATACTAAAAAAGTGGCAGTTTTCACTGATCATTGTTTTTAGATCACTAGGATAGTGACAAGGGGGTGATCGGGGGGGGGGGGGGCTGAGGGGGATCTGAGGGTGTGGGAGGGTGATCAGAAGCCCACAGGGTGCACATTAGGGCCTGATCTGATGTGTAGGAGTGCTAGGGGGTGACAGGTGGTGACAGGAAGTGATTGATGGGTGTCTCAGGGGGTGATTAGAGGGGAGGATAGATGCAATCAATGCACTGGGGAGGTGATCAGGGGGGGGGTCTGAGGGGTCTCTGAGGGTGTGGGCGGGTATTTGGGTGCCCGCAAGTGGCAGATTAGGGTCAAATCTAATGGGTAGCAGGGACAAGGGTTGACGGGATGATTGATAGGTGATCACGGTGTGATTAGCGGGGAGAATAGACACATGCAATGCACTGGCGAGGTGATCAGAGGGGGTCTGAGGGTGTGGGCAGGTGATTGGGTGCCTGCAAGGGGCAGATTAGGGTCTGATCTGATGGGTAGCAGTGACAGGGGGTGACGGGGTGATTGATAGGTGATCAGGGTGTGACTAGAGGGGAGAATAGATGCAAACAATGCACTGGCGAGTTGATCAGAGGGGGTCTGAGGGCGATCTGAGGGTGTGGGCGGGTGATTGGGTGCCCACAAGGGGCAGATTAGGGTCTGATCTGATGGGTAGCAGTGGCAGGTGGTGACAGGGGGTGATTGATGGGTGATCAGTGGGTGATTAGAGGGGAGAACAGATGTAAATAATGCACTGGGGAGGTGATCAGGGGGGTCTGAGGGCGATCTGAGGGTGTGGTAGGTGTTTGGGTGCCCGCACGGGGCAGATTAGGGTCTGATCTGATAGGCAGCAGTGACAGGGGGTGACGGGGTGATTGATAGGTGATCAGAGTGTGATTAGAGGGGAGAATAGATGCAAGCAATGCACTGGCGAGTTGATCAGAGGGGGTCTGAGGGCGATCTGAGGGTGTCGGCGGGTGATTTGGTGCCCGCAAGGGGGTCTGATCTGATGGGTAGCAGTGACAGTTGGTGACGGGGGGTGATTGATGGGTGATCAGTGGGTGATTAGATGGGAGAACAGATGTAAACAATGCACTTGGGAGGTGATCTGAGGGCAGGTCTGCGGGCGATCTGAGGGTGTGGGCAGGTGATCAGGTGCTCGCAAGGGGCAGGTTAGGGTCTGATCTGATGGGTGGCAGTGACAGGTGGTGACAGGGGGTGATTGATGGGTGATTGACAGGTGATCAGTGGGTGATTACAGGGGAGAATAGATGTATACAGTACACAGGGGGGGGGGTCTGGGGAGGATCTGAGGGTGTGGGGGTGATCAGGAGCCCCCAGGGGGCAGTTTAGGGCCTAATCTAAAATATAGCGTTGACAGATAGTGACAGGGGGTGATTGATGGGTGATTAGGGGGGTGATTGGGTGCAAACAGTGGTCTGAAGGGGAGATCAGGGGCATCTGAGGGGTGCTGTGGGTGATCAGGGGGCAAGGGGAAGGATCAGTGTGCTTATGTGCTTACTACGAGGGCTGCCTCCTCCCCTGGTGGTCGCTCGATCACTGGGACCACCAGGGAAGGAGGCAGCCAGTATAATACACTTTGTATACATAACAAAGTGTATTATACACTTTTGAATGCGGCAGGGTTAACAACCCGCTAATTGGCCAGCGGGTTGACGTCGCAGGTGGGCTGATCAGTCCCCCTGGTGCCGTTGCCGATCGGTGTTATGCGGTCCTGGGGGTGCCACTTTCCTGCTGCCAATTGGTAGTGCGCGGTCGGCAAGTGGTTAAAAGGCATTTAATTAACAAGTTGTCAAAATATTACCTTGGGGAAAACTGTCAGGGTTCTAATTATCTTGTCACTGGTTACAGATACAGAAAGTCCCAGGGCGTGGAATCTAAGCGAGCACGTGTCTTCACCAGCGCAAGGGAAGAAGGGCCATCACCTTAGTGGGTGGCGGACTACTTTGCTGTCTGGTGCTCGCCAGGTCATGACCCCTAGGACTACCCCAACAGAGATGAGAACAAAAGGGGTACCTTGCCGACAAGGAAGGAGTACAAAACAGGACTGACTGACAAAACTAACAAAACAGACAAACTAACTGGAATGGACATAGCTGGATGGGAAGGACTGGAGAGGACAGACTGCATAGGATGGACGGAAATGACTGGACCGAAATGATTAGAAAGGACGGACTGCACGGGACAGGCTGGAAACAACAGGCTGAATGGGGACTACCTGGATGAGTACCAGAGTACTGGGCAAGGGACGCTGGAGTGTGAAGCCTGAAAGAGACAGCCTGTAGAAAACAGACTGGTCTGTACTGACAGGGCCGAACTGAGAGGGCCGTATTAACAGGGCTGTACTGACAGCGCACAAACTGGCGGACAGGGTAGGTATGAAGTGATGGGTTAGACAGCTGAAACAGTATCAGGGCAGGACTGACAGGACAGGCCGAACAAACTGACAGACGTTACTAAGACATACCAACACAGAGGAAAACTGACAGATAGATTAGTGACAGGCAGGCAAGGCTGGACAGGCATTAAAACCAGACAGGTTCAGGGTAACGGACAGGAGACAACACTGGTATGCAGCAGGTCAGGGTTTAAACATCCTGACCCGTGTGCCAATGCTGTGGCCAAGCCCCCAGCTGCCAGAGAGGACGGAGCTTGCATGCACATGCCTAGTGAGCCAAGGATGCCAATCCCTGAAGTCTGCCGGTTCACCCCCCCCCCCCATTGAGGAGTCGCCCCTGAATTCGAACGGTGAGTAATTGCTTATGTTACATAGTACCCCCCCCCCCTTGGCGTTATAATTCTTTCTGGATTTTAGGATCTAAAAGTGGTGCAATTTTTTTAGACCCTCTCAGACCCTAAAACCTGGAAAAAATCATGCTGCCAGGGAGATCTGCGGCAGTTCTGCAATCACTCACCTCCCTGGCTCCAGCGCTGCAGTTAGGCCCTATCCTCCGGGTGGCGCTGCAACTCTAAAGTGAAATTTCTGGCTGTCGTCTTGACGACAGCCGGCGATCTCACCAGCAGGGAGCAGAGCCCCGGAAGAGAGGAAGAATAATGTCCGGCTGACGTTGGGATCCCCGGGAGGTATGTAGAAACGCTCCCGCTGCGTGCATTGCTCTGCAGAGGTCGGGATTACCGCTCTTAGCTATGGTTTTCCACCCCGACCCTAGCTCGGGATAACCGCCAAGGAGGTTAAAGGCACCTTCCGGGTGTCCTCCAGAATTGGCCTGTCAGGGAACGCACTATGAAAAGCCTCTGCATGAGAATTCTTAGAGCAGGTTAAGGGCAAAACATATTGAGTACCCTCCTTCACCATCTCAGACTGCATTATTAGGAAAGGTTTAAAGGACAATAGAAGTAAGAAGAATATGGAGGCTGCCATATTTATTTCCTTTTATATACCAGGTGCCTGGCAGCCCTGTTGATCTGTTTGGCTGCAGAAGTGTCTAAATCACACCCTTGAAACACACAGATAATCTTGTCAAATCTGACAATAATGTCAGAAACACAATATGCTGCATGCTTGTTCAGGGTCGATGGCTAAAAGTATTACAGGCAGATGACCAGCAGGATAGCCAGGCAACTGGTATTGTTTAAAATGAAATAAATATGGCAACCTCATATCCCTCTAATTACAGTTGTCCTTTAAGGTTCCTTGAACCAGGTTGAATAGGACAATTGCCAATAAAATGACTCTTAACAGTAGAAGCATAGATTAGCTTCACGACATCTCGGACGCCTCTTCTCAGATAGGAGGGTTCTGACAGCACCCAATTCATTCTCTGTTTCCTCAACAAACGGAGGTGCAGTGAGAGTGGGCAGGTCAGGTAAGACATTGCAGGGACACCTACTCTGGTTTTCCCGAGCTCTCTCACAGAAATGTCGATCAATCTGGATCAATAACTGTACGAGATCCTTTAAGCATTCTGGTACACCGACTCTGGCCAACTCATCCTTGAGATTTTCTGATAGATCCTTTCTGAACTGATCTTGAATAGCAGGTTCGTTCCACAGGGTATTGTCACTCCAGAAAAAGAACTCGGAAATGTATTCCTCCACCAGTCTTAACCTTTGTCGGTGGGATCTCAGAGCTACCTCTGCGGATGCTGTATCATAAAGGGTCATCATAAAGCTCTGACATGTCTGTGAAGAAAGCGGTTACCCACTAAACTGCTAAATGGTTCTGGTCTCGTAAATGAAGGGCTCAGGCTTCAGGCTCAGCTTGTAAAAGTGAAATAATCTCATTCACTTTTAGTTGGTAACTAGGGAAAGTTCTAGGCAACATAGACAAATATAAGTGGCAAGCACTCCGAAAAGTCCTAAATTTGCAGCGATCCCCCAAGAACAGATCTGGGAGAGACACCCTAGGATCAGGTCCCGGGACTGGTAGAGAAGTTAGTTCTGGGGAAACAGAAATCACTTGAATATGTTCCTGCTGTTGCTGACTCTGGATTGTGGGACGGAGGTCAGAGATCGCATTGTACAGACATTCAATGGGATTCTCATCCCTGGCAGGGTAAAAGTTTGGCTATTGCATAGGGCTGTTGTCAGTCACATATCCATCCTTTTTCCCCATTCCATCCCATTATCATCTCCTCCCCTCCCTCATTGCCTTCTCTATTCTTATTGTCATGATGCACCAAATACACCAAGGGAATCATGGGACTCTCAACTTGCATAACCACACCCACTTATCACTACCCACAGGAAATTATATTTTTCAATGCCATTTTGTATGCGTATAAATACCTGTATACAATGTTATTACAACTGTTTGCCTGAGGAAGCAAGGGTGTTGTTCCCTTGCGAAACACGTTGTAACAGTAAAGTTTCACTAATTACCCTACTTGCCCACCACTCTGCTGGTGTAATTTTTTTTTTACCTCCCTGCACTGGCTCTGGCACCTGCTGAGCCACATTCCTCGCAAGTACTCAATGTAGCCCACGCTGTGAAACCGCAGTGATCAACCAGCCTTGCAGGTACAGTTCTGCAGTGGCTTCTGGAGACATAGAGTCCCCTGGCACAGTGGGTAGAGATGTCGCGAACCATGCGAACCGCAATAGACTTCAATGGGTAGGCGAACTTTCAAAACTACAAACACTAAAGCTGGCCATACACTGGCCCGATTTGCTGGAATCGAATCTGCTGCCAATCGTTCGCGCTACACGCCGAATTTCGATCCATTTCGTCCGCTCCCGTCGATTGCTCCGTGCGGAAAATTACCGTCGATCACCTGCGGGTAGGGAGCGCGACGCTAGCGGCGTTCGGGTGCCCGACGACCAACGCAAAAGAGCTGCATACATTACCTGCTCCGCCGGCACGACTACCCCCGGTCACCGCTGCTCCGTGTCCGCGCTGGTCTCCGGCATGCTTCAGTTCCTCCTGCCCGGCAGGAAGTTTAAACAGTAGAGGGCGCTCTACTGTTTAAACTTCCTGCCGGGCAGGAAGAAGTAAAGCATGCTGGACCTGGAGACCAGAGCGGAGAAGACAGCGGAGACCTGGGGACTGGAGTCGCGCCGGCGGAGCAGGTAGTGTATGCGGGCATGCGGGCGGGGGGAGCGGCGGCAGCACCACCACCACCACAACAGATTGTGAACGGTTTCAGGCTGAAATCGGTTCACAATCTGTTTGCAGTAAAGGTAGCCATATGATCCCTCTCTGATCAGATTCGATCTGATCTATCTGTTGGTCGAATCTGATGGCAAATAGACCAGAGCATGGCTACCTTAATTCTGGCCACAAAAGTGATGGAAAATATGTTTCAAGGGGTCTAACTCCTGGAGGGGGGCAAGGGGGAGTGGGATACACGCCAAATGTCCTCGGGAAAATTACGGATTTGATGCACAGTAGGGTTATAATCCCTAAAGGGCAGAAATCAGATTCCTAAATTGGAGTCCTAAAGTGCTTGAAAACATCTTGCATGTGTACTATACATGGATCAAGTAGTGTAATTAGTGTACTGCTTCACACTGACAGACCAAACTCGCTGCGTAACACACCGCAAACAGCTGTTTGTGTAGTGATGGCCGTGATGGACTGGTGCATACCATGGCGAGAGTGCAGGCGATGGCAGTTTTCAAGCCCCTATGGACGGGCTGAGGTAGCTCAATGACAGAACAACAGTGACTGATTTGGTCTGTCCACAATGAACCAACGACCTTACTATCTTCTTGGGTCAGGTGTGCCCCCAACACACTCATATAGCCGGTCATTGCTTTATTGTGATACGCAAGCCCCTTCACCGCAGCAAGGTAACGATCACGAAGGGGAATTGACACATGTACATGCCTTTTGTTTTGTTGTTGCATCCGCAGTGCAGCCAGAAAAATTAGGCAGGCATATACACACACCAGAAAATTTTTATAGCGACCTGGAATCTTGGACCCTGTTGGTGGTGGCGGAGAAGGCAGTCAAGCGGCCTGCAGGCAGAGATGCTGTGTGGGGACTGACTTAGTCTTGGGGCAGGCAGTCACACGGCGTGCAGGCAGAGATGCTGTGTGTGGGGACTGACTTAGTCTTCGGGCAGGCAGTAGCCCTTTGGGATCCTTTTGATAAAGGTGAGTGGCGAGGTAGTCAGCTACCTGTCGGTCGAGGCGTTGGTGGAGGGTGGATCCGGAAGGGCTAAGGCATTGGACTAAAGAATGTCCGCATGTCCGACATCACCAGGAGATTGCTAGAGCATCCTGTCCTTGCCTGCATGGACATGGGAGGAGGAGGAAGATTACTAGCAGTGGCACCTTTATTCCGTTGTGCTGTGACATCACCCTTAAACGCACTGAAAAGCATAGTTGCCAAATTGTTCTGCAAGTGCTGAATCTTTCTGCCTTGTGGTGATTTAGAAACTTCTCCGCCACTTTGTGCCTATACCGAGGGTCTAGTAGCGTGGCCACCCAGTACAGCTCATTCCCCTTGAGTTTTTTTATACGGGGGTCCCTCAACAGGCTGGACAGCATGCAAGACACCATCTGCACCACCCATCTCAACTTGCTCTTTCTCAGTGATGTCAGGTAAGTTTTCCTCCTTCCCCCCAGCCACGAACAATACCATGGGAAAGGCAGGGCCGGATTTGTGCAAAGGCCATGGCCTAGGGTGGTAAAAAATCAGAAGGATAAAAGGGCGGCAGGACCTGAGAGAGATAAGAGGCTGCATGTCAAAATAAATCATTTCTCCTGCTCTTGAAGCCGCCCAGCTTTGCTGCACACACAGTCAGAATTCCAGAGCTCTGTGTATTTTCCTTACGTCTTGGTGTGCCATGAGACAGTGCTATCTTCTGAACATACAAGCTTCAGTTTAATGCCAGGGATGTAGAGAAACATGGATCACCAGTCTGTGACTCTGGCTGTAGACACAATTTCTTTAAGGTAAACTTTTTAACAGAATTATTTCCACTTTACAACTTAGCTGGGCTAAACAATGTATTGTTGGTCAGACTCTGTTAATGACTTGAGCCATTCCTTCTCTTCTCTCCCCCTGGATTGTAAATCTTAACAGAAAGATAAGGTTTTGTTTTTTTTTCTTAGAGAGATTTATGACAGCCCCTTCTAAGCTAAATCTTAACCCCTTGCTGGCTCATTTTAAAGGCAGCAGTACTGTCTGCAGTAGTATGAGATAGACAACTTCTCTATAATTATAATTGCAAATATACTATTGTATACTTTTGTATTGTTACATTCTGTTTTGTATACCAAAAGTAATAAGCAGTAGGGTATTGTACCGTGTTAGCCATCAGTAAAAGCAAGAAGTTTTAAATCAGGATGATACCATTTATTGGCTAACTAAAAATGAATAAAATAAGCAAGCTTTCGGCCTTGCAGCCTTCGTCTGGCTTATATCCTGTTAGTTTGCAAACTGGTGGTACAGACAGCTTATATACATGCAACATCAAAAGGGAAAACAGATATTTTTTTCAAGCATAAATACATGTTATTAAGATGCCTTAATTCACACAGACCATCGACCTGGGGTTAGAGGTTGTAAGCCAAGATAAGAATCCTTGTTTACTCCCTGCTCACATACCTGGGAGTTGGACTGACACAGAGGTATCGTAAATTCTTAGTTCACAAGTTCAGCTATAATGGCTGAGAAAAGTTCAAATGTCATCAGTCTCATTCCAATATAGAAAGTTGTTGTCCTTATTCAAACCCTTCTGCACAGCTTTGAACCAATTTATAAATTTTGTTTCTGCTATTAATCGATCATTTGACGTTTTGAAGATCATCCATGCTGTGTCCGTTGGACCGAAAGTGTGTAGCAACTGGGAGCCCAGATTTGGTATCTTTAATAGTGTGCCTGTGTCCATTCATACGTTTGCGCAGAGTTTGTCCAGTTTCTCCCACATACATAACATTGGGGCATTTAGCACACATGATCAGATACACCAGATTGGTGGAACCACAGGAAAATGTACCTTGTACTCTGTACTCCTGTTGTGAACCTGGTATCGTTACCCTGTCAGTGGAGTAAATGTGTCCACAGGTCCCACATATTTTTTGTCGGCAGGGTGATGTTCCGTTTTGTTGAGGCCTATTCAAAGAACTCCTGACAATCATCTGTTTTAGATTGTGTGGTTGCCGATATTACAAGAGTGGAGGTTTAGGGAATATCGTTCTCAGTCTGTGATCCTTGTGTAAAATGGGATGTAGTTCCTTAGCAATCCTCCTTAAGATTTCCAGGTGTGGGTTGTAGGTGACAACCTAATATAAGCAAAACCAGAAAGAGGAACGTGTCCCTTTGGTTGTCACCTACAACCCACACCTGGAAATCTTAAGGAGGATTGCTAAGGAACTACATCCCATTTTACACAAGGATCACAGACTGAGAACGATATTCCCTAAACCTCCACTCTTGTAATATCGGCAACCACACAATCTAAAACAGATGATTGTCAGGAGTTCTTTGAATAGGCCTCAACAAAACGGAACATCACCCTGCCAACAAAAAATATGTGGGACCTGCGGACACATTTACTCCACTGACAGGGTAACGATAAAAGGTTCACAACAGGAGTACAGAGTACAAGGTACATTTTCCTGTGGTTCCACCAATCTGGTGTATCTGATCATGTGTGCTAAATGCCCCAATGTTATGTACATGGGAGAAACTGGACAAACTCTGCGCAAACGTATGAATGGACACAGGCACACTATTAAAGATACCAAATCTGGGCTCCCAGTTGCTACACACTTTCGGTCCAACGGACACAGCATGGATGATCTTCGTGTCACTGCCCTGAAGGGTGGCTTCAAAACGTCAAATGATTGATTAATAGCAGAAACAAAATTTATAAATTGGTTCAAAGCTGTGCAGAAGGGTTTGAATAAGGACAACAACTTTCTATGTTGGTATGAGACTGATGACATTTGAACTTTTCTCAGCCATTATAGCTGAACTTGTGAACTAAGAATTTACGATACCTCTGTGTCAGTCCAACTCCCAGGTATGTGAGCAGGGAGTAAACAAGGATTCTTATCTTGGCTTACAACCTCTAACCCCAGGTCGATGGTCTGTGTGAATTAAGGCATCTTAATGACATGTATTTATGCTTGAAAAAAAATATCTGTTTTCCCTTTTGATGTTGCATGTATATAAGCTGTCTGTACCACCAGTTTGCAAACTAACAGGATATAAGCCAGACGAAGGCTGCAAGGCCGAAAGCTTGCTTATTTTATTCATTTTTAGTTAGCCAATAAATGGTATCATCCTGATTAGAAAACTTCTTGCAAAAGTAATAACAGATACTAAAAATTAAGAACAAATATATTTGTACCGTGTTGGCAAACAGTAAAAAAAAAACTGTGTAAGAATCAGTGCAATAAATAATATAAAATAAATGCAACAGATCTGTGATTACAGAAGAGCAGAGAGGGAGATGAACGTCGCTCTGCTACTTCATGCCTGGTACACATCATGCAATTTCCCATCAGAAAGACGGGTCGAATTGATTACTTCTGACAGGTCCAATCTGATTTCTGATCATTTTTCTAATCGACTTTGTATAAGTGAACGGAACATCGATTCAACCCATCTATCTGGTACGTACCAGGCATTAGGGACTCACTGCTCTGACAGGAAAAACAATCATTCATCATTTTTCAGAGAGAAAACATTCATAGATAGGGCTGCTTCAGAAGGAAGCTTGCGGAGCGTTTACCGCAAGCGTTCAGAATGTCACGGTAAACGCTCCCATTCAAGTGAATGGGAGCGTTTACACCGAGCTTTTGCACGCTTTTATCCGAACGTGGCGTTCGTGTCCCGATTTTCGTTAGGGTTCGAGCTGCCCCTGGAAGCGACATGTTGCTTCCAGGGAGCGGCCAACCACGACGGCTAATGTTCCCCTAGGGGAAAAAAAAATGCGACCGCATCGGAGCGCGACCGAAGGCTACTGAAAGCCTGAACGCGCCCCCAGACGCGACGCCACGCAGACGTCCGTCTGAACCAGCCCTTATACCCGAGTCACTAAACAGGCATTTCCTCCTGCAAACAAGTGATCGTTAGGGTGCATACACACATCAGACCATAGTCTTTGGAAAATGAAAGATCACAGACCAATTTTACCCCCTTCCATGTAGTATGAGAACCCTACCTACACAGTCTATTCTATTGAGCTGAACTCCCCATCAGATAAAAATCTTTGCAAGATCCTGCACACAAAGATGCTGTACACATGCAACAGATCAGTATCTGCAAAAGATCTGTTCCTGCAAAAGATCCATTCCTGCAAAATGCATTCATAGTCTATGATATCTGCAGATCCTCATACACACCTTGTTTAACAGACATTCATCTGCAGATCAGACAATCATCTGCAGATCTGAAGATCCATCCTGGTGGATCTGATCTGCAGATGAATGTCTGTTAAACAAAGTGTGTATGAGGATCTGCAGATATCATAGACTAAAGTTGCATGCACACATCAGACCATAGTCTTTGGAAAATGAAAGATCACAGACCAATTTTACCCCATTCCATGTAGTTGAGAGCCCTACCTACACAGTCTATTCTATTGAGCTGGACTACCCACTAGATAGAAATCTTTGCAAGATGCTGCACACAAAGATGCTGCACACATTCAAAAGATCAGTATCTGCAAAAGATCTGTTCCTGCAAAAGATCCGTTCCTGCAAAATGCATTCATAGTCTATGATATCTGCAGATCATCATACACACCTTGTTTAACAGACATTCATCTGCAGATCAGACAATCATCTGCAGATCTGAAGATCCATCCTGGTGGATCTGATCTGCAGATGAATTTCTGTTAAACCAAGTGTGTATGAGATCTGCAGATAGCATAGACTATGAATGCATTTTGCAGGAACGGATCTTTTGCAGGAACAGATCTTTTGCAGATACTGATCTTTTGAATGTCTACAGCATCTTTGTGTGCAGCATCTTGCTAAGATTTCTATCTGATGGGGAGTTCAGCTCAATAGAATAGACTATGTAGGTATCTCATACTACATGGAAGGGGGTAAAATTGGTCTGTGATCTTTCATTTTCCAAAGACTATGGTCTGATGTATGTATGAGCCTTGAGTGTAAACACAGACTAGTGTTATAGCTAGAAAGACAAGAGTGAAAGAAACCGAGAGCCAAATCTGATGTAGTATTTTTGCAAAAATGGAATTATAGTGAAATAAAAGTTATACTCACAAGTCAGGGTTACCACATAGGCAACCACTGATACAGCAGGTGGGGAGAATTGTCACCTGACCCCACTCAGGTCTAAGGAGAGGAGGAGAGTGGCACTGCCACTCAGCCGAGGAGGACAACAGCAAAGAGGATTGTAAGAGAACGCGAAAAAACCGCCGCGTGTACTAGCGGCAAGGCGGCTAATTCCGCGTCCATCGCGGCGGTTTCTCCGCAGCAGCATGCGTCTGGTGTGGCTGGGTCTGTTAGTTCACATAGGCTGAAGAATACGCGCGCGCCAAGAGGTAGAACCTTTATGTCAAACGGTGAGGGATCAGCTAACCAGGGAGGTCAGCTGATCTCAAGGCAGCTGACTATTGGTTGATCACATAGGGGTGGCGCTAGAGAGCGCTGCTCTATATATAGTCACTGCTGGGCACTTTCAGGTTGTCTGCCGTTGCGAACACTTACGTGGAAGCACTCAGACCTTAGTCAGATCCAACAGTGTGTTTGAACCAGGAGGACCTGGGAATTCACACTGAGCCAGATTACTTCTGTTTGTTATTGTATTATCATTCTGGTATACCTCAGACTAGTTCCAGGGTGTCGAGACCACAGACCTCACACTCAAGACTAGGGACTTGTGTTATCATTCTGTTATACCTCAGACTAGTTCCAGGGTGTCGAGACCACGGACCTCACACTCAAGACTAGGGACTTGTGTTACCATTCTGTTATACCTCAGACTAGTTCCAGGGTGTCGAGACCACGGACTTCACACCCAAGACTAGGGACTTGTGTTACCATTCTGTTATACTTCAGACTAGTTCCAGGGTGTAGAGACCACGGACCTCACACCCAAGACTAGGCATTGTTGTTATCTGTTATAACCTGTTGCATTTCTGACTTTCCCTCTGCTTTCTGATTTGGTACCTCGCACTTCTGATTACCTGTTGCCAGACCCTGCTCGTTTAGGATACCGAATCAGTCGTTTGTCTTTGTACCTTATCTGTCTGTGTGTTGCCGACCTGGCTTGCCCGACCTCGAGAGCTATCTCTCTTGTTAAGAGATAGTCTCCTGACCTGGTAGTGACTACCACCTTCAGGTGTCACTCACTCACTCACAGTTTCAGCCTACCTTACCCTGAAACTCCACCCCTTTGGAGTTCTCAGGCTACTGGAAGGTCTCTGTTCCTCCCTAAAGGCAGTATCGCCCGTACTGCCAAAGACCACCCGCTCCCCGGGTGGTCTTACTCAAAGTTATTACTGTTGCATCAAACACTCACACTATAAGGTGTCCAGAGGTTAGTTATACTTGGATTATCGGTGATTCTGCAGATCATCAATAATCGGGTATAATCTGTATTCTTGGTGATACTGCAGATCACCAATAATCAGATTCTCTCTGTGTGCTGACACCGATCGTTACAAGGATGTAGCAGGAGGAGTAGGAGGAGAAGGAGAGGAGGTGGCAGCAGGCCTGCCTGCAAGCCGTGGAGGTGTCACAACTAGATCCACTGCACAGCCACGTACTCCCTGCTTGCCAATGGTCACCAGGTTGACCCAATGTGCCGTATAAGTAATGTACCTGCCCTGACCAGGCATCTGTGGTCAGATGGACCCTTGACCCAACGCTATGTGCCAGAGATGACACCACTTGCCTTTCAACATCACGGTACCGTTCGGGACATCTCTAACAGTGGGACAAAGCCCATCAGCTGGTTCACCCATATGGGCCCACCAGCCATCAGAGGAGGTGAGACCTGTCCAGCAGTGGCTTTTCAGCCATTTGATTGTTGTATTGAGTATGCACTCTCTTTGTCTTTCTTTTACATTATGAAATGTATCACGGGTGGTGACATCTTCAGTGCTGTGAGGTGCAGCTTTGCATAATAGTTGTATTCTCAGTGTTCTGAAGCCAGTAGAAAAATACCTGGTCTCCCAGAATGCTTTGGGAGGAAACTTCTGCATAGCTTAACAGCCTAGGCTGTGACATCACTGGGAGGGCAGGTCTACATACCAATATACAGCAACAGCAATATATAGATATAGGAAGTGTTTATGATGCTGATACCAGGATAATTAATGTACAAGTGAGTATCCTGAATAATTACTACATTTTACTATATGTCACTACAGTGCCGCTTGAATGACTTAATGGTTGTCTACCTAAACAACATCTTTTCTTTATCACTCAGCTAACATAGTGCCCACGTGAAGAAGGTCTTTGAATGACTCAAATTTCGTGGCATATATACACCAACCTAAACATTTTTTAATTTAACAAAGTATCGTTTTTTTTATTTCTTTATATTCCTGATGGCCTTGCTATGGACCCTTAGAAGGTTTCTTCAGTTCCATAACAGAGACAGAGACAGTGGATATGTTCACAATGGATATGTATGAATGGATCCTATACTTAACATAGGGTTCTTCACGTCAACATGTCCATTGATTTGTTGTCTTCCAGTGTGATAAATGGACAGTTTTAGCAGCTGATATAAACCAGGCCTAACTGCTGGTCAGCATCCAAGTCAACACATGAATATATTGGTCAAATAAGACATCACAACCCCATCACAGATGTTGGTGAGCAACAGCTACAGAGACTTACATAAGTATTCACTACCTGCACCTGACCTGGCCTGCAATGTGTTCTACCTGCCCTTAACCAACAATCTGATTCCAAATAATGCTGGTTAAACAATCCCGACTCACTTTTCGAGTACTTGACCTGATGCAGATCTGTACGCTATCCTGCCCTGCATAACATAAAGGCTTTGCATATGGAGCCACTACACCAAGAGAGGTAATTCTAGTAAATTTGGGTTTACAACACCCTTTTGCTTTGATCAAAAAGGTCCCTACTATTGTCAAAATGGTTTACCCCATACAAGAAACATAAGTTTGCAGGAATAAAACCTTCATAGGAATTCCTCTACTCTTGAAAACAGTTTTGTTATTGTTCTTTTTGGTAAATGCATAAATATGTTGAAATAGTTTTTCTGCCACAGTGATAGAAGTCAACTTGTTAGGATGAAGATGACCTCAGCTCTCTTTTATAACGAAGAGGATAAACACCACAGTTTTATTTATTTTTTTCCATCTCTTCTCTGATATTCTCTTCACTTAAAAAAATGTAGTCTATCCTGCTGCTTATTTTTTTCATAGGTTCCCTGGGTAGGGGAAACCGAAATATGCTTAATTTTTACTTATCTGGAACTTCACTAGAAATCTGTTTGCTACCGGGTTTACAAAGCACTGCAACAGGTGAGAATTTTCAGAACTTTTCATCGGTGGCTAGCATTTAAATCTCCCTTTTGGACATAAGGGACAGATGATAATGACTTGTTGAGTGTTTCAGTGGCTACTTGTCCCCATATCAATTGTCCTCTTCCTAAATGATCCCAGGAGAAGTGTAATGGGAGCAGAACTTTAGTTATTTGCAGAGCTGTGGGCAACAGAAGCAACTTATGTGAAGAGAGTTTAGCAGGTTGAGAGCTGCGGGAAAAAAAAGTTCTTGTGTCTAGCAGTTCTGGTGGAAATGGCCCTGAGCTGATGGGAGTGGGCTGAAGAAGCAGTGACCTGGGTGAAAGGGGTCACTGGCAATCCTCAGCGCTCTAGACCGCAACCTGGTGTTGTGTAGGAGGGCAGTTTTGGCAGTGTTGAGGACCAGCCTGTTCTCTTTGCACCAGTGTCATATTTTGTCCACCTGCTGATGGTATGCCTGGACAGTATTCTTGGAGAAAAGGTCAACAAAGGTGGTGATGTCAGCAAACTTAACTACCTTGACCGAGTCTTCCATGGAGACTTGGTCAAGGTCATTAAGTTTGCCAGTGACAATGATGCGATGTGATAAGCATGATTTACTATCAAATATATGAACTCATTAACTGGAGAATTATAATTGCTAATGAACTTGGCAGTGGGAAGCAATCTTCCTGGTTTCATAAAAGGTTGTATATTTTCACTTCTTGTATAGTCTTGTATAGCTTTTCACAGACTCGCTCTTAGGACAGCACTGCATGCACAGTGCAGCTTCCTTGCCTTTTAAACATGAAGTCTACAGACACATCAATTGTACATTTTCATAATTGTTCAAACCAATTTTAATCTCACAAGGGCAACATACTGTGTGACCCTTGGGTAAAAAAACAAAAAAGACACAGAGACCGGGAGCCCGATCTGGTGTATTATCAATGAGACACCAGAATATGTGCATAAAACAGTTATATACTCACAAAATTGGGTTGCTATAGAAAGCAACCACCTTTCTCACATGTGAGGAAGTACCGTCCTCACTCGGCCTTGCTTCTGATGATAATATATAGGTCGCAGCTCCAGGCAAAAAATTGGCCACTTGGAATAACTTCCAAGTGTGCACTCCCCTATATTGGGGTGGCAAAGATTCAAGAAGAGTAGGAGGCGCCCGTAAACTTATATCAATGGTAGGTATTGTGGTAATAATAAAATAATGAATAAAAGTAGTAGAAAGGGTTTTCTTGTTCCTACCTTATAGCAGTGAATATCACACGCAAGGTAGTAATCAATACTTCTTAACTTTTATTGAGGCACAAATGACAACGCGTTTCTCGGCTACTGCCGCTTCCTCAGGTCTATGGATGTGCCTTTAAATACAGATGGCAAAACTCAAGATAGACACGTAACATTCAGCACCAGTGGTCATAAGTACATAAACACATGAAAGAACAATAAGACCAATAAAACAAATAATATAACAAGACAATAAGATATAGTCCATTGATATAACTTGTACAATAAAAACCCTATAGGGTATGGTACATAGGTCCCGGTGGTAATATGTAGACACCGGTAGCTAACCAAAAAGACAATAAATATAATTAAAAATATATGTAAACAAAGATGCTGCTCTAAGTCAGACTGATAATTATAAAAGAATATGCAACTAAAAATGTCTGCATATATATGCACGCATATGTACATACACGCATGCAACTACATACATGGAGGACGAAACTTCGATCCAATTGCATGCATACATACGTGCATGCACACACACCCACATACACACACACATACACATCCATATACAAACACAATATAGTAAAAATACTGCACTGTGTATTGGGGCCAGCTGATATGCCTAATAGGAATATGCAATATAATATGGCTCATAGTGGGGCTAAGGGGAAGAGGGGGACAATGGATAATAGGTACACTGGGAGAAATAGCCAAGTGGGATAGGGCATTTAACGGAAGGGCTCTTTTAGGAGTATTATATATGGAATCCAAAGATATTATGTTAGGTATCAGAGAGATTAAATGTTAGGATAGGTGTCAGTGGGGGCGGGGAAACTGAATTCATACGATGGAGATAAAGTGTATCTCTGACAGTATCGGGACAGGACAAGTGTGCCTTTAAATATCTGATAAGGGAACCGGGAAGAGGGAAGTGCAGGCTGTATGGCAGGTCCCCCGACCGGGGGGCAGACCGTAAGGTAGAAGCAGGAGACAACCGCTTACCTAATGCTGAAAGTCGCTATCCTGGGCGCCAAGCCTGGTAATGGTTTGGCGGCGCCTATTTGAAACGTACGTGTGCGCCGGAGAGGAGCGGGCCGACGTCATTAAGGGGGCGTGGCCAGCAGCCGGCGTACATCCGTGAGTAATGACGCACGGCATCGTCTTCAATCTGGCCGGGGGCGGGTATCAAAGCGGCTCCTCTGGTTGCCGAGTGATAGTGGCCGGGGGTTCCCAGATAGAGCACCAAGTGTCTCTTGGTGGCCATTTTTGCGGAGGCCTGTGGAGGCGGCCATTTTGGGTAGAGTAGGAAAGGGATAGGAAGGTAATTGGAAATAAGAATAGCCCAAATAGTGAAGTTTAGACCGAGGCGGCCACATTCAAGAGGACCAGGGGAGGAGGTGAGGGATATGGAACATGCGTAGAGAGATGTAATGAGGGAAAAAGAGAATGGTATAAACCAATGCTAATAAGGAAGAGACAAGGGAAATTATGTGTGGAACATGTATAGCCCCCAAGGGATATATATTAAGAACATGTACCCCATGTATTAAATACATACAGAGTAATATAAAAAAAGTGGTGGGGAACAACAGTATCAGTAAAAACAACAGCGCATATACACTCAATAGACAGTGTGATGGTAATGATATACATATATATACAGTATACAGGTGTTGAGATGAAACATCCTGTGGCATATAGTTTAGATCTGAAGATCTTATAAAAGGCATACAAAAATATACAATATATACAATATACGGAAAACACAGCTTCTCAGGGTTATTGCCAATATAGGGGCTCATGAATAGGGGAGAGAGAACATAACCCCAACCATGTATCAATAAACCGTACCTATAACAGGCTTTCTTTTATGGTTAGTTTATAGCCTAATATATACATTTAAGTAACTGGCCCGCTATTTAGGCTTATATAGATATTCTGAGTTATGGCCCTTCTTTGAGTTTATGAGATATATAATCAAGGTCAGTGATGAACTAGGGGACTTTGAATGGATATAGGGATCTGAGAGGCCTCAGGGGGGACGTGTATAAAGGGAGAGTATAACGAGAGGAAGTAGGGTCACAGGTTGTGTTCCAGGCACACATTAAGCCCCTCAGGTTGAAGGGTATTCAGCTAAAATATCCAGTACATTTCCCTTCTTTTCAGACTACCATGACGGTTTTGAGCATCTTCCAGAATGTGTTCTATGGGGCAGATGCTTGTCCCATCTATACTTCGATTGTGTTGGATTTTATAATGTCTGGAGAGGCCATGTTTCATATAGCCTCTTTCAATGTTTCGCCTATGTTGGCCCCATCTAGTTCTCAGTTGTTGGGTCGTACGGCCCACGTACTGTAACCCACAAGGGCAGGTTATTTGGTAGACAATAAAGTCCGAGGCACAGTCCATCTGGTGTTTTAAAGGAAAAACTTCTCCTGTGTTGGTGGATTCAACACTCTGTGCTCCGTTTTGGATCTTATCGCAACACAGACACCTTGGTTGGTTGCATCGTGTGACCAATCCCTGCATATTTTTAGGCTGGCAGGTCGTATCCTTAGATCCTGCAGGGTTTTTAATTTTACTTGGTGCTAGTTGCGTTTTCAGATTCTTGGCTCTCCTGAAGGTACATCTAGGCCTTTCCGTCAATTCTCTTTTCAAGTAGGGGTCTTTCAACAGAAGTGGCCAATGTTTACTGAGTACAGTTTTGATGGAATTGTGTTGGCTGGAAAATCTAGTAATGAAGGTAGGTTCTTTTTGTGTTTGTTTTTGTTTTTGTGTCTTTACTTCCTGTTTCCTAGATGTTCCGAGGAGGTCTTTACGATCGGTGTCTCTTGCCCTCTTCTTCGCTTGCTTGATCAGTCCACCGGGGAAGTGCTTCTCTCTGAATTTTCTTGATAGCACTTTTGCTTGTTCGTCGAAAATCCTGGTATCCGTACAGTTTTTACGAATTCGCAGGAACTGCCCATAGGGTATATTCGTTTTCCATGCTCTATAGTGGCTACTATTATAGTCGATATAGGAGTTGGAGTCCACCGCCTTGAAGAAATTCCTTGACTTTATTGTTTCGTTCTCATGATAGAGTACTACGTCTAAGTATTCGATTTGACGTTCATTGTGGTTAGAAGTGAAAGATATTCCCCAGTCGTTGTTATAGAGGATGAAGGAAATATGGCTTCGGAAAGTATGGCTTTGGAAAGATATGTACATACCAACTTAAAAAATAAATCTACTTTTTACCCGACCAATCACAGAGAACCACATATTGAGAGTTTTTACTCATTGGTTCTAGATGACTTTAAGAAGATGGAAAGAAAGAAGATTCATTATAACCTAACCAAAATAGAGAATGCAGCTGTCAAAAAATTTGAAGCAAATCAAGATATTGTAATTAAACAAGCAGATAAAGGAGGCGGGATAGTAGTGATGAATAAAGTTGACTACCTAGAGGAAGCAAAGAGAATCCTTAATGATGAAGAATACTATGAGGTGTTGAGTGGAGATCCATCAAAGACATATTCAGATGTTTTAAAAAAACTCATATTATGGGCCTTTGAAGAAGGAATCATCAACAAAAATGAAAAAGAATACATCATGATACCTAACCCGAAGATGGCACACTTCTATCATTTACCGAAAATACATAGGAACCTAAAGAACCCACCAGGACGTCCCATCATAGCAGGAATCGAGTCTCTAACATCGCATCTCTCAGAACTAGTTGACCTGCACCTACAAGCATATGTACAAAAACTACCATCGTATCTGAAGAACTCCACACAGCTGCTAAAGGAGTTGGAGGATATACCGTGGAAAGAGGGATACCAATGGGTTACCTTGGATGTTTCGGCCTTATATTCGAACATACACCATCGGATTGGGCTGGCCGCTGTCTGGCACTTTTTAGTAAATGACGGGAATATGCCCACTAACCAAAAATTCTTTCTGATACAAGCAATATCTTTTATACTCAGCCATAATTTCTTCCAGTTTATGGGGACAGTATATCTACAGAAGAGGGGGACAGCAATGGGGGCAAGCTTCGCGCCCAGCTATGCCAACTTGACTATGGGCCTCTTGGAAAAACTACTATTGAGTGCGTCCAATCCATACACCAGAAATATCATCTACTACAGAAGATATATTGACGACCTGATCCTCATCTGGGATGGCGACATTTCTTCAATCTGTACCTTTAAAAACTATCTTAATAACAACGACTGGGGAATATCTTTCACTTCTAACCACAATGAACGTCAAATCGAATACTTAGACGTAGTACTCTATCATGAGAACGAAACAATAAAGTCAAGGAATTTCTTCAAGGCGGTGGACTCCAACTTCTATATCGACTATAATAGTAGCCACTATAGAGCATGGAAAACGAATATACCCTATGGACAGTTCCTGTGAATTCGTAAAAACTGTACGGATACCAGGATTTTCGACGAACAAGCAAAAGTGCTATCAAGAAAATTCAGAGAGAAGCACTTCCCCGGTGGACTGATCAAGCAAGCGAAGAAGAGGGCAAGAGACACCGATCGTAAAGACCTCCTCGGAACATCTAGGAAACAGGAAGTAAAGACACAAAAACAAAAACAAACACAAAAAGAACCTACCTTCATTACTAGATTTTCCAGCCAACACAATTCCATCAAAACTGTACTCAGTAAACATTGGCCACTTCTGTTGAAAGACCCCTACTTGAAAAGAGAATTGACGGAAAGGCCTAGATGTACCTTCAGGAGAGCCAAGAATCTGAAAACGCAACTAGCACCAAGTAAAATTAAAAACCCTGCAGGATCTAAGGATACGACCTGCCAGCCTAAAAATATGCAGGGATTGGTCACACGATGCAACCAACCAAGGTGTCTGTGTTGCGATAAGATCCAAAACGGAGCACAGAGTGTTGAATCCACCAACACAGGAGAAGTTTTTCCTTTAAAACACCAGATGGACTGTGCCTCGGACTTTATTGTCTACCAAATAACCTGCCCTTGTGGGTTACAGTACGTGGGCCGTACGACCCAACAACTGAGAACTAGATGGGGCCAACATAGGCGAAACATTGAAAGAGGCTATATGAAACATGGCCTCTCCAGACATTATAAAATCCAACACAATCGAAGTATAGATGGGACAAGCATCTGCCCCATAGAACACATTCTGGAAGATGCTCAAAACCGTCATGGTAGTCTGAAAAGAAGGGAAATGTACTGGATATTTCAGCTGAATACCCTTCAACCTGAGGGGCTTAATGTGTGCCTGGAACACAACCTGTGACCCTACTTCCTCTCGTTATACTCTCCCTTTATACACGTCCCCCCTGAGGCCTCTCAGATCCCTATATCCATTCAAAGTCCCCTAGTTCATCACTGACCTTGATTATATATCTCATAAACTCAAAGAAGGGCCATAACTCAGAATATCTATATAAGCCTAAATAGCGGGCCAGTTACTTAAATGTATATATTAGGCTATAAACTAACCATAAAAGAAAGCCTGTTATAGGTACGGTTTATTGATACATGGTTGGGGTTATGTTCTCTCTCCCCTATTCATGAGCCCCTATATTGGCAATAACCCTGAGAAGCTGTGTTTTCCGTATATTGTATATATTGTATATTTTTGTATGCCTTTTATAAGATCTTCAGATCTAAACTATATGCCACAGGATGTTTCATCTCAACACCTGTATACTGTATATATATGTATATCATTACCATCACACTGTCTATTGACTGTATATGCGCTGTTGTTTTTACTGATACTGTTGTTCTCCACCACTTTTTTTATATTACTCTGTATGTATTTAATACATGGGGTACATGTTCTTAATATATATCCCTTGGGGGCTATACATGTTCCACACATAATTTCCCTTGTCTCTTCCTTATTAGCATTGGTTTATACCATTCTCTTTCCCCTCATTACATCTCTCTACGCATGTTCCATATCCCTCACCTCCTCCCCTGGTCCTCTTGAATGTGGCCGCCTCGGTCTAAACTTCACTGTTTGGGCTATTCTTATTTCCAATTACCTTCCTATCCCTTTCCTACCCTACCCAAAATGGCCGCCTCCACAGGCCTCCGCAAAAATGGCCACCAAGAGACACTTGGTGCTCTATCTGGGAACCCCCGGCCACTATCACTCGGCAACCAGAGGAGCCGCTTTGATACCCACCCCTGGCCAGATTGAAGACGATGCCGTGCGTCATTACTCACGGATGTACGCCGGCTGCTGGCCACGCCCCCTTAATGACGTCGGCCCGCTCCTCTCCGGCGCACACGTACGTTTCAAATAGGCGCCGCCAAACCATTACCAGGCTTGGCGCCCAGGATAGCGACTTTCAGCATTAGGTAAGCGGTTGTCTCCTGCTTCTACCTTACGGTCTGCCCCCCGGTCGGGGGACCTGCCATACAGCCTGCACTTCCCTCTTCCCGGTTCCCTTATCAGATATTTAAAGGCACACTTGTCCTGTCCCGATACTGTCAGAGATACACTTTATCTCCATCGTATGAATTCAGTTTCCCCGCCCCCACTGACACCTATCCTAACATTTAATCTCTCTGATACCTAACATAATATCTTTGGATTCCATATATATTACTCCTAAAAGAGCCCTTCCGTTAAATGCCCTTTCCCACTTGGCTATTTCTCCCAGTGTACCTATTATCCATTGGCCCCCTCTTCCCCTTAGCCCCACTATGAGCCATATTATATTGCATATTCCTATTAGGCATATCAGCTGGCCCCAATGCACAGTGCAGTATTTTTACTATATTGTGTTTGTATATGGATGTGTATGTGTGTGTGTATGTGGGTGTGTGTGCATGCACGTATGTATGCATGCAATTGAATCGAAGTTTCGTCCTCCTTGTATGTAGTTGCATGCGTGTATGTACATATGCGTGCATATATATGCAGACATTTTTAGTTGCATATTCTTTTATAATTATCAGTCTGACTTAGAGCAGCATCTTTGTTTACATATATTTTTAATTATATTTATTGTCTTTTTGGTTAGCTACCGGTGTCTACATATTACCACCGGGACCTATGTACCATACCCTATAGGTTTTTTATTGTACAAGTTATATCAATGTACTATATCTTATTGTCTTGTTATATTATTTGTTTTATTGGTCTTATTGTTCATTCATGTGTTTATGTACTTATGACCACTGGTGCTGAATGTTACGTGTCTATCTTGAGTTTTGCCATCTGTATTTAAAGGCAAATCCATAGACCTGAGGAAGCGGCAGTAGCCGAGAAACGCGTTGTCATTTGTGCCTCAATAAAAGTTAAGAAGTATTGATTACTACCTTGCGTGTGATATTCACTGCTATAAGGTAGGAACAAGAAAACCCTTTCTACTACTTTTATTCATTATTTTATTATTACCACAATACCTACCATTGATATAAGTTTACGGGCGCCTCCTACTCTTCTTGAATCTTTGCCACCCCAATATAGGGGAGTGCACACTTGGAAGTTATTCCAAGTGGCCAATTTTTTGCCTGGAGCTGCGACCTATATATTATCATCAGAAGCAAGGCCGAGTGAGGACGGTACTTCCTCACATGCGAGAAAGGTGGTTGCTTTCTATAGCAACCCAATTTTGTGAGTATATAACTGTTTTATGCACATATTCTGGTGTCTCATTGATAATACACCAGATTGGGCTCCCGGTCTCTGTGTCTTTTTTGTTTTTTTACCCAAGAATCAGTCTCCTGTACACGGTACGATCTTGCGACATCGTTTCCGTCAGACACAGAGGATCCGGTTGAAGACCTACTTCACGGACAAGGACATGGATCTATTAGAAGATCGTACAACACAGCGTATGAAACTTTTGGAACAATTCAGACTTAGCAATTTTTGACCAGATCAGCGGGAAGCAATTGATGAACAGTCCACTTCTGACAAAGAACGGGTAATACCGGACCTAAGTGCCCTATTTTTTTCATTAGAAAAACTTCTGAAAACTGAATTTTTTAATCTAGCTGATATCGAGATGCAGTCTGTGTATATAGAGGAGAAAATCTCACCAGGAGGGCTACGAGTACCCACAGAATCCCCCTTCCCAGATGATCCTATATTCACAGCAGAGTGGTATGATTACCTAGAAACGTGCTCAGGAGGGATGATGGAACGTATTAGTAACAAACGTAAGTCAATCGTAGGGGAACTTAAACCACAAATCGAAAACCAGAGGGCGGCCCTTAAGGAATTCTCTGATACCAATCAATTTAAGTCCTTTTCTCATATTCTTAACAATAAATTAAACAGATTCGAACTGGAAGTCTCTGAAAATAAACTTAAAAAAATCAATAGGGACAGGAACCTTTACTTACACAACAAACAGAGAAGCCACAGACCAAGACTACAGCTGCCCCAAGATCCGAGGACCACACCAGAAGAGGAACCAGAAGAACCCACCCAATCAAACCCCAGTAGACCATCAGGGGGGGAAGTTCCTGTTGGGATCATACAAGACCCTCCTCGAGAGGAACTGCCCACTATCCGGAACACTTTATGCCCTAGGCAGTTCCCCCCCAAGCACAATAATCAGATAGCAAGAAGAAGATTGAAGTCCCATCGGGACCGGAAATTTCAACCACGGAAAGAACAACAGACGCCCAAACGTCCCAGCCATCATTGGGAATACCCGTCGCTGGTTAACCCAAAGAACCCGTTACAGAGGGTGAAGGATATAGAACATGTTCAAGCCTCCAGAAGTAATGTCTCCACCCTGAAGAGAGGGAATCGACCCTTGGAAGAGCAAGCAATACTATCAGACGAGGGGGAAGTATTTAGCACCCCACGAGCTCCGGGAACCAACGGAGAAGAATCCCAAACACCAATGATGATGGAGAGTCTATCGCAACCACTGGATGAACTTCTAGACCTTAGCACATACAGTGAAACACCTAACAACCCTATCTCGGAGGAACGGGACAATATGCCCAGGTCCATTCAGAAACAGAGGGAGGAACAACCCTCGCCCCAACCCTCTGTATCTCTTAAAGAGACGAAAATTCAGAGACTGAATAGAAGATCAGAAAAAGGCGTCCGGACACAAACGAAACCAATAACCGACTATTACTTACCGTTACAGGAACCAACGAGCAGTTCAGGTTCCAACATCACTAGTGGAACCTCATCATCGTCTTTTTTAGAGTTACCGACAATAATGGGGGAGACACCGCCACTACTACCCAGGATATCCAATTCCATCAATTTCCTGTCCCCCCTCATAATACCATCACCAATGAGGGCTACGAAAAGACCGGCCCCAAGCCCAGAAAGAGGGGAAAAAGAGGCGGCAAAAAAAGCAAATCGAAAACTCTCCATATAACGGAACCCACAGCAAACAACAGAAAACCAATATTCAACCTATTATCTTACACACTCAGTCACGTAGAGGAAAACATACTGAACAGAGGATTATCGTTCTGCCCAACAAAACCAGCTAATCTCTATGAGTTATTTGTAGACCTAAATGCTTTTACTCGAAAGCTCACCCTTAAATATCCAAGGGGATCTGACAACCAGGGAACAGAGCTTAACCCCCTTCGTCCCAAATATAGAGGATGAAGGAAATATGGCTTCGGAAAGTATGGCTTTGGAAAGATATGTACATACCAACTTAAAAAATAAATCTACTTTTTACCCGACCAATCACAGAGGACCACATATTGAGAGTTTTTACTCATTGGTTCTAGATGACTTTAAGAAGATGGAAAGAAAGAAGATTCATTATAATCTAACCAAAATAGAGAATGCAGCTGTCAAAAAATTGGAAGCAAATCAAGATATTGTAATTAAACAAGCAGATAAAGGAGGCGGGATAGTAGTGATGAATAAAGTTGACTACCTAGAGGAAGCAAAGAGAATCCTTAATGATGAAGAATACTATGAGGTGTTGAGTGGAGATCCATCAAAGACATATTCAGATGTTTTAAAAAAACTCATATTATGGGCCTTTGAAGAAAGAATCATCAACAAAAATGAAAAAGAATACATCATGATACCTAACCCGAAGATGGCACACTTCTATCATTTACCGAAAATACATAAGAACCTAAAGAACCCACCAGGACGTCCCATCATAGCAGGAATCGAGTCTCTAACATCGCATCTCTCAGAACTAGTTGACCTGCACCTACAAGCATATGTACAAAAACTACCATCGTATCTGAAGGACTCCACACAGCTGCTAAAGGAGTTGGAGGATATACCGTGGAAAGAGGGATACCAATGGGTTACCTTGGATGTTTCGGCCTTATATTCGAACATACACCATCGGATTGGGCTGGCCGCTGTCTGGCACTTTTTAGTAAATGACGGGAATATGCCCACTAACCAAAAATTCTTTCTGATACAAGCAATATCTTTTATACTCAGCCATAATTTCTTCCAGTTTATGGGGACAGTATATCTACAGAAGAGGGGGACAGCAATGGGGGCAAGCTTCGCGCCCAGCTATGCCAACTTGACTATGGGCCTCTTGGAAAAACTACTATTGAGTGCGTCCAATCCATACACCAGAAATATCATCTACTACAGAAGATATATTGACGACCTGATCCTCATCTGGGATGGCGACATTTCTTCAATCTGTACCTTTAAAAACTATCTTAATAACAACGACTGGGGAATATCTTTCACTTCTAACCACAATGAACGTCAAATCGAATACTTAGACGTAGTACTCTATCATGAGAACGAAACAATAAAGTCAAGGAATTTCTTCAAGGCGGTGGACTCCAACTTCTATATCGACTATAATAGTAGCCACTATAGAGCATGGAAAACGAATATACCCTATGGGCAGTTCCTGCGAATTCGTAAAAACTGTACGGATACCAGGATTTTCGACGAACAAGCAAAAGTGCTATCAAGAAAATTCAGAGAGAAGCACTTCCCCGGTGGACTGATCAAGCAAGCGAAGAAGAGGGCAAGAGACACCGATCGTAAAGACCTCCTCGGAACATCTACGAAACAGGAAGTAAAGACACAAAAACAAAAACAAAAACAAACACAAAAAGAACCTACCTTCATTACTAGATTTTCCAGCCAACACAATTCCATCAAAGCTGTACTCAGTAAACATTGGCCACTTCTGTTGAAAGACCCCTACTTGAAAAGAGAATTGACGGAAAGGCCTAGATGTATATTTTTGTATGCCTTTTATAAGATCTTCAGATCTAAACTATATGCCACAGGATGTTTCATCTCAACACCTGTATACTGTATATATATATGTATATCATTACCATCACACTGTCTATTGACTGTATATGCGCTGTTGTTTTTACTGATACTGTTGTTCCCCACCACTTTTTTTATATTACTCTGTATGTATTTAATACATGGGGTACATGTTCTTAATATATATCCCTTGGGGGCTATACATGTTCCACACATAATTTCCCTTGTCTCTTCCTTATTAGCATTGGTTTATAGCATTCTCTTTCCCCTCATTACATCTCTCTACGCATGTTCCATATCCCTCACCTCCTCCCCTGGTCCTCTTGAATGTGGCCGCCTCGGTCTAAACTTCACTGTTTGGGCTATTCTTATTTCCAATTACCTTCCTATCCCTTTCCTACCCTACCCAAAATGGCCGCCTCCACAGGCCTCCGCAAAAATGGCCACCAAGAGACACTTGGTGCTCTATCTGGGAACCCCCGGCCACTATCACTCGGCAACCAGAGGAGCCGCTTTGATACCCGCCCCCGGCCAGATTGAAGACGATGCCGTGCGTCATTACTCACGGATGTACGCCGGCTGCTGGCCACGCCCCCTTAATGACGTCGGCCCGCTCCTCTCCGGCGCACACGTACGTTTCAAATAGGCGCCGCCAAACCATTACCAGGCTTGGCGCCCAGGATAGCGACTTTCAGCATTAGGTAAGCGGTTGTCTCCTGCTTCTACCTTACGGTCTGCCCCCCGGTCGGGGGACCTGCCATACAGCCTGCACTTCCCTCTTCCCGGTTCCCTTATCAGATATTTAAAGGCACACGTGTCCTGTCCCGATACTGTCAGAGATACACTTTATCTCCATCGTATGAATTCAGTTTCCCCGCCCCCACTGACACCTATCCTAACATTTAATCTCTCTGATACCTAACATAATATCTTTGGATTCCATATATATTACTCCTAAAAGAGCCCTTCCGTTAAATGCCCTATCCCACTTGGCTATTTCTCTTAGTGTACCTATTATCCATTGGCCCCCTCTTCCCCTTAGCCCCACTATGAGCCATATTATATTGCATATTCCTATTAGGCATATCAGCTGGCCCCAATGCACAGTGCAGTATTTTTACTATATTGTGTTTGTATATGGATGTGTATGTGTGTGTGTATGTGGGTGTGTGTGCATGCACGTATGTATGCATGCAATTGGATCGAAGTTTCGTCTTCCTTGTATGTAGTTGCATGCGTGTATGTACATATGCGTGCATATATATGCAGACATTTTTAGTTGCATATTCTTTTATAATTATCAGTCTGACTTAGAGCAGCATCTTTGTTTACATATATTTTTAATTATATTTATTGTCTTTTTGGTTAGCTACCGGTGTCTACATATTACCACCGGGACCTATGTACCATACCCTATAGGTTTTTTATTGTACAAGTTATATCAATGGACTATATCTTATTGTCTTGTTATATTATTTGTTTTATTGGTCTTATTGTTCATTCATGTGTTTATGTACTTATGACCACTGGTGCTGAATGTTACGTGTCTATCTTGAGTTTTGCCATCTGTATTTAAAGGCAAATCCATAGACCTGAGGAAGCGGCAGTAGCCGAGAAACGCGTTGTCATTTGTGCCTCAATAAAAGTTAAGAAGTATTGATTACTACCTTGCGTGTGATATTCACTGCTATAAGGTAGGAACAAGAAAACCCTTTCTACTACTTTTATTCATTATTTTATTATTACCACAATACCTACCATTGATATAAGTTTACGGGCGCCTCCTACTCTTCTTGATACTGTGTGATCGGAGATCCCATATGGATCCAGTCGTCAAGATTTAACTACGTTGTTCCTCAAATTAAGAGATCTTTAAATTTTAAAGGTCCACAGGTAGTGGCAATCCTGAGAGATAACACTCCATGGGACAGATGAGTACAGGTTTTTAAAGTTATTAGACAAACATTACACTAAACTGGAGGTGATATTTCACCATGATCAATTAGATCTTAAAGAGATAGGACACAATTACAGACAGGTGAGTTCCAGTCTGACCTATTAGAAAATATTTCTTGTCAAGTTCAACGGCCTCTGAAACTGGACCTTTGCAGATAAATATGGTAAGGTTTGATGTAATGATTGCTATGTAAGAATTCTGTATATAAGTCTTCTCGGGGGGATTGTAAGAATCTGTGACGTTCATGCAATGTGAAATCCTAATTTATTTAGAACCAATGTTTCAGCAGACTATATGCAGAGTCTCCCTTAAGACATAGATTCTAGTGAAACATCTTGCTTGTTAGGAAGAAAGTCGTCTAGTTGTAATCTAACAAGTTGTTCAGTCCGGGAGGCGCCAGAACATATTCTAGGTCTTTCACAGCATGCAACAGGGACCCCAGTTTCCATGAAATAGCAGGGAACAGGTCACCAGAACTCCAAGTATAGTCTTTGGTTCCTGTCATGCATAGTCAATCATAGAAGCTTATAGAAAGCTCATAATGGCCTTGACTCACTAAAGCTACCGTACGCAAATAGTGCGGTTTAATATTAGTGTATGAATGCTCTTAACCAGGGGCATAGCAATAGGGGTTGCAGAGGTTGTGACCGCATCGGGGCCCTTGGGTCAGAGGGGCCTCGAAGGGCCCTGCCTCAACTACAGTATTAGCTCTCTGTTGTTCCTGTGCTCATAATAATCACTTCTATAGATACTTTGAATAGTGGTAATCAGTAACAAACGCAGTAACTGATCCCCTTCTTGTACCTCTGACACTGTAGTTGCCAGTGGCAGGGTTTGGTGCGCCTTATATATTGTTATGTATAGAGTGCTTGGAGGGCCCCATTGTAAAACTTGCATCGGGACCCATAGCTCCTTAGCTACGCCACTGCTCTTAACTTATGTGAGATGCTTCTAACTCAGGCATGGGCAAACTTGGCCCTCCAGCTGTTAAGGAACTACAAATCCCACAATGCATTTGCCTTTATGAGTGGGACTTGTAGTTTCTCAACAGCTGGAGGGCCAAGTTTGCCCATGCCTATTCTAACTGCTGCATGATGTCCTTGTAGCTCGACCACAATACTCCATTAGCACTAGAAGAGTTTCACAGTCAGCCGCGCTAGTGGAGTATCCCGGTCACGTTACGAGGACATTGTGCGGCAGTAAGAAACATCTCCTGTAAGTTAAGAGAGCATGCTACGCTGACAGGACCATGGGTAGCGTGCACACGCTACTATTAACGTGGGAGCGCACTACTTGTGCGCAGTAGCTTTACCGAATCAAGGTCAATGTCATTAACACCTATCATTCACCCACAGACCACCTACAGTGGGATGTGACTAATTAACACTTGTTAAGCTGGAGAGTGTCCTCCAAGTGTCCTATAGTCTCTGTATATCTGCTGAAAACTGTGGAAACTTCCAACCCATAGAAACGAGGTGTGATCATTAATCATTGCTGCCGAATTTGTTATTTACAAAAAGAGCCAAACAAAAATTACACTATTCTGTTTTTTCCCCCCTAGATTCTGATGTGTTAGAGATTAATGAACTATGCATAACTCTGCTATAAATAACAGGTATGTCTGAGAAACCTGAGCCACAGGAGACAGTAAATCCAGCAATGGAGCAATTATCTATTCCATACCTTGAGCCACACTTTCAGGAAATAGAGAGACTTTTGAAAGGTGAATTTGCACTTCTAGCTGACACTGAATTGCAGAAAGCATACATAAGAGAATAATGTCTTCCCTCCAAAATCAAATCCAGTCCCCCATTATTCAGCAAGATTCCTAGCAATGGGCCAAGTGAAGAATTTCAACACTTCGCAATCGATGACCCCTTCTCAACTTCCTCCCAGGGGACCTTTCCACCTTGCCGCCGGTGCTTACACCCTGTGGTTCACCACTCCACAAGCAATGATTCAATCAGACAAATAAATGAGGGAAGCACTCTTGTTTGGCAATATTCCATATATCGTACACAACAGTACACAAACATGTTTGAGCTTCTCGCTCAAGTGTCCAACAAATGACATCAGTGCACTTTATACGAAAAACGTTCCACAACCACACTGGTTGGTAAGATCACGCCCTATTTGTGGCTTAACCCTTACTTATAGATTGTAACCAATAAGGAAACTACACTCTCAGCGTCTAACCCACAAATCAACATCTGAAAAATTGCATGTTACTCCATACATATACAATCGATCTTATGCAAGTCAATTATAAACTTTCTTAACTAATTACATAGCTAGTAGTATAACCACATATTTTACTTTAACAGAGAACAAGAAAACACATTATAAAAAACTAAGGTCATGCTCTCATTCATCCCTCCAGGCTCAACACACTGCAACCTATGAATCCATCTTGTTTCTTGTCTTAGTAATAACGTGTCTCTATCAATTTCTTCTTTTGGAGCAGGTATGTGATCCAGCACGCACCAACGTAACTGCATCGCGCTGTGCCGACACTCAAAAAAGTGTTATGCTACCGAGGTGTGCGTTTTAGGATCGTCGATTTTAAAATTCCCAATTTTGCGCTTATGTTCACCTATCCTCATTTTTACAGTTCAAGTGGTTTTGCCCACATACATAAAACTCCATGGGCATTTCAGTCCGTCCACAACATATTCACTGTTGCAGGTGTAATGAGCCTGGATTTTAATGGGCCCACCACTGGGAATAAGAACTGTCCCGCGATTTTTATTTTTGGATGGAAGCAGAGACTCCCTTAGCACCCCCAAAATCTCTTGCTGTAACCTAATCAACTCAACTTTGTCTTATCCTTTACCAACAAATTTCTCAATAAGCAAAGGAGGGGCTCTCTCCCCCTTTTGTGTCTTGAAAATGATTATACATTTTACTTATCATGTTACTTTTATCACTGTCATTACCAATTCGGTATTTTGTATTCTGTATTTTGTATCATTTTTGTATTTTGTCGCTAATTATGTATCTTGTATATTGGTGTACACCAGCCTTTCTCAACCTTTTTACCTTGGAGGAACCCTGTAGATAACTTTTGGATCTCAAGGAACCCCTGCAAACAATTTTTAGGTCTCGAGGTACCCCTACATTTATTTTTCAGGAGGCATGGTCTTTAAATAGGTTAGGCTGCTAATTTCACTATCTCCTATTACACTGACACTCATTATACTGTCTCCTGACCCCCCAATTTAGTGCTTTTTGTTACAGTACCACCTATTATTGTGTGCTCTATTATACTTCCCCCACGATGGGGTAAAATGCCAACGAACCCCTGCAGAGTCCTCAAGGAACCCTGGGGTTCCACGGAACCCTGGTTGAGAAAGCCTGGTGTACACTATTATTATTATGTACCCCATGTTTGTTTCTTTTTTTCTACAGCGCCATGAAATATGTTGGCGCTTTATAAACTAATAATAATAATAAGGCCACACGAGGCTTCCAGGTACAATTTGTCTGTAGAGGTAATCCTCCTAACCCTCAAAAATTGCCCTCTTGGAATGGCCTATGTCACATTCGGATTGTGGAAACTCTTTTCGCAACAGATTATTTCTGTCTGTGAGTTTTCTGTATAGATTAGTAGTCAACTGATTTCCCCTCTTGTTGACCTCTACATCTAAATATGCAATTTTCTCTTTGGACCACCCACAGGTAAATTTGATAGTAGGATGTCTAGTATTGGCCTCTTCAACCATTTGTAACAGCATTTCAGATGATCCCCTCCACATCTAAAAAATATCATTCACAAATCGAAAATAGCAGATGATATTCTGTTTAAATCTTTTATTATGCATACAAAATTATTTTTCCAGGTCAACCAAGAATAAATTTGCAAAAGAAGGTGCCACTGGACTTCTGATACATATCTGGGGCTTCCTCCAGCCCCCAACCAGCTGATTGCTCCCACGCCGCCATCCTCCAACTCCTTATTCATCTGCAATTGGCCACAGAAAGCTCCCAGGGACGGAAGCGTGATGGGGTAGCATATCTGGCCAGACTGTGCCTGCGCCAACTTGCCCCAACTGGAGGTTTTTTTGGGACCAGTTGCGGGCAAACAAAGAGGCAATTTTGGACGACAAGGGAGTGATCAGGCCAGAAGGGGCTGGAAGTAGCCCCAGGTATGTATATCTTTTTTATGTCATCCCCTCTCAGGTACACTTTAACCATTTTATAAGGAAATGAACACTCAATTGGTATGCCACCAAAAACTTCAAAAGAATCAATGGCGCACAAATACCCATTATCACAATCTAAAAAGGGACAGGGAACATTTTATTTGAACATCTGGATGAGCAGTGGATGGAAAAAAATAATACAGACTAATTTAAAGATGAAATCTACTATTTACATGGCACAGACTAAAGGCGATTTTAACCAAATTAAACCTTTTACACATTTGTTTGAGATTATTTTAGAAAACGTTGTAAAGAAATCTCCACCAACAAACATAATAATAATCAGAATAAGAGAATCAGAATAATTTATTTTGCCAAGTACAAAGGGAGAAGGGGGGGGGAGAGATGTGGGTTGTACCTGGAACTGGTTTTGGCTCATACAGGTTCTGTGGGGGGGTATGTGGATGGCGAGAGTAAGTCTGAAAGTCAAGAGCCGAGGCTGCTATACTATGGCGCCACCAGTTGCACTTGGCAATCATCTGTTATCCTTAAGCAGACATCGGGATGGGGATCCCGATTGCTTACATCTGGCGTCTGGCAGATGTCAGAGTGGCGTAATAGTAATTATAGACAAGTATTATGAAGAGGAATCAAGCCAAATCTCAAGTGATACAAACTATTACTCAAAACTATCAGAAATCAATGCTGTACTTTCATTTTTGAGAAAGAATTATCTTTTAATTATGAAGTGTGGAAAAAGAATCTTTAGCAATGCAAGAGAAAGACTATTTTAACTTCCAATCCGGTTACAGCCTTCTTTTACAGAACATTCTCCCTAACTTTGCACTTATCAAAATACCTAATAAAAGCACTGGTAATACAGCTACCATCTGTTGTAAAATATGCAACACAGCTGTTAGAACAACTTTACTGAAAAAATCTAATTAATAATATGTAGTTTTTTTTACAATATTGGTTTATAAATTATTTAGCTAATGTTTACCCATTTAAAAATTGTCTTCACTCACTACATTCTGAAATTATCACCGATGTTGGCATCTTTACTACTGGCAAGGTGCTACACTATGGAATGTTTGATTGTTGTGAAGTGAGTGAACTGTTCCCTTAGAAAAAAAGGAAGGAAGAAAAATATGGCAGAATAAAATTCCTCATCTGTTATAGTAAACACCACATACCAGAAGATACTGACCAACCACTGATGATGGGAAAGAAACTGTTACAAAATGTTTATAGGGTCTTTTAGTAGAGTCAAAACAATCAAGAACCATATGGCATGTAGTAAGGTAACTTTTAAGAAATGATCCATTCAATATCCCTCAGAGGCTTTTCCAAGTGACATTATTAATTGCCACCATCTCTGTTGCAAGAGTTGCAGGTATATGGAATGTCCAATCACCCACAATAACAAAGGATCCTTTTGATATAAAACACCAAGCCATGTTTCCAAATACAGTAGGTTTTCTGCTATATAAAATGTTCCAACTCCCGCCCCTCCAGAATATAACGATTACATGTAAATTATTAAAGCTTTAAATGTAAATGAAAATAATACAAGGACAATACATAAAATGCTGAAACTGAGACATTTTAATAATATGTATGTACTCATTTTGAACTTGACGCAAGCAAGAGTTTTCCAGAAAGTTGGGACAGGCCAACTAGAGACAGAAAAACATGTGTAATGTTAAAGAAAAAAGCTGATGGAACATCTCACAACTAATTAGGTTGATTGACAACAGGTCAGCAACATATACTGAATAATGACATGAAAGGGACACTTGAAACAAAAAAGAAAAACAGAGAGCCCAATATGTTGCAATAAGTCTAGCAATTGTTGGCAAAATAATTAACAGATGTGGATATACTCACAAACACGGGTTACCACATAGGCAACCACTTGAAATGCAGGAGGAGAGCATTAGAACCTGACCCCACTCAGGTTTAAGAAGTGGCTCTCTGTAGATAGAATATTGTGTGACTTCTGTGTATGTAGCCAGGGGTATATGTGCCCAGTATATGTAGTCAGGTTTATATGTGCCCAGTATATGTAGCCAGGGGTATAATATGTGCCCAGTATATATAGTCAGGGGGATATGTGCCCAGTATATAGTCAGGTGTATATGTGCCCAGTACATGTAGCCAGGGGTATATGCACCCAGTATAAGTAGTTAGGGGTATATGTGCCCAGTATATGCAGTTAGGGGTATATGTGCCCAGTATATGTAGGCAGGGGTATATGTGCCCAATATATGTAGGCAGGGGTATATGTGCCCAGAGTAGGTAGCCAGGGGTATATGTGCCCAGTATATGTAGTTAGGGGTATATGTGCCCAGTATATGTAGGCAGGGGTATATGTGCCCAGAGTAGGTAGCCAGGGGTATATGTAGTTAGGGGTATATGTGCCCAATATATGTAGGCAGAGGTATATGTGCCCAGAGTAGGTAGCAGGGGTATATGTGCCCAGTATATGTAGTTAGGGGTATATGTGCCCAGTATATGTAGGCAGGGGAATATGTGCCCAGAGTAGGTAGCCAGGGGTATATGTGCCCAGTATATGTAGTTAGGGGTATATGTGCCCAATATATGTAGGCAGGGGTATATGTGCCAAATATTTGTAGGCAGGGATATAGGTGCCCAGAGTAGGTAGCCAGTTGTCCCCCTCCCCAGCAGGAGGGGAGCAGCGCAGAGAAGAGGGAGAGCTGTGAGCAGCGGTAGGGAAGGGGGGCAATCTCCCCCTCCTTCTCTCACCTTAGGTGCTCTCCCTCCCTCGCTCTCCCCTCCATTACTGTCCGGGTGGCTCGTGGCTGGCAGCGGCAGGCGGAACTTACCTCCATCTCGTTGCAGCGCCGGATGGATCTGCCGCTACTCTGGTCTGGTCCAGACCAGAGTAGCGGCTGCGGGACCCGAACTTCTGGCCGGCGCTGGAGCGAGACGGAGGTGAGTTCCGCCCGCCGCTGCCAGCCACGAGCCACCCGGACAGTAATGGAGGGGAAAGCAAGGGAGGGAAAGCACCTAAGGTGAGGGAAGGAGGGGGGTGATTGCCCCCCTTCCCCGCCGTCCGCACAGCTCTCCTTCTTCTCTGCGCTGCTCCCCCACCCCAAAAAAAAACCCCTGCAGCTCAGCTAGGCGGAGGGCGCCCTTGGGGACCCGGCGCCCCGGGGCACTTGTCCTACCCCTACCCCCCCTAGCTCCGCGCCTGACGAGCCAGGGATACTCAACCCTACCTCTGGCTGCATATCATCACCTACATTTGCTGTATAACAAGCATTGAACAGTTGTTGCATGGAACCAAAGGTATATGCTTTCAAAGTCAGTGTCCAATTTTACAAAGTTAATTATTGCTCATTGACGACATCGTTTTCCTGTTTTTACAGTTTGTGTAAGAAATAAAATTTATTAAAAAATATTTCAGCACAAAAGTTTTTACATTAAAGAGACACTGAAGCGAAAAAAAAAAATATGATATAGTGAATTGGTTGTGGACTATGAATAATTACTAGAAGATTAGCAGCAAAGAAAATATTTTCATACTTTTATTTTCAGGTATATAGTGTTTTTTCTAACATTGCATCATTCTATAATATGTGCAGATTACACAACACTCAGCATTCAAAATGAGTCTTTCAGAGCAGTCTGTGAAGTAATGACCTCTCCTCTAGCAGAGGAAAAGTAAATAGTCCAGGAACAGTTGAGATAATAAAAGTCAGATAACAGCCCTCTCCACGACTAACTTAGTCGGAGAGCTTAATGGCTTGTTTGCATAGAGATAACAACTGGAGTTTCTTAACTCTTCCTGTACTGGAAACAATTAGACTGATGTATCTGATCTTAATGTTTTATTTCTTAGCTGTGCTACACATACAAATCATAATATCATCATTTTTTTTTCGCTTCAGAGTCTCTTTAAGTACAAAGTAAAAAAAAAAAATTACAAAACATTTACATTTTCATGGGAACAAGGAGACATTCAACTACAACATGAGGATTTTGCGCAAGAGTTTGTATCCACAAAATCTACCATAAAGCAAGAAGTCACTTTTTATCCTCATCCAACCTAATCAAATCCTAAGGTGGCTGCGTCCACCGGTGTCCGTGTTTTCTTCAGTGCCCAGGCATCTCAGTGTCAGCACCTGTGCCCTTAGTTCCTCTGTGCCGCCACACCGTCCCCTTCCGATGCCGGTCTTGCTCTGTGACCCCTCCAATGTGACTGGTGCTAATGTCCACTGCTGCCGACATTCAACTTTTTCCCCCTCCATACTCTAAAATACATACATAGCTCTCCTTCACCTTTTTTTAATTTTTTTTTTACAAGAGACAGGATTAGTGTTAGATCTTACTGACAGTTATAAATATTTGAAAAGGATTATGGGAAGCAGCGGGGGGGGGGGGGGGGGGGGGGAGACACTTTTCTTACCCGGGGCTTCCTCCTGCCCTTGGCTAGTGTTAGGCAGAGGAGATGGGAGGTGAGTGTCAGGCAGAGGAGATGGGAGGTCAGCGTCAGGCAGAGGAGAGTTCAGTGTCAGGCAGATGGGAGGTCAGTGTCAGGCAGATGGGAGGTCAGTGTCAGGCAGATGGGAGGTCAGTGTCAGGCAGATGGGAGGTCAGTGTCAGGCAGAGGAGATGGGAGGTCAGCGTCCCCCCTCCCCTATGGACTATATTTCTCATCCCCCCCATACCATCCATTACATCCTCCACCCTCCTATGGACTGTATACCTATATCCTTCCCTTATTCCCACAATCCCCCCCCCCCCCCCCCCACGTTAATATTTTGTTTTGCTTTGGCAATGCTAAATGTATTTGGTCCTGCCAATAAAGCTTTTTTGGATTTGGATTTGGTGTGTGAGAGAGAGAGAAAGAGAGTGAGTGAGTGTGTGAGAGAGTGTGAGTGTGAGAGTGAGTGTGAGAAAGAGTGAGTGTGAGAGAGAGTGAGTGTGAGAGAGTGAGTGTGAGAGAGTGAGTGTGAGAGAGAGAGAGTGTGTGAGAGAGAGAGTGTGAGAGAGTGTGAGAGAGAGAGAGTGAGTGTGAGAGAGAGTGAGTGTGAGAAAGAGAGAGTGAGTGTGAGAGAGAGAGAGTGAGTGTGAGAGAGAGTGAGTGTGAGAGAGTGAGTGTGAGAGAGAGAGTGAGTGTGAGAGAGAGAGTATGAGAGAGTGAGTGTGAGAGAGTGAGTGTGAGAGAGTGAATGTGTGAGAGAGTGAGTGTGAGAGAGTGAGCGAGAGTGAGTGAGTGTGAGAGAGAGTGAGTGTGAGAGAGTTAGTGTGTGAGAGAGTGAGTGTGTGAGTGAGTGTGAGAAAGTGAGTGTGAGAGAGTGAGCGAGAGTGAGAGAGAGTGAGTGTGTGAGAGAGTGAGTGAGTGTGTGAGAGAGTGAGTGAGTGAGTGTGAGAGAGTGAGTGTGAGAGAGTGAGCGAGAGTGAGTGAGAGAGAGTGAGTGAGTGTGAGAGAGAGTGAGTGTGAGAGAGAGTGAGTGTGTGAGAGAGTGAGTGTGTGAGAGAGTGAGTGTGTGAGAGAGTGAGTGTGAGAGTGAGCGAAAGTGAGAGTGTGTGAGTGAGTGTGAGAGAGAGTGAGTATGAGAGAGTGAGTGTGTGAGAGAGTGAGTGTGTGAGAGAGTGAGTGAGTGTGTGAGAGAGTGAGTGAGTGTGTGAAAGTGAGTGTGAGAGAGTGAGTGTGAGAGAGTGAGCGAGAGTGAGTGAGTGTGAGGGAGAGTGAGTGTGAGAGAGAGTGTGTGAGAGAGAGACAGTGTGAGAATGTGAGAGAGTGTGAAGGAGTGAGTCACAATGTGAGAGTGAGAGTGTGTGAGTGTGAGGGAGTGAGAGTGTGAGAGTAAGAGATTGAGTGTAAGAGGGTGAGTGTGAGTCTTACCCAGGGCCGGTTTAAGCAACAATGGGGCCCCAAGGCAAAATAAACCTGGGGGGCCCCCCAACATATACCCCGGAACAAAAATCGGCATTAGGGGACCTTTTTTGCAGCTGGTATAGTCAGGGTGTGAAGTCCCAATCGGTCGGAGCTCCACATTCTGGCTATCCCAGCCTGCATGGGGGACAAGGGGTTAAAAAGTTTCAGGAGGGGGGACCCCACATAATTTAAAAAAAAAAAATTCCCGCACTCTAAACATAAAAAAAAAATTGGGAAAATAGGAAAAATGCCAGGGATCTTCATACAGCCATATCGCGGCTGTATAGCGATCCCTGGCCAAAGCGCTGTGGCTGCGTATGGACCCCCTGGAAACCCCGTCAGGAAATTTATTGCGCTTTCGTTTGATGCATGTAAAACAGGGGTCTCAAACTCGCGGCCCGCGGGCCATTTGCGGCCCTCGATACAATATTTTGTGGCCCTCGACGGCAAAAGCTTCCTTATAGTTCGCTTCAGTGCTCCCAAGTAATCCGCCGCATCCCCGCCGCTAAACGAGGGCTGCAGAGCCCCCAAATCGCCCGGGGGCAATCCGCCAGCATTTCCTGGAAGGGGCAGAGCTTTCAGCTTCAGCTCTGCCCCTCCTCACGTCAATCGCTGCACGGATCGCCGCCTCTCCTCGCCCCTCTCTGTGAAGGAAGAGTGAGAGGGGTGGGCATAGGCGGCGATGCGCCGCGATTGTGAAATCCCTTATGCGGCCCAGCCTCATCCTGACTTTGCCTCCTGCGGCCCCCCAGGTAAATTGAGTTTGAGACCCCTGATGTAAAATTACACTACCGTTAGGTTTGCTACTAAAAGTGACATTTACCGCATTTAAAAGTATACTTTTTTCCTTCGAAACTTTAAAATCGATTTTCTCAAAAACTATAAGTCTTTTTGAAAAATTGTATTTTCCTCGTATTCCTAATCTCCTTAACATATCCTGCAAATTTAGGGTTTCTAGCATTTAAGGTGGATTTGCTATCAATCATTAAAGTTGGCAGGTTTTTAAATGTGTATTTTTTTTCCTTTGAAATGTTAAAATCGATTTTCTCAAAAACTATAAGGACGATTTGAAAATGTTTTTTTCCTCTTGTAGCCACTGGGGGCCCCTACAAGCTCTGGGGCCCTGGGGCAGCTGCCTCCTTTGCCTCTATGGTAGCGCCGGCCCTGGTCTTACCTTACAGCTCTGGGCTCCTCTTCTCCCCGCTGGCTTCCCTCTGGCGGCTCCTGTAGTCAAGGGGTATATGTGCCCAGTATATGTAGTCAAGGGGTATATGTGCCCAGTATATGTAGTCAAGGGGTATATGTGCCCCAGTATATATAGTCAAGGGGTATATGTGCCCCAGTATATATAGCCAGGGGTATATGTGCCCAGTATATGTAGTCAGGGGGTATATGTGCCCAGTATATGTAGTCAGGGGGCCCCAGTATATGTAGTCAGGTGGTATATGTGACCAGTATATGTAGTCAGGGGGTATATGTGCCCAGTATATATATATGTAGGCAGGGGTATATGTGCCCCAGTATATATAGCTAGGGGTATATGTGCCAAGTATATGTAGGCAGGGGCATATGTGCCCAGTATATATAGCCAGGGGTATATGTGCCCAGTATATATAGCCAGGGGTATATGTGCCCAGTATATATAGCCAGGGGTATATGTGCCAAGTATATGTATTTAGGGGTTTAGTAGTCCCCAGTATATGTAGCCAGAGGTATAGGTGTCCAGTATATATAGCCAGGGGTATATGTGCAAAGTATATGTAGTCAGGGGGTATATGTGCCCAGTATATATAGCCAGGGGTATATGTGCCCAGTATATGTAGTCAAGGGGTATATGTGCCCAGTATATATAGCCAGGGGTATATGTGCCCAGTATATGTAGTTAAGGGGTATATGTGCCCAATATATGTAGTCAAGGGGTATATGTGCCCCAGTGTATATAGCCAGGGGTATATGTGCCAAGTATATGTAGTCCGGGGGTATATGTGCCCAGTATATGTAGTCAGGGGGTATATGTGCCCAGTATATATAGCCAGGGGTATATGTGCCCAGTATATGTATTTAGGGGGTATATGTGCCAAGTATATGTATTTAGGGGTTTAGTAGTCCCCAGTATATGTAGCCAGAGGTAAAGGTGTCCAGTATATATAGCCAGGGGTATATGTGCCAAGTATATGTAGTCAGGGGGTATATGTGCCCAGTATATATAGCCAGGGGTATATGTGCACAATATATGTAGTCAGGGGGTATACGTGCCCAGTATATGTAGTCAAGGGGTATATGTGCCCAGTATATGTAGTCGAGGGGTATATGTGCCCAGTATATGTAGCCAGGGGTATATGTGCCCCAGTGTATATAGCCAGGGGTATATGTGCCAAGTATATGTAGTCAGGGGGTATATGTGCCCAGTATATGTAGTCAGGGGGTATATGTGCCCAGTATATGTAGTCAGGGGGTATATGTGCCCAGTATATATAGCCAGGGGTATATGTGCCCAGTATATGTAGTCAGGGGGTATATGTGCCCAGTATATGTAGTCAAGGGGTATATGTGCCCAGTATATGTAGTCAGGGGGCCCTAGTATATGTAGTCAGGTGGTATATGTGACCAGTATATGTAGTCAGGGGGTATATGTGCCCAGTATATATATATGTAGGCAGGGGTATATGTGCCCCAGTATATATAGCTAGGGGTATATGTGCCAAGTATATGTAGGCAGGGGCATATGTGCCCAGTATATATAGCCAGGGGTATATGTGCCCAGTATATATAGCCAGGGGTATATGTGCCCAGTATATATAGCCAGGGGTATATGTGCCAAGTATATGTATTTAGGGGTTTAGTAGTCCCCAGTATATGTAGCCAGAGGTATAGGTGTCCAGTATATATAGCCAGGGGTATATGTGCAAAGTATATGTAGTCAGGGGGTATATGTGCCCAGTATATATAGCCAGGGGTATATGTGCCCAGTATATGTAGTCAAGGGGTATATGTGCCCAGTATATATAGCCAGGGGTATATGTGCCCAGTATATGTAGTTAAGGGGTATATGTGCCCAGTATATGTAGTCAAGGGGTATATGTGCCCCAGTGTATATAGCCAGGGGTATATGTGCCAAGTATATGTAGTCCGGGGGTATATGTGCCCAGTATATGTAGTCAGGGGGTATATGTGCCCAGTATATATAGCCAGGGGTATATGTGCCCAGTATATGTATTTAGGGGGTATATGTGCCAAGTATATGTATTTAGGGGTTTAGTAGTCCCCAGTATATGTAGCCAGAGGTAAAGGTGTCCAGTATATATAGCCAGGGGTATATGTGCCAAGTATATGTAGTCAGGGGGTATATGTGCCCAGTATATATAGCCAGGGGTATATGTGCACAATATATGTAGTCAGGGGGTATACGTGCCCAGTATATGTAGTCAAGGGGTATATGTGCCCAGTATATGTAGTCGAGGGGTATATGTGCCCAGTATATGTAGCCAGGGGTATATGTGCCCCAGTGTATATAGCCAGGGGTATATGTGCCAAGTATATGTAGTCAGGGGGTATATGTGCCCAGTATATGTAGTCAGGGGGTATATGTGCCCAGTATATGTAGTCAGGGGGTATATGTGCCCAGTATATATAGCCAGGGGTATATGTGCCCAGTATATGTAGTCAGGGGGTATATGTGCCCAGTATATGTAGTCAAGGGGTATATGTGCCCAGTATATGTAGTCAAGGGGTATATGTGCCCAGTATATGTAGTCAAGGGGTATATGTGCCCCAGTATATATAGCCAGAGGTATATGTGCCCAGTATATGGTGTCAGTATATATAGCCAGAGGTATATGTACCCAGTATATGTAGCCAGTGGTATATGTGCCCCAATATATATTGCCAGGGGTATATGTGCCAAGTATATGTAGTCAGGGGGTATATGTGCCCAGTATATGTAGTCAGGGTGTATATGTGCCCATTATGTAGGCAGGGGGACAATTTGGGGGCTCCGCAAGATGCCCATTAGGCGGCAAGTTTAGTTACCTGTCCTGATGGGAGCGGGGAAACTGTCTCCTGAGGTGGCGTTGGTGGTCCTCTTCTTGCGGCGATATGGTGGGTGGCAGCGGCACGGGTGTCCTCCTTGATGGGTGTCCTCCTCGGTGGGTTCCCTCAGCGTGGCAGCGGCGGTGATGTGGGACTCTGGGCGGCACGGTGTCTCCTCAGTGTGTGGGTTAACTCGAGGCAGCAGCGGTGATGTGAGGCTCCGGCGGCAGGGGTATCCTCTGCAGGCAGCTTCCTCCTCCAGGCGGCTTCCTCCCCCAGGCAGCGGTGGTGTCTCCTCGGTGGGTTCCCTCTGGGCAGCGGCGGTGATGTGAAGCTCCTGGCAGCAGGGGTGTCCTCTCCAGGCGGCTTCCTCCCCCAGGCAGCAGCGGTGTCTCTTCGGTGGGTTCCGTCTGGGCAGCGGCGGTGATGTGGGGCACTGGGCGGCAGGGGTGTCCTCTCCAGGCAGCTTCCTCCCCCAGGCAGTGGCGGTGTCTCCTCGGTGGGTTCCCTCTGGGCAGCGGCGGTGATGTGAGGCTCCGGAGGCAGGGGTGTCCTCTCCAGGCAGCTTCCTCCTCCAGGCGGCGGCGGCGGCTACTGAAACTTCCTCCGGCGACAGCAGCTTCTGTAAGTTCCTCTTCCCAGTCCCACGGTGGCTGTGACTGACACCTGTGGCGTCTAGTTTAGACGTCACATGCGGTGTCAGCCAACCAGGGAAGAGGAGCGATGTGGGTGGGGAAGCAGGGGAGGGGTGAGTGGGTTAGAAGGAGGGGAAAGTATTGAATATATTATAGATAGGAGAGCCCACAGCGTGCTAGGCGCCGGGGTTGGCGAAATAAAGGTCCAGTCAAAAACAATAACTGCAGACAACTTTTTTAAAATTTTGAATACAGGATAAGAATCGCCATTTAACTAAACACTCAGACCAGTTGCTGTTGAAATTTGATTTTTGTGGTGACAATACCGCTTTAATGTATGAACGATGTTTACCGATGCGTTCCTTGACCGGACGAGTAGTTTCTCCTACATAAAATTTACCACATGAGCACGTTAAACCGTAGACCACGAAATTCGAATCACACGTCGCGTGATGGCGTAGCTTGATAGGTGTACCTCTCATAGGGTGGTTAAATTCCTTGCCATTAATCACATATTGGCAATTAACACAATGAAGACACGGAAAGGTACCTACTCGCAATGGAGCCAACCGACTATGTGATCTAGTCATAAAAGGACCAATATCAGCCTTCACCACCATATCACGAATTGATCTGGCTCTTTTATATGCTATCATTGGTGGTTGACTGAAGGCTGGGATCTCCTTACTAAAGGTGGCCACACACCATACAATTTTTTAAATATCTGTTCAATTTAAGCATTGCAATACATTTTTCTGACTGATTGTAACATTTCAAAAATATGACCAATGTGCCACACACCTATGTTCAATCTTTCCTCAATTATGATAAAAATGATTGGGAACTCTGACAAAATTGCTAGGGTGCGTATATTAATAAATTGACAATCCAACACACACCATACAATCTTTAGAAAGATTGAAGAAAAATATCTGGCATTCCGGATCAATTAAAATAGAAGAAAATGGGAAATCCGATCGGATGAAATAAAAAGCTTTCAATTTTTTTGGAAGATCCGATCGTTTTTATCGAATTGCCGTAAAATCAGATCATTTTATTGTATCGTGTGTGGCCACCTTAAGGGCCGACAAAACATACCAATGTTTCTTTATCAAGGAGGCAATTTGATTAGACAGTGTATTAAAGGATGTTGCAAGAACCATCCTGTCACTACCCTCTGTAGAGCGACGACTCACCCTTGGAGACAGGAGAGAACTCCTCCTCATCCCTGATACCTCCTTCCTAAAACGGCGCACCAGATTGGGGGGATATCCCCTATCTACAATTTTTTTGGACATTGTTTCCAACCTGCAATATGCGGTATTGGGATCACTAACAATTCATTTGACCCTCATGAGTTGGGACTTCGGAAGAGATTCACAAAGTCTCTTAGGATGGAAACTACGGAAATCCAGCAACATGTTGCGGTCCGTGGGTTTACTATATAAATCACAACTCAAGAGCCGTCCACCATGGAGACGTTTACATCTAAAAATGGTATAGAAGTGTCACTTATATTGGCAGTAAATTTGAGGGAGGAGGAAGCTTGTTGTAACTGAGAGAAAAAAGAATCAAACAACTCACGTGTGCCTGTCCAAATAATAAAAATATAATCAATGTAACGTCCCCAAATTAATACATAATGACAGCCTCCAGAGAAGCAGCTGAGCCTGGTCAGCCCAGTACAGCAAAAAACAGACTGGTCGTCAAGTGGTTAAAGCAGATCAGAGATGAAAAACTAACTATAACAAGTAACTTGTCTATATATCTTATCTAAAGTTTAGATCTAGCTGCAAACAGCTTCGACAGTCTATGATTATTTATTCCTGTGATACAATGAGAGCGGCCATGTTCTGTTGGCACATTGCACATAGGCAAGCTGATCTGTATCTCCAGCTTTCAGCCTGTGAAAACTTCACTCCCCTCTGCCTCTGAAATCTCTGGCTAATAACCGCCTCCTCCTCCTGCCTAGACTGAGCTCCCATAAGCTCTTGCTACTAAGGCTCAGAGTGCCAAGGCACTCTGGAGAAGCTGTGGGTGAGGCCTGTTTAGTGTATAGGGAATTAGAGTATTAAAACAAAAAAAAGTATTTGGCTTGAGGAATGCCCTATAAACTATATGAAAGGAACACAATTATGCAATGAGTAAAAGTTTACCTCGGATCCACTTTAAGGGCACTTTGATTGGTTCAGGGAAGTCTTAGCGGCCAGGAGCGGTGCGGTATTAGGAGGACACAAGCGACACACAGACAGACGGTAAATTAAACAGCTATGTATATGCACCTGGGCAGTGCAGCAACCAGGGAACGTTGTGTAGGAGGTCTATCTTTCACGCGAATCAACAAAAATCTGATTTGTGTGGGGTAAAGGAGAAATATGTGGGGGCGCTGTTGTTATTTTGAGGGTGGCTGGTAATATCCGGCCTTGGATGGTAAACAGTGCAAATCTGGTCCTGATACTGTGGCAGCCTTAGCACAGAAAAAGTGGACTCACAATAGTATTTTAATGGTAAAATATCAGTCAGTGCACTTTTCAGGGTAGGGTGGACTGAAGGATGTCAATCAATCTGCATACTCCAGCTTCATAAGAGAATGCCTTGATTCATGAAGCATTACCGCATTTGGTAATGCAGAAAACAGCTGACTTAACCGAGCACTTAGGAAAATGTCAATTCATAAAGGCTGGAAAGCCTCATGGAAAGAGATAAATTACCGACTTGTGCGGTAAATACCTCAACACATCAGTAAATGTCAATTCATAAAGACTAGAACATGCAGTAAAGCCCAGAAACATTACCGGCAGCTCTGATGTGGCGTAAACAGTGCAGAGACAGTGCGGAGACTGTGCAGAGCCATGACTCACAGCAGCATAAGCAGAGAGAGATATGAATGACAGTAGCAAAGAGCCAATAGAAACAGCGCCTGTCTCCTGCAAGTCCTGCTGATGAGATGTTGATAGGTTGCAAAGGCTTCTCAGGAGGAACAAGCTTTTCTACCCCCCAGGCAGTGGAGCAGAGAGAACGGAACAAAAGAGGTTTCCCCTGCGGCCCTTCAACCCTTGTTTAAAGATGCGGAGGAAGGTTCCTGTTTGAAGATGCGGAGGAACTAGTGGGAAAATAACCTAAGCATGGCATGTGTAATGTCTCTTGGAGTTCATCTAAGCTGTGGCAAGACTAATAGACAGATTCAGAGCGAGCAGAGGCAGTATAAGGCTAGGCCCACACTTGTTCACTTGCAGATTGGATCCGTTTAAAACGGATCCATTTTTTTTTTTAATTCAGGCCCTCAACCCCCTGGTTTTCCGCATAATGGCATTTTTGCAGCATAGGTTTCCAATCCGTGGAAACGTATGCCCAGCCCTGGCCGGGAGGAGGGAAACTGGAGGGGAAGCAGCCAGGACGGGGGGAGCAGCAGGCGGCGGGGTTGTCCCCCTCCCTCACCTGGGTCCCTCGTCCCTGCTCCCCCTTCAGCTATTTGCGCAAATGTTGTTATTGTAATGTATGCAGGGAGCGGTAGAAGCTTACCTTCCTGCCTTGCTTTCCACTGCTCGCAGGTTGACTTCCTGCAATGCCGCACTCTATTCTTCAGAGGGCGGCATTGCAGGAAGTCACACGGCGAGCGGAGGAAGGAAGGAAGGAAGGTAAGCTTCCCCGCTCCCTGCATAAATTACATTAACAACATTTACGCAAATAGCTGGAAGGGAAGCGGGGACAGGGGACCCAGGTGAGGGAGGGGACTACCCCTCTCCCCGCGCTGGCTGCTACCCCCTCCAGCATGGTGGCCCCCTCCCCACGCTTAGACAGGGCTGGGACACAGAAAACGGATCCGTTTCTGTGTCCAAAGATGCCAGCCTATAGAGGGAGGTCCGTTTTTGCATTGATTTTCACTACCCCACCGTGTATCCGGGGTCCGTGAAAATTCTGCTAATCCGGACTGTCCGTTCAGTTTTTCAAAACGGCTCCCCTGGAATGCACACGGATCCGTTTTGAAAGGGAGTCAAGACTGCTACTATTTTTAACATTAGTATCCGTGGCTGCGGTTTTGGTCCGGGCCCCAAAACAGAGCCACAGATACGTTTTTTAAACAAGTGTGAACCTAATCTAAAACATGTACATTCTAAAGGGATGTCGGGATGCCTCTTACTATTGTATTGCACTCACTCCATGGAACAGCATGGAACAACACAGAGACAACCCCACACACTTCTGCTGTCAACGAACAGGTTTTTGCCAATGGGCTTCGGTAAATTATCAAACTTTTACCGCACCTGTGAAATTGTTTTCTGAATTAGCAAACAAAAGTCTAAAATACCGAACGTGGTATTTTAACGACCTGATTTTTTAATTGCACAACCCTTTATGAATTGAAGTCAATGTGTCTTTTCTATCTCACAGTGTAGCTGCTGGCTGGGCTTTACAAAGAAGCGGTGTGAAAGAGACTTTTCCAATTTGATTCAAAGTTACAAATTTGCACTGGTTTTAGAAGTGATATGAAAGCGGATCCGAGATGAAAAGTTAACTATAGTAACTTGTCTATATATCTTATCTAAAGTTTAGATAGTTTACACAGCATATTTAGCTGCAAACAGCTTCAACATTTTATGATTATTTATTCCTGTGATACAATGAGGGCAGCCATGTTCTGTTTGTCACATTGTCACAGGCTGAGGGCAGGAGATGCTATCAGCTTGCCTGTGTGTAAATTCAGTCCACTCTCCTCCTCCCCTCTGCCTCTGAAATCTCTGGCTAGTAACCTCCTCCTCCTCCTGCCCAGACTGAGCTCCCATAAGCCCATGCTACAGTGCCAAGGCACTGTAAAAAGCTGTGGGTGAGGCTTGTTTCGTTTATAGGGAATTAGAATATTAAAACAAAACAAAAAAAGTATTTGGCTTGAGGAATGCCCTATAAACTATATGAAAGGAACACAATTATGCAATGAGTAAAAGTTTATCTCGGATCCACTTGAACCATTTCTTATTTCTATGACAGATCTGGCACTGGCTATGCACTGTTCCACGAGTACTCTTCTAAAAATTCATGCAAAACTAGTTCAAATGCAGATTACAATTGTGATTAAAGAACCACTCCAGCGTAAAAAAGTAAGCAGTTAAAATCTGACAGAACCAACAGGTTTTGGACTAGTCCATCTCCTCATGGGGGATTCTCAGAGTTTTCTTTGATTTCAAAAGCATTTCCTGAATGACAGTTGCCACGTCTACCTGCCAAACTAGTGTAGTGTGCAAGTGAATAGGGAACCTGGCTGGTATCTTACTGTTTTGGCAGTTAAACTGCCTTTAAGGAAATGCTTCTGAAAAGAAAACCATGAGAATTCCCCATGAGATGATGAGAATCCCCCATGAGAAGATGGACTGTGTGAGTAGTATGGAGCGGCCCGTCTTCAGGAGCACTCGGGCTCCTGAAGACACTTCCGAAGCCTCCTTTCAGAGGCGGAGACAAAAGCATTTGCCCAAATTGGTTAAATGCTGCTACGGGGGAGCCAGCGCTGTAACGGGGACTGGAAAAGGAAGGCTCATTAGGACCCAGAACCTTCCCTCTCCTTAAGTTACGGTGACCATACGTCCCGCATTGCCCTGGACGCGTCCCGCCTTCGGGGTCCGCTGTCCCAGGCTGCATGAGGTCCCGGGAAACGTCCCGCTTTTAGCCGCGGGACGTCCCGGCCTCGGGACGCTGGCCACCGTACGATCGCATGAACTGGCTGCAGCGTCTGATAGACGCTGCGCCCGTTCATATCCCGCAGCCCCGCTCCAGCCTGCAGTCTCCGCCAGGCAGAGCAGGGCTACGGCAAGATGGCTGCCGAAGCCCTGTACTGGAGACTATTTGTGTCTCCAGTACAGGGCTTCGGGCGCCATCTTGCCGTAGCCCTGCTCTGTCTGTCAGAGCGGGAGACTGCAAGAGGAGGAAGATCGTCCCAGGAGCAGCGTGCCAGAGGCCGACCAGGAGCGAGAGGAGACTTCTGTCAGGTGAGTAAATGCTTTTTTTTTCCAGGTGAAATGCTGCCCAAATTGCGTTTATGTTGTGCTGTCATGTTGCCCACAATGCGTTTATTTTGTACTGACATGTTGCAAGCATTGCGTTTATTTTGTACTTAAATGTTGCCCGCATTGCGATTATTTTGTGCTGTCATGTTGCCCGCATTGCGTTTATTTTGTACTGACATGCTGCCCGCATTGCGTTTATTTTGTGCTGTCATGTTGCCCACATTGCGTTTATTTTGTGCTGAAATGTTGCCCATTGCGTTTATTTTGTGCTGTCATGTTGCCCACATTGCGTTTATTTTGTGCTGACATGTTGCCCATATTGCGTTTATTTTGTACTGACATGTTTGCCCACATTGCATTTATTTTGTGCTTGACATGTTGCCCATTGCGTTTATTTTGTGCTGACATGTTGCCCACATTGCGTTTATTTTGTGCTGACATGTTGCCCACATTGGGCTCTATTCTCAAAGAGCAAAAATTTCCGCAAAATTTTACCGCTATATTTTTTGGCCAGCGGTAAACCCCGCATTTTTTCCACATTCACTAATATTTTCCGCATGTTTTCCGCATGCAGGAAAAAATATGCGGAAACAGCTATTATTCATGCGGGAATCATGCGGTAAAAAGGTCGCATGAAAAAGTGTTTAAAAAAAAAATTAAAGTCCAGCAAGCACAGCCCTTAAGCCTCCAGACTTCATTAAAGTCAATGGGATGCGGAATATATCACCTACTACTTGTAGGTGATAAAAAATCGGTAAATAACGACGAAATGATGCGCCTGAACATTTTTGAGAATTAACTTTTTATTGCGGAAAATACCGACTTTTGCGGAAAATTTTCCGCATGAATCCCGCACTTTTACGGTACATGCGGAACATTTTGAGAATGTCAACTTGACGGTATTTTGGTCGCAAACTTCCCGCATGTACTTTACCGCATGCGGGAAGTCTTTGAGAATTGAGCCCATTGCGTTAATTTGGTGCTGACATGTTGCTCACATTGCGTTTATTTTGTGCTGACATGTTGCCCACATTGTGTTTATTTTCTGCTGACATTTTGCCCATTGCGTTTATTTTCTGCTGACATGTTGCCCACATTGCGTTTATTTTGTGCTGACATGTTGCCCATTGCGTTTATTTTGTGCTGACATGTTGCCCACATTGCGTTTATTTTGTGCTGAAATGTTGCTCACATTGCGTTTATTTTGTGCTGACATGTTGCCCACATTGCGTTTATTTTATGCTGACATGTTGCCCATTGCGTTTATTATCTGCTGACATGTTGCCCATTGCGTTTATTTTCTGGTGTCTGGGGTAACTGCTGCTGCATTTATTATTTAATGGTCATAGTTGGCTATGTTTGCTGCTTTGGGGTTACGGTATACTATTAAATAGCATCACACAGTTTCTGCACACCCATGATGCGCACTCCCACCCCTACCCCCTCCTCCCCCCCCCCCCCCCCCCCCCTGACCCAGGTTGGACCCACACAAATCTGGTCACTCTACTTAAGTAAGTATCTGGCTTTTTTTTTTCGATTCCCAATTACTTTAAGGGCTTGTTCACACTAGAGGCGTTTTTCGCATTTTTTTAAGTGCTGGCGATTTTTCAATATGTCCCTGAAAGCGCTTGCGCCATTATTCTCTATGAGACTGATGTCAGGAAGTGAAAAAACGCATTTGCTCTGCAAAAAAAGAAAAGCAGTTCATGAAAAAAATAGCGATCAGGTAAACGTCAGAAATCGGGAATAAAAATTGCGTCAAAAAACTTCAAACGTGGACGGACACGCGAACGGAGCGCAATGTGAATAAGGCCTAACTGCTTACTTTTTTTAAGCTGGAGTGGTCCTTTAAACAGGTAAGAAACTGGAAGGAAAAACTGTCATAGTTGCGTTGGTAAATATGCCCCACAGTCAACAGACCCTCGGGAAAGCCCGTTTACAGCAGCTCTTCTCTACACAACCAGGCTGCAAACCTATTTTTCCACTAGGTGGCGTTAGCTCGAATGGACTGCTGCACAGGTAAGTGTGGCGCTTCTGTGTCCCTACGTAACATGGCGCCAGTGTGGTGATGGAGTGACGTATAGTCAGCGCGGTAAACACGAGTACTATCGCGCTATTCGGCCATTCTGCTGAGTTCCAAGCACCGCCTTCCCTGCTCACTTCCGGGCTGCCTTCGTAACAATGGAGAAGATGGCGGAGTGAAGCGATCTCTGGGCGTAGGAGCCGGAAAAGAGCGTACAGCGGAGCCCGCGGACTCTCGTCACGGTGTGTAGCTGGTGGAGCGGGCTGGCGCTGTGGCGGAGACCATTGTTTTGGAAGGGGATGGGGCGGCACAATGGGGCCGCGGTGGAGAGCAGAGTTCCGGGGTGAAAAATACGAGAGACCGAGGCTTATTTGTATAAGATTAGGCCCGATCTTGCGGGTTTGGCCATCGGAGCGGCTGGAGCCGTGTTAGGAGAGAGGATTACCGACATGTGCTAAATCACGTCTCCTCCTGCGTGTATGTGCCGGGCGGGCCGAGCCTTACATAACCGGGGGGAGGGGGAGAGAATGCTGCCTCATCTCAGGCCTCCCCGACCAGCCAGTAGGGGGGAGAGTCACGTAGAATGTTCAGCTTTACGTATTTAATATATGTATATTAATATTATAGTATATGGGAAATGCTATGTAGTATATATACACAGAGCCATGTCATTGTATATCCCGAACGTTTGCTGTTATGGAAACACCATCCATACTATGCTCTGCCTCTTGACATTAGACAGCAGAATCTGACTTGTCTCGAAAATGGCTGCAGTTTGTTTTCCAGACAACAGACTGTTTCATTTAATAGTGACATCACCTCTGTTGGAAGTTGTGACGTCATCTGGTATGCAGGAAGTATGTAATATAGAATTCATAATACAATTCTAACGTTTCTTTAAATATGAATGTTGGGCAGTAAGTTTCTGAAATATAAAAGTTGGGCAGCAAGTTAGGACTTGTACATGTTTCTAGTTTAGATCTGAGGAAGATATATTGTAGCCAAATTCTGGGTACACATGGTTCAATTTCCTGTTTGATCAATGGGTAATCTGACAGGAAGATGTAATGTAAGTGTCCACACTGCTCCCAATTGATATTGATAAAGCGATCTATTTCCCGATATCTTTGCAAAATTTACCCCTTTATTGATCAGAAACAGATCGGTCATGTTGGAATTAATTGTCTGATTCCCGTCAATGGACAGGAAATGGAATCCTCTGTATCTAGCATAATGTGGGCAGTTCAGTTGGGTGCATGGAATAGCCATTCTCTGTCATGTCATATTAGATGTATAGCTATGCCAGGCAAAACAATGCTGAAATCACTGCTCCCCCACTCCCCTCTATGCCACTCATGTTATTAAGCAAAGTGTTTAATTGCAACTAAAGGAATTTTTATAACGGAAGGCAATTTGTTACTGGTTAGGTCAGTGCTGAATATAATTTAATAAATACATTTATTAAAACAGACGAACTCATAGTTTGTTTGGAAAAGGTAGAATAAACTGTCCGAGTTTTGTAAGGTTAATCAAACCTGTGAAAGCATATTGCCATTTTATTTCTCTGTGTCTGACTTAAGTGTTGTTTTTATTTGCTCTGATGATTTCCCTTATTTTGTGTATGGAGTTACGCCTGCTACACATGATGCAATTTTCCATCAGGTCGGGCGAATTGATCGTTTCCGGCATGCCTGATCTGCTACTCACCAAGAACGGGATCGATTTTCAGATCACTACTGCACAAAATGCGTCCTGTTGTTGATTGGGATGAAAACAAACATACTGAAAATTATCCATTCAAGCCCTTGTTCTGACAGGAAATTGTATCGTGTGGACCAGCCTTTGGACTCAGTTTTGAATATATGAATATATCTATCTCCTACTCTACTTGTTCCTGTCTCGCTTAGCTGCCAGTGGTCATTTCTAGCCATGGTATTTGTAACTGCATTGGTGGGAATGAGACTGCTTTAGAGAGATAATGCTGTAGTGTACTGCATATCCTTATTTCAGAAGTATTCTTGTTCCCAAAGCATTGTCATTCTGTTTTCTTTGTAAATCAGCATAGTACATATGACAGTTTGATGTTGGAAAATGTTTCATTCTCACAAACACCAGGTATAACACACGCATGACTTCCTATGCACATCATAGATTTCAATCATAAATTCAGAAACCGTCAGACCATGGAAAGAGAGGGCAGATTTAAATCTTAACTAGTCAGATATTCAGATATAATGGGTAAACACATTTGTGATGGAGATTTGATTCAATATCCAATTAAAACTAGCTTGGTATGCAGGGAAGCAATTGTAATATCAATGCTTATAACCTTTACTTTACCAGTTGTTCCTCCATGTTAAAGCTGTGTAGCACTTGTTTTCCCTTCCATTTAAAAGTTTTATAAAATAGCTTTTAGAACGCCAGAGGTTTGACTTTGCTTCTAATCAACCCCTGTCATGTAGGGTTCAGAGAGAGGGGGAGAATTAGGGCACACCTCTAGTAAGAGGAATATGGAGGTTAACATATATTTTTCCTTTTATAAAGTAATAAGTTGGGTCCTTTAAAGGTGCGTACACACGCACTACTTACGCCAACGACGTGTCCGACGGACCCTCCCGCTGGGCGGACGTTCAGCCGACAGTAGCACGTGTGTATGTCCTGTCGGCAGACTGCTAAGGCCTTTTCTGAACGATCCGCAAAGGATCGTTCAGAAACGGCCTTATCAGTCTACCGACAGCGCATACACACGTGCTACTGTTGCGTGAAAGTCCACCCGGCGGAAGGGTCTGACCGACCCGTCATTGGCGGAAGAAGTGCGTGTGTATTCCCAAAACTAAAATTTCAGTAGCTACTCTTAAATGGGTTCTCCAGTACCTGTCAAAAAGCTAAAACTGACACTTTGTGGCTTCTATAGGCCCGTGCAGCTTTAATTTCCCGCGCTGTCCTCCGATGCTCTGTTCCCCTCCGCCGGTAATCTGCTAATTATTCGTCTAACTAGACAAATAGAACTGCAAGGCCGTGGCCGCACATGTCAGCGGGAGCTTACTGCACAGGCACAGTACAAAAAAACTTTGTACTGCGTGTGCGCAGTAAGCTCCCGATGAGCGCAGCTGCAGTTCTGTTTGTCTAGTTAGACGAATAATTAGCAGATTACAGGTGGCGAGGAACGGAGCATCGGAGGGGGGCGGCGCGGGACATTACAGCTGCAGGGGGCTGATAGAAGCACCAGGTAAGTGTCAGTTTTAGCTTTTTGACAGGTTCTGGAGAACCCCTTTAAAGTAGCCATACACTTAGTTTCGGAGGCGATTCCCGATCAATTTCAGCATGAAAGCTCGGGGGATTGGCCAAGCTTGCCGCTACTATGGATGTAATTTGTGAATGTGCCTTAAAGAGAACCCGAGGTGTGTTTAAAGAATGTTATCTGCATACAGAGGCTGGATCTGCCTATACAGCCCAGCCTCTGTTGCTATCCCAAACCCCACTAAGGTCCCCCTGCACTCTGCAATCCCTCATAAATCACAGCCGTGCTGTGAGGCTGTGTTTACATCTGTAGTGTCAGTCTCAGCTGCTCCCCCACCTCCTGCATAGCTCCGGTCCCTGCCCCCCATCCCTTCCCTCCAATCAGCAGGGAGGGAAGGGATGCAGGCGGGGAATGGAGTTCTGCAGGAGGCGGGGAGAGCAGCAGACTGACACTATAGAGATAAACACAGCCAGCTCTGACAAGCTTTTTGTCAGCAGCGTGGCTGTGATTAATGGAGGGATTGCAGAGTGCAGGGGGAGCTTAGGGGGGTTTGGGATAGCAACAGAGGCTGGGCTGTATAGGCAGATCCAGCCTCTGTATGCGGATAATATTCTTAAACCCACCTCGGGTTCTCTTTAATATACATTTTTACCGGATTTGCAGGGAAATAAAGCTTCACGTGAGTGATCAGGAATATTGGTAAAGGCGGCCATATATCAGGCGACTTGGAGGCCTATCGATCATCCGAATCGAATGTTATAAAAGGAATCAGCCGCTAAGTGCATGCCCCATCAACAATGTGACCAATTTTGGGCCGAAATTGGTTGCATTAATCGGTCAGACATGCTGCAAGATGGGCCGACTTGCTGTAACTGCGAGCAATATCTGGGACAAGCGACAACACTCATGGCGCTGTTCCCGCAATGTGTGTATTTTTTTGTGTAAATGCGCTGTGTGTTTATACATAACCTGTCCTGTCGCGGTGCCTGTCATTCTTCCACAACTCTTCTATTAGCTGCATACACGCTAATTTTCCTGCTCTATGCATAACACTAACCTCCCCCCTCTACAGTGCCTAAAGGTGCTCGTACATCTAGTGATGTATGGGCCGATTCGACCTAGAGACAGATCTCTCTCTGAATCTGTTCAGAGAGAAATCTGTTTGCTGCCCGTACACCACAGACTGATATTTTCAATCTATTTTAGCATGAAATCTCTCAGGCATTGGCTTCATGGTGCCACATCTGCCGCCTCAGTCGCTGCTCCTCTAATGTAAATCCACCCTACTGTCCGTGAAATTATTCTTTACCTGTCCGCTGTCACCCACCCCGGTGTCTATCCATCTTCTGCTTCTTCCATTCTTGCCTCACTCGCTACGTGTGTGTGTGTGTGTGTGTGTGTGTGTGTGTGTGTGTGTGTGTGTGTGTGTGTGTGTGTGTGTGTGTGTGTGTGTGTGTGTGTGTGTGTGTGTGTGTGTGTGTGTGTGTGTGTGTCGGCGGCGGGGTGTCACATGCGCCATTTGCGATACACCAGCAGTGAGTGAGGTGCGATTCAAGGAAGTGGAAGATGGATGGGCGACAGTGAACAGGTAAAGTATAAATGCACAGGGGGGCACATTTACATTTGGGGGAACAGCACGTGGGTTCCGCCACACACCCAATCAACTGTCTGCCTGAAATTTCCCAGCATGCCTCATCAAAACATTCAATCAACATTTGTGCTGATATTGGTTGAATCGTCTTTTGGGCATGCTTGGGCAGGACCGATTTGCTTACAATTTGATAATTACCAAATCAGATGGTCTATCGTGCCAAATCTGGTGTATGGCAACCAAACCTGGCAGTTTGAGTGGGTTCCGTCCACCTAATCACTTTAGCGCAAGTTCCTTTATGAGCTTTTCCTCACTAAAGTAGACTAGCACCCTGACCTTTTTAACACGTTTTATATTAGTCCTTCTCATGTGGGAACCTAAAGCTTTCCTTTATTGCCTTAATTTTTTTTATTTAAAAGCCCTCTGGGATACATCTGTACAAAGATGTCTAGCGACTAGCCTACTTGCTTGCACGCTATTCTGGCAGTTGGACAGAGCAAGTGCTTTTTAAAGTAAACAAAACCCTAAGAATCCCCCATGAGGGGATGGTCTAGTTCAAAACCTGTCAGTAAGCGACCTAAACCATCTGACACTTAAGGTGCGTACACACGTCAGATAAAAGTCTTTGGAAAATGAAAGATCACAGACCAATTTTACCCCCTTTCATGTAGTATGAGAGCCATACTCTACACAGTCTATTCTATGGAGCCGAACTCCCCATCAGATAAAAATCTTTGCAAGATGCTGCACACAAAGATGCTGTACACATTCAACAGATCAGTATCTGCAAAAGATCTGTTCCTGCAAAAGATCCATTCCTGCAAAATGCATTCATAGTCTATGATATCTGCAGATCCCATACACACCTTGTTTAATGGACATTCATCTGCCAATCAGCCATCAGGAACAGATCTTTTGCAGATACTGATCTGTTGTATGTGTACAGCGGTCTTTGTGTGCAGCATCTTGCAAAGCTTTTTATCTGATGGGGAGTTCAGTTCCATAGAATAGACTGTGTAGAGTATGGTTCTCATACTACATGAAAGGGGGTAAAATTGGTCTGTGATCTTTCATTTTCCAAAGACTTTTATCTGACGTGTGTACCCACCTTTAAGGTGGCCACACACACACCATACAGTAAAATGATCCAATTTTATATCAATTAGATAAAAGCTGTCGGTTGTGCAGAAAAATTGAAAGATTTTTTTCATTTGTTTGAGAAATCGGATAGAATTTCCCGTTTTTAGTCGATGAAAAATCTGGAGTGTTGGATTTTTCTGATCAATTTGTATGAAGAATTTCTTTATACAGACCCAAGCCATTTTTGAGTTTTCAATCATTTTTTTTCCTCCACAATTGATGGAAAAATTGAACGTTTATTACTTTGGTCAGATTTTTTAAATGTTTCAATCAGCCTCAAAAATTGCTTGCAATTCTTGAATTGAGAAGATATTTAAAATTAAATACTGTATGGTGTGTGTGTGGCAACGTTTACTGTAGGTGACAGCTACATAGTAGTCATTTACACAGCCTTGAACAAATGTACATCATGCCCATAAAGTGTACCCGAGGTGATATGGGACAGAGATAAACGTGTATGTACAGTACAAAACATAATAACCAGGCTATTTTACTTGGTTTTGTTGCCTGTAACGAGTTAATTTCTAGGCATGGAAGTGACAGCTTCTGTCTTGGTGGTGCCTTGTTGGGAATATAGTAAACATCACTGATAAGCAAATTACAGCCATAAGTTTTCTGCCTGAATATAACTTCTGAGGGCAGGGAAAGATAAAATACATGAATTATTGACTGGTTTCTAATTCTGGGAAGGTTAGAGGAGCTGTCAGCCATACTATCTCACAATGGATAAATACTTGTGCTGCTTACATAACATATGTATTGCACTGTCCACATTTTAATTTTAGTATATTTTTTTTTCTTCTGTAAAAAAAAAAAGAGAAAATCCTTCTTAGCATTTCTTATTTTAAGTGTGGCTATTTTGAAGCCAATCCTGATGTCATTTCCTGCCCTTTCTCTTGCTGATTTGCCCGCCTTCCACTATAGAAAGTGCATTGCCTCAGCATGAGAAATATTGGCCAGTCGGAAAGGAACAGAGGTGTGGGAGGGGAAAACAGGAGGGAAAGAGGCTTCAGCCAATCAGGCTGCAGTAGTTAAGTCTGAGGTAAAATAGAGAAGCAAAAAAGGACAACCCAGCAACTTTTTGTGTACCAAATAAGAGTCGGGTAGACTGGGGAATGATCAGTTATCAACGAGAAAAGTAATAGTGATTTTAACTTTCGGATTGCCTGGTTAGCATCCCTATTACTTGTTTACTAGATAAAAATAAAGAATTGATTTAATGTCCAACAGTTACACTTTAACAGGCTCCCACTGATTTGAGACAGCAAAACATTTTATCTACTTTGTAAATGTTTAAATCTAAAATAAAACCTTGGGATACTTAGGGCCCTTTCACACCAGAGGGCTTTTTTGGCGTTTTAACGCTACAGACGAAGTTGGCGTTTTCTAAGGGAAAATGAAAGTCCATAGACTTTCATTTTACCTTTCACATCTAACGCATTGTTTTGGAGCGTTGCGTTTCAACGCTCCCAGGAGCTTTTTTCTTTACAATTGATAGTAATGTGTTGGCGTTAAACGCCTTAAAAACGCCTGCAGCCAAAACGCAGCGTTTTAGCCTTTTTATCACAGCCTGTAGTGTGAAAGAGCCCTAACTGGTAGTCATTTTAAGGAGTACAGGGATAGATAATCTGAGATTATTTTCTCCTCGGATTCATTTTAAAGTGTACCTGAGACGAGAAGCGTCTCAGGTACCATACTTACCTGGGATTTCCTTATCCCCCTTGAGGCCGCTTGTCCTTCACAGTCTCCCCGGGTGGCTCCTGTTATCCACAGTAGTGACCGATGTGCGCTTCAACGCACTTTCACGGTGGATGGGAGCATTCTGTGATTGCGCAGGCACAGAACACTCCCAGGGACATGCGCAATGAAGCCCGACTCGGATCAGTCTTTCAGGCACTATTGCAGGTGACAGGTAAGTATAACGCTTCTCATCGCAGGTTCTCTTTAAGGGCTTTTGTCACCAAAAACAACCTTTACATATTGGCACAGGCATCAATTTTAAGAGTATTGCTGTAGAAACATGCTTTTCAGCTCTTGTGGAATTGTGGTGGGTAGGGTGATTAGAAGTGCTTGCTGCGGTGCATACTAGTAACCGGGCATGATTTTCCCGTATCTCCAGTCACTTAATTAGTTATTGTGCATCTGGAAAATCCTGTAAACGCTCGGCAGTGGCACTTAAAATTATCTAGAACAGTTTTTTGTTTAATGCAACTAAATGTGCCGTCACACTTATAGATGGACACCAGATGTTCCCAAAAGAACGATCCCTTTCAGATTAAGTCTGGTCAGGGAAGGATCAATAACTTTCAATACACTAGGCATACATTCCGGCCGGCAGGTACATTTGCCTCCATTTTTGTGACTATCCGATCATTTGATTGAGTGGTTTGTATATTTGAACAGGAATATTGACTCCTGGATGTTAGAGCTGACAGTTAAGTTACAAGCATACCCAGGGTAATTGTTCCCAGGGCTCTGGAGTCGGTACAAAAATCGTCCGACTCCAACTCAGACTCCCGTCTCCTCAGTTTATGAAACCACCGACTCTAAATCCAGGTATCCAAAATTGCTCCGACTCCTTAGTCCAATACTTACCAGGGCGATCGGTTTGGGATAAAAATCACCCGACTCAGTTTATAAAACCACTGACTTCAACTCAGACTCCAGGTACCCAACATTGCTCCGACTCCACAGCCCTGATTGTTCACTGAAACAGTTGCTCCTGATCATCTCAAGTGACAGTTTCGGTAGAATGCTTGTGTAGGCTAGGCTTTTTCTGGCGGAATGGTGTGTTGTAAATCAGACTCCAATAAATATAAATTATATATTATATTATATGCAAAAAGGGCTAGTTTTTTTTTTTTCCATTAGGATCTAGCGTTCGGGGTGCGATGAGACTCATGTGTCGTCTGGGAAATCAATCCGACTGGACAAAAGATATAGACAAACCAGCTTATTTCGGCTGGGCGACACAAAACAAAAATATTTTGGACAGCAAAGCTCCAACTTGGAGGGGGAATAGTAATCAGCACAGGTCCGGAGTTTGTGCAGTAGCAGAGTCAGTCATTTTGCGGCTTCACCCTGCGCCTAGATGGTTCGCGCTAAGGATAATTAGACCCGATATAGATCAGTGGTGGGTCAGGAGTGCGGCAGTAGCTGCATTTGATTGGCAGTGGAGCTTATGCGTCCGGTGTCTTCCACTGCCTGGATGCTCCTCTCTCTCTTCTTTCCCAGGGTGCTAGTGTCCACAGTGCCTCTGTTTCGGTCTCTAGCATTTGACACAGATGTCCCGGGAGCAAAGAGACAGGGAGGAGCACCACCGACTATGGGGAGGAGACCGGCACACTGGTCGACAGGTGTGTAAGCTGCACTGCCTACACTCTGCAGGGCCCGGGATGGGGGACACCTGGTGGACCCGGCAGGCAATGCGTAGCTCCACAGATGCTGAAATCAATTTAAAATCAGTGTAAAGTGTTTACTGCTATTCAGTGAGTGCTGTGATTGGCTCCAGTAATGAGCCATGGGTCCCACCCTTGAGACCATTGGCTTCAACGTGCGCAGCACTCTGCATATCATATTCAACTTGCCAGGAGTGAGGACGGCGGAGGCAGCTTTCTGGAGGTAGTATGTTAGTGTGGGCATAGTGGGACATAGGACACACTGGACTCAGAGGAAACAGATCGGGAGACAAGCACGGGGGGACAGAGGCTACAGATTGGGGGAAAATAAGCACGTGAGGACACACATAGGAGTGACAGATCAGTATGCGGGTACTTGTATTTAAACAGGAGTGTATTTTTTTGATGGTTTTCAGCTCCCCTCTCTGCGAACGCACCATATAAACATTCTCAGTACAGGTGGAAAAACCATGCGATCCCTTGGATTTAAAAACTGGTTGAACCTCCTTTGGCAGCAACAACTTCTACCAAACGTTTGCTGTAGTTGCAAATCAGACATGCACAATGGTCAGAAGTAATTCTTGACCATTCCTCTTTACAGAACTGTTTCAGTTCAGCAATATTCTTGGGATGTCTGGTGAAAATCGCTTTCTTGAGGTCACGCTACAGCATCTCAATCGGTCCCACTTCTCGGTCTTCAAAACACGTTTTTTTTCCACAATTATCTAAAGAGTCCAACAATACTGCAATTTCTGCAACTCTTCCTAACTCTTACACAGTGCTTTTTACAGTGTAGCGCGTAATTTGAAGGGAACTTTAACTGAAAAAGGGAAAACAAAGTTTCACGTACCTGGGGCTTCCCCCAGCCCCCTGCAGACGTCCTGTGCCCACACCGTCTCAAACCGATCCTCCGGTTCCCCGCAGGCAGCCAGTTTTGATTTTGGCAGTGCCCCTAAGCGGCTCTGGTCGTGCGCATACTCGAACGCACAACCGCTGCTGTGGCCGTCCTGCGCAGGCTCAGTACGCATAGATACGTACGCGTAGCACGCATACTGCGCCTGTCCACAGCGGTGGGAGCGCGACCGAGTACGACTAGAGCCACGCAGGCACACTGGCCTGCGACTGATATCGAAACTAGCTGCCTGTGGGGAGACTGGAGGATTGGTTTGAGATGGTGCGGGCACATGACGTCTGCAGAAAGCTGGGAGAAGCCCCAGGTAAGTGAAATTTTATTTTTCAGGTAAGGTTCCCTTTAAAAGCAGGCACCATTCTCGCCGCTGTACAGAATAGGGCTACAAAGATCCTTTGACTCCTCAGTGTACGGTATCTCAAAACACAACTCGGAGTCTAAAATCTATAGCTAAGCCCTACGGGCATTATGGATTTATTCCATTTCTTACTAGCATTCATTATCTGCAAAGATTAAACAAAAGTCAAATAATGTTTTGATTTTATCAAGAGGAGTTGTTCAGGATATGTAAAAATCAGGAGAAATCATTTACCAGACTAACTCTGATTGATGGAAGTGCGGGTACCCGATACCGGCGCTGCACAAGACTGAGGACGGTGGCGTAGGAGAGATCGGAGCGTATGGGGCTGGAGGAAGCCCCGGGTATGTATAAATCTTTTTAGTTTCCTGAGCTCTGGTACACTTTAAAGGATACCCGAGGTGAAATGAGATATAATTGTATATACAGTGCCTAACACACAAATAACTAGGCTGTGTTCCTTTTCTTTCTCTGCCTGAAAGAGTTAAACATCAGGTATGCAAGTGGCAGTTCCTATCTGAGTCAGGACTGGGTCAGACTACAGTGTGACCCTCACTGATAAGAAATTACAACTATAAAACATTTTCCTACCAGAAAATGGCTTCTGAGGGCAGGAAAGAGATAAAAAAAAAGGGTCAATAGTTAATAGATTTTAGCTCTAGCATACTTCAATGTATGTGTCATTGAGCAAAAACACCAAAAACTTAAAAAGTAAATTTTAACTATAAAACTGGAATATCTTAAAAGAAATCATTTTTAGGAGGCGGCGGATAGGTACAATTGTTTTTCATTAGTTTATTTTCACCTCGGGTGTTCTTTAAGTATAGGTCTGGATAAGTTTGTGGAGCAGACAGACCCTTTGAACGCATACCTATTCGCCGCCGGGAAACTTGGGCGCAGGATACAGCCGTTACGGCTTATACTGCTGCACAAGTTCACGACGGCGTTAATTACTATTCCCCCTCTAGGTCCACATGGATGGTAGGGAATGATGTAACTCTGCTTCCAGCTATTGCTGGAGACCGAATTACAGTGTTTTATAAGTAACTTCAGCTCAGTCTTCTGACGGCGCTGAAGTTACTCACTGAGCACCACTACAGCCGTAATTCCTATTAAGGTCTATGGTGGCGCAGGCTGCGCCCAGATCTCCTGCGCTGTAATTACAGCGCGCTCTTTGAACACCCAGCGGGACCTACACAGTAGTGTTGGTGTTCAAATTAGGTCACCCTCAAGTTCAGCCTGATCACCCCGTCATTCAAGGAGAAACTGCAGAAAGCCTTATTTTGCCATCATTTGAGTTTTTGTTTGGGTATCTATTTAACCATTCCTTTTGTTTTGCCTCCAGCACTTTAATGGAATTCAAATTCAGCTCCAATCAAAATTGGGTTGCATAAACATGTCCAATTTTGATTTGCCAATTTCACCACCTCCTTGTAGTATGAAGGCCAAAAGATTTTGAATACTAGGAACAGATGGTGTAGGGCTGTAGGCAATCATTGGCCAATCAAAATTGGATGTGGATACCCAGGTCTGTAGAGCCAGTACAAAAATACTGACTTCTCAGATTAGGACTCAAACTCCTAATTTGCATATTACAATTTTGTTTTTAAAGTATGTAACATGAATTGCATCTCTTAACTACCAACGCTTAGGAATTTTAAAATACCACTGAAATGAGAGGGATATGGAGGCTGCCATATTTATTCCCTTTTAAACAATACCAGTTACCTGGCTAGCCGGCTGATCTTCCTCCTCTAATACTTCTAGTCATAGACTAAAACCAGTCCTTGGTAAGAGTACTTGTAAAAGGTACAGACCGGAACAAAGAACATCTATCAGGCCCTAGGCAGTGTAACTGTGGGCGCGTGTACGAGTGATGTGCAGGTACTCTGCAGGGGAATGAGGGGATTCTTCCTCTATTACATTCTTCATGCACACTCTGAGCCAGGTTTATGGGTGATAGACAACACCTTTGTGTTCAATGTGCACAACATTCTCAGTGGATTCCCTGCAGCTCTGTGGGGAGTGCATATCTAGAGTATAATACTATTGTGTAACAAAGTAAACCTGAGACAGATGAAAGTAAAGTTTTATACATACATGGGGCTTCCTCCAACCCCCTTCAGGCTAATCAGTCCCTCGCTGTCCTCCGCCACCTCGATCTTTTGCCATGGGTCCAGGTACTTGAGCCATTCGGGCGTAGTGCGCATGCACACATTCTGTCACTGGGAGCGTACTACACCTGCGCAGCACTATTGCGCATGTGCAGAATGCGCCTGGCTCTGGGAGCGGCATGTGGCCGGACTGCGCTGACTGTTCTCTGAGAAATAGAACATTTTATCATATTTTCTATTTGAATTACAGTTTACATTCATTAGGAGTCAGAGTCAGTGTATTTTTTTTACTGACTCCAGGTACCCAATAATTGCTCTGAGAGCCCTGGTGGATACGCACCTTAACCCTCCTGGCGGTTGATTTTTTTTTTTTTTTTAATGGGCAGAAATTTTTTTATTTTTTTTTATTTATTTTTTTGTTTCATGTAAAGCTACCAGAGTGGTAGCTACATGAAACACCACTAGAGGGCGCATGTGTCCCTCTAGTGCGATCGTCGCCGGCATCTATAGCAAACAGGGGAACGCGTATATAACGCGTATATAACTATATATAAATATATATACACTTGTGCTGCTTCAATAAAGCAGTCCCCATATTTTTGAAGTCAGATACACATATCTGATTGTCACTGTATATATGATGTGTACACAGGAATCTCTTACATACACACTAAATAACATCTATGCTGTAAGAATAAAGCCTGATGTGTAGCTGTGTCACTAATAGAGATGGTCAATGAGATGGAAATAATTCTGTGTTGATGCTGATTTATGCAAATGTATGCACTCCCTTTGCTCAGGAAATCAAAATATTTGATATGTTGTTAAAATTTGCTTTGGTGACTACGAATTAAAGGGTACCTGAGACTGATGAAAAGAAAAGGTTTATACATACCTGGGGCTTCCTCCTGCCCCCTTCAGGCTAATCAGTCCCTTGCTGTCCTTCGCCACCTGGATCTGCTATGAGTCACGGTAATTTAAAGCTGAACTCAAATCATGTGGAAAAAAAAAGCAAGCTACAAAATATAGTGGTGGCATTTGTCATTTAATCTGCTACTTTAATGTATAATAATTAGAAAATATTTGACCATTCAGGACAATGGGCAAACTTGAATGACTGATGACCAGAACACTCATCTAGAACATGCCTGAGTGACCAGACTTTGCCTTCCTCTCCACACACTCTGTAGTTCAAGCTCTTGTCTGTCTTGCTCTACTGCCTCACCAAGAGAATAAAGCCATCCATACACTTCTCGACCTAGGCGCTGATCGGACTTTGACTTTTACAGTTGACATTGCATGTGATGTCGCCATAGAACCGCGAATTTCGATCACAAGACTGTCTGTGGTGTCAATGTGCTCTGGAGGTAAACAAAAAAAATGTTTGCCTCGTTTGAGTGTTGGGCTAAATATTGAATGGTGTACGGCCAGCGAAATGCACACCCTAGAGGAACTGCCATGGTGGGCATTTTAGATCCAACTCAGCTGAGAATCTAACGTGTATAGTTGCCTGTGACATTGTTAAAAGATCTAGCATACTGGATCTTATAACTACAGCGACAAATGAGTGCATTGGTCTCCTTAACCCACCCAGCTGTAGCAAAGTGATATGGATGTGCAAACTTTGTGCTTGTACTGATCGCTACAGGCAAATATTCTTAGAAGTACAAACTTTAAACGGTCATCATCCAAAATCTTTTTACAGATAGTTTCAGACAGCAGCCTTGACGCCAACACTGTGCAAACTAGTCAGCTCTGTGGAGTGAGGCAGACACAATATGCTGCCCCTTTAGCTGTACATAACAGTGGCAATTGAGCAGTATTTCCCAGCATGTCCCATCACAGAGTCGGGAATGGGCATCGGAGGGCCACCTTGGAGTAGACGCCTGAAGCCATCTTTATTGATAATTTTGGGCTACCCAAGCTGCAAGTTCAGGTTCAACCACAACTATTACACTGAAAAAGTTGATACTACTAGTAAAAAAAAATTGCTCTAACGTGGGAGGTGTCTTTGCACCTTGTTAGGAAACATTAATTTTGCTTTAAAATATAAACCTCTAGGCAGAAGAAAATCAGTTGTGGAGGCTGTAGTATATACACTCCCCTCATACATGGCAATCTGAATGCCTGCAGGTCTCCTGATAGCTCTCTACCATGCTGCTGGCAGCTGCTGTCTACTGTGTAGAGAGATATATATACTTCGGTCCCCAATCTACTCTGCATTAGATTGAATGGAGCAATGTCCAGAAATAGTCATAAGCACACTCTTTGTACAGAAGCCAGTGGCTATCAGCAGTGTGAAAAGAATCTTGAAGGATCTCTGTGAACATTTATGCTAGCACACTACTGACTCCCTGATAGGCTTAGTTACACTTTAAGCTACAGACTTTGCAATATTTTGTAACAGATGGTTGAATCACTTTGTATGAACTTCACTGTACGTTGTTTGCTGCCCTCATCAACTGTTTGCCATGGTTTCTGTACTTTGTGTATTGACATAGTTTCTTTGCCAGTTAGACAGGTTCACCTTTTGCATCTATCCATCAACATGGAGAGTAGTGACTCTTCTGGGAAAGCAAGTGCTGAACAATCAGATTCTCAACGCCAGAGTCAGATGGACCGGCTGGACAGAGAAGAAGCTTTCTATCAGTTTGTGAATAATTTGAATGAAGAGGATTACCGCCTTATGAGAGATAATAATTTGCTAGGAACTCCAGGTACACATTCAACATGACTTTTAATGTCATTTGTCAAAGGCTTTAGAAAGTGTAGGAATGAAGGTACTTATTAGGAAGTAATCCTTTTGCACACTGCTATATACTCAAGTGGTGTTCCCAAAATTTCCAGCCGGGATGAATGAAAAAGTAGCTGAGTGAGTTAGACACTGATAGCAACTGTGGTGTGCCATGCTGAGGCAGTGCTCTGTGCCACTAATACAGAATGTAGGATGTTTGGTGACAATGTTAGCAACCGGGGATGCGGGCGCCCTTGGCCACACTGGCAGCAGACAGGAATGGGGGCATGCTTGGTAACACTGACTTGATGAGTGCACATGCTGAAACTGACTTTGCGGGGGTTGACTATGACACTGACAGTGTGGTATTGGGGAAAGGGTCCTTCTAGAAAATTGATAGTTAAAGAACATATGTAATCCTGCCAGCCTGGTGTCAATTAATAAAAAGTACTGACTGTAGACGTATGCAGGTGAATGAGTTATACAACTGCTAATGTACTAAATCCTCATACACATGCTAGATTAAACTCTGCCGAGATTCCGATCATGTCAGCGTAGTGCATTGTTCCCCTCCTCACTCACCCTATAGCAACAGTACAGTGCTCATTCCCTGCCGCGCTACCTGCAGGATTGACTCATTCCTGATGGGCGTGTATTTACTTTGTTTTTTGGCAATCCTTACTGTGTTCTAATGTAGCCCAGATAAGAATGGAATCCCTTGCCACCTAATACTACATAATTAGTCCATTTTTTTTCCAATCACTTTAGTTCAGAAGGCTTTAGTAAAACTCCCATCACTTAGCTGAAATAAACAAATTACTCACCTGGGATTTATATCTGTTTATAAAAGACCTAAACTCTTCTTAGATATATTGTAGCAATAAACATCCTCACAGCTCATCCTTATGTTCTCAACTGCTATATGTGACTTCTATTGCAGAAGGCATTGGTAAATAGTGTATACCAGAGATATCTGAAGAATAGTGACACAAGTATAAGTGTTCTCTTCCAAATGTGGGACCTGCAGGCCTATGCCTAAAACTGACCTTCGTCTCTCTAGTATCTAACACTAACACCTCATTTCCTCTGCTTAAAATGAAACTTCCCTCTTCTGTGCCTACCATTAACCTCCCCCTCTCCTCTGCCTAACACCAACCTTCTCACCTCTCCAGAATTTGACATATCCAAGAAAGTAGCAGGACATCTGGCAAATAGTGAAATAGCAGGAATGCCATTATGCACATTGGCCGGCCAATGTTGGACTTTGGCCAGTTCCCACCTTGGCCGACTTCTGGCTTTGGCTGTAACATGTAAGATCTGAATAAAATATGCAGCTGAAATGCCTTAAATCTGTTATCAGCTGCAGGAGACCTGGGAGTGTAGCACATCCTTGCAATGCAGATACAGTACCTCTGTGCTGGGGTCTTACTTAGTGTGAACCAAACTTTAAGCACAACTTCAAAGATCATATTGAATGAATGAAATTACTGTAGGTGTTGCTACTTTAATAATAAAGAATTTCTAGGGCAGTTTAAGTAGATCCTATATGAATTTCATTAGCATAACTGCACTTCCTCTGCTGCCAGTTGGCTAATGCAGCTTCATGCAAGTGTCACTGGCTTCTTGAAGTTCTGCCTTGACTGGCCAATCTAAAGCTCACAGCCTTTTAATTATTATTTGTAAAATGGTGTATAAAGCCGTTACAATGCGTAAAAAGAAGGCAGAGTTGTTTGTCTTTGTAATACAGCTGTGCATAGTCACTACCATGTTCCATTCTTTCATGGCCATGTCCTTCAGAGATGGAATCTTGTAATAAACATTGCCTCTTCCTGCCTGATCGTTGAATGGAGGTCTAAACTATAGTAAGCTAACAGCACAAGACACTGAAATTGCACATTCTGAAAAGATCTACAGAAAAGAAGTGGAATTTTGTTTTTAGATGGCCAAGACCAGCACGTCACATTATGTAATGATCATGTAAGGATTTTACTTTTTGCCTTTAGATATATGCTTAAAGGTGGCTTTGGATAAAGGAGTGTCCTGATTGACAACAGACATGTATTAAGAGACTCTGTATTTAAAAGAAGTCCCCTGGGGGGTACTTACCTCGGAAGGGGGAAGCCTCAGTGTCCTAATGAGGCTTCCCCCCTTTCCTATAGCTGCAGGCAATCCAGCGCTGGCTCCCTCGAATCCACCCGCAATCCTCCCCGACGAGCCTGGCAAGGCTTGATATATGTACCTCACCGGGATCCAGCGCAGGCGCAGTAGCGGTTCTTCGTTTGTGCTTGGTGGAAATGGCTGAGCCCGATCGTATCCGCTGTACTGCGCACGTGCTAAAGGACTTGCGCCTGCGCAGTAGAGCGGGTTGATCGGGTTCAGCTATTTCCACTTTAACTTAAAAGAAGAGCGGCTAGTGCGCCTGTGCAGGATCATGAAAGGTAAATATTTACATTGCCACACTTCAGGGGGGCTGCAGCAGGAGAATGCCGGGACACCAGAGAACGGGGGAAGCCTGGTTAGGATCCAGAAGCTTCCACCTCCCCAGGTAAGTACCCCCCCCCCTCCCCCCCCAGGGGATGTTTTTAATAGTCTCTTTATAGATTTTTCCTTCCCAACAGCTATGTTCAAATGCAGTATTCTCCCCAGGCTCTCTTATCTAATTTTTAGTGAGCACCCTGCTGTCATTGGCTCATCTTATTTTCATATGTAGTAAGCTGAGTTGCGCCTGCCCTGCATTCCCCTCGCTCCCCACCTGACTAATTTTTCATGCTACCCAGCTGGAAAAAAATGATGGGGAGAACATTGAAATGATTTAAAGAAATATTTAGGGGCAATGTAACATTTTAGTTTGGCATTGGGGTAAGGGACGGAGCAGTGGTTTTGTGTGGCATAAAGCAATACAAAAACAAGTCTTTAGCAGTGGGATCAGTCAGATTCTAACCTGGCTTCTTTTAGTAATCCGATAACTGTAGTATTAAGTAATTTATTTTTTGGTCATCTCAGATTAGCATAATATTTTAGATTTTTCAAATTGTTTATGATCTTGAAATTGGACAAATGCTTTTTTTAATACGTTGGGAGGTTAATCAATAAAAAAAATGAATCTAATTAAAAGAAACCCTGAGGTGAAAGGAATATGGGGGCTGCCATACTTATTTCCTTTTAAACAATACCAGTTGCCTGGTAGTCTTGTTGATCTTTCTGGCATCAGTAATGTCTAAATCACACACACAAGCACATCGTCGAGTGAGTCAGAGCCCCTGATCTGCATGCGTTTTCACGATCTATGGCTAATCGTAACAGAGTGCAGTATCAGGAGGCCAGCAAGGCCACTTGCATTGTTTAACCCCCAGAGACCCAATTTTGTAATATTACAACATCACATTTAAAGAGAAACTCCAACCAAGAATTGAACTTTTTCCCAATCAGTAGCTGATACCCCATTTTACATGAGAAAGACAATGATTTTCACAAACAGACCATCAGGGGGCGCTGTGTGACTGATTTTGTGCTGAAACCCCTCCCACAAGAGGCTCTGAATACCGCGGTACTGCTGGCAAACTGCCACAATGTAACAATGTTCAGAGACAGGAAATAGCTGTTATTAGCTGTCTGTAACAGACAGAGCAGCTAGAGATAGCTAAATAACCTGCCCACAGTAACAATGTCACCATGTAATACATGTCAGAATGTGAATCTGGGAGAGGAAAGATTTTACAATGAGCAAACACTGACTAAATCATTTATACATAATTATGGTAAAAAATGAAGCACTTTTTTTACTACATTATTTTCACTGGAGTTCCTCTTTAAGGCTACAAAAATAATCCCTCCCCCATTTTCTTCCATTTAAAACCTTAAATACATTACCAATACACAATAGGACTTATTAGTAATGTACATGAGGCTTTAAAAGAAGAAAACGGGGGAGGATTTATTTTTGTAGCCTTAAATGTGATGATGTAATATTACAACACTGGGTCTATGGGGGATAAAAGGAAATATGGCAGATTCCGTATCCCTCTCACTTAAAGGACTTACGAGGCGAATGTCATAAAAAGTTAATTACCTTATTGCAATTTCAGACCTCAGGGCAGACGATCAGCGCCTCCCTTGTCAGTTTCAGGCCCTTTGTTATCTAAATCCAGGATTCATTGCAGGCCCCAACCCTCCCCGTGGTCGCCTGAACTGATGACATTAGAATCGCCGCTTTAAACAGCAAACGCCTGCGCCTGCCCACATGAGTAATAACAGTGCAACATACGGAGCGAGGACGGCCCACAGACAGGGCTAGAAACCTGTGCAGCCGCACCAGCGGCTAAGCGAACTGTACAGGCATTTGCTGTTTAAGGCGGCGAGTCTAATACCATCAGTTCAGGCGACCCTGGGGAGAGTCTGGGCCTGTAATGAATCCTGAATTTAGATAACAAAGGGCCTGAAACTGACAAGGGAGGAGCTGATCGTCTGCCCTGAGGTCTGAAATTGCAATAAGGTAATTAACTTTTTATGACATTCGCTTCGTAAGTCCTTTAGGGCCTGAGCCCACTGATGCAGTTGTGTCCGCTTTTCAGTTACACATCAACGTTAGAGATGCTGAGAAGCGGATACAACTGCATCAGTGGGCTCAGGCCATTAAGGTTCACTTTATGATCTAGTAAAAACAGGATTTTCTGATATGTCTGACCAAAATATCAGTTGAGCATTAACTGGGAATGCCCATGATTATATAAGGAATTCTGGGGAGAGTGGAGGGAGACACAGGTGGGCACAGTATGTGAACATGGCTTCGTATCTTTGTCCTGCATCAGCCAGCACTAAAGGCTTCTGTAATCTTGTCTATCATACTGGCTCAAGGTAGTAAACTAGATAAGTGATCAGCCTCAGATGTTGATCTGATATACCAGGGATGGAACGGTGTGTGCCTAGGTTTAGTCTCAAGGTTTAGTTTTGTTGTAGAGGACTCTTTTTTTTTTTTTTTTTTTTTTCCCAGACTTCCTAGGGCCTGTTCATACTTGCTGCGTTTGTAGAACGCGTATAAATTCAAAGAAACGCAAGTTGAAAAACGCATGCGTTTTTCTTGCGTTTGAATGCGTTTTCTATTGCGTTTTGCACAAACACGTGACCCAGGGGAAAAAAAAAATTATGGGAACCGCAGAGGAAAACGGACGCTAAAAACGCAATAGTACGCGTTTTTGATACGCGTCCATAGACTTTCATTGCGTCCGTTTCTATGCGTATCGCACAGAACTGCGTGCAGCAATGCGGATGAGAAACGTATGCATCTCATACGCAAACATGTGAACTAGCCCATTCAAAAGCATTAGGAGCCGTTTCTATGCGTTTTTGGTACCAGTACGCGTTCCCTGAAAACGGCTAGGAACGCATATAGTCTGAACAGGCCCTAGGGAGTAAAGATAAGTGGTAGTTTACTCCTTGAAGCTTAAAACTTGCATGTAAGAGTTAGTACACAAAATAAAGGCATCAATACCACCAGTATGAACAGGTATTGGTGGTTCCACATATCCATGAATAGGATGGGTGCACCAGAGAAGACAGAGGTCTGCCTGAGGTTGCTTTATGAAAAGTGGATTTTAACACCACCTATACTTGCAATGAGCACATCCACAAAAGGACATATTCCTGAATAAATAGAAAACTTGACATGGTTGCATGCAATCAGGGTTAGGGCCCTTAACCCAATGGGTGGCTTCAGGTATGTTCACTTTTTTTTTTTTTGTCCTGTCAGGTATGTCACTTTAAGGATGTGTGCGTTGTTTGTGTAGGACCCCCAGAGATTAGCATTGTTGCTTCTAGGTCTTCTCTTTATATCCATTGCTATATGTGAGCATGTTTTACTGGAGATGTTGCATGGTGTATCCTCTGGCTCTTTATGGTTGTCTGTTTGTAGAAAGTTTAGAGTCACTAAACCACATGTGTTTAACTCCAGTCCTCGAATGCCTTATCCATGCCATTGTTTAGGATGGACAGAGAAATAGAGCAGAGTGTTCTACTTTATGAACCACATCTGATTCAATCGCATCAATTAATCTGAAATTTGCCAAAAATGTGTGAGGACCTCACACTTTGAGGACTGGAGTTAGACATCCCTGCACTAGACATACAAGAAAATGTACAATCAGGATTTCTGTTTCCAAGAAAACAAGGCATTTGTATTATTTTGATCTTTTCATATTGTGAACTACAGGATGGTCTACCTTTGTTAAACTCCTTGTGCTGTTTCTTTTCTCAGGGGAGATTACTAAAGAGGAACTTCTGAGAAGATTACAGCAAATTAAAGAAGGCCCACCTCAGCAGAACCCTGAAGAAAACAGAGGTACTTGACAGTTATAAATGTAATGAAAATTGTGTGTTTATCAGACTGGTTCAATTGGTTCTTCTGCGTCTGTGTTCTTGAATGTGTTTGTACTGAAGGGTTTATTGCTCCACCCTCCTACAACCAAATTCCATAAAATCAATATAGGCATGTTTCAAATATGGTTACAAATGCTGTTACTTCATCTCTACTGTTGAGCTCTTCTATCTTTCATCTACTTTCTAGAGGTGCCATGCCCTCTTAAAGAGAACCCGAGGTGTGTTTAAAGAATGTTATCTGCATACAGAGGTTGGATCTGCCTATACAGCCCAGCCTCTGTTGCTATCCCAAACCCCACTAAGGTTCCCCTGCAATCTGCAATCCCTCATAAATCACAGCCGTGCTGTGAGGCTGTGTTTACATCTGTAGTGTCAGTCTCAGCTGCTACCCCGCCTCCTGCATAGCTCCGGTCCCTGCCCCCATCCCTTCCCTCCAATCAGCAGGGAGGGAAGGGATGCAGGCGGGGACTGGAGTTCTGCAGGAGGCGGGGAGAGCAGCAGACTGACACTATAGAGATAAACACAGCCAGCTCTGACAAGCTGTTTGTCAGCAGCGTGGCTGTGATTTATGAGGGATTGCAGAGTGCAGGGGGACCTTAGGGGGTTTGGGATAGCAACAGAGGCTGGGCTGTATAGGCAGATTCAGCCTCTGTATACAGATAATATTCTTCAAACCCACCTCGGGTTCTCTTTAATATCCAGATCTTGCGCTGTCACCACCCTAACGCAAATCTTGTTGTAGCCCCATAGTGTGAGCGTTCCATTTGTTCCTACTGTCCATTATTGTGGGGTCAGGCACAGGCCAGCTCTTACTTCTCCCATTTATAACAACCCATGGAAGTGGTTTTCTTTCTTTAATTCAGTATGTCTTGGGCTCCCAGATTGTGAAGCAATTTATTATCGACATTTATACTCATTATCAAATTTAGGGTTCAGGGCCTTGGAGGCAAAGCATCTCTTCACGGCATACATTGCCCACTGCGTAGTGCCTGATTTGAGCACCAGACCCTGAATTACTTATTTTTCCGATTTTGCTATGGCTTGGAGGGGGAATTGTAATTAACACTGCCGGGAATTTCAGAGGCAGCAGGATGAGCCTCACCCAGCACCAAGCTGACCGTCTGAGTACTGACATGTACGCCTTGGAAGTACTTATGGGTAGGTTTAGTGTTGGCTGTGTTTTATTGGATAGGAGGAAGTCAAGTTTGGACCGTGCTACAATAGATTAGGTTTCGGCCCAGTTAAAATTGGTTATAGTTAAAGCTGCTCTGGTAAAAATAAGACATTTTTTATGTCCCATACTGTAATCACTGAAATAGTTTAAATATGTGAAAGGTCTCAAGTACACATAGCCTTTATCAGAAGAAATTTCAGAATACCCAAAAGTTATTGATATGTGTTAACTGGGAAAGTTAGAAAACAACCTCTAAAACTGGGACTACAGTTTTACATTTGGGGAAAAGACCTTGCCATTTTATCATTGTTCCAGGTTTAAATAACCAAACATCTGGTACATCGTACAGAGTTTTGTAATTGGCAATTTTATTGATCTGATTTCAGAATAATTGCAACCTACAGTGTCCCACAAAAGTGAGTACACCTCACATTTTTTTTTTAAATGTTATCTCTTCATTGCACGAAGAGACCCTGAAGATGTCATTTTGTTGCGATGTAAATTAGTAAGTATACAGCTTGTATAATGGTGTAAATTTGCCATCCTATCAAAATAACTCAACACACAGCCATTAATGTGGAAACCACTGGCAACAAAAATGAGTACACCGCTATGTGAAGAATGCCAAAAGTGACAATACTTTGTGTGCCCACCATTACTGCCTTAACTCTTGGGCATGGTGTTAACTAGAGCTTCACTGGTTGTCAGTGGAATCCTTTTCCACTCCTCCATGACAACACGCAACTGGTGCATGCTAGAGACCTTGCATTCCTCCACCTTCCGTTTGTGGATGCCCCACAGATGGTCAATAGGGTCTTGGTCTGGGGACTTGTTTTGCCGGTCCAGCATCTTTACCCTCAGATTATTTCGCAAGGCAATGGTCATCTTGGAGATGTTTTGGGTCATTTATCATGTCGGAATACTGCCCTGTGACCCAGTTTCCGAAGGGAGGGGCTCATGCTCCGCTTCAGTATGTCACAATACATGTTAGGCATTTTTGGCTTCATAGTGAACTGTGACTCCCCAGTGTTTGCAACATTCATGTAGCCCCAAACCATGACACTCCCACAAACCTGTTTGACTGTAGGTAAGACACACTTGTCTTTGTACACCTCACCTGGTTGCCTCTTGACATCTGAACCAAATACACTTTATCTCGGTCTCATCAGACCACAGGACTTGACTCCAGTAATCAATGTCCTTAGTCTGTTTGTCTAAAGCAAATGGATTGCAGGCATTCTTGTGCTTCATCTTTAGAAAAGGCTGCCTTCTGGGATGACAATCCTACAGCCCGATTTGATGCAGTGTATGGAATATGGTCTGAGCGCTGACAGGCTGACGACTCACCCTTTCCTCCTCTGCAGCAATTCTGCAAGCACTTACACAACTATTTGCAAAAGAAAACCTCTGTATATGATGCTAAGCGCGTGTATGCAACTGCTTTGGTTGACCATGGCAAGGCCTGTTCTGTGTTGACCCATTTTGTTAAACTGCTATATGGTTTTGGCTGCCATGCTGCAATTCAGTTTGTGTGTTGGCAGTCTTCTTATAGCCTAGGCCATCTTTATGTAGAGCATCAATTCTTTGTTTAAGATCCTCAGAGTTCTGTGCCTTGAGGTGCCATGTCAGTTCTGGTGACCAGTTGTCTACGTCCTGACCCAGCATTGCAAGCATTCCAATATAATCATAAACTTTTCTGCTGTAATTTTATCTCAGTCAGCCTAGCTCTATTCTGGTACAATGCTGAGAAGAGGGAAGCTTGTTATCTCGCCTCCCACATTCCTGCTCCTCAGCGATTGGCTGAAGGCAGTTCAGTGTGACACGAGGCTGAGAAGAGAAATACAGCTTATCCCTCTGCAAAGGTTGCTGAAATATGATCTATGCTGTGGTTGCGTGTAGGGCTGAACGATTTTCGGTTTAAAACCGAAAATCGCGGTCAGGGGCTTGACGTCAGTGTTGGTTTTGCGTCGATTTTTGCAGCCGCTGGTGCCTACTCCTCTCCTGGCCCCCTCCTCCAGCAAGTTCTTATCGCCATTTTGCTTCACCGCATTAGATTGCCGCGCGGTGAGCCGCGGTGAACAAGCAGCGAGTGTTGCCCAGTATTGCGGGGCCTGAACCAGGAAGTGTGACATCACTTCCTGCCGCCCACCGTTACCAGGCAACACAGCTGCCTGTTCACCGCGGCAATCTAATATGGTGAAGCCGAATGGGATCAGAACTTGCTGGAGGAAGGGGCCGGGAGAGAAGCAGGTACCATCGCGAGGGGGATCTGCCTATATACACTAAAAGGAGGGGGATATGGGGGGGGGGGGAGGGGGGAGTGTATCTGCCTATACGAAAAGGGGGGGGTGGATCTGGCTATATACATTAAGCGGGGAAAGGGGGGGAACTGCCTATATACACTAAAGGGAATCTACACTAAAGGGAAGTGTCTGCCTATAGTAAAGGGGAGATATGGCAATATAAGCTAAAGTGGGGGATCTGCCTATACTAAAGGGGGATCTAGCTATATACATTAAGGGGACGGATGAACTGCCTATGTACACTAAAGGGGTGATCTGGCTATATACACTAAAGGGAGGGTGAAGAATCTTCCTATATACACTAGGGGGGGGGGGGGGCTGGCTATATATACACACTAAAGAGGGTATCTGGCAATATACACTAAAGGGGGATCTGCCGATATACACTAAAGGTGTGTGCGAGTGTGTATGTGTGGCGGGAGGGGGGGGATCTGGTTACACTAAAGGGGATCAGGATGGCTAACCTGTACTGTGCCACCTAAACAGGCTAACCTGCACTGCAACACCTATAGCTGGCTTATCTATACTGGGGCACCTATAGTTAGCCTTTACTAGGGCACCTATAGCTGGCTAAACTATACTGGGGCATTGTGAATTTAGTGCTAAATCTCGATTTGAAGAAAATCGTGAAAACAATTTTTGAGAGGAAAATCGCAATTTCAGTTGTTTTTTTTCCAAAAATTGTGCAGCCCTACTTGCGTGTTTACAAAGCAAGCTAGATAGTGCAGTTCTGTATACACCATGTCAGGCAGGAGAAGAGTATGGGAGGAAATGACATCAGGATTGGCTTTAGTCAGAGGCAGTAAAGATGGAAAATGCCTGAAACAGGTTTCTCTTTTACTGTATAAAATTCATTAAAATCAAAACATGGTCAGTACAATACATATGCAAGTAGTGTGTGTGGGTGTGGGTGTGGTGTGGTTGGGGGGGGGGGGGGATAGTGTGGCTGTCTCTGCTGCTTTAAAAGTGGATGGGTATTGGGGTAAAAGTAAATCTGGTATGACAGTACTGTAGAGTTAAAATTAAAAGCCAGGGTTTTAGTTCACAGAAGAATGCATTCTTATGCTTAATCACCTATACTGCGCAGAAGTACCCAGGTAAACATAGGTGTCCTAACTCTGGCCCTGTAACATGCATAGTGCAGACATGCAAACACATTCATTGCATCAAACCTATCAATGGATTAGGAGCACACATCCTAACTTCCTCTCCTGGGAAAGACAGTGCATCTTACCAATCGCACAAGGGAGCTAACTTTATGTGTCCATGTGCACCATGCGCATGTTTACCTGGGTACTTCTGCGCAGTATAGGTGATTAAGCATAAGAATGCATTCTTCTGTGAACTAAAACCCTGGCTTTTAATTTAGCTGTAGGGATAACAGTTGTGCCTGGATGAGTAAATCTGTGAATGCATTTGTTTGAACATTTGCATGTGAGTGTGCGAAGGGTTAATTGATTTTTGCTGTTTCTAGCCACACCCCCTTCAGCACCTCCCTTTCCCTAAAAATGTATTTAATGTCCTAACTAGAGGCGATGTGCCTGGATATATGTATGTTTAGTGTAGAGACAAAAGGTTTGCGGGTCACACCTAACTCAGAGCATGCCACTGTGAAGCATTGACATGAGTTCTCAGAACTCAATCAGTTATTATGTGCTTGACTGAGGATGTTTTATTGGACACGAGCTGAGAAAATGTTATGGGCATGCTGTCCTGAGCTATAGAGAGGAAACAAAGAAGCACATGGCAGATCTGCAGTGTTTAGCAGCATCAGGCTAATGTGAAGGATACTAGCGAAGCTGGTAAAAAGCACCTGAGGCGTCCTGGAAAAAGGGGCTCTGCCATTCGCAGCAATAAAAGCCACAATAGGCTCCAGTGAGCGGAAACATTAGCGTCTGCTAAAATGGCAGTCGTCAGGGCTACCTGCTGTACAAATTGTGGCAATAAATATCGGGCGTATAATTTCCGCTCATTGCCACTAATTGCTGTTCTGTGTGTGGGGGGTGTTGAGTTTGGCACCACGGGAGTGGGTTAAGGGTTAGATGGCGCCAGGGTGGGTTAAAGGTGAGGCACCACAGGGTTTAGTGTTAGGCATTGGTAGATTAAGGGTTAGGCATGGTAGAAGGAAAGTTAAAGGAATTCTGAGGTGAGACAAGTGTAGTAAACATTGTACATACTTGTATAGCTAATGTTATCCAGACGAACACTCCGTTCCCGTTTGACCCACACTGCCCAGTTATTAAAAATTCCCCTATTGTCTCCCCTGGAGTAGGACCAACCCACATTGGGTCAGGTCCTGTGAACCGGATCTTGTAAGTACTTGCCGCGCATGTGCTGTTCAGTCTACTTCATGTGTAGATTGTTCTCAAAGGATGCGGTGGCCACGCTGCGCCTGCTGTAACGTGATGTAGATGGTAGGAACAGCGCATGTTCGGCCAGTACTAGATCTGGTTCAAAGGTCCCTACCCAGGTGGGTTGGGGCCTAGTCTGGGGAAAATTACAAATAAACTGAGCAGTCGAGGATGGAGTTCTCTTCTGGATGACATTAGCTATACAAGTATGTACACTATTCACTACACTTGTCTTACCTAGGAATTCCATTAGGCATCAGTAGAGGGGGAGGGTTATATGTGAGTAGGGTATGTTAGCCTTATTGCAAATTGATTACATTAGTTTTTCTCTGGATAAAAACCTGCTTCAGAGCACTCTTGAACTCAGACTGGGGTGATTGTTAATCTTCTAGCAGGAAAACTTTAAGCACACAGCCAAGATATCAAAGGAATGGCTTCAGGACACCTCTGTGAATGTCTGTGATTGGCCCAGTTAGAGCACAGACTTAAATCTGATTTTGAATGTATTTGGAGAGATCTTAAAATGGCTGTGCAGACTTTTCCCATCCATCCTGATGGAGCTTGAGAGTTGCTGAAAAGATGAATTGGCGAAACTGGCCAAGAATAGGTGTTCAAAGCTTGTGGCATCATATTCAAAAAGACTTGAGGCTGTAATTGTTGCAAAAGGTGCATCAACAAAGTATTAAGCAAAGGCTGTGAAAACTTGTGTGCATGTGATTTTTTTTGATTTTTTTTATTTTAGTACATTTGCCAAAAGCTCAAGTTAACTTTTTCACAATGTCTTCTTGGGGTATCGAGTGTAGGATTAAGGGAAAAATTAATGTAATCATTTCTGGAATAAAAATGTGGCAAACAGAATACTTTCCGGATGCACTGTACATGTACGCCACACAAGTGTGTATGCTGCATGTGACGGGACCAGTTCACGACTGGGGCAGATTAAACAGCACAACTGCATGTAAAAATAAAGAAGGGGGACACTGCTTTAGTGTTGCCTTAGTTTTTACATCAGTTGCCTCTTTCAGACTGATGACTGAACAGCGCACTTGTTGAGCAGTTTAGCATCCTGTCTGCCACCTACAAGTGCCATTTGGGTGCAATTTAAATGAAGTCAGATGACAGCACTTGACAAGTGGTGGTGGTACTCTGCAGCAGGAAACTGCGACATGTCGCATATGAGCACGGCTCAGATGTACCTCTTAGGGGGGTGGCCTGTTAACTGCTGGTACCAAGTGCTAACAAGTGCCTGGCCATTGACAGGTGGTGAATTCACTGCCTTCAGTTGCTCCTTTGAAAGTAGCCCCCCTTTTTTTCCCCCCACATTTCCTTGCCTGGACTGTTTGTGAATAGCTGCATTTGAAGAAGCTTGCATGACCACTATCATGCAAAATTGTAACATTTAAAATACATCTGTACACATACTAAATACTACATTTTTCCCAGATTAAAATACACTACAAGTTACATTTCTCCTATGTTTACTCCTGCCATCCACAGTAGGCAGTAGAAATATGACAGGTTTTGGGCTAGTCCTCCTCTCGTGTTTTTGTTTGGGTTTTCCTTATTTTCAAAAGCGCTGAGCAGCAACTGCTCAGTCCAACTGCCAAAATGGTGTGTAAATGAGTAGGTAGGCTGGGAGATTTATTTGTGTTGATCTTTTCCAGGAAGAGGAGGCTCTTATAAGAATTGTAGAATTACACCCCATAGGTAGATGGGACTAGTGCAAAACCTGTGAGATTTTTACTTCAAACTTTGACGGCGATGTAGGAGAAAAGAAATTTAACATGCATTTTGATTTGAGAGAAAGTACTGAGTGTGTGAGCACATATATTTTAAACTATACCAAAATCACTATAGCAAAGAAAAAGTACTGCATGCTGCTACGTTTTTTTAATCCGAGTCAAAAATCGGATCATATAAAAAATTGGAGTCACATGCAGTGTGCAAGAGGCTAGAAACAGGTCTTGCACTAGTCACTATAATACAGTTGAGATAAGTCAGAGCTTTCTGACTTTCAAAGTTGTAGAGCAGAATGGCTATTTGTATAGATAACTGGAGTTTCTTAAAGTGGACCTGAACTCTTGCATTGCACAGGACAGCAGGATCTCTCCCTGGGTCACCTGACTGCCACGGCAGATAAGCTCATTTGAAAGCACTGGATATTAACAATATGTCTGCTTCAGTGAATCAGGAAGTAGAAACTGTGCAGATTTATTGCAGGATTTGTATCAGCTGTAACAAATAATGAATTTTTTCATTTTTTTTTTTCTTATTCTTACTGTCAAAATGCATTTACAGTAAGGTAGATCTTAGCAAAATGTACCCCCCAAAGAAAGCCTAATTGGTGGCGGAAAAAACAAGATATAGATCAGTTCATTGTGATAAAGTTATAGGCTAATGAATGGGAGGTGAACATTGCTCGGATGCATAAAGTGAAAACGACTGAGAGCTTAAGTGGTTAAAAATCTTTCACTGTTAGGTGGAAAGAGTGTTTCAACCCTCACTTGGGGCATACTGGACCACAGTGTGGGAAAGATCCTGCAGTTGATATATACATGTGACTGTGATTACCCATTCACCAATTCACTGTTATAGCAGCCTTTTACAGTGGTGTGATATGACTGCAAACTTCTACCATCAAATTTAACAAAGCCTGGCCAGGTTTTTTTTTTTTTTTAATACTATTCTAAATTTTTAACCCTTTTGGCGGTATGATTCTTTCCAGATTTTAGGGTCTAAAAGCGGTACAGTTTTTTGCACCCTTTCAGACCCTAAAACCTGGAAAAAAATCATGCTGCCAGGGAGATCTGCAGCAGTTCTGCAGTCGCTTACCTCCCTGGCTCCAGCACTCCAGTTATGCCTCCATCCTCCAGGTGGCGAGTGAAATTGCTGGCTGTCTTCATGACGACAGCCGGTGATCTCACCAGCAGGAAGCAGAGCCCCTGGGGAGAGGAAGAAGAATGGGGGCTGATGTCAGGGTCCCCCGGGAGGTATGTAAAACCGCCCGCTGCGCGCTATACTTTGCACAGACCTCGCGGAAACTACCCAAGCAGAGGTTGGGATTACTGCTCTTAGCTGCGGTTTTCCAGCCCAACCCTAGCTCGGGATTATAGCCAAGGAGGTTAATACATTAGATGTTAGAGTTTATGAAAATTTCAAATCGAATAAAATCTGTCATGCTATAGCATATTAGAGATAATGTACGGCCAACATTCATTCATGTCAAAAATGTTAACTTCCTCAGATTTTATTTGATTGTGTACGTGTTCGTTTCCTTAGTAACCTATTGCTCTCTTTTTTTTTTTTTCTACAGCTGAGCCTACTGAAGACTCTTCTAACGGGGATTCCATAATAGATTGGTTAAATTCAGTGCGACAAACTGGAAACACAACTAGGAGTGGACAGCGTGGAAATCAGTCCTGGAGAGCAGTTAGCAGAACAAATCCAAATAGTGGAGATTTTCGATTTAGTTTGGAGATCAACGTGAATCGCAGCACTGGTAATCCAAATCTGCCTTCTTCAGAACAATCAGAAGGTCCAGGAGTTGAAGACATGGAAGTTACTAGTCAGGTTGAGACTGAGCCAGAACCTGAACCTGAAATTTTGGCTACAGGAGAAGCTACTGTAGCAGAGCCTACTCCTCAAAGAGGTCAAAGGAGGGCACGTAGTAGGAGTCCAGAGCAACGCAGGATCAGGGCAAGGAATGATCGAAGTAGGTCTCCACTGAATCCGGCTGCTGAAACTCCTCCTCGAAGAGCTCAGCATAATTCATCACAGACTGTAGATGCTTACTCTGTTGAAGCAGAGGGTAGCTCTAGAACCAGACAGCTTGTGACTGCATATCTGAGTAATTCCTCACCTGAGACAGAGGGAAGCTCTAGAACTAGACAGCATGTAACTTCCAGACAGCATGTTCTAGTTGCTGAACCTCCAAATCCTAGCCCAGTGCTTTCAACGTCTGAGACAAGAAATTCTCCACAACCTCCTCCAGCAGAGACTCAAGATAATGGAGAGGCCACAGGACCCAGCCAGAGACCACCAACCATAGTTTTAGATCTTCAGGTTAGGCGGGTACGCCCAGGAGAATATCGACAAAGAGACAGCATAGCTAATAGGACCCGTTCTCGGTCCCAGACCCCTAATAATACCGTTACTTATGAGAGTGAACGTGGAGGTTTCCGACGCACTTTTTCACGATCTGAACGTGCTGGAGTCAGGACGTATGTCAGTACTATCAGGATTCCAATCCGTAGAATACTGAACACTGGCCTAAGTGAGACCACCTCTGTTGCTATCCAAACTATGCTAAGGCAGATAATGACTGGCTTTGGGGAGCTTAGCTACTTCATGTACAGTGATAATGATGGAGAGCCAGGAACCCCTGCAGCTGGTTCTCCTCCAGTACCAACTGAAGCTGAAACTCTAAACAGCGAAGAGGCAATTCCTAGAGCTCCTGTACCAGAGCCAGTAGAACCTCCTACCCCTCCCGTGGAAGCTGACAGTGGAAACAATGACGTTTCAACCTCTGGTCCTCGGAGGGAGGTTCGTAATAACAGAGGAACTGTTACATTTGAAGAAAGTGGATCTTTGCCATTCCTTAGACTGGCCCAGTTTTTCCTCCTCAATGAAGATGATGACGATCAGCCAAGGGGACTCACCAAAGAACAAATTGACAACTTGTCTACCAGAAATTATGGTGAAAATGATGCCCTGAAAACGTGTAGCGTGTGCATAACTGAGTACACAGAAGGAAACAAGTTACGCAAGCTTCCTTGTTCCCACGAGTACCATATCCACTGTATTGACCGCTGGCTTTCCGAAAACTCTACATGCCCAATATGTCGCCGAGCTGTTCTGGTATCTGGCAATAGGGAAAGTGTTGTTTAAAGTTGCTACAAACTGCCAACTAAGCGGCTAGCATTTCTAGGCTGGGCTAAGGGGAAAGGATGCTTTTTATGGCCACTTTTTGAGTGGTGCTTAAACTAGGGTTTTGGCTTGGAGTGAGTTGTCCTTTCATAAATTCAACACATGTAATTTTCTTCCTTCGCCAAAAATTGATTGATTGATGTTTAAAAAACATGTAAAAGAAGGTCCACAAAGAAAAGCAGCTTTAATAGTACTGTTTTTCTCTATATTCTCAATTGCAAAGGAGACTAATTACAACCCGTTCTGGAGCAGAGGCTTAACTTTCAGTGCTGGAAAGATTCATTTTAAGGGTTGCTGGACTTTGCAAACTGAATCATTATGAATAATACTTTTTCTCTTAATTTTCAGCGATAGCCTTAAATACATTGCAGTCTATGCGTATTGTCTTTGCCTCCAGGACATTTTTTCCCCAAGTAGGTCTTGATGTGACTTTTATAACTGTGCGCTGTTTAACAACATTACCAGTTAGCACAAAACTGTACATACACTCCAGTTAGTTACTAGCTGTGGTTCCTAGGTCTAACTTTCATGATGCATGTGGGTAACTTGCACATTCATATTTAGCCTGGGGAAGTGTGCCCCAAATAATACACGACACAATAAGTGGAGATATTTTTTTCTTATTTAAATGCTACCATGATCATATACTTAGTATATATACACATATATAATTTCCTTTTATTTTAGATAGATGCATTTGATGACCTTTGACTATATGAAGTGAAGGTAATGTATAACATCTGCAGATAATCTCCCAATCCACCTACATGGTGCACACAGCTTAGTGGCGTTCTTATTTTACCAACTGCAGTATGAGTTTTGGGCTTTGTTATTTCACTAATGTATTTTTATAGCAACAGCTTTCAGAAAACAAAACCAGACCCAGAAATAAATGGTACCATAGCAGCTGTCCAGTCTTCTGTGCTAAGCACTTATACATTTTCCAGGCTTGGTCAGTGTTGTCTTCTGTAGTACACTCTGATGGGATGTGTAAGTTAGTGTATTATAGTGATTTATGTTTAAGACACAAGCTACAATTTATTTTATTATAGTTCTGTTTTTGTTTTGTTTTTTCCTTTTAAGAATGGGCAATTAACATTGGTGACAGCTACAAGCGGCCACAAAATTGTTGTGTTTTTTTTTCCTCCTATTAAACATCCCTAGAGAACTTTTCAATGGAACACACAGCCTGATTTCTAAAACCATCTGGTTAGTCCTTCAGTTCTGGATATATATACCGGTATATTTCTATGGCTGTTAATACCTATGAAAAAAATGTAATAAAATGGCTTAGCCTCTTGTAGAAATGTTTTTATTATTATTATTTGGGAAGCTGGTTCATTGAAGCACACATTTTTGTCTCTTCTTCCAGGATGTGGGATCACACATCCTCACTTATAAGACACACTGAGAGGCCAAAGCATTTCCTTCCAGCACTGAAGGGATGGGATAGCCGCAAATATATTGAAGTCAAATTTTTCCTGGTAAACCCCCAGGACTGACCTCCAGTTTTGCAAACTCACTTTAGAATATGTGTAAATAGATACTCGTCAGATTTTTCTCATTCTGTATGTCTGAAGGCCCCATTTTAATGGCATACTGTAGAAATTGCTGATTTAGTTTAAATTTGGAATATTTATCTTGTTGTGAATTATAACAAATGTCTATGCTTGTTAAAATAAAAAAAAAACATTTTGTTTAATATGTATAGCTTTTTGTAGCTGCAGCTCCATACTTAATCCTCGCACTGTCACTGCACAGGTGTTAATGTGTTGCAGACTATCTGATCTGTCTGACATGACATTGCTTGCTCATGATTCACCTATACCCATAGCTGCCAGCTTAGAACCGCATTTGCAATTGTCTGACCATGATATATAAGGGGTCTGGTTCATGTTTTAATATGTGAAATATAACATTGAGGCTGCTAACCTGAATTGGGAATAAAAGTTTTAAAATTCAAGCTTTAAACAGAACAGTGCTGTTTTTTTTCCCCTTGAAGTGCTTACTCATAACCCCAGGTACACAGATACAAAGTACTACAGAGATCTCATCAACATTCATTATTTTTCAGGTTACTGTATTCCCATTCCATTGGAGGTTGTTCCAATCTTGTATAGTTAAGTGGTTTATTAAACATTTTTCACAGCTGATAAATTAAGCATGTACATTATTGCTGAGAGTATGCTTTGTTTAAATTATGACTGCATGCAGCATCCATCCAGTACTGCAAGTATTACAATAAATGGTGTTCATTTAACAAATCAACATTATGTCTGTGCTGACTCTCAGTAACCTTGTATTAAAGAAAAAAAAATTAGACAGTTACTACGCTATATCTGTACTATGCTATGTTTTATGTTCTTGTTTTATAAACATTGACAGGAAGAGTTAAATAGATCGGTTAACTCTTTAAAGTGGACCTGAGCTCAAAATGTCCTCTCTGCCCTAAAACATACACAACAGCATAATGACCTTTAAAAAAAAAAAATTCTTTGTTACAGCTGATGCAAATCCTGCAATAAATCTGTGGTGTGTCTACTTCCTGATTAATGGAAGCAGAAATCTTGTTAACACCCTGGGCTTTCAAATGAGCTTATCTGCCATCTCTGCCATGGCAGTCATGTGACACGGGAGAGATCAGATTACGACTTTTGATTAGACACAAATGAGGGGGAATTAAACAGGCTAAACTCTCTAAATACATACAGGGTGCATTTCTCTGTTTTTCCTCCTGTCCTGTGCAAGAGTTCAGTTCCACTTTAAGTAGTTTCGCTTGCTGGTCTTGAGCATATTGTCTAAAATAAAATTAAAGGGAACCTAAACCGAGAAGGATATGGTTTTTTCCTTTTTAAAATACCAGTTGCCTGACTCTCCTGCTGATCCTGTGTCTCGAATACGTGTAGCCACAGCCCCTCAACAAGCATGCAGATCAGGTGCTCTGGCTGAAGTCACACTGCATTAGCTGCATGCTTGTTTCAGGTGTGTGATCCAGCCACTACTGCAACCAAAGAGATCAGCAGGACTGACGAGCAAGAGAAAGCCTGAGGTGGGCTAAAAAAAAAAAAAAAAAAAAAAAAAAAAAAGGCTACCTGATCTGCAAGGCTGAGCGGATCAGGTAGCCACAAAAAAACGCTGCTCTCGTGGGCTGCAATGGCCCACTTTCACTTTTGTGACCTATACAGTGGTTTGCAAAAGTATTTGGCCCCCTTGAAGTTTTCCACATTTCGTCATATTACTGCAACAAACATGAATCGATTTTATTGGAATTCCACGTGAAAGATCAATACAACATAGTGTACACGTGAGAAGTGGAGCGAAAATCGTACATGATTCCAAACAATACAAAAAAAACCCCTGCAAATTTGGGTGTGCGTAATTATTCAGCCCCCTGAGTCAATACTTTGTAGAACCACCTTTTGCTGCAATTACAGCTGCCAGTCTTTTAGGGTATGTCTCTACCAGCTTTTCAGATCTAGAGACTGAAATCAATGCCCATTCTTTGCAAAACAGTTCCAGCTCAGTCAGATTAGATGGACAGTTTGTGAACAGCAGTTTTCAGATCTTGCCACAGATTCTCTATTGGATTTAGATCTGGACGTTGACTGGGCCATTCTAACACATGGATATGTTTTGTTTTAAACCATTCCATTGATGCCCTGCCCTGGCTTTATGTTTAGGGTCGTTGTCCTGCTGGAAGGTGAACCTCCGTCCCAGTCTCAAGTCTTTTGCAGACTCCAAGAAGTTTTCTTCCAAGATTGCCCTGCATTTGGCTCCATCCATCTTCCCATCAACTCTGACCAGCTTCCCTGCCCCTGCTGAAGAGAAGCACCCCCAGAGCATGATGCTGCCACCACCATATTTGACAGTGGGGATGGTATGTTCAGAGTGATGTGCAGTGTTGGTTTTCCTCCACACATAGCATTTTGCATTTTGGCCAAAAAGTTCCATTTTGGTCTCCTGTGACCAGAGCACCTTCTTCCACATGTTTGCTGTGTCCCCCACATGGCTTGTGGCAAACTGCAAATGGGACTTCTTATGCTTTTCTGTTAAAAATGTTTTTCTTCTTGCCACTCTTCCATAAAGGCCAACTTTGTGCAGTGCACGACTAATAGTTGTCCTATGGACAGATTCCCTCAGCTGTAGATCTCTGCAGCTCGTCCAGAGTCACCATGGGCCTCTTGACTGCATTTCTGATCAGTGCTCTCCTTGTTCGGCCTGTGAGTTTAGGTGGATGACCTTGTCTTGGTAGGTTTACAGTTGTGCCATACTCCCATTTCTGAATGATCGCTTGAACCGTGCTCCGTGGGATGTTCAAGGCTTTGGAAATCTTTTTGTAGCCTACTGTCTGGTGTGTTCTTTGGACTTAATGGTGGTGTTGCTCCCAATATTCTCTTAAACAATCTTTGAGGCCGTCACAGAGCAGCTGTATTTGTACTGACATTAGATTACACACAGGTGCACTCTATTTAGTCATTAGCACTCATCAGGTATTGTCAATGGACAACTGACTGGACTCAGACCAAAGGGGGCTGAATTACGCACACCACACTTTGCAGTTATTTTTTTTTTTTTTAATGTTTGGAATCATGTATGATTTTCGTTCCACCTCTCACGCGTACACTTTGTATTGGTCTTTCATGTGGAATTCAAATAAAATGTTTGTGGCAGTAATGTGAGAAAATGTGGAAAACTTCAAGGGGGACGAATACTTTTGCAAACCACTGTAGGTCACGATGCTGCAACGAGAGACGGGTGTCTCTCGCCGCATGCAGGGAGGCGGGGATGTGGCCAGGGAGAGACCTGTTTAATGGCAGCTCTGGAAACCTTGTAGGAATGCCCCTGGTGGGTGTTTTAAACAGGGGAATTCCTCTCCTCAATGTTTACCTCCGAGATGGCAACAAATATTGTCGCTAATCTCGGGGGGCTGTGGGGGGGGGGGGCAGAGAGCAGCGGTGTGGGGACACAGAGGCATGTCATGGTGAGGCAGAGAACATGCCTCTGTGTCCCATCTGCCCACCTCTGTTTCTTTTTAAAAGAGAAACATCCATATCCCCCTCAGTTAAGGAACCTATCACACACTCCTGTACTAGAAGTCAAAAATGAAGCATCCATTCTGACTCCCAAACTGCATACTAGTTCCAAACTGCATATAAAATTCAGTAGTTTAAACAAAGGCTGTTGTTGCATATTTATTTACATTCAAGTTTTAAATATCTACGTCTAATTGTTTACCTGGATGTCATAATCTAGTATACAAGTAGTTTTATTTGCAATAAGGCCTTGAGTTCTGTCCAGCCAGGCCTCTAGCTTATCCAATGCTGCTAAAGAGTATGGTTACTGCAGTTAAAGGAAACATGAGGTGAAAGTAAGCTGATGAGATAAATAATTGAATTTATCCTCCTTCTCCTAAAAATGACTTTTTAGATATCCTACAATGTTGTTTTTTTATATTTAAACCTAGTTTTTGAGCTTTTACTTTTCCATTGTCTCTGCTCAATGACACATTAATTGAAGTATGTCAGAGTTCAAATCTATGAACTAGTGACCTTTTTATTTTTTCCCTGCTCTCAGAATCAGTTTTCTGCTAGGAAAAAGCGTTATGGTTGTAATTCATTATCCGTGAGGGGTTACTTGATAATCTTGACCTGGACAGAAACTGTCACTTGCATACCTGATTTTTAACGCTTTCCGGAAGAGGAAGAAGAAAATGTAATCTTGTGTGTTCTTTAAAGAGGAGCTGTCAGCCATACTATCTCAGGAAAAAACAACAACTATATAAGTAGATAAATACTTGCTTTACTTACATACCAGATTGCACTGTCCACGTTATGATTCCTGTGAATTTTATAAAGGAAAAGTAGAGAATCCTATGCTAGACAGTTTCCATATTTACTGTGGCTATTTTGAAGCCAGTCATGATGTAATATCCGCCCTTAGTCTCCTCTGCCTGATTTGCCAGCCCTTCACTATAGAAAGTGCATTGTTTCAGCCTGAGAAATTTTGGCCAATCAGAGAGGACAGAGGTGTGGGAGGGGAAAACAGGAGGGAAAGAGGCTTCAGCCAATCAGGCTGCATTAGTTAAGTCTGAGGGGAAGTATGGAAGCAAAAAAAAGACAACCCAGCATGCCCTGCAACTTCTCTTTTGTGTACCAAATTTTCTTTGTACCAAATAAGTCATGTAACCTGGGGAATGATAATTTATCAACAAGAAAAGTAATAATTATTTTAACTTTTGGATTGCCTGATTATCATCTTTATTACTTATTCACAAGATAAAAAGAATTGATTTTTGATTTTATGCCTGACAGTTACTCTTTAAAGGAATACTTAAGTGTAAAAAAAAAATATTTACTCACCCGGGGCATCCCTCAGCCCCCTGAAGCTGGATGGTGCCCTCGCAGCCCCGCTCCGATCGTCCTGTCCCCGCCGGCGGCTACTTCCGGGTTCGGTGACAGCCGCCGACAGGCTGGGAACGCGAGTGATTTTCCGCGTTCCCAGCTGCTATATCACCCTCTATGCTGCTATAGCGTATATGTTATACGCTATAGCAGCATAGAGGGTGATATAGCAGCTGGGAACGCGGAAAATCACTCGCGTTCCCAGCCTGTCGGTGGCTGTCGCCGAACCCGGAAGTAGCCGCCGGCGGGGACAGGGCAATCGGAGCGGGGCTGCGAGGGCACTATCCAGCTTCAGGGGGCTGAGGGATACCCCGGGTGAGTAAATATCATTTTCTTTTTTAGGCTTAAGTATTCTTTTAAGCAGTTCAGCTTGTTAAAGCAGGAAGATTTAGCCATACTATGCCAGGGAAAAACCCATATATAAGTAGATAAATACTTGATATACTTGTATAACACATGTATTGTACTGTCCACGTTTTGATTTTAGTTACTTTTATATAGTAAATGGAGAGAATTCTGTTCGTGGTGGGAACCATGTCTTTTGCCCACAGTTTGAGGCTAAATCCTGATATTTCTTCCCTTAACTTTTTTATTTTGTCCAATTTCTGAGTCACCTCAGCCTTGCTTGTAAACTCAAGTGAGCAGGGGATTGTCTTTTAGCTAGGCAGGGAAATAAAAGGAAGAGGAGGAATATATTATAGATAAAAAAAATAAAATAAAAAGAACCCCCAGCATGCAACTGGCAATGGCTATTAAAGGGCCAGTGCTCCTAAGGTATGCGACGACTCCAAACCAGAACAGGGGAAAAAGTTTTGAATGCAGGATTAGCATCTTTATCACTTAACACTAACCAGTTGCTGTTGAAATTTGATTTTTATGGTGACAATCCTGCTTTAATAGATGACCAACAGTCTGCTGATTGGACAGTAAGGGCCTGTACACACTGAAAAACGCAAGCAAAATCGCAAGCGTATGCGTTTTTAAAATCGCAAGTGCATGTAGTTTTAAAAACGCATCGTATGCGTTTTTGATGTGTTTGCGTTTTTCTTGTAATTGCTGATTGGCTAAAGAATCCTTTGTTTTTTTTTTCTAGTTTACATTTCAACAGGAATCAGGAAATTTCAGAGTCTTCTGGGATACTGACTTCTGAAAAACGCAGGCAAAAACGCAAGTGCATGCGTTTTTAATGCGTTTTTCAAGCGCTGCGCTTAAAAAAGCGCAGCAGGCACTGCGATTGCGTTTTTATAAAAACGCATCGCACCAGTGTGTACAAGTCATCACGATTTTCATTTTTTCAAAAGACCTTGCGATTTTAAAAACGAAGCGCAAGCGCAGCAGTGTGTACAGGCCCTAAAGAATTATATAATTTCTCACTACCAGTTGGCAAGTATGATGTGTGATCTGTAGGGCACAGTAGTTTGGCAATACAGTGCAGGCCTTTCCTCTAAGTACTGCTATGGAGAGGGTTGAAGAAAGCTAACAAACGTTTACTTTATAAAGTGTAACCTGATTGAGTATTCCAGCTTGTGTGAATGCATCCCCTAGTTAGAAAACATTGCAGCTATCCTGAAGCGTTTGCTGAGAAGTTGCTGTGAGACTGCTGAAAAACCATAAGCCTATGTTTGGAAAGATTGTTCATAAGTGTTGCTGCAGTGAGTTTAAATATAGCATAGCTGCTCTGTGAAGTAGCTTTTCCCAGGCAGAGCCCAGTTATTCTGCTGTTTCTCAAGTTAATATTGTAATACTGAAGCTGTTCTTCAAATTGTTTTTCTAGTTGACTTATATTAATGTGGTGAGATGTCCATTTCGCTAAACAGTGTTGTCCTGAAGGACAAAACAATTTAGGTTTATATTAAAAATGTTGATGTCCAGTCTGACACTTCAGTTCTTTGGTGATAAGGTTTTTTTTTTTTTTCTCCTTGAATAATTGCCTGGTGTTGAGCATCCAATAATTCTTGTGATTTAAGGATCAGTTACGACAACAGAGCTTAAATGCCATACACACCATGATACTTCTGACCAATCTTTTGTTCTACACAACTTCCTGCTGTTCCCTGGGAAGACTACTTAGTCAACAGTACAAGAGGTGTGACTTCTACAGGACTGATCGAGTGTACCAGCACAGCCAATCTCTCAACCACTGATTAATGTCAATCCTTTTTAATGTGTCTGCTGTAAAATTCACTATAAATTAACAATCTAGGCAATCTTGATTGGATTGTTGCTCAACCCAGAAGTAAATACTTCCTTAAAGTGAACCGAGAACCTTTTTAGCACTCAGGACATTTCTATAGCACATGAAAAATGCATGCCAACAATCTGTTTCATTATTAAAATAAACTTTCGTTTACCTTTGTATTTTACAATCAAAGCAGAATTTTTAGCCTGTTTCAGCAGACCTGACCGTCCGCAGAGCTCTCAGGACGCTAATTCTTTTATTGAGCTAATTACCCATAAGTAAACAATAGCTTTTCTCTCAACAAAGGGGGTGGGTAATTAGGACTGTTTGACACATACTATGTCTTTGAAGAAACAGTCCTTCTGGGTAATTAGCTCAATAAAAGAATTGGCGTCCTGAGAACTCTGCGGACGGTCAGGTCTGCTGAAACGGGCTAAAAATTCTACTTTGATTGTAAAATACAAAGGTAAATGAAAGTTTATTTTAACCACTTTACCCCCAGCGGTACGAATTTCTCCACCCCTTTTTTCCCTCCTAAAAAAACCAGGGATGGAGAAATCCGTACTTTCCGCGCTACCGCCGCTCGTGCGCACGCACCCGCCGCTCGTGCGCGCGCACCCGCCGCTCGTGCACGCCGCCGCCCGCTCGCCCGGAGATCAATGAACGGGAAAATCTATTCCCGTTCGTTGATCTAGCCCCCGCAATGATCTGCTGCTTCTTTCAGAAACAGCGAGATCATTGTGCGTCTCCCAGCCTCCTACTGCTTTCTGTAAGCGTCCTTCCGGACGCTTACAGGTCACATGTAAACAAACTCTGTGGCCATCTTGTGGCCAAATAGTAAACTACACCCTAAAAGCATTTTACATATACAAACATGACATTTACACAATAAATTAACTCATTACCTCCCACACTCCCCAATTTTTATTTTTTTTTGTAATTAAAAAAAAAAAAATACAATAAAAAAAAAACATAAATAGTTACCTTAGGGACTGAACTTTTTAAATATTTATGTCAAGAGGGTATAACACTGTTACTTTATAAACTGCGGGCTTGTAATTAGGGATGGCTGCAAAACTGAAAAAAATGCACCTTTATTTCCAAATAAAATATTGTCGCCTAACATTGTGATAGGGACATAATTTAAATGGTTTTATAACCGGGACAAATGGGTTAATACATTTCATGGGTTTTAATTACAGTAGCATGCTTTATTTAAAAACTATAATGGCCGAAAACTGAAAAATAATAATTTTTCCCACATTTTTTCCTATTTCCCCATTAAAACACATTTAGAATAAAATAATTCTTGGCATAATGTCCCACCTAAAGAAAGCCTAATTGGTGGCAAAAAAAACAAGATATAGTTCATTTCATTGGGATAAGTAATAATAAAGTTATAGACGAATGAATGGAAGGAGCGCTGAAAGGTGAAAATTGCTCTGGTGGTCAGGGGGTAAAACCCCTCAGTGGTGAAGTGGTTAATAATGAAACAGATTGTTGGCATGCATTTTTCATGTGTTATAGAAATGTCCTGAGTGCTAAAAAGGTGCTCGGTTCACTTTAAGGAACCCAGTGCTTCATTAAAAGCAGTTCTTACCTAAATTCAGACATTCTTCAAAAGGTGGCCACTAACGATACAAGTTTATGAATGATTCTTCAAATAAACGATAGGATATTATTGTTTGGGACCAGTAATGGACAAAAAAATGTATCAGATTAATGAAATTGGTCTGAAAAATGGATCCATTTCATTACTGATTGGATTGGTTAGGAGATTGTTAGTCCTAAACGATTATTTCCGAACAGTCGTATAAAGAATTGTTTGTAAACGTGTGTTCAGAAAATTGTATTGTTAGAGGCCACCTTAACAATCTAACATTGAAAACTCCAGAGGTAGATTTAATTCTGTGACCATCATGACTGGCACCATCTACAGGCTTTATTTTCAGTAAAAATCTTTTTGGGCAGATCAACAGACCTGTTTTGACCAGATCAACCTGCATGAAAAGAGTCAGCCCAAACATTTACATTTCTTCTACAGGAACCTGAAGTGAGAGAAATGGATGCCGCCACCTTCATTCTGTAATAAATATCAGTTTTCTGTGCTAATATACTGCTGGTGTATGCATGCTAGATTAAACTCTATCAAGGCAGTGAATAAAGACCATTTTTTCCAAGAATCTGTGTACAGTGGTCCCCAAAGCCTTGGCCATCGATCAGCCTAGTGGAACAACTCAGCTGAAAGCATTGTGCTCACACCACCTGCTGTGAGATATCGCTTGCCCTGCTTTATCGGACACGCGCACATAATGTTGCCCAAGGGATTAGGTCCCTTACAATGCCAAGCAATTATATTTGAGTATGTTTTCATCTATATGTTAGCTGTGGATTCTGTTGGAACAATGCACCACATGCTGTGTGTGTAACAAACTATGTGCATGTTTATAGTTGCAGTGAACCTTACTTCTGCATAATGTATGCTACACTGTATGTGTTGCATCACACTTGCAATCCTATTTTTAAGGATTTCCATTGCGCATTACAACGGTGATAAAACACCACATGACTATTGTTGCCTTATAAAGTGCCTATACGTGACCTTATACTTCAAAGTCTTTAATCAAAACTGAGCATGTAGACCAGAGGCTTTGACTGTAGTCTACCTCCACTGGCTGCATGCTTATTGCAGGTGTGATACTGAAAATCAATTAGCCAAAATCTGTGTGACAGCCAGACCAGTGGCATTGTTTAAAAATGCACACACCTGAAATAACTAAATACGCATTTCTAACATAACTGGAGGAGACTAAATGTCACTAAATATTAGCCTTTAATAAATACATTAAACAAAATTGGTGCTGATCAAAAAGACTGGCTAAAAACAGCAGAGTGTTGAGGGATTGGTTGCGGAAGGTATCCACAACTCACACTGCTATGTAAACCTAAACACCCCCACACAAACTCTACATGTTTCACCCCCTCAAATGGGGGGGCTTCATCAGGGGTACAAAGTGCTTAGAGTGTCATGTTCTAAAGTGCCAGTCTGCATACAGTGGGATGCGAAAGTTTGGGCAACCTTGTTAATCGTCATTTTAGTGTATAAATCGTTGGTTGTTACTATAAACAAAAGACAGTTAAATATATAGGAGACACACTGTGCAATAATTGTTTAAACAAAATTAGGCAGGTGCATACATTTGGGCACCACAAAAAAGAAATGAAATCAATATTTAGTAAATCATCCTTTTGCAGAAATTACAGCTGCTAAATGCTTCCTGCAGGTTCTAATGCGAGACTGGATTCTGGTTCAAGGTATTTTGGACCATTCCTCTTTACAAAACCTCTAGTTCAACTTATTACATACAAATATCACATTTGCACAAAAAGAGTCCCATTAAATTTAAATCTTTCCCCAAAAAAAAGTTTGGGAACTAATATACCTGCAATCCCATCCTATAAAGCTTAATGGACAAATTTCTGTCTGGTAAAAAATTATTCATCTCTACAGGAAATCCGCTTCAATGCTCATTAGAGGCCTGGGACTTAGATGCACATGCCCCATTAACATTAGAACACCTTTAGAGAGCCTTATCAGACCCTAAAACATAACTTACCTAGAAACCACAAAACAAAAAAAATATACAACTGGTATCTGACCCCTTTAAAACTATCCAAATTCTCATCTCAACACTCTCCCTTATGCTGGAGCGCATATAACTTGCAAGGATCTTTACTTCACATTCTATGGGATTGTTCCCTCATTAAAACATTTTGGTCCCTAATCTTTAAAATAATATCCTTAATCACAGGACAACCCCCCCCCCCCCCCTCCCAAATTTCCTATTAGGACTTTTACTAGTGGCTGTAGATTAATTCTGAATCCCACACAGAGTAATCACACACATTATCTGTGCTGCTCGTCAGCTAATTCTATCCAATTGGGGCCACAACCAGATACCCTCACTAACCCAACTCTGTAACCAGGTAGACCAAAACTTAAATATGGAAGCCCTATTTTTCAAGCGCTCCTTCCCAGGGAGATCCTTGGATCACCTCCAGTTACCTTGGGATAAAATCACCCCTCAACTATTACCAAACTAACTCCTCAAACATTGAAAATTGTGCAAAAGGTGGATCAGCGCATCACCAGGCCGCCTCCGAATGGCCTTGAATCAGAGGTGCGCTGATCCCCCCCCCCCCCCCCCCCTAGAAACTGCAAACGCACCTTGAACCCAAACAGAAGCTCTGCATATACACCAAAAGCAATGCTGTTAAGTGGGAGCAGCTGACCAAAATTGAATTAAATTAGTACATGGCAACCTGTTACGGAAACCAACATCCTCCAGTGGTAGACAGGTTATGTGTATGCTAGGTGTGTATTTTATCCCACAAGTGGGGCTTGCACAATTTTGCAGATAGGCACTTGTCTGTTTTTAAGTAGCGCTGTTCATTTCCTTGCCATGTAACTCCTCAAACAGTTGAGCGAGACAATGGCAGTCATTCATAAAGCATTCATGCATGCGGAAATGCTGAAAACAGCAGAGTTTACCGAGCACTTAGCAAAATGTCTATTCATAAAAGCTGTTTCCGCATGAAAAGGTGACATTCCCGAGCAGAGCGATAAATTATCACCTTGTGCGTGATTATCTCAACACATGTCACCATATGTCAATTCATAGAGATTAGAGCAAGCGTAATCAGTACGGAGAATACCGCTCCCTTTGAAGACTCGATAAGCATGCGGATAACGGCAAAGCTAATGGAGACAGACCTTCCAGGCAGCAGCAGTGAGAGCATAACAAACAAGGCATCCCAGCATACCCAGGCTGTGTTTTTTAACCCCATGGGTACCTGTTTTCAGATATAGTTCACATCAGAAAGCCTGCATGGGTAACATTTCTTGAAATTCTTCTAAGCTGTGGCAATTAAATAGATTGTTTAGAAAGACTTAATAGATTCAGGGCAAGGAGAGGCAGTTTAAAAAAAAAATGCACATCTAAAGGGGTGTTGGGGCTGCCTCTTCTATTGAAACGCTGTCTCTGGAGGAGAAAATGTAACAACTCAGTGTTTCCGCCAGCTTACTGCCAGCCTACTTCAGGAAAATACTGCAGTGCTATTGCAACTGTAAACATTTTTATGAATGAGCACACAGAAGTCTAAAATACGGAATGCGGTATTTTCCCGCATGGATTTGTTGTACTGAACACACTTATGAATGATAGCCATTGAATAAAAGACCATAAGAATAGAAACCTGAGACAACCACTTCAATGCTGAATTCTGGCCCCCTTCTCCCTCTGGTTTGATAGAACAGTTAGCTTAGCTGCCATTTGTGTCGACATTTACAAGACACGTATTGGAGCAGCCCCTGTATTACTCATTTAGGTTGAATAACCTTACCATATACTTTAAAGTTGTATATATTAGTGTTCTTGGCTGTGTATTCGACGTTCCTGACTTACTCACTTATTTGCTCATAGTTGAAAAGTTTAATAACAGGTCAACGTTTTGACCTGCTCTGTTTATTGTGTATACTCAAATACTCAACATGTAACTGTCTATATTAATATAAGACATTATATGTTAGTTTCTGTTTTCAAAACTTCAATAAAAAACTATTGAAAAAAAAAATCTCTAGTTCATTCAGGTTTCATGGCTTTTGAGCATGGACAGCTCTCTTTAACTTACACCACAGATTTTCAATTATATTCAGGTTGAGATGGCTATTCCAGAACATTGTACTTGTTCCTCTGCATGAATGCCTTAGTGGATTTTGAGCAGTGTTTAGGGTCGTTGTCTTGTTGAAAGATCCAGCCCCGGGGCAGCTTCAGCTTTGTCACTGATTCCTGGACATTGGTCTCTAGAATCTGCTGATACTGAGTGGAATCCATGCGTCACTCAACTCTGACAAGATTCCCAGTCCCTGCACTGGCCACACAGCTCCACAGCATGATGGAACCACCACCATATTTTACTGTAGATAGCAGGTGTTTTTCTTTGAATACTGTGAATACTTTTTCCTCCATGCATAACGCCCCTTGTTATGCCCAAATAACTCAATTTTAGTTTCATTAGTCCACAGCACCTTGTTCCAAAATGAAGCTGGCTTGTCCAAATGCGCTTTAGCATACCTCAAGCAGCTCGGTTTGTGCTGTGGGTGTAGAAAAGGCTTCCTCTGCATCATTCTCGCATACAGCATCTCCTTGTGTAAAGTGCGCCGAATGGTTGAACAATGACAGTGACTCCATCTGCAGCAAGATGGTGTTGTAGGTCTTTGGTGCTAGTCTGTGGGTTAACTCTTGACGGTTCTCACCATTTGTCGCTTCTGTTTATCCAAGATTTTTCTTGGTCTGCCACTTTGAGCATTAACTTGAACCGAGCCTGTGGTCAATTTCCTCAATATGTTCCTAACTGTGTAAATAGACAACTTGTTGTTTTGAGACCCCCATGTTGCTACTTTTAAGAGAAAATTAAAAGAGGTGGGAAACTTACAATTGACCCCCTTCAATACTTTTTAATTTTAACTTTTATAATTGGATTCACGTGTGTATGTAGGTCAGGGGTCACTGAGCTTACCAAGCCAATTTGAGTTGCAATAATTAGTTCTAAAGGTTTTGGAATCAATAAAATAACAACAGTGCCCACATTTATGCACCTGCCTAATTTTATTTAAACAATTATTGCGCACTTTCTGTAAATCCAATAAACTTAATTTTTTTTATGGACCCTTTATTTATTCCCCCAAAAAAACTTTATACATACAAAGTTATCTATACAAAGTTCATTACAATAAATCTCACATCAATCATAAAACTTTGAGCATCTTTATATTCTGCTTAAAGTCAGCCTTTCCAATGGAGCGTCTTATGCTCCAAAATTATTTTCTAGAACCTCTATATTTCTTAAAGGAAACATCCAAGCTACAAAAAAAAAATAAAAAACTTACCTGGGACTTCCTCCAGCCCGTGGCAGCTGTCCTGTTACCTTGCCGCAGCTCCGGTGGCTCCCGGTCTCCTCCGCTGGCGCAGCCCACCTGGCCAGGTCGGGTTGGGGTCGACTTCTACTGCGCCTGCGCAGTACCGTCCTGATGATGGGGAGACCACGTGACCCGTGCGGTGGAGCGCAGAAGAAGACGGCCTGGAACTCGACCTGGCCAGGTCGGCTGCGCCAGCTGAGGAGCCACAGGAGCTGTGGCGAGGGCACAGGACGGCTGCCATGGGCTGGAGGAAGTCCCAGGTAAGTGGATCATTTTTTTATCCCCCTAGCTTGGATCATTCCTTTAATCCTTCAACTTAATTTCACTTCTCAAATATGTGTGTGTCTCATATCCTACTCAATAAAACCTAATTTGCTACTGCGCATGTGTGCAGCACGGACAGCCGTTGGGACATGAGGACGGGACCAGTTAGCCAGGCGAGCGTGTGCACGGATGCGCTCTGACATGCGGAGGTAACAGACAGACCTAGAGCCTTTTTTATACGGGTTTAGGTCTACTAGTATGATATATTTAACTGACTTTTTTTTATCGTAACAACCCACGATTTATACAGGAAAATCATGACGATTAACGAGGTTGCCCAAACTTTCACATCCCACTGTATACAAATTTAAATACATTTCACATAGCAACAGGCTGTTGGCTTAATCAGCAGTCAAACGACTGTACAGGTTGACAGCATTTTTATACTGGTGTGGAGAGGGAGTAGCAGGGATGTGACATTGTTTAAATCACCACCCCTATTGCTATCACTCATTGGATTCCCCCGATGTCAATCCATGAATGCACTAATCAGATATAGAGGCCATGTTCACAGTTGACAATCTTACCTCTATAAGACTCTTAAATTATTTTCTGTATTAGTGTCCCGCTTAAGGCCCATACACACGTCGGATTTTCCCGAACGACGGTTCGTTTGAACGTCCCGTCGACCGCACGCCAAATCGGACGTGTGTACAGTCCGTCGTTCGGGCGATAACACTGATTTTGAGAGATCCGCCGGGTGGACGACGGGACGTTCAAATGACCCGTCGTTCGGGAAAAATCCGACGTGTGTATGGGCCTTAAGCCTCCCCCTGCCCTGTAACTGTTTCAGCCTCACAGGTATCAGTTTGGGAGGTATCAGTTTGGCAATTCTAATGCAATTATTGGCTAGCGCTGTAAGAGTCTAGCCATTCAGCCACTAGAGTGTCGCACTATACACCCACTTCAGACACCGTATAGTACATAGTCGGAAGGGGTTGACTTGCAATGTTTATAAGGGAATGAATATGGCAGACTATTTAAAAAAAAAAAGGTCCGCATCCCTGAACAATACTATTAGTATAATGAGAGTAATGCAACTTAATGAGTGCTCATTTTATTAACCAGACTAAATTATAGCCCTAGATATACATACAGAATAAAAAATTGACTCGCACACCAGCAATGAATGCTATAGTCTATCTTAAGTGTCAATCAATAACAAATACGGTAAGTGTAATTATCACTGAATAAAGCAGGAAGAGGAAGTGACACGCATGGCTATTGCAAGAGGCTCCTCCAGAGGGGTCATAGCACTACTTTGTTGGAAGTCGTCTGGCTTAAAGAGAACCCGAGGTGGGTTTTAAGAATCCTAATAGGACACAGAGGCTGGGTCTGACTATTTAAACTTGTGATGTTTCTGTGTATGTTGGCTATGATTAAGGAGCCAGTGCGAGCTCTGATACACGTGAGCCATATGTGTATCTACTGATATGTCAATAAACTGAAGACTTCTTTATACCCTACCCATGGTGCAGCGGAATATCCTTGCTGAGACCTGTGATTCCTGCTCCCCTGGGTCATGTACCGGTAGTGCCAGTGTTTCCACCTTTTGTTTGTTACATAAAACAATTATCATACTCTGATCCATTTGACTTTTGTCTTATTTACACTTATGTGTTACTCTGATTGCCATTTAATAGAGACTAAAGCATTTATTCGTTGTTGGTGTACGAGTCAATTTTTTATTCTAAATGAACATGGCAGACTCCATATTCCTGTAAGTTCAGGCTCCCTTTAACTCTTAGGTTGGAACAGCTAACAATATTAAGTATGAAGATGGTTAAAGGGACTCCGAGCGCCTCTCATGGGCATGCCTTTAAGACTCCGACCAGTACTGCAAAGTAATTAAAGATACATACCTTTCTGTAGCTTGTGCTTTCCTCTTTCATTTGATGCCCGAATCGCCGTCCTACACCAAATCGCGGCTGCCATCTTGGCTATGGTATAACTTCTGGGTCACCCCTGTCTTCTCTGTTAGAGAAGTGCATCACTGAATAAAGCAGGAAGAGGAAGTGACACGCATGGCTATTGCAAGAGGCTCCTCCAGAGGGGTCATAGCATGACTTTGTTGGAAGTCGTCTGGCTTAAAGAGAATCCGAGGTGGGTTTTAAGAATCCTAGTAGCACACAGAGGCTGCGTCTGCATATAATGCCCAGCCTCTGTTGCTATACAGCGTCCCTCCATGCTCTTCCTGTGCTCTGCTCTGCCCTCCATAAATCAAACGCCGTGCTGGTGACACGCAGCGTGTCGCCAGCCGGCTGTTTACATCTGCCCATCAATCTGGCCGATCCCCCGCCTCCTCTAGGTCGCCACTGCCCGCACGTGTCCCTTCCCTCCCGGCTGATTAAAGAGAAGGGGAGCAGCAACCTAGAGGAGGCGGGGGAGCATCCAGATTGATGGGCAGATGTAAACAGCCGGTTGGCGTCACGCTGCGTGTCACCAGCACACCGTTTGATTCATGGGAGGCAGAGCGCAGGGGGGGGGGCCTGGAGGGAAGCTGTATAGCAACAGAGGCTGGGTATTATATGCAGACCCAGCCTCTGTGTGCTATTAGAATTCTAGAACCCACCTCGGGTTCTCTTTAATCCCCCTGGCGGTATAAAAAAGTCCGCCAGGAGGAAGCGCAGCAGTTTTTTTTTTAATTTTATTTTTCTTATATCATGTAGCGAGCCCAGGGCTCGCTACATGATAGCCGCTGCTCAGCGGCATCCCTCCGCCCGCTTCGATCACCTTCGGGATTTCCTGGAGGGCTTCCCCCGGCGACTGGGCGGGATGACGTCACCGACGTCATTGGGAGTCCCGAACCACCCCTCAGCGCTGCCTGGCACTGATTGGCCAGGCAGCGCATGGGGTCTGGGGGGGGGGGGGGCGCACGGCACGACGGATAGCGGCGATCGAGCGCAGGGCGGCGGCGATCGGTGTGCTGACGCAGCTAGCAAAGTGCTAGCTGCGTCCAGCAAAAAAAAAAATTAAACAAATCGGCCCAGCAGGGCCAGAGAAAACCTCCTGCGCGGCTTACCCCGAACTACGTTCGGGGTTACCACCAAGGAAGTTAAAGGCATGCCCATGAGGAGTGCTCGGAGTCCCTTTAAATCGTATTCAAATACAGCTGAGTTGTGATGCTCAAAGCACTATTCACTATAGCCTGCAAAGCAAAGTGGCTTAATGTGGAACTACACTTACATCATATACAGCAATATCCTCGTATGCGGCACCGGCGGGGATCGCCTGTTACATGTGCTTGCCAGTTGCCTGAACAACCGGCGGAAATAGCACAAACCTCCCCCCTGAAATACTTACCGAGGCTCCAGCGATGTCTGGCAGTCTCCCTCTATCTCCCTGCATGCTTGGAGTGGCTTTACAGTTTTCCCAGTGCTTGCCGCTCCGAGCCCATGGGGAGTAGAGGGAGACTGCCAGACATCACTCCGTAAGTATTTTCCTGCCTGCCAGCACCCGCAGAAAGCCTCCCAAAAGAGGTCCCCGTTCTCCCTCAGGCATGCCAGTTAGTTGAGACTTCCAGTTGCCTGAATTCTGGATAACGGGGACCTTGCTGTACTGTGCTTTAAATAAATATCCTGCATTACCTGTAGCATAAAAATATACAATTTCAAAAATATTTATTTTTTTTACTTTTTGCAGACTGACGCAAGTAAATCCCACGTCACACTTGTGGCTGCTCTAGGCCGATGCGGTGTAGGATTTTCGCCACCCACCATTTCCACTCTCGACTCCAGACGCGATCGTGCGCACCCCGAGAGGGGAGATTAAGCTGTTATATGACATCTGATATCTCCCTTTACTGACCAGGAGCCAAAAGTAGAGAAATGGAGAGCCGACTCTGCCTGGCGTTCTATTAAGATCGCCAGGCAGGCTGCGGGAGGGTTTTTTTTTAATAAAAAAAAAACTATTTCATGCAGCCAACTGAAAGTTGGCTGCATGAAAGCCCACTAGAGGGCGCTCCGGAGGCGATCTTCCGATCGCCTCCGGCGCCCAGAATAAACAAGGAAGGCCGCAATGAGCGGCCTTCCTTGTTTTGCTTACATCGTCGCCATAGCGACGAGCGGAGTGACGTCATCGACGTCAGCCGACGTCGTGACGTCAGCCGCCTCCGATCCAGCCCTTAGCGCTGGCCGGAACTTTTTGTTCCGGCTACGCTGGGCTCAGGCGGCTAGGGGGGCCCTCTTTCGCCGCTGCTCGCGGCGGATCGCCGCAGAGCGGCGGCGATCAGGCAGCACACGCGGCTGGCAAAGTGCCGGCTGCGTGTGCTGCTTTTTATTTGAGCCAAATCGGCCCAGCAGGGCCTGAGCGGCAGGCTCCGGCGGTACTGGACGAGCTGAGCTCGTCCAGACCGCCCAGCAGGTTAAGAAAATCAAATTGTGCTACTTGCCTAGCAAGGAGCCAGCAGCTTAACTTCTATACAGCCAATTTTCTTTTGAATAAGACTGCCGTCTCAATGCACATACAAAACTTTTGTATGTGCATTGAGACGGCAGTCTTATTCAAAAGAAAATTGACTGACCAGGAGCCATCGCTTATGGCTCCTGGTCACATGATCACTACGATCACTGGTGAATCGTAGTGATCCCTGTTACTGATGCTGCGGTGGGGGGAAGAAGAGGATCCACTCACCTTCCTGCTGTTCCCCTGGCGATCGTCACTCCCCTCCGCTCTGGCAGGCATCCCTGCTTGCTCTGACGTAAGTGCCGGGTCCCGGCTTGATAACGTCATCAAGCCGCGACCCAGAACTTAGCGTCAGTACAAGTGGGGTTGCCGGCCAGAGCGGATGGGTCTACAGCGGGTGGAGCCTGGGAGGTGAGTAAATGCTGCTGGCTACAGGGGGGACATGTGGATACAGCGGGGACACCATGCCAGCTACCAAAAGTAGGGATGCCTGACCCCCCGCCAAAGTTGGATCCAGACGTATTTCCAACTCCTCCTCCCCCCAGCCACGAACAATACTATGGGCGCGTTGAGCAGCACAAGCCCCCTGCGACGCCTGCTGCGGTTGTTCTTCTGCTGCCTCCTCCTCCTCAAAAAAAGACCTTCCTCATCATCTGACTCCTCTTCCCCACACGATTCTTCCTCCTCCTCCCCGCTCTGTGCTGCCGCAGGTGTTGAGGAAACATCTGGTTCTGATGAGAATTGATCCCACAACGCTTACTCCTGTAACTGTTCCTGTTCACGCTCCTCCACAGCTTGATCCACCACTCTACACACAGCACGCTCCAGGAAGAAGGCATACAGGATCAAGTCACTGATGGTGCTTTCACTGAGACTCACCATGTTTGTCACCTCCTCAAATGGCCGCATGAGCCTGCAGGAATTTCGCATGAGTGTCCAGTACTTCGTCCAGAACATCCCCATCTCCCCAGACTGTGTCCTTTGACTGTAGTTGTAGAGATACCGTTTGATGGCTTTCTCCTGTTGTAGCAGGCAGTCGAACATCAGGAGGGTTGAATTCCAGCGAGTCGGGCTATCACAAATCAAGCACCTCACCGGCAAGTTGTTTCTCGGCTTAATATCGGCCAATGTGCCATGACCGTGTAAGACCGCCTGAAATGCCCACACAATTTCCTGGCCTGCTTTAGGAAGTCCTGTAAGCCTGGGTATTTAGACGCAAATCTCTGGATTACAAGATTGAGCACATGTGCCATGCAGGGTACGTCTCAACTTTCCCAAATTCAAAGCCGAAATGAGATTCCTGCTGTCACACACCACGTTGGCGATCTCCAGTTGATGCGGCGTCAGCCACTGATCCACCTGTTTGCTAAGAGCAGCCAGGAGAGCTGCTCCAGTGTGACTCTGCGCTTTGAGGCAAGACATGCCTAAATGGCGTGACACCGTCGTACCTGGCATGCAGCGTAGGCCCTGGGGAGCTGGGGCTGTGTAGCTGAAGAGGAGATCGCAGCACCAGTAGAGTTGAACTGCCACTCAGCCAAGGAGGAGGAGGACGATAGCGAGGAGGATGTAGCAGGAGAAGTAGGAGGAGAAGGAGAGGAAGTGGCAGCAGGCCTGCCTGCAAGCCATGGAGGTGTCACAAGTTGGTCCGCTGCACAGCCACATACTCCCTGCTTGCCATCGGTCACCAGGTTGACCCCATGGGCTGTGTAAGTAATGTACCTGCCCTGACCGTGCTTGGCTACCAGGCATCCGTGGTCAGATGGACCCTTGACCCAATGCTGTGTGCCAGAGATGACACCACTTGCCTTTCTACTTCCCAGTACAGTTTGGGTATCGCCTTTTTTGAGAAATAATTGTGGCCTGGTATCTTCCAATGCGGTGTCCCAATGGCCACAAATTTTCGGAATGCCTCAGAGTCCACCAGCTGGTATGGTAACAGCTGGCGGGATAGCAGTTCCGCCAAGCCAGCTGTCAGACGCCGGGCAAGAGGGAGACTGGCAGACATTGGCTTCTTCTGCTCAAAGATTTCCCTCACGGACACCTGGCTGCTGCTGTGGGCAGAGGAGCAGGAGCCGCTCAAGGGGAGAGGCAGAGTGGAGGAGGTTGGCTGTGATTGTAAAGGTGCAAGGGAGAAAGATGATGCACCTGAAGGAGGAAGATGAGAAGGAGGGTGGCTTTGCTTTTGTGTGCTGCTTTTGCTCAGGTGGTCTTCCCTTTGCAGTTTGTGCCTTTTCTGCATGTGCCTTCCTAAGGCAGTTTTCCCTACGTGGGTATTGGCTTTTCACGGCTCAATTTTTGGTGGCAGAGAGAACAGATGGCATTGCTCTGATCTTTGGCATACACACTAAAAAATGTCCAAACTACTGAACCCCCCTGGGAGGATGGCACTATGGTGGCGTCAGCAGCTGACGTTGAAGAGCATGTTGGCTGGCTGTCCATAGGTGGCGATACATGGCGCCGGACACTGCCACCAGCTGTTTCTGATGACGAGCTCCCCCTGCTTCTTTCAGCAACTCGTCTCCTCCTACTCCTCTCTGACTCCCCTCTGAACTGTCCCCCTGTTCATCTCCTCTATTGGGAACCCACGTGGCATTCAAATCATCATATTAATCCTCCCGAGCTTCGCTTGTATCAAACCCCTCCAAACTGCACCAACAGCAGGTACTTCATCATCCTCCTCCTCACACGTTACGTCCATAGTGTCGCCTAACTCATATAGACATATGAGGTGGTGTAACTTGCTTAGCACCTTCATCTTGTTGTACAATAATGGCTGTGAATCAGTGATTTCCCCACCAAATAACTTCTGCGAAGTGTCAAATGTAGCGGATGTGGTACATGTAGTAGCGCTGGTGGCTGCGGAAGATGAGGTGTTCTGTGTTAAACAGTCAACCACGTCCTGACAATCTTGGGAGTTGATGGGATGTGCCTTCTTCTGAGCACTGTACTTTGGGCCAGGGCCGCACAAAATCACGTCAGCACGACCTCGAACAGATCTGCCGGGTGGCCTGCCTCTGGCTCTGCCTCTGGCTCTGCCTCTGCCTGTTTTTTCCATATTGGGGGGGGGGGGGGGGGGGTAACGTTTGTGGAACTATCTCCATGGTCTCTGCGGAAGTTCTCCACAAGCGTGTAAAACGACAGAACCCAGCTTTGGTGCAATGCACCTGTAGAGAGAAAGTGAGCACAGAGACAGAATGTATGTGTGTCCACCAATCTAGTCGCCACCCAGCGACGGTGAACACACAACAACGGAAATGAAGTGGGAACGCAATCGCAAGAGTGGCGATTGCCAATGTATGTGTGTCCACAAATCTAGTCGCCACCCAGCGATGGTGAACACACAACAGCGGAAACAGTGGGAACGCAATCGCAAGAGTGGCGATTGCCAATAGTGACACACGACCGAGTTAGACAGAGCACAAGTGTAGCAAGACAGACATAGCAAACAACAATGATCAGAACGTCAAGGAAAATAACAAACGCTAGCTAAACGCGAACTCCGCACTCATTCGCAACAGCGAACGCGTTAAAGACATGATCACCGCGCGTTAGGTGCCCAGTGATAAGCGTGCCACCCTAACTAACCAATGAAACACAAACCTGAAATAGAGAACGCAAACGCTTGCTAAATGGTTACCTCACCGAGCCTACAGCAAGCGTTCGTACCAGACAAGACAGAGAGAAGGAGTAGCCAGCAGCAACCGCAGCTCTGGCCTACACTCCCAGACAGAGCACACACGGAACCACCGCCACTACCGCTAGAACGGATGCGATCCAGACAGGCAAATAGATGAAGCAACCAGTAGCAACCGCTGCTCTGGCTTGCACCCCTAAGACGGAGTACAGAAGGAACCACCGCCACTACCGCTAGGGCGAATGCGATCCAGATAAGCAAACAGATGGAGCAACCAGTAGCAACCGCTGCTCTGGCTTGCACCCCTACAGACAGAACGATTTCCTGTCGACCGCCGCTGGCGACAAGACAATCTCAACAGACAGACAGATATAAGGCAAGACAGATAATACAACCTGACTACGCTAGAAGGGATGCCTAGTGCAGTCCCAAGGAATTACTCTAAGATAATCTTAGCAAACAATAGCAAGGCTGATACTCCAGGTGAGTTAGCAGGAACAAACCTTCATGACCAGCAAGGAATTCTGGGAAGAAATGTTTTTTATACTGCAAGCCATCAGAGGAAGCAGCTAAGTAATTTGCATGACAAGTGGATGCAAATTCCTCCCCAGAACAGCAACTCTGCAGCTTGCAGAGTGGAAACAGGTCTCTTTTCCAGGGACCTGCCGCACTCAGATTTACAAAATGGTCAAACAGCTGTCTGTGCAGACAGCAGAGCCGGTCATTACAGTACCCCCCCCCCCCCCCTAGGGACGGCTTCCAGACGTCTCTCAAAACTGACGTTTCCAAAAAAATGTGACTGAACACTCATGAGGGTCGGGACAGCCCGACAAGGCTCAATTCCAGAGTCAATCTTCCCGAAACTTACCTCGTCGGAAGCAGAAACCACCGAAACATGCCCATCAGTACTACAAGTCTCAGCGTAATATACAAATTCACAAAATATGCGCTTTAGGAATGACACTGCACTCCGTGGTTGGCGTTTAAAGTATATCAATGTGCAAACATAAATCTAAAAAATAATAATTAAAAACGCGCTCATATGTCTCCAGGACACAAAGGGTTACAGTCTCACAGTTCTGTAGTTCATAAATCTCCACAGGGCTCCACTTGCAGGAGTAGTAAACTGTTCATCCAACTCTGTGCCAGGACAATCACATCCACATGCACACATCCACATAGCGTAAACCTGCAACTACTAGTTGCTCTAGGACAGAACCCACCACCACCAGAGTAATCAAGGTGTGTGGATGCCAGAGACCACCTCAGACCAGTGCCAGGACCCCCCTCTGTGTCCGCACTCACCGCGCTAACCTCCCAAGTCTCCGGAGGTAGGATTTAACAGCAGGAGGGGGAAACAGCCAGTCACACCTTTCCAATGCACTCTAGTCCAGCACACACTGCAACTAAGAGACACTGATATAGTGTAACTCCGTTATTTAATAAAAAGTGTTAAAAACAAATGCACTCACAAGTGTCAGTGGATCAGAAGCACATAGCATAACAGTCAGGGAAAACACTCAGCTGCTGCTGTATCAGATCCTCTGTCACTCGCTCTCTCTCCCAGCAATACTTCCTATCCCAGTCTCGTGTGTTAAAGCTCCGCCCTATGCATTTCGTCATGCCAATGACTCATCAGGGGCTGTCTCAGCGTAACACCCATCAGAACTGTGAATGCCAGAGAAGAACCCATCGATACCCTCCAAGCAATACCCACCACCTTCCAGGGACCGTCCAAAAATACCAAATCTGCCACAATAGCCATTTGAAGTGTCCCTTTCAACAGAGAAGCCACTGTTGATCCCATCCAGGGTACCAAGAAAATTTCTCCCAGAATCTCCCAGAACACCTTGAAGCTCCGCAGAGATCCCAAGAGGCCAGAATGCTCACCAGGCTCACATGGAGAACTACCAAGAACCCCTATGGAACCTATGACAACTCCGGATTCAGGATTACCAGGACAACCATCAAGATCAGGGCTTTCAGGGACCACTTCTGGGCATGCAGGCAGGCAGGCAATATCAGAACATGTCTCCACCGAGGAAGCATCTGAGCAGGCTGGTAACCGAGACACACTTGGACTTTCTGGGTCACAGAGCACATCGGGGTACACTAGCACAAGAGAAACCTCAGGACACGTCGAGGAACTGCCAACCTCAGAGTTCGTCATGACAAGACCAAAACCAGGACCAGGCCAAAAATCATTACGAGTAGTGGTCACAAGCACTGGTCTTTCAAAAGCAGACTTGGACTCAGACTTAGAAGTCTCTATGACTGTAATTGTATTCAACCAGAACTCATCATGGACTACGCATGACTGGAGCTCCACAAGAGCTACACAGGTAGTCAGTCTAGCAGCAATGCCTACTGAAGTAGGCAAAACCTCAAACGACCCTGCGGGGCAGGAAGCCCCTCCTAAAAGTTCTGCACCCTTTGGGAGGAACTCGGAGACCTCCAGAACATTGAACAAAACTTCAGGAACATCATTTCCTAAGTTTTCTGACAAGGATTCTGAACTATCCATGTTACAGGGCCGCACATCAAATACCTTTTGCAGACAGGGCAGATGTCCCAGGGATGGTTTTACCGTACACTGGGACTGAATTTCATCTTCCAGAATGAGATGCATAGGAATATCCAGTGAAACCAACACTGACTCCCTGAGTTTAGTCTCACTGCAGGCAGAATCCTTCATAGCAGTCAAACCAGACTGCAACTCCGAAATGGCAGCAGCAAGGAAGGATATTCCGCTACACCATGGGTGGGGTATAAAGCAGTCTTCAGTTTATTAACACATCAGTGGATACACATAAGGCTCACGCGTATCGGAGCTCACACTGGCTCCTTAAAAGGAACCTTAACTGAACGGGGGGTAAAGAGTTTTACTTACCTGGGGCTATTACCAGCCCCCTGCAGCAGTCCTGTGCCCTCGGCACCGCTCTGGATTATTATTGGACGCATTCACCAATGCAATTAGCGCTATTGCGGACCATAACGCGTAGATATGCGGCAACGCGTATTTTTGTACGCGTTACGGTCCGCAATAGCGCTAATTGCATTGGTGAATGCGTCCAATAATACGCATGGTGGCCGGCGACTGGTGAGTCATCAAAAACAAAACTAAGTGACAGTGGGGGACCAGAGGATTCCAGAGCAGCGCCGAGGGCACATGACTGCTGCAGGGGGCTGGTAATAGCTCCAGGTAAGTAAAACTCTTTACCCCCCGTTCAGTTAAGGTTCCCTTTAATCATAGCCAACATACACAGAAACATCACAAGTTTAAATAGTCAGAAAAGCCCGCCCACACGAGGTGTGGCTGTGGCTCTTAAAGTGACATATACATAAACATATAAAATGGCCGAATAGCCAAAAGTAGAAAATGGATAAAAAACCAATGATGTTATGGTCAGTATCAAGACAAATATACTAACCGGTTGCATAGAAAACATATTTCAGATACCACAATGGTAAGGTGAAACAATAATATATGAGAAATACAAAATGTCATAGGTAATGAGTACACACTGTACAAGGGGGAAAAAGGAAAGGAGAAAACATGGAACAAAGAGAGGCAGGCCCTGCATATACAGTAGCTCAATTTCTGATGTCATAAGTCAAACTGACATCTAACTTTGAATTCAATCCTGCAGGTTTTTTCTGCCCGGGCGACTGAGGGGGTCCCTCCTTTCAGGGGGGCTCTTACTGCCCTCACCCTGGAACCAGTGTCCAGCGTGAGTGGCGGCTCAGCTTCGGGCCCCGTACCCGTTTCCAATCCTTTCTTCTATCCCGTACAGGCCAGATCTACGGCGGTGGATATGTTTCAGGATTTGGTTGAGAGTGAACTTGTCCAATTACAGAAAACACTTAGAGCCAGTTCCGACCTTACTAAACAGGAACAGAACGCACTGCAGTCCCTCCAGAAGAAAAACTCAATTGTAATCCGCAATGCAGACAAAGGAGGGGCTGTGGTCGTCCTGGATTCGGATATGTACAGGGCAGAGGCACTGCGACAACTGGAGGACAAGAATACTTATCAAGTATTAGCAGGTGACCCTACTACCAAATTCCAGGCTAAACTTAAACGATTACTTACTTGGGGTTGTTCCTTGGGAGTGTTTACTGAACGGGAAAGAGATTATCTTATGGTGGAAACACCGGTTATCCCAATTTTCCATCACCTCCCAAAGGTGCACAAACCAGACGTTCCCCCCAGGGGCCGCCCCATAGTTGCGGGGATAGGCTCCTTGGGGGAACGTCTGGGTCAATGGGTGGACATGTGCCTTCAGCCACTCGTCCGCCGTTTACCTGGTTTTCTTCGTGACACCACACACTTACTTAACAGCCTGGACTCCTTGGAGTGGTCTAATAGCTATACATGGGTCACGATGGACATGACTGCACTCTATTCCTCCATTCCTCATGACCTTGCTCTCAAGGCACTGGATTTCCATATCCAGAAATATGGCACTTTTTCTGCAGCGACTAGGGACCTCCTCATCTCCGCGGTAGATCATCTGTTGACCCACAATTATTTTATGTTTGATGGGGTTTTCTATCTCCAGAGATGCGGAGCTTCGATGGGAGCTAAATTCTCCCCATCCCTGGCGAATTTGTTCATGGGATGGTGGGAGGAGCTCCGCATCTTTGGGGCGAGAACCCCTTTTCTGAATTTATTTTCTGGTATGGAAGGTACCGTATATACTCGCAAGCAAGCCGAATTTTTGACCCACAACAAGTGGGTCAAAAGTTGGGGGGTCGGCTTGCTTGCGAGTGATGTGCCTGAGGGTCGTCCCCCGCCCTCTCCCACCCGCTCCCCCCGCGGCCGCTGCTATTACCTTAGCTCCGCGGCTTCCTATTCCCCTGTCCTGCTCTTCATTCACAGCAGCTCGCCCCACGGGGGCTGCTGCGTGATGACGGAGGAAGTGCAGAGAGAGGTTCCCATAGTAACCAGGAAGCCGCTCTCTGCCACTTTCTCCGTCATCACGCAGCAGCCACCGTGGGGCGAGCTGCTGTGAATGAAGAGCAGGACAAGGGAATAGGAAGCCGCGGAGCTAAGGTAATAGCAGCGGCCGCGGGGGGAGTGGGTGTTAGAGGGCGGGGGGGTGCTAAACTCTCTAACCTGGGCACTTTACAAGCTATCCTGGGCACGATACTAGCTATCCTGGGCACGATACAAGCTATCCTGGGCACTATACTAGCTATCCTGGGCACTATACTAGCTATCCTGGGCACTATACTAGCTATCCTGGGCACTATACCTGCTATCCTGGGCACTATACTAGCTATCCTGGTCACTATACCAGCTATCCTGGGCACTATACTAGCTATCCTGGGCACTATACCTGCTATCCTGGGCACTATACTAGCTATCCTGGGCACTATACTAGCTATCCTGGGCACTATACCTGTTATCCTGGGCACTATACTAGCTATCCTGGGCACTATACCTGCTATCCTGGTCACTATACTAGCTATCCTGGGCACTATACCAGCTATCCTGGGCACTATACCAGCTATCCTGGGCACTATACCAGCTATCCTGGGCACTATACCTGCTATCCTGGGCACTATACTAGCTATCCTGGTCACTATACCAGCTATCCTGGGCACTATACTAGCTATCCTGGGCACTATACCTGCTATCCTGGGCACTATACTAGCTATCCTGGGCACTATACTAGCTATCCTGGGCACTATACCTGCTATCCTGGGCACTATACTAGCTATCCTGGTCACTATACCAGCTATCCTGGGCACTATACTAGCTATCCTGGGCACTATACCTGCTATCCTGGTCACTATACTAGCTATCCTGGGCACTATACCAGCTATCCTGGGCACTATACCAGCTATCCTGGGCACTATACCAGCTATCCTGGGCACTATACTAGCTATCCTGGTCACTATACTAGCTATCCTGGTCACTATACTAGCTATCCTGGGCACTATACTAGCTATCCTAGGCACTATACTAGCTATCCTGGGCACTATACCTGCTATCCTGGTCACTATACTAGCTATCCTGGGCACTATACCAGCTATCCTGGGCACTATACTAGCTATCCTGGGCACTATACTAGCTATCCTGGGCACGATACTAGCTATACTGAGACACTACCTTCCCATACTGGGCACTATACTAGCTATACTGGGACACACTGGGGGGGATCATGCGGCCAGCATTCCTACCCCCGGCTTATATGAGGGTCAATCATTTTTTCCTGGTTTTTCAGGCAAAAGTTGGGGGGTCGGCTAATATGCGGGTCGGCTTGCTTGCGAGTATATACGGTATATAGATGATCTGCTCCTGATATGGGGAGGTCCCCCGGATGTCCTGCCTGATTTCTTGTTATATTGTAATGACAACAGCTTGAATCTGTCTTTTACCATGTCCCACAGCTCCTCTCAGATTGATTATCTTGATCTGACTTTGTGGGGCTCTGAGATATCGGGCAGAATTATCACTAAATTTTATAGGAAGGAATGTGCCGGCAATTCCCTCTTGCTGGCCTCTAGCTGCCATCCGAGCCATACCTTGAGAGCCATTCCTTATGGGGAAATGGTTAGAGTGGCTCGCAACTGCTCAGATCCTAATCTTTTGAAGCAGGAGTTGGATGTGGTGGAGAAGAGACTTCGGGAACGGGGGTACACTATGCGCTCCATCCGTGGTGCACGACAACGTGTGCTATGCAGGGATCGTCGGGATCGTCGGGATCTTTTGGAGGTTGGTTCTGGAGGCGGGACTAGGCAAAAAAGAAATCTAACTTTTACAACTCCCTACAGTTTGGAGTATAATAAGATTATTAATATAATAAAAAAATATTTGCCAGTCCTGCATTCAGATTCCAAACTCCAGAGGATCGTAGGTAACGGCGTTGCTTTTTCAGCACGCTGAGCCCCCACGTTGGGGACCCGTCTTTCCCCTAGTCTTTTCTCCAGCTCCCCCAAACCAGTTCCGACTTGGCTGACCTGTGTGGGTTCCTATGTCACCTGCAGATATTGCTGCATTCACGATCAGACGCGGGAGATCACTTCGATTGCCAAAGGTGCAAAATTTGATATGAAACAATATGTTAATTGCAATTCCAGCAACGTTGTATATCTTATTTCTTGTACCATTTGCAAAACCCAATATGTGGGATGCACCACCCGCCCCCTAAGGCAGCGTATCGCAGAACATTATAATGGAGCAGCTAGATGCATTAGAAATGAGGCCTATATCACCCAGGTTTCCAGTGTAGCCAAACACTTTTTAATGGAGCATCGGGGTGACATGAGTGGGTTTGCTTTCCAAGGGATTGAAAGAGTAACACACTCTATCAGGGGAGGCGATTTACGTAGACGTTTATTACAACGGGGGACTTTATGGATCTGGAGACTAGGCACGCGCATACCTGCAGGATTGAATTCAAAATTAGATGTCAGTTTGACTTATGACATCAGAAATTGAGCTACTGTATATGCAGGGCCTGCCTCTCTTTGTTCCATGTTTTCTCCTTTCCTTTCTCCCCCTTGTACAGTGTGTACTCATTACCTATGACATTTTGTATTTCTCATATATTATTGTTTCACCTTACCATTGTGGTATCTGAAATATGTATTATATGCAACCATTTTGTATATTTTTCTTGATACTGACCATAACATCATTGGTTTTTTTATCCATTTTCTACTTTTGGCTATTCGGCCATTTTATATGTTTATGTATATGTCACTTTAAGAGCCACAGCCACACCTCGTGTGGGTGGGCTTTTCTGACTATTTAAACTTGTGATGGTTCTGTGTATGTTGGCTATGATTAAGGAGCCAGTGTGAGCTCCGATACGCGTGAGTCTTATGTGTATCCACTGATGTGTTAATAAACTGAAGACTGCTTTATACCCCACCCATGGTGCAGCGGAATATCCTTCCTTGCTGCTTGTATTGAGACCCATGATTCCTGCTCCCCTGGGATATGCATCGGTGGTGTCAGCGTTTCCACTTCCTTTTGTTTCCGAAATGGCAGAACAACAGATGCAATTAGCTGCAACACCCAGAGGAGCCTCCGGGCTCCCTGCAGGAGGCTCACTGCAAGGCAATATTGACTCATCCAGAGTACAAGGTGGAAAGTCATCACCTTCCTCAGTATCAGATTCGCAAAACCAAAGCACTGTCTCACCCCTAGACTCGGCTAACAATGTCGAATCCGAGGAGAAAGAACGCAAAATTTGCGAATCCAAGATCGCTTTAGGTTGTGAAACTGAGGCTTCCAAATCGCAAGCCTCCGCAATCTGTGGAGCAGACTGCAAAGTGTTCAGGACAGAAACACTGGAACAACTGTCATCTGGCAACATGCCTTTATAGGTGTGAACAGAGCAAAACATAGATTTATTTGCAGAAGAGGTTGTGACAACAACATGAGAAACTTTATCGGTCATATTAACATTACTCTTGAGGCCACATAGTTTAGGAATTTTTCCCATAGCAGGATCATGGATGGGAGGTCTCACAGAATCAATGGGAGAAAAAGATCTGTTTTTAAATGAAAAGGGATCCCACACATTTTTTACAAAACTGACACAATCATGTTGATCATAATCTGCCGGAACATCTGAGAAACAGGCATCAGACCGCGCGGATTCAAACTCCACACAAGCAGGAGAGAATCTTTCAGAATTCACACAGGTGTCAACCACAGTAGTACACCCATTCATTTCAGATCGCAAAGTGTCTAAACTCCCTTGCTTTACCCCAGAAAGGCAAGAACAATCATCAGACAACGGTGTCGCTTTATTGGAGTCAATTGGTTGGTGTGTGTGCAATTCATCCAAAATCGTCTGCCACACACAAATCAGTGGATCCACAAAACATTCGTCACACTCATCAGATTCAATCAAAGCGTACACAGACTCAATACAAGCATTAAGAATCACTTTGCTTTTTGCGATGTAAAAATCGCAAAACGCCTTCCAATCAAACTCAAACTCCTTAATCAAAGCCCCAATCTCCCACAGAGCGAATGGAGGCTCAAACAACCCTGTATCAAAGAAACACTCATACGGGTTGGGATCAGAAATAAGCATAGACTTTCTCACAGCCTTAATATAATTTATAACTCTGCCCAACATAGAATCCACATATGCTTTTGCCTTAGGCAATGAAGCCTGAGACAAATCAAAAATTCCCTCTACACTGGGAATTTTGGTTTGGCTGGTCATACTGTAACGATTGTGGAACTATCTCCGTGGTCAGTGCACAAGATGTGCGCTGACACTGCGGAAGTTCTCCACAAGTGTATAAAACGACAGAACCCAGCTTTGGTGCAATGCACCTGTAGAGAGAAAGTGAGCACAGAGACAGAATGTATGTGTGTCCACCAATCTAGTCGCCACCCAGCGACGGTGAACACACAACAACGGAAACGAAGTGGGAACGCAATCGCAAGAGTGGCGATTGCCAATGTATGTGTGTCCAACAAATTAGTCGCCACCCAGCGACAGTGAACACACAACAGCGGAAACAAAGTGGGAACGCAATCGCAAGAGTGGCGATTGCCATTAGTGACACACGACCGAGTTAGACAGAGCACAAGTGTAGCAAGACAGACATAGCAAATAGCAATGATGAGAACGTCAAGGAAAATAACAAACGCTAGCTAAACGCGAACTCCGCACTCATTCGCAACAGCGAACGCGTTAAAGACACGATAGGCACTCAGTGATAAGCGTACCACCCTAACTAACCAAAGAAACACAAACACGAAATAGAGAACGCGAACGCTTGCTAAACAGTTACCTCACCGAGCCTACAGCAAGTGTTCGTACCAGACAAGACAGAGAGAAGATGTAGCTAGCAGCAACCGCAGCTCTGGCCTACACTCCCAGACAGAGCACACACGGAACCACCGCCACTACCGCTAGAGCGGATGCGATCCAGACAGACAAATAGATGAAGCAACCAGTAGCAACCACTGCTCTGGCTTGCACCCCTAAGACGGAGTACAGAAGGAACCACCGCCACTACCGCTAGGGCGAATGCGATCCAGACAAGCAAACAGATGGAGCAACCAGTAGCAACTGCTGCTCTGGCTTGCACCCCTACAGACAGAACGATTTCCTGTTGACCGCCGCTGGTGACAAGACAATCGCAACAGACAGACAGATATAAGGCAAGACAGATAATACAACCTGACTACGCTAGAAGGGATGCCTAGTGCAGTCCCAAGGAATTACTCTAAGATACTCTTAGCAAACAATAGCAAGGCTGATACTCCAGGTGAGTTAGCAGGAACAAACCATCATGACTAGCAAGGAATTCTGGGAAGAAATGGTTTTTATACTGCAAGCCATCAGAGGAAGCAGCTAAGCAATTTGCATGACAAGTGGATGAAAATTCCTCCCCAGAACAGCAACTCTGCAGCTTGCAGGTGGAGACAGGTCTCTTTTCCAGGGAATGGTCAAACCGCTGTCTGCCTGCGCAGACAGCAGAGCCGATCATTACAGGTATGCACTGACTTGACTAATACAATGTGCAGTCACACAGGTGCAGTGAAAGGTATGCAGTGACTAGTATTACAATACAATGTGCAGCTGTCACACAGGTGCAGTTAACAGGTATGCACGGGCTGGTATACTAAACAGCGTGCGGTCACACAGGTGCAGTGAACAGGTATGCAGGGATTGGTATTACAAATGTGCAGCTGTCACACACAGGTACCGTGAACAGGTGCAGTGACTGGTGGTATATTATACTGCTTGCGCTCACATAGGTGCACTGAACAGGTCACAGGTATGCACTGCAGTGATTGGTATTACAAATGTGCAGCTGCCTGTCACACACACACACAGGCACCGTGAATAGGTGCAATGACTGGTGGTATTAACAATGTGTGCACTCACGTAGGTATAGGTAGGTAGGTGCATTGAACAGTGAACAGGTGCAGCTGCCTGTCACACACACACACAGGTACCGTGAATAGGTGCAATGACTGGTGGTATTAACAATTTGTGTGCTCACGTAGGTATAGGTAGGTAGGTGCATTGAACAGTGAACAGGTGCAGTGATTAGGATTACAAATGTGCAGCTGCCTGTCACACACACACACACACACACAGGTACCGTGAACAGGTGCAATGACTGGTGGTATTAACAATGCGTGCGCTCACGTAGGTATAGGTAGGTAGGTGCACTGAACAGTGAACAGGTGCAGTGATTGGGATTACAAATGTGCAGCTGCCTGTCACACATACAGGTAGTCACTCACTGAATTTGCTGGGCCTGGCAGTAGGAATTACCACCAAGGGGCCAAAGGCCAGCTGCGACTGTCTGACAGGGCTTTATATAATGCAAGTGGGCCGCAAAAAAAAAAAAAAAAAAAATAGATCACAAGAACAAGATTAGCTCTCAAAAGAGCTGTTGAGGGGTGCTTTTTTAGCAATAAGAATCAGCAAGGAGCAAGCTAACAAGCCTACAAGAGCCTAACTAAGCTTTCCCTATAGCTCTCTCTGCAGCAGCTCTCTAATTACTGCAGGCACACAAGTGAGTCCAATACCTGACGCTGCCTGCCTTTTATAAGGGGGGGGTGGGGCTCCAGGAGGGAGTGTAGCCTGATTGGCTACAATGTGCCTGCTGACTGTGATGTAGAGGGTCAAAGTTGACCCTAATGATGCACTATGGGGGCAAATCGAAAAAAGTTTGCGTTTCTCTGCGATCTCAAACCCTGGAAGTTCGCCGGTTCCCGTTCGGGCCATCTCTAATCTCTACCAGTTTTGGGGCTCAAAGTGATAGCTCTAGTGAGCATACTGAAAATTATGTTTAGTATGGTCTTCTGCATTCAGCATTTCATTGAGCTTGTGTAATGAACGGGACACTGGGGTCTGATTGGTGAGTCCAAGTTTAAATTGCTGCATGTTCATTGGTTAAAATAGGTTACTTTGGTCTCCCATCAGGTCAGATCATCCCCCTCTGCCACTATTGGTAGTCAGTCGCCTGGGTGGGTGTGGTTTTAGAATATTTAAATGGATATGTTTGCACATTGATTTTATATTGACTTTACGGCAACTTGACAAAGGCCAACAAGACTGAAACAGCGGGCTGTTGTTGCTGTCGCCTTTTGGATGATTCAATAAAGTATTTGAGCTATATTTACATGATGTGATACCAGTCCTTTGGGAACTCTGCTGTTTCTTTTTTCAACAAATAAATTGTTACTATGTAGAGTTATATACAACACTTAGATTGTAAGCCTTTGTCAGGGTCTTCCCTTCCCTAGTGTATTCTACATGATTGTGTGCTCCTTTCCTATGACAGCCTCGTACTTGTATGACTGGGCCTACCTAACCAGCCCAAAATCACATGATCTTGTATTTTGTACCGTTTGCCTTGTATAACTTTGTCCTATGTTGTATAACCTTGTTATCAGTCATACTTTGTATTGTATATATTTATTGTCCAGGGCTGCGTAATATGTTGGCGCTTTATAAATATAATAATTAGTAATAATGCTAAAAAGGGGTATTAGACATAAATGTAGCACAAGGTCACACAAGGAAAACAAAGTACAAGATACATGATCGTGTGATTTTGGAGCTGGTCATTGGGTCCTCAATATCTGCTAGCCATACTTTTTGATTATAGACAGCTATTATACTTATTCAGCTTATTGCTGCACATGAGCCACATGATATCTATTTTCTTTCCATGTTCAGGTTTTGTTGCTTCTTAATCTGGGAAGCTTTTGACTCTCTAACTATATAGCAGTGAGTGCGGTTTCTCATTACTGTTTGGTCTCCAAATGCTGGGTGTTTCTGTATTTAAAGGGACTCCGAGCTCTGAGTAAAAATAAAATTTGAACTTACCCGGGGCTTTCTCCATCCCAGCCCTGGTCGGGACGTCCCACGCCGGCCTCCTGGCTCTTCTCCCGGCGGCTGTCCGCATAGCGCGGACAGGCCGGGCCCCCGGGCGACACTGGCGAGTGTCGGGGCTTCTTCTTCCCTATACGTCACGAATGACGTCACACGCCGGCCGCCGCGCGTCATGACGGCGGCCGGCGTGACAGCACGGCGCATGCGCGATTAAACCGCAATTTTATTTTTACTCAGAGCTCGGAGTCCCTTTAATGTCATATAAGGTTAATGTAACCATACACCACAGATTAAGGTTTCTTGTTGACATCTTTGGCCTTCATGTCTACTCTGCACACTGGCTGATTGTTTTATTTACATATTTGACTTATACAGGGAGTGCAGAATTATTAGGCAAGTTGTATTTTTGAGAAATAATTTTATTATTGAACAACAACCATGTTCTCAATGAACCCAAAACACTCATTAATATCAAAGCTGAATATTTTTGAAAGTAGTTTTTAGTTTGTTTTTAGTTTTAGCTATTTTAGGGGGATATCTGTGTGTGCAGGTGACTATTACTGTGCATAATTATTAGGCAACTTAACAAAAAACAAATATATTCCCATTTCAATTATTTATTTTTACAACATTCACAAATATACATTTCTGACATTCAAAAACAAAACAAAAAAAAATCAGTGACCAATATAGCCACCTCTCTTTGCAAGGACACTCAACATCCTGCCATCCATGGATTCTGTCATTGTTTTGATCAGTTCACCATCAACATTGCGTGCAGCAGCAACCACAGCCTCCCAGACACTGTTCAGAGAGGTGTACTGTTTTCCCTCCTTTTAAATCTCCCATTTTATGATGGACCACAGGTTCTCAATGGGGTTCAGATCAGGTGAACAAGGAGGCCATGTCATTAGTTTTTCTTCTTTTATACCCTTCCTTGCCAGCCACGCTGTGGAGTACTTGGACTCGTGATATGGAGCATTGTCTTGAATGAAAATCATGTTTTTCTTGAAGGATGCAGACTTCTTCCTGTACCACTGCTTGAAGAAGGTGTTTTCCAGAAACTGGCAGTAGGACTGGGAGTTGAGCTTGACTCCATCCTCAACCCGAAAAGGCCCCACAAGCTCATCTTTGATGATACCAGCCCAAACCAGTACTCCACCTCCACCTTGCTGGCGTCTGAGTCGGACTGGAGCTCTCTGCCCTTTACCAATCCAGCCACGGGCCCATCCATCTGGCCCATCAAGACTCACTCTCATTTCATCAGTCCATAAAACCTTCGAAAAATCAGTCTTGAGATATTTCTTGGCCCAGTCTTGACGTTTCAGCTTGTGTATCTTGTTCAGTGGTGGTCGTCTTTCAGCCTTTCTTACCTTGGCCATGTCTCTGAGTATTGCACACCTTGTGCTTTTGGGCACTGCAGTGATGTTGCAGCTCTGAAATATGGCCAAACTGGTGGCAAGTGGCATCTTGGCAGCTGCACGCTTGACTTTTCTCAGTTCATGGGCAGTTATTTTGCACCTTGGTTTTTCCACATGCTTCTTGCGACCCTGTTGACTATTTTGAATGAAACGCTTGATTGTTCGATGATCACGCTTCAGAAGCTTTGCAATTTTAAGAGTGCTGCATCCCTCTGCAAGATATCTCACTATTTTTGACTTTTCTGAGCCTGTCAAGTCCTTCTTTTGACCCATTTTGCCAAAGGAAAGGAAGTTGCCTAATAATTATGCACACCTGATATAGGGTGTTGATGTCATTAGAACACACCCCTTCTCATTACAGAGATTCACATCACCTAATATGCTTAATTGGTAGTAGGCTTTCAAGCGTATATAGCTTGGAGTAAGACAACATGCATTAAGAGGATGATGTGGTCAAAATACTCATTTGCCTAATAATTCTGCACTCCATGTATATGTAGATATCTAGAGTACTTTGAAGAATTTCGACTTATGATCTACACTGTATGATGGTAACTACCATGCTGTGACTATCTTTTCATGATGAATATACAAGCAGGTTAATATTGATCCAATTACAGATGATATGTTTTCTATGTTAGAATTATGTATGTTTTTAATTACACCTTGTCATGACCTTTGAACCGTTTGCCTCTGAAGAAGTGGCTATTGTAAAAAGCTGTGATATGTGCGTTAGGCCAATCAATGCACATTGACGTGACATTTATAGCATGTTTGTTGTACCTGTCTGTTAGCACAATTGTAATTTAAAATTCAACTTTATAACTACTGTATTTGTTAATTACAGACCTATAAACCCTCACCTATATTGCTTTATTTCAATATTTTGTTACTGATTAGAGGGGTGGTCAGCTCATTACTGTGCAATTATTTTATAGCCCTCAATATCTGCTAACTTACTCTTCTGTGGGGACATCCTGGGCTGCAACATATTCTCTAACCTCTGCCATTTTCTATTATCATTAAGATCAGTTGGGAATGTATAATGATTCTTTGCTTCTAAGTCCCTTATACACTGGATGTAGTTTGCCTTATGTTGATGTAAAGCCCTAACTCATGTCCTTCCACGCTTGTTTCCAAATTCATAGAGTTGGCATCTGCATTTAAAAGTAGCTGTCTTGCTTCTCTGAAAAAGCACATTTTTCTGCAACTCTTTCAATTGCTAGTGCTTGTAGGGTATCTTGTGCAATTTGTAGATTAAGGTTTTGGTGGGCTCTTAACCTTTGTAAATGGTTATTAATTTTGTTCTCTCTCTCTCTTAAATGGAGTGCACCCTCTAATAAACTTCCCTGGCAAAGGCCTAATGTGCAAGCTAGATCATTAAAGTAGAAACATCATCTGTTGTGTTTTGCGAGATATAATCTATTTCAAAATAATTGCGTTCAACACGTTATCTTGTAAAAGCGACTATTCAGGTATCACGTTGACAGTTTAAACTACTTATCTTCTGTAGCTCCAGTATAATGGAGGCATGATCTGACTTTGTAATTGAATTCACTGAGGATCTATATGTATCAATCAGAAATGTATGGGTGATAAAAAAAGGGGGCTTAAAAGCTACATTCAATTCTCCCCCAGTCACGATCCCTCCTTCCACAAACTCTCCCAAGACATCCAGAAATTGGGGTTGTCCAATATTGGGGGCATAGAAAGAACTCAAGTCAATTTCTGGTTGGTAAACATTCCCTTAACTAAGTTAGATCTACCTAGAAGGTCTTGAAATTCATGTATATTATCGATTTTTGATATTAAATTTACAATTGCCTTAATTTTGGAATTCTGGGGGTGACTAAGGTAGACATGCAGATACCTTTGAATCATCAAAGATTTTCACTGATCTCATGGGATGATGCCTCTTGATGAAGTGAACATCTGATGCAAGAAATACATAAAAAATCCCTTGACCTATCATGTTACAAATAACAAAAGAAATTATGCTATGTAGGTTGTTTGAGTGTTAATATTACATTTTTAATGTACATGAATGACTTATCTTTTGCATAGGATCTGTTCATAAATTCATTTCCTTCAAAGTCCTGCTTGACCCTGATTTGTTAAAATTTGTTAAAAAAATAAAATAATAATAATATAAATAAGATAATGGTTCACAGAAGTTCTACACAAATTAAGATATTCTCAATGGGATGCTAATAATTTCCAGATAGCAAGGTAATGCAAATGTATGCAGTTTAGTACCAATGCAGTAGGTGAGGATTTTGATTGGTTGAAGCCCAGGGTTAATACATTTCCATAGAATTATTGTACAATTTGTATCAATGTACCATTATTAGCATCTCATTGACCATCTTTATAAGCTAAGTGATCAAATTAAATTCCACCCCGAAATTAAAATAAAGTAGAATCATCAAAGGCCCAGGTTTTGTGTCTGCTGTATTGCACGAAAGCTTTATGACATGGGAAGAACCGTAAAATTGTGTATCAAACCCCTAGTTCACGGGGGAGGGGGGGGGGGGTTATTTGGAGCACAATTAGTTCCAAGGTTAGAAACACAAGTATGCAGCTGTTCATCCATAGAGTACCACAATATGGCTGGCAAAAGATAAGGAAGAGCTCCTTTTATTTAAAAGTATAAACTAGATCCTTGCAGAGAGTGGCTCTCCTTATTAAATGGATGGAAATGCCAATATTGACAGTTCAGCATACAAGTGTATTAGTGGATAAACCACTGATGATCTGTCCTTGATTGTCCCGTCTGTGTGGAAGTACCGTCCAGAGATCCAATATGGAAGCCTTTAACACTCTCCAGATGAGTCAGTTACAGGCTATTTGCACCAATAGGTACCTAACAAACATTTATCGGACATAAAATAATAGTTCCCCAAGGATCACCCATTCTTTCTTCAGAGGCAGTTTGGCAATCAATTTGGGAAGAAACGGGAATTAACAAATTATGTAATCTGCCAGAATTGTTACATTATGCACCCCCAAAAATCAAATGTACAAAAAGCTGTGCAAGATGAATTGTTTTGCATCCCTGAATACATTTTGTAGCCCAAGTGAAAGAAAGATCTTCACGTTTTACTTGTACAGAACTCTCCAGCCCATAAATGCTAGGGGCCCTTTTACACTTAATGCGTTTTCATGCATTGCATCATGTTTTAATGTGTTTTTTTTTTCTTCATAGTGCATTGTGAAAAGGCTTCAGTTTTTCAGCATATAGTGTGAAAGAGGCTATAGGGAAACATGGACACTGTACTGCACATCAGTTGTCCTTTCAGTTACAACAGACAGCAACTGATATACTATAGTGGTATAGATATAGGACCTAAGGAATTAGTTGGGGAATATGGTCGTTTAGGCACGTAAATTACTTCCAGAACAATGAAAAAATGTTAAGAGCATATGATAGGTGAGGGGAAAAAAATCACAAATGAAATTGATGAATAAAGCAAAATTTGTCTGTGATATAATACATGCACCCTCTCCACTAAATTACAAAGCACCTTTCCCAAGAGAGTGAAAAGCTACATAAGTACGTAACATTCAGTTAAAAATAGATCTGTTGCTTTGTTTGTTTAGAACTCACAAACCAGCAGGTGAAAGCACTCAAGCCCATCAGAGGAAAGGAACAGCCTGTGTTTCTTGATACAGCCTATCATGATTGTGGCCAGAAAATCTATATATTACAAGTGAATACATTCAGATATACCAAGTCTGTAGAACTTTTGAGAAGAGTTGATATTTTTCAGGACAGCTCTACAACAGAGGGGAAAAAAACACAAGAAAATGTTTTAAGAAACTGAACTTTTTCTCACTGCTATATTTGACACACAGAAAATACAATCTAGAAGGTCAGAGTTTCAGTGTACAACCTGTTATGCTAGGTACACACAATGAGATTTTCTGGCAGATTTACTGTCAGCAATTACAAAAAAAAGTACTCGGGAATGTCGCACAAACATGTTTCCCTAACCGGGAGAGGAGTGGTCCCTAAAACGCACTTGAATTGTGGATACAAACAACCCCCACAGACCGAGGGCAAGTAAGTGGACCACTAGTAGCTGACCAATTCGTCAGACTCCTTATTGGGGTATTGATACAACTATCAACATAAAGCCACTAATCCATTAAGACCAAGGGGGGGTCATGGAATCCAATCTAAAAATTCTGGCCACTTGCATCCCAGTAACGGGCCGCCTCAGAGGGGCGGACCCCTGCTGTGACGAATATGTGTGTACGCGTGCTGACAACAACATGCTGTGGATATGAACAGCACTCAGCTCTGACAAGGGCTGTTATGCTGGTAGTGTGATTTATGTTTGATGGGGGTTTTTGTTATTTTTTATTAATATCACTGTATATATGTATATATTACTCCTGACGAAGTCTGTTTTCTTTAGCGGGTGAAACATGTCAAGTGTGTGTGCGGTATAGGGGATGAAGCACCCATCTCACTTACCTGCCTTCTGACGTATGTGAGGTCACTGAACCTACTTTAGTCCAGGTGTATATACACCTATGTGAAAGTGGGCATGATATATGAATGATAGCCCCTATCTATTTTTTCTGTTGGCCTTTGTTTTGGTATCACCTACAGTATGAGGCAACAGTACTCTTGTTACTATTGTCCTTGTTGCCCCACTATCACATACATTATCTGTGTCAGTATATATGGACACAGGCGTGTACAGCACTATCTTTGTCTTATATGTTTAATTGCTGCTCCATATTTTAATAGGACTCAATAAAAGGTAAACTTTAGTGCATTTAGGGGCTTCTCCCGATCAGATCGATTATTTCGAACATGCTCGATCTGATTTCCATAAATCTGCCAGAAAATGTCATAGTGGGTCCCTAGCATTACACAACCAAGCAGTTGAAACAATTGTTGGACCAATTAGAAATAACAGATAACCTCAGTGGCATAACAATAGGGGCTGCAACCTCTGCACCCGCTCTGCCTGCTGCATGCTACCACTAATTGATGCTGGAGGGGAGCGCTGAGGGGATAGCCCAAGGTGAGGGAGGGGGGCGACTGTCCCCCTCCCTGCCGAAGTGTGGCCACGCTCTCCTCTCATGCTGCGACCCCTCCAGACCCTCAAAACGGCTCTGAGCAGGCCGAGGGATGGGGATCATTGAAATTTTTGCAGGGGGGCCCGGGGATTTCTAGTTACACCTCTGGTTACCCTAACTTTTTTTGTTTAGTACAGGAGAAACCGTGATTTGTGATATTGAAACTAGTTGGCTGGCCTTTGATTTGAATGGTGAGTTTAGTATTGCTTAAAAAAATAAATAAATTAAAAATCATGTTTGAAAATAAGGCCATTTGTGACCTTTTTAATGTCCTTGCAGATTGTACAGTGTATGTATAAAGCACACCACTACGCAAACTTTCTGTACGTGCAATAACTGTCATCCATAACGATCATGCATCGATCCTCACGGCGATTGTTAGGGGCTCGAGCCAGGGGCGTAGCAATAGGGGTTGCAGAGGTAGCCACTGCATCAGGGGGCCCTTGGGCCAGAGGGGCCCCCAAAGTGTTAGTTCTCTATTGGTCCTGTGCTCATAATAATAACTTCTATAGGTACTTTGAATAGTGGAAATTATTAACAAACTGTTCCCCATCCTCTTCTTGCACCTCTGACATTGTAGTTTCCATTGGCAGGTTGTGATGCGCCCTATCAATTGCTATGTAGAGTGCTTGGGGGGCCCCACTGTAAAACTTGCATCGGGGCCCACAAATCCTTAGTTACGCCACTGTCTCGAGCCAGTGTGTACTGTTCAATGGAGAGGAGAGATTGGTCAACAGGTTGGCGCTCTGGCGGGAGGGGTAATTGAATGAATAATGCACCGGTTCATCACTAAATGTCATCAGGGCTCTGCTGTATACAAGCAAAATTTTGAGTAGAGATGGCTCCAAATGACTGTGTCTCAGCTAAAGACTGTCTAGCTTGTGTGTATGAGGCTGTACAGTGAACACCCTACACAAATGTTTTATGTGTCCTTAGGCCTTGTTCACATTGCGTTCGGCTCGCGTGTCGTGTCGCGTGTGTTTTTTTTCCAATTCCCGGGTCTTGGGTGAGCGATTTGTTTTTGTGCTTAGTTGTTTTCTAAGTGTTTTTTCTGAGAGGTTTTGTAATTCACTCCGTGACGCAAGTCAGGAAGTGAACTCTTTGACCCAGAAGAGAATAAATACAAAACGCGAATGCAATCGCTACACAAAGCAATTTTGTGAGCGTTTTGCGTTGCTCCTATACTTTCCATTGAGGCGGAATCACCTCAAAATTGGTACACGAACCGCTTTACTGAACGGACAGCGCACGATCCACGCTGACACGAACCTTCTCATGGACATTCATTTTCCACACGGTTGGGGGGGGCATTTTTAAAAACCGCACGTGGACAAAAAAAGCCAAAAATGCCTGCGGTGTGAACGAGCCCTTATAAAACATTATTTTAATTAAATAAGTCAGTTTTAAGCCACATCTCACTGCTAGGGACTGTCAGCCATGATAGACTATAATTCAGCAGGGTGGCATCAATATAGTGCTTCAGGGGACAAAGCAAACTTGCCCCCTCCCTCCCCCTGCATGGCCAAGTAACTAAAAAGATGCAAACATTACATAGTATACACAGACAGTACATATACTGTATAAGCATAATATAACTAAAAAGGTAGTGTTTGAAGGTGACCGGATGTGGTCAGGCAAATGTCACTCCTTGAGAGTCATGGAAATGGTGCAGCATTTCTCTATTTTATTATGCAAGAATTGCAATGTTTCTACAAATCCAGAAGTGCTCTTATTGCTTGAGGGTCAGGCATTTTGACATATAACCTGAGGACGGTTTCACACTGTAATTTGGCATCAGTGTTGCAGCGTGCCCACCACACCACAGGCTTTCAGGGAATACCGCTTTACTATGCAGTATTCCCGCTAAGCAAGAACTGACGCTCAATTCCTGCCGGTCAAGCGTTGACGTGCGCAGAAGCGTATTGCAAAAAATACGCTTCCGTGCATGCGTGACACGGAAAATCTGCGAGGGGTTTTCGCACTGACACACGTAGCCATAGACTTACATGACTTCTGGTCCACCACACATCGATGCAGATAAGCGCGGTAATGTCGTTTTGGCAGCACGGCAGATTAAGGACCTCCAGTGCAGCGCACCACACTGCGGGTAATATGACTTTACCCATAGACTTTCATTAAACTAGCGTTAAGCTGTGGCAAAGTGCCGCAACACCACAGTGTGAAAGGGCCCTGAGGAATTGGGCATAACTTAACCACTTGAGGACCGCAGTGTTAAACCCCCCTAAAGACCAGGCCATTTTTTGTTAAATTGGCCACTGCAGCTTTAAGGGCTCGCTGTAGGGCCGCACAACTCAACACACAAGTGATTTCCCCCCCCCCCTTTTCCCCCCACCAACAGAGTTCTCTATTGGTGGGGCCAGATAGATCGCCCCCAAATATTTTTATTTTTTATCAATATTTATTTATTTATTTTAATTAAATTTTGCTACTTTTTTTTAATTTATGCAACTCTCCCTCCTTCCCTCCCCCTGTCAGCCTATCACTGCCGATTGCTCCTGTGTCCCCCAGGAGGACAGCCGTGTGACACGGCAGTCTCCAGTACAGCGCTGCTGTAGATCGCATCGCTGTACACTGTAAATATAACATTATCCGAATCATTCGAACGCTGGGAGACTGAAGACAGGGCGGAGCTCTGCCCACCAAGCGGAGATCGTGCAAAAGCCAGCCCCAGGACTTGACGTCAGTTGTCGTTAGGTCGTCCTGGGGCTGCCGCCACGGTCACGCCCATTGGTGTGACGTGGTCTTAAGGTAGTTAAAGTGAACCAGAGATGAAAATAAACTAATGAGATAAACAATTGGATCTGTCCTTATACTCTAAAAATTACTCGTTTAGATATCTCAAGGTTTTATTTTATGTATAAACATTTACAAAACAGATTTAATGTTTCATAGTCTCTGCTCAATTGCAGTGTCTCAAGAGTCCCATAGTGAAAATACATGAACTATTGACCTTTTTATCTTTTCCTCTCATAGTAAATAGCCCAGGTATCTGCTTAGGAAAGGGTTTTATAGCTGTTATTTGTTATCAGTGAGCCGACTGAGTCCTGACTGGAGAAAAACTGTCAGTTCTATAGCTAATTATAAACTCTTTCAGGCTGTGAAAAAAGAAAAGGAGCACAGACAGCATAAGTGTCTGTATGCTTGCTACTGTATATGCACATGTCTATTTCAACATGTCACATGTCATCTGTGGTACACTTTAAAAAATGCATAGTTAACAAGTGCCAATAAAAACCTTCAAACTTATCTCTTTGGCGCTAATCAATTTGTGAGGCACATAACCTGAGCAAGTGGACATTACCCACGAAACGCGTAGATAAAAGTGCTGATAAAACCCTTAAAAGATATATTATTGACTCCTGTTCAACCTCAATTTGTGAGATATGTGTTTAGACATACCCGCAGTAACTGTTATATAACTGTGATTCACCCTCTGAACACCACCAAAATGTGTTAGCAGTGTTATACATTATCCTTTTAAAATCATTTTCTAATAAAAGCATTGAAAAAAACTGCCAGAATGAAGGCTTTATTGCTGAGTCCCAGAGATCATTGTTTTGATTGTGTGCGATGTTGCCTAACAAACTATAAGGTTTAACAGTGCTGGTTCTTAAAGGCCTGCAACATCTCACACCACTGTGATGGTCTGAGTGACGATTGCCACCACCTCACCACCAGGAGCAATACATTTCCTGACAGCGGGTACATCTTCTTACTATCTGCTACAGCTTTTTAACACTTGGATATTTTAACCACTTGAGGACCGCCCCCAGCCGATGGGCGGCGGCAAAGACCGGGCCCAAACGACCGCAATACGCCCATCGGCGGGAGCGGCATCAGCGGTGGCTGTGCGGCGATCGCGTCATCAATGATGCGATCGCCGCCGGCAATAGGCTCCACCCACCCTGCTCGGAAACCCGCCGGCCAATTAGCAGCGCCGGCAGGTTTCAAATGCGGCGATCTGGCCAATCAGAGGAGTATAATACACTTTGTTATTGTAACAAAGTGTATTATACTGGCTGCCTCCTCCGCTGATGGTCACTCGTCGTGCGACCATCAGAGAGGACAGGCAGCCTGCTGATAAGTACCACAACACTTGCTTTCACCCACACAGCCCCCCCGATCGCCCACCCCAGCCCTCAGAACCCCCCCTGACCACCCCAGCACACCAGTATCTGCACCCCACCACCCACCTAAAAACCCATCAATCACTCCCTGTCACTATCTAGGGACACTATCCCCTAGGTTAGGTCCCTAACTGCCCCCTAGGGTCCCCTGATCACCCCCCCTACCCTCAGATCCCCCCCAGACCCCCCTCCCAGACCACCCCCCTGTATGCTGTATACAGCTATATAGCTGCCTTACCCACTGATCACCTGTCTATCACCCATCTATCACCTGTCTATCACCCCTTGTCACCACCACCCATCAGCGCAGACCCTAAACTGTCCCTTGGGGGCACCTGATCACCCACCCAGACCCTCAGATTGTCCTCAGACCCCCCCCCTCCTGATAACCTCCCCAGTGCATTGTTTACATCTATTCTCCCCTGTAATCCCTCACTGATCTCCTATCGTCACCCCCTGTGTCTGCCACCCACCAGATCAGGACCCAGTCTGCCCCGTGCGGGCACCTAATCAACCCCCCACACCCTTAGATCGCCCTCAGCCCCCCCCCCCCCCCCCCAAATCACCTTCCCAGTGCATTGTATTTGATTGTGCTGCAATTGTATTTGATTGTGCTGACATTCAATTTCATTGTGCTGACATTCAATTTTATTGTTCTGTAATTGTATTTGATTGTCCCTTGATTGGCTTTGATTGTCCCGTGATTGCCCTGTGATTGCCCTTTGATTGGCCTGTGATCGGCTTTGATTGTCCCGTGATCGGCTTTGATTGTCCCGTGATCGGCTTTGATTGTCCCGTGATCGGCTTTGATTGTCCTGTGATCGGCTTTGATTGTGCCGTGATTGGTTTGATTGCCCTGTGATTGCCCTGTGATTGGCCTGTGATTTGCTGTGATTGGCCTGTGATCGGCTTTGATTGTGTCGTGATTGGTTTGATTGCCCTGTGATTGCCCTGTGATTTGCTTTGATTGGCCTGTGATCGGCTTTGATTGTGTCGTGATTGGTTTGATTGCCCTGTGATTGACTTTGATTGTCCCGGGAATTGAGTGCCCTGTGATTGGCCTGCGATTGCCCTGTGATTGCCTTTGATTGTCCTGTGATTGTTTCTGATTGCCTCCGATTCCCCACTCGCCACCACCCCCCTGTCACTATCCAAGTGATCTAAAAACAGTGAAAACTGTCACTTTTTTAGTATCACTAGTGTTAGCAGTTAGGCCAGTTAGCTAGGCCCCTTTGTAAGTGTCAGTTAGTGCTCAGCCCACTGCACCACAGTCACTAATTAGCGTCATCACTGTCGCTAATCAACATTAGTACTATATAGTATCTGTAAGTGATCATTACTGATCGCAGTCAGATCTATTAGGGTCACTAGGATCCACAAAAAACCGCAGTGTTTGCCCGATCAGGCCTGATCGTTCGCCTGCACTTGCGTTCAGCCCGCCCCACCGCAGTGAAAGAATTTTTTTTTTCTGATCACTGCAAAAAACACTGTACAATAGCTGTGGCACTGTAAACATCAGTTTTGATTTTTTTTTATCAAAACTCAGTGACCACAGCTTTCTACCTCTCAAATACTCCCTTTTGCTAGGTAGGTGCTCTTTTTTTCTAGGTAGTCTCAGAGGAATACCCACTAAATTTAGCAGCCCACCATGGCAAGAAAGGGGTATTCCGATGATGAGGTTCTCAGGTACATGGCCCAGTCGGATGAGGACGATTGGGACGCCTCATTCGACGAATCTTCCGGGTCAGAGTTTGAACCTGAATTGAGCAGTGGCTCACTGACCGATAGTGATGACGAGGTTGAGGTCCCGGCTAAAGCCAGGCGTACCACACCCCATGTTGGACCGCAGGTGGCGCAGGATCGGCCTCAAGGGCAGCAGAGTGGTGTTCGTGCTGGTCTGAGATTTCATGGTGGGGCAGGCACCAGCAGCACAACATCTCCTGGACCTAGCACCAGTACTTCCGTAGACCCTGGTGAAGTGGCGAGCACCAGCATGGAAGTTGAAACTGGTTTGGTGGCACGTGCAGTAAGATCCCAGTCGCAGCCACCAAGAAGACGGGCCCGTACTACCCCTAGTTTACCAGAGGTGCTGGCAAACCCAAATTGGCAATCCCCTGATTCCGCCGCACCCGTACTTCCCCCTTTCACCGCCCAGTCTGGAGTCCAGGTGGAGACAGATAATCTAGGATCGGCCCTAGACTTTTTCTATCTGTTCTTCACCCAGGATCTCTTAGACTTAATTGTGGCAGAGACCAACCGTAAGGCCACACAATATATAACCGCCAATCCGGAAAAGTTCCTTGCCCAGCCTTTTCGGTGGAAACCAGGCCAAGTTTCCGAAATGAAAATTTTTTTGGGCCTTCACGCGGGACTAGTAAAGCAGAATGTGTTGCGGTCTTATTGGTCTACGGACCCAGCATATCATGTTCCCCTGTACTCTGCTGCCATGTCCAGGACACGATTTGAGAACATCCTGCGCTTCCTGCACTTCAATAACAACGAAACCTGTCATCGAAGTGACCACTCTGCTTTTGACCGGCTCCACAAAATTCGACCCCTCATAGACCACCTGTCATCCAGATTTGCAGATGCTTATACCCCTGACCAGGACATCTGCGTAGACGAGTCCCTCATACGCTTTACCGGGCGCCTTCGCATCAAACAGTACATCCCAAGCAAGCGCGCCCGGTATGGGGTGAAACTGTATAAGCTCTGTGAAAGGGCCACAGGCTATACATCTTATTTTAGGGTCTATGAGGGAAAAGACTCAAAATTGGAGCCGGTCGGATGCCCGGACTACCTGGGGAGCAGTGGAAAGGTTGTGTGGAACTTGGTGTCACCCTTGTTCCAGAAAGGGTACCATCTTTTTGTGGACAATTATTACACAAGTGTGGCCCTCTTTCAGCACTTAAAAATAGAAAAAATCCGATGCTGTGGCACCGTGCGGCCTAGTCGCCGGGGCTTCCCCCAACGGCTCATTACCACCAGACTTGAACGGGGGCAGAGGGCCGCCTTGTGTGCTGATGACCTGCTCGTGGAGAAATGGAAGGACAAGAGGGAGGTTTACTTCCTGTCCACCATTCACGCAGACACGACAGTTGAAATTCAACGGCGAACTGAGGTCATTGAAAAACTTCTTGTCGTCCATGAGTATAATACTAACATGGGAGGGGTGGACTTCAATGACCAGAGGTTAGCGCCCTATTTAGTTGCCCGAAAAACAAGACGCTGGTATAAAAAAGTGTCTTTTTACCTCATTCAATTGGCAATTTACAACAGCTTTGTTCTCTACAGTAAGGCTGGGAGAACTGGATCGTTTATTCAATTTCATAAACAGATCGTGATGGAACTCCTGTATCCAGGAGGTGCCGTGGCCCAACCCCAAGATGCAACCAGCCGGCTGCATGGAAGGCATTACGCCTATCCAATTCCGAGTACCCCAGGTCACCGAATCCGAAGAAAACGTTGTCGTGTCTGCAGCAGGGCTGGACTAAGGCGTGACACCACTGTTTATTGTCCCACCTGTCCTGACCAGCCTGGCCTATGCCTAGGGGAGTGTTTTGAGAGGTACCACGAGCAGGTACACTATTAGAGTGTAGGGAACTCCACACACAGCGGTAGGCACACAAGGGTCTCTCAGTGCTATTTCACACTGCTGCGATGCGTTAGGGCAAAATGCCTAGCAAAAGTCAGACTTTGCGGTCCCCCCCTACGCCGGAAGTGCTTGACTCAACGCTAGTGCATGCCTACGTTACTGCGTGGCTTCTGTGGCAATATCGATCGGCCCGGAAGTCATGTTAGTCTATGGCGACGCAGTTCATTACTACGCCGAATGCTACTCTTGTGGTATTGCCTGAAGGTCTGTTTTGGACGATACGGTGCGGCGGGCTCGACCCACCGGATATGTCAATATGCAGTGTGAAACCAAACATCGGGTTTCCAGAGACCCTAATACACAGGGCTGCCAGAAACCTCTCCTTTCACTTGGGACAAATTGCGTAATGTACTTCACCACAACTCTGTGCGATTTGCACTTCGCACATTGTTCCATGGGGGAGGAGAGGTTTGTCCTTGGGAGGTAAGTTAAAAAAAAAAAAAAAAAAAAAAAAAAACAGGTAAGCAAAGTAGTTAATGTTTGGTTTGCAATGTTAAGGTTTTTATTAAAAAAGTTCAAAGTTTATTAATGTTAATGAAGCAATTGCTTTGCTGCTTGCTTGTTTTTCGTTTTTTTTTTGTATTTTTTTTCTCTTTTTCCATCCAATAACCTTCCAGGTGGACCGAGCGAACGACTAACCAGCTGCAGCACTGATGGTGCATCCTGACAAAACATTGCGCATCTGTCAGCTTACACACAAGTCGGTGCATGCAGCGCTGCAGGACGAGATTTCTCCTCCGCAGTCAAAAAGATACGTTTGCCGAGGCATATGGGCCGAGGAGTGGTGTTGGGGATTCATATGCTTTGGCAAGCACTTTGTATCAAAAAAGAACTCTGGCAATGATTTGTTCATCCACATCGATCGGTGTGAATGGATAAATCAGGTTTGCCAGGGCATACGAGCTGGTGGGTTTGGATTTTTGGGGCGGCAGCTCCTATGTCCTGGCAGACGCCTTCCCTTACTTTTTGTATTGTTTTGTCTTTTTTCTTCTCTCTTTTTTCTATCCAGACCGACCAATCAGCTGCAGCACTGATGGTGCATCCTGACAGAACATTGCGCGTCTGTCAGCTTACACACAAGTCGGTGCATGCAGCGCTGCAGGACGAGATTTCTCCTCCGCAGTCAAAAAGATACGTTTGCCGAGGCATATGGGCCGAGGAGTGGTGTTGGGGTTTCATATGCTTTGGCAAGCACTTTGTATCAAAAAAGAACTCTGGCAATGATTTGTTCATCCACATCGATCGGTGTGAATTGATAAATCAGGTTTGCCAGGGCATACGAGCTGGTGGGTTTGGATTTTTGGGGCGGCAGCTCCTATGTCCTGGCAGACGCCTTCCCCTCTTTATTTTTTTCAAACATTTTTGGCAGATATTTTTTCATCCACATTGATTGATTGATTGTTTGACGTTAATTTTTCCTTTCAGCCCAGAGTGCATTACCCTTATGCCCAATATAAGGAGTATAGCAGAAACTCCTAATACTGGCCATACATGTAATGATTGCAGAGACCCTAAAATGCCAGGACAGACCCCACGAATGATGCCATTTTGGAAAGAGGACACCCCCAAAGTATTCCGTTAGGTGCATGGTGAGTTCATAGAATATTTTATTTTTTGTCACAAGTTAGCAGAAATTGTGGTTTGTTTGTTTTTTTCATAAAATGTCATTTTTGTGCTAACTTGTGACAAAAAATAAAATTTTCTATGAACTCACCATGACCCTCATGGAATACCTTAGCGTGTATTCTTTCCAAAATTGGGTCATTTGTGGGTTTTGTTAACTGTCCTGGCAAGTGTGGGGGAGGGGGGGTGCTAAATTCTAAGTACCTCTGTAAAGCCTGAAGGTGCTCATTGGACTTTGGGCCCCTTAGCGCAGTTAGGGTGCAAAAAAGTGCCACACATGTGGTATCGCCGCACTCGGGAGAAGTAGTTTAATGTGTTTTGGGGTGTATTTTTACACATACCCATGCTGGGTGGGAGAAATATCTCTGTAAATGACAATCTTTTGATTTTTTTACACACAATTGTCCATTTACAGAGATATTTCTCCCACCCAGCATGAGTATGTGTAAAAATACACCCCAAAACATATTAAACTACTTCTCCTGAGTACGGCGATACCACATGTGTGGCACTTTTTTGCACCCTAACTGCGCTAAGGGGCCCAAAGTCCAATGAGTACCTTTAGGATTTCACAGGTCATTTTGCGACATTTGGTTTCAAGACTACTCCTCACGGTTTAGGGCCCCTAAAATGCCCGGACAGTATAGGAACCCCACAAATGACCCCATTTTAGAAAGAAGACACCCCAAGGTATTCCGTTAGTAGTACGTGAGTTCATAGAAGATTTTATTTTTTGTCACAAGTTGGCGGAAATTGATTTTTATTGTTTTTTTTCACAAAGTGTCATTTTCCGCTAACTTGTGACAAAAAATAATATCTTCTATGAACTCACCGTACTCCTAACGGAATACTTTGGGGTGTCTTCTTTCTAAAATGGGGTCATTTGTGGGGTTCCTATACTGTCCGGGCATTTTAGGGCCCTAAACCGTGAGGAGTAGTCTTGAAAACAAATGTCTCAAAATGACCCTTGAAATCCTAAAGGTACTCATTGGACTTTGGGCCCCTTAGCGCAGTTAGGGTGCAAAAAAGTGCCACACATGTGGTATCGCCGTACTCAGGAGAAGTAGTATAATGTGTTTGGGGTGTATTTGTACACATACCCATGCTGGGTTGGAGAAATCTCTCTGTAAATAGACAAATGTGTGTAAAAAAATCAAAAGATTGTCATTTACAGAGATATTTCTCCCACCCAGCATGGGTATGTGTAAAAATACACCCCAAAACACATTATACTACTTCTCCTGAGTACGGCAATACCACATGTGTGACCCCTTTTTGAAGCCTAGGTGCGCTAAGGGGTCCAACGTCCAATGAGCACCTTTAGGCTTTACAGGGGTGCTTACAATTTTGAACCCCCCAAAATGCCAGGACAGTAACTACACCCCACAAATGACCCCATTTTGGAAAGTAGACACTTCAAGGTATTCAGAGAGGGCTATGGTGAGTCCGTGGCTGATTTCTTTTTTTTTTTTTGTCACAAGTTAGCAGAAATGGATATTTTTTTTTTTTCACAAAGTGTCATTTTCCGCTAACTTGTGACAAAAAATAAAATCTTCTATGAACTCACCATGCCTCTTAGTGAATACTTTGGGATGTCTTCTTTCCAAAATGGGGTCATTTGGGGGGTATTTATACTATCCTGGAATTTTAGCCCCTCATGAAACATAACAGGTGCTCAGAAAAGGCAGAGATGCTTGAAAATGGGAAAATTCACTTTTGGCACCATAGTTTGTAAACGCTATAACTTTTACCCAAACCAATAAATATACGCTGAATGTTTTTTTTTTTTTTATCAAAAACATGTTTGTCCACATTTTTCGCGCTGCATGTATACAGAAATTTTACTTTATTTGAAAAATGTCAGCACAGAAAGTTAAAAAAAAATCATTTTTTGCCAAAATTCATGTCTTTTTTGCTGAATATAATAAAAAGTAAAAATCGCAGCAGCAATCAAATCACACCAAAAGAAAGCTGTATTAGTGACAAGAAAAGGAGGTAAAATTCATTTAGGTGGTAGGTTGTATGAGCGAGCAATAAACCGTGAAAGCTGCAGTGGTCTGAATGGAGAAAAAGGCTCTGGTCCTTAAAGAGACACTGAAGCGGAAAAAAATATATGATATAGTGAATTGGTTGTGTACTATGAATAATTACTAGAAGATTAGCAGCAAAGAAAATATTCTCATATTTTTATTTTCAGGTATATAGTGTTTTTTCTAACATTGCATCATTCTATAATATGTGCAGATTACACAACACTCAGCATTCAAAATGAGTCTTTCAGAGCAGTCTGTGCACTAATGACATCTCCTCTAGCAGAGAAAAAGAAAACAGTTGAGATAATAAAAGTCAGATAACAGCCCTCTCCACGACTAAACTTAGTCGGAGAGTTAATGGCTTGTTTGCATAGAGATAACAACTGGAGTTTCTTAACTCTTTCTGTACTGGAAACAATTAGACTGATGTATCTGATCTTAATGTTTTGTTTCTTAGCTGTACTACACATACAAATCATAATATCATAATTTTTTTTCGCTTCAGTGTCTCTTTAAGGGGCGAAAAGACTGTGGTCCTCAAGTGGTTAACTGACTAGCTGCTATCTCAGGCTTCTCTGCAGTGGCTCCAGGAAATGTGATTCTTGCTATGAACAGACTGTTCTTTGAAATGTATTTGCATGCAGAATAAAGTTCTGTTACTTTGCATGTATGTGTTGGCTGGCATTTTGTGGTCTGGATTTGATAATGCTGTTTAGGATCCAGCATTCACCTTCCCAAGCTTTCACTCACCAATATGTACTCTTGCTTCAGTCATCTTCATACAGCACATGTTTAAAGTAAAACACCGCTTTTGTTAAGAAAAAATATTTATCTGCATGCAGGGCCGGATTTACCATAAGGCACTATAGGCACATGCCTACAGGCGCCTGGTGATGGGAAGGCGGCTCTCTCCCCTCCCAAAGTGCCTCCCTCCCTCCTTCCCTATGCAGAGCCCTGATGACAGTGTAAGTGAGAGGTTACTTACCCTGCTCTCGGCATTCCACTGACCAGATCTCCCTTCAGTCAAGGGCACCTCTAGCCACCTAATACTGAGGTTCCTCTAGCTACCTAATACTTGGGGGCACCTCTAGCTACTTAATATTGAGGGTACTTCTGGCTACCTAATACTAAGGGGCACCTGTAGCTACATATGATGGGCAAGGGAAGTAAGGGAGAAGTGACAGCTAGGACAGGCAGCACACTTGCGGTGCAGTTTGGAGGGGGTTTGTAAGTTCATGGAGGGCAAAGTCTAAGATGCCAGGACATCTGTGCCTATAGGCTCCTGTTAGGTAAATCCAAGCCTGTCTGCAGGTAGTTACAGTGGCTTGCAAAAATATACGGCCCCCTTTGAAGTTTTCCACATTTTGTCATTTTACTGCCACAAACATGAATCGATTTTATTAGAATTCCATGTGAAAGACCAATACAAAGTGGTGTACACGTGAGAAGTGGAATGAAAATCATACATGATTCCAAACATTTTTTATAAATAAATAACAGCAAAGTGGAGTGTGCATAATTATTCAGCCCCCTTTGGTCTGAGTGCAGCCAGTTGCCCATAGACATTGCCTGATGAGTGCTAATGACTAAATAGACTGCACCTGTGTGTAATCGAATGTCAGTACAAATACAGCTGCTCTGTGATGGCCTGGTTGGGAGCAAAAACACCATGAAGTCCAAAGAACATACCAGACACTTCAGGGATAAAGTTATTAAGAAATTTAAAGCAGGCTTAGGCTTAGAGTTGAGCCGAAATGTTCGTAATTTCGCGTTACTATAATTACGCATGCGAAATTTGCGATTACGATTGTGGCTCCAAGGAGCCCCATTGGTCCTTAGCAGACCAATGGGGTTCCTTCTGATTTGAAGGAACCCCATTGGTCTGCTAAGGACCAATGGGGCTCCTTGGAGCCCAAATTTAAAGATGCTTAGAGAGCTCTGAGCTATATAGCTCAGAGCTCTGTCGGGTCCGTGCAGGATGCTAAGTCCCCGCCGGCTCCCGCTGCCCTCCCCGCCTCACCCACATGTCACCCACATGTGGGTGACAGATGTGGGTGGGGTGGACAGCGGGAGCCGGCGGGGACTTAGCGTCCTGCACGGACGCGTAAGTGTATGCGGCGGCTGAGCGGCGAGTGACGTCGGGTGCGGCGTAGTTACAATGTAACAAAGTTGTTACATTGTAATAACTTTGTTACATTGTAACTGATAGAACATTTCCGAGGCTATTGCGAGGGATCATTTATTTAAAGGGACAGGTAAGTATTAATGGTTAATTAAGAATATTAAAGGACTTTTTTCATGGTTATGTTTTTTGTTCAATTAAAATACTTTTTCTAAGTGTTTGTGTGTTTATTTACTTTTAACTCTTAAAGGAAATGGGTAAGGGGTACAAGTACCTCTATACTCATTTCTCCTGGGAGGGGGGGTGGGCATCTGGGGGACCCCTTTTTAAAGGGGACTCCCAGATGCCACCATGAACCCCCCCCAGGAAATCGCAGCCTCCACCTCCACCGCCCATCGGAGGTGGAGAAGAGCCCCTTGTCCTTGGATTGGACAAGGGCTCGGAGGGGGAGGGGAAAGCTTGGCTGCCCCTCCCCTTCCGAGACCCCCAATCCATGGACCATGCGGGCTGGTATAGTCAGGGTGTGGAGCCCCACGCGGCCGGTGCTCCGCATTTTGGCTATCCCAGCCTGCATGGGGGACAAGGGGTTAAAGAGGTCTGGGAGGGGGGACCCCACGTCGTTTTTTTATTTATATTTCCCACACTCAGAACGAAGTAAGTAAAACTCTTCCCACTTGGGGGAATCTATGAAAATAATACACTATTGTTACCTGTGCAAAAAAAACGGACATTTTCCGCATTTGAAAGACATTTTTCCCCTTGAAACTTAAAAATCGATTTTCTCAAAAACTATAAGGTCTTTTTGAAAAAAAAATTTCCTCTTGTTCCCACTGATCCCCTTAATATACCCTGGGAATTTGGTGTTCCTAAACTTTAAGCAGGCTTTGCTATTAACCGTTAAAGTCGGCGGGTTTTTAAATGTATACATTTTTCCTTTGAAACTTTAACATAGATTTTCTGAAAAACTATAAGGTCTTTTTGAAAAAAATGTTTTTCCTCTTATTCCTTCTGATCTCCTTAATATATTCTCCAAATTTCAGGCTCTTAGCATTTAAGGGGGCTTTGCTATTAACCCTTAAAGTCAGCGGCTACCTAACATTGATCCATGCGTCAACTTTTCCGCTTGGGAACATGGCCATACGCATTAATTTCGTAATACCAACTGTAATGCGAAAATTACGCTTACGCGAAATTTCGCAAAATCCTTCTTCATTACGATTATGTACTTACGGCCATAATCGTAATTACACTAATTACGCGAAATTTCGCGAAATCGTAATTACGTCATTACGCTCATCTCTACTTCGGCTACAAAAAGATTTCCAAAGCCTTGAACATCCCACGGAGCACTGCTCAAGTGAGCATTCGGAAATGGAAGGAGTATGGCACAACTGTAAACCTACCAAGACAAAGCCGTCCACCTAAACTCACAGGCCGAACAGGGAGAACACTGAATCAGAAATGCAGTCAAGAGGCCCATGGTGAGATCTACAGCTCAGGTGGGGGAATCTGCCCATAGGACAACTATTAGTCGTGCACTGCACAAAGTTGGCCTTTATGGAAGAGTGGCAAGAAGAAAGCCATAGTTAACAGAAAAGCATAAGAAGTCCTGTTTGCAGGTTGCCACAAGCCATGTGGGGGACACAGCAAACATGTGGCAGAAGGTGCTCTGGTCAGATGAGACCAAAATGGAACTTTTTGGCTAAAATGCATAACGCTATGTGTGCCGGAAAACTAACACTGCACATCACTTTGAACACACCATCCCCACTGTCAAATATGGTGGTGGCAGCATCATGCTTTGTTGGTGCTTCTCTTCAGCAGGGACAGGGAAGTTGATATGAAGATGGATGGAGCCAAATACAGGGCAATCTTGGAAGAAAACCTCTTGGAGTCTGCAAAAGACTTGAGACTGGGGCGGAGGTTCACCTTCCAGCAGGACAACGACCCTAAACATAAAGCCAAGGCAACAATGGAATGGTTTAAAACAAAACATATCCAGGTGTTAGAATGGCCCAGTCAAAGTCCAGATCTAAATCCAATCGAGAATCTGTGGCAAGATCTGAAAACTGCTGTTCATTAACGCTGTCCATCTAATCTGACTGAGCTGGAGCTGTTTTGCAAAGAAGAATGGGCATGGATTTAATTCTCTAGATGTGCAAAGCTGGTAGAGACATACCCTAAAAGACTGGCAGCTGTAATTGCAGCAAAAGGTGGTTCTACAAAGTATTGACTCAGGGGACTGAAAAAGTACGCACACCCCACTTTGCAGTTATTGATTTGTAAAAAATGTTTGGAATCATGTATGATTTTTGTTCCACTTCTCATGTGTACACTACTTGTATTGGTCTTTCACGTGGAGTTCCAATAAAATTGATTCATGTTTGTGGCAGGAATATGACAAAATATGGAAAACTTCAAGGGGGCCGTATGCTTTTGCAAGCCACTGTATATAGGTACAATGTAAGGATTTAAAGCAACATCATTCAGTCTTATGTGCACACACTTACATGAGTTTTGCAGTGATTGCCTAACAGGAAATGCTCAGTAATGTCACTGTCCTAATGACCCGAGCAGTCCCATGTGTGCAAATATAGAAAAAAAATCCCTTCATCACTTTAGATATGTTCCAGATAAGAAATTGTCATTAGTAGACCTCAGTGTGGTGCTTCTTAATACAAACAATTTCACTTCCTGTTCTGTGTACAGCATACTAATATTAGGCAGAGTACATGTCATCTCGGCACTGGGCAGTTCAGCACAGGGCGAGCCGAATGATGGCTCTCCCTGCTGCTGCTAAACTCCCCAGCGGTGTTAAATACTATTGCTATTTGGAGGGGGTAATCACAATTATGATTGGCCAATCAGTGGCCAATTTTACAACTTCCATGTAGCATGAGAGCTTACTTACATAATTTATTCATAGTATTCAAACTCTGTTGGACCTCATACTACACAGAGGTGGGAAAATTGGCCAGTCATTGGCCAAACAAAATTGGAAGTGTGTACCAGGCTTAGGAGGTGTGGGGGGAACATTTCTCTTTTTTCCCCCAGTGTTTTTATTCTTAAAGGATACATGAGGCAAATGATAAAAATCAGATCTACTTACCTGGGGCTTCCTCCAGCCCCTAAAAGTCTATGTGTCCCCTGCCGCAGCTCTCTGCCAGTCTCCTGGGGTACCCTCCGCAACATTCGCAGCTGTTAGGGAGATGGGTGTTTTCACCTACCAGTTGTGAAGCTCAGAAGCTGAACTCTTTTTACTTACAGATTTCATCAGCTTGTATAGCTAGAACTTCTGAGCATTTTGACATGCATTTTGTGTGTGTGTTTTTCATCATATTATATTGCACAGGATTGTGAGAGGTTTGCTTTATCATTGATCTTATCATTCATATTGCTGGTTCTTTATAACATAACTCAAACATGATGAACGTAATTCAGTTCCTAAACACTAGGGATGATCGGAAAGAGCAAATTCCGTTCCGCCGGAATGTGCGGATTCCGCCAGCGCTTAATTCCGTCGCTATGATAATTCCGCCTGATTTTTGCGAAATTCCGCGGAATTCCGGATTCCAGCGGAAAAATTAAAAGAATCGCAAATGTAACCTTCTTTATGCTAAATGGAAGCCCATAGAACCTATTGACTGTTCCCGTAGTCCTTTTTCTCCTCCCTCCCTCCTCCCGGAGGCCAGCCTAGCATATACCATTATGATATATCCAAGAAAAAAATGAGTTTGCTTAGGGATTTGTAGGATTTAAAAGCCAACTCACATACATTGGCAAGGAATCGAACCCAGGCCTACCGCTCTGTAGGCTGCTATCCTAACCATTATACCACCAACACAACACGCTACAATGCTACATGCTGAAGCCAGCCTAGCATGTACCATTGTGATATATCCAAGAGAAAAATTAGCTTGCTTAGCGATTTGTAGGATGTCAAAAGCCAACTCACATACATTGCCCAGGAATCGAACCTAGGCCTACCGCTTGGTAGGCTGCTATCCTAACCATTATACCACCAACACAGCACACTACAATGTTACATGCTGAAGCCAGCCTAGCATGTACCATTGTGATATACCCAAGCGAAAAATGAGCTCTCTCTCTAGCTCTCTCTCTCTCTCTCTCTCTCTCCCTCTCTCTCTCTCGGAAATACCAAATTCCGGCCGGAATCACGGAGTCATCAGTTTTCATAAAAACGATCTTTTTGCCCCTTTAGGAGAAGACCAAATTTCCATCCCAAATTCTGGCCATCCAGGAAAGAAGTCTTTAAACTTGGGATGGCATGTCTCTCTTTTCCACCAAAAGGTCTGCATTTTTCGTGCTATATCCGATGGTGTTGTCCTCTCTTGTATTCTCTTTCATGTATGCCCTGCTGTCTTCAGTTTTCATAAAAACGATCTTCACCTAGTGATTCTCTCAAATGTTCCACATCTATATAGATAAAATGCTGGAAAGCATCTTGTAAGGAAAAAAAAACACACAGTACACTACAATTTAAAAGCATCAATCAATAAAAACTTCTAAACACGAAAAAAATATACTTCAAGTAATTGACAAGATATTAAAGCAGTACAGTGAATGACATTTTTAAACACATAATTTGTAGTCTAGAATAATTCTTATACATGTAATTAAAAAAGTGTTAAAATCTTGCCCAATTATCCGTCCCAAATTAAGTCGATCCAGGAAAGAAGTCTCTAAACTTGGGAAGCCACATCTCTGTTTTCCACCAAAAGGTCCGTATTTTTCGTGCTGTATCCAATGATGTTATCCTCTCTTTTGAAGTCTCTTCCATGTAAGTGCTGCTGTCATCAGTTTTCATAAAAGCGATTTTTCCAAAAGTTCGCCTAGTAGATCTCTCAAGTGTTCCACATCTATGGAGATAAAATGCTGGAAAACATCTTGTAAAGAAATAAAAAACATACAGTACACTACAATTTAAACAAAAAAAATGTTAAAATGCTAAAATGGCAACTATAGAGACACAATTCAACATTCAATAACAAAGTGTTGCAACCTGCAGAGTAAAACTCAGGGGCATATTTAAAGAGATTTAAATAGACACCTAAGCTTTACCTATGGCCTCCTCCTCCTCCCCTACAGCCATACCAAACACCAACCAAACTGGTACTAAGCAGGTTACAAAGGGCTGTCAACCGTTTAGGCTGGTTTCACATTGTAAATTGGTGTCAACAATGTGATGCATTCCTCCTGTCACACCGCCAAAAAAGGCCTTTAGGGAACACCGCATTAGTACACAGATTTCACGGCCCCTCATGAAAAGAACTCCAAATATTCATCCCAAATTCTGTCCATCCAGGAAAGAAGTCTTTAAACTTGGGATGACATATCTCTCTTTTCCACCAAAAGGTCCATAGTTTTTGTGCTATATCCGATGGTGTTGTCCTCTCTTGTATTCTCCTCCATGTATGCGCTGCTGTCATCAGTTTTCATAAAAGCGATTTTTCTAAATGTTCACCTAGCATTAGTACACGGTGTTCTGTGTCCCTTTAGAAGTCCACATTTCCATCCCAAATTCTGTCCATCCAGGAAAGAAGTCTTTAAACTTGGGATGACATGTCTCTCTTTTCCACCAAAAGGTCTGCATTTTTCGTGCTATATCCAACTGTGTTGTCCTCTCTTGTATCCTCTTCCATGTATGCCCTGCTGTCTTCAGTTTTCATAAAAATGATTTTTTCAAAATCTTCACCTAGCGATTCTCTCAAATGTTCCACATCTATGGAGATAAAAAGCTGGAAAACATCTTGTAAGGAAAAAAAAATACAGTACACTACAATTTAAAAACATCAATGAATAGAAAATTCTAAACACATAAAAATTATACTTCAAGTAATTTACAAGATATTAAATCATTACAGTGGCATGACATTTTTAAACACATAATTTGTAGTCTAGAATAATTCTTATACATGTAATTAAAAAAGTGTTAAAATCTTGCCCAATTATCAGAGGCGTAGCTAGGGTTTTCAGCGCCCGGGGACAAAGACTATTAATGCGCCCCCTAAGGTTAAGGGTCGTGACCAAATGTGGGCGTGGTTATGGGTACTCCACATTTGGTCACGCCCCTTCAAATGTACATGGAGGTTAGCAGGCTCACGCTCACCCACCCTCCCTCAGTATGTACCTTCCAGCATGTTCCAAGACAAATTCAGCAATCATGAGCCCCCCACCCCCATCAAGACAAATTCCGCAATCATGAGCAAACATGAGGCCCCCAACAAGACAAATTTAGCAATCCTGAGGCCCCCAACAAGACAAATTCAGCAATCATGAGGCCCCTAACAAGACAAATTCAGCAATCATGAGGCCCCTAACAAGACAAATTCAGTGATCTTGAGGCCCCCAACAAATCATGAGGCCCCCAACAAGACAAATTCAGTAACCATGAGGCCCCCAACAAGACAAATTCAGCAGTCATGAGGCACATAAATAGACAGCATTTCACATAAATAGGCAGAATGTCCCCTTAATATGGTAGACACCTCTCACCTGGCAGCAGTTCCCCAAAATACACTCAATCTGACAGCAATGCTTGCCCAAAAATAGGTAGCCCCAGGTCTATAGGTGTCCCCAGAATAGGTGGCCAGCAGTATAGATGTCCCCAGAACAGGTAGCCAGGGGTAGAGATGTCCACAGAACAGGTAGCCAGGGGTATATGTGCCCAGTATATGTAGGCAGGGGTATGTGTCCCCAGTATATGTAGCCAGAGGTATATGTGCCCAGTATATGTAGCCAGGGGTATAAATGCCCAGTATATGTAGCCAGGGGTATATGTACCCAGTATATGTAGTTAGGGGTATATGTGGCCAGTATATGTAGGCAGGGGTATATGTGCCCAGAGTAGGTAGCCAGGGGTATATGTGCCCAGAGTAGGTAGCCAGGGGTATATGTGCCCAGAGTAGGTAGCCAGGGGTATATGCCCAGTATATGTAGGCAGGGGTATATGTGCCCAGAGTAGGTAGCCAGGGGTATATGTGCCCAGAGTAGGTAGCCAGGGGTATATGTGCCCAGAGTAGGTAGCCAGGGGTATATGCCCAGTATATGTAGGCAGGGGTATATGTGCCCAGAGTAGGTAGCCAGGGGTATATGTGCCCAGAGTAGGTAGCCAGGGGTATATGCCCAGTATATGTAGGCAGGGGTATATATGCCCAGAGTAGGTAGCCAGGGGTATATGTGCCCAGAGTAGGTAGCCAGGGGTATATGTGCCCAGAGTAGGTAGCCAGGGGTATATGCCCAGTATATGTAGGCAGGGGTATATGTGCCCAGAGTAGGTAGCCAGGGGTATATGTGCCCAGAGTAGGTAGCCAGGGGTATATGTGCCCAGAGTAGGTAGCCAGGGGTATATGTGCCCAGAGTAGGTAGCCAGGGGTATATGCCCAGTATATGTAGGCAGGGGTATATGTGCCCAGAGTAGGTAGCCAGGGGTATATGTGCCCAGAGTAGGTAGCCAGGGGTATATGCCCAGTATATGTAGGCAGGGGTATATATGCCCAGAGTAGGTAGCCAGGGGTATATGTGCCCAGAGTAGGTAGCCAGGGGTATATGTGCCCAGAGTAGGTAGCCAGGGGTATATGCCCAGTATATGTAGGCAGGGGTATATGTGCCCAGAGTAGGTAGCCAGGGGTATATGTGCCCAGAGTAGGTAGCCAGGGGTATATGCCCAGTATATGTAGGCAGGGGTATATGTGCCCAGAGTAGGTAGCCAGGGGTATATGTGCCCAGAGTAGGTAGCCAGGGGTATATGCCCAGTATATGTAGGCAGGGGTATATATGCCCAGAGTAGGTAGCCAGGGGTATATGTGCCCAGAGTAGGTAGCCAGGGGTATATGTGCCCAGAGTAGGTAGCCAGGGGTATATGTGCCCAGAGTAGGTAGCCAGGGGTATATGCCCAGTATATGTAGGCAGGGGTATATGTGCCCAGAGTAGGTAGCCAGGGATATATGTCCAGTATATGTAGCCAGGGGTATATGTGCCCAGAGTAGGTAGCCAGGTCAGGTGTCCCCCTCCCCAGCAGGAGGGGAGCAGCGCAGAGAAGAGCTGCTCTCCCTTCCTCGCTGTCCCCTCCAATGTCCGGGTGGCTCAGGCTGGCAGCGGCGGGCGGAACTTACCTCCGTCTCGTCGCAGCGCCGGATGGATCTGCCACTACTCTGGTCTGGTCCAGACCAGAGCAGCGGCTGCGCACTCGAACTTCCGGCCGGCGCTGGAGCGAGACGGAGGTGAGTTCCGCCCGCCGCTGCCAGGCCAGCCACCCGGACATTGGAGGGGACAGCGAGGGAGAGAGAGAGCACCTAAGGTGAGGGAAGGAGGGGGGATATGGCCCCCCTTCCCCACCGTCCGCACAGCTCTCCCTCTTCTCTGCGCTGCTCCCCTCCCCTCCGCCGCAAAAAAAAAAAACTCCCGCAGCTCAGCCAGGCTGAGGGCGCCCTCGGGGACCAGGCGCCCCGGGGCACTTGTCCTACCCCGACCCCCCCTAGCTCCGCGCCTGCCAATTATCCGTCCCAAATTGAGTTGATCCAGGAAAGAAGTCTGTAAACTTGGGAAGCCCCGTCTCTGTTTTCCACCAAAAGGTTTGCATTTTTCGTGCTGTATCCGATGATGTTAGTCTCTCTTTTGTAGTCTCTTCCATGTAAGTGCTGCTGTCATCAGTTTTCATAAAGTCAACACAAAGTGGGGCTAGCACCATCTACCACTCAATATAATAATACAGTAATGTAGTCTGAGTGTGCAGAAAGGAACTAAATATAAGATAAGACAGCAAAAAAAGAACAGTAGTTCCCTAAAAAACCGCACCACTCCATGAATAGTCAATTAACAACATCTTTATTCAAAAAATGATTAAAAACACCTAAAAACACATCTAGGACGCCATATAAAGTGTAATATACTCAATATATAATCAATATAGACTAATAACAACAGACTCCACCAAATCACAATTCATATGCAATGGGGGACAATAAATGCTGTGTTTCCCCTGACCATAAAGATATAACAATAAGAACCATAAAATTTTCATACATATATTGCATAAGTAGCAACAGCAAGGAATACCGTGAAACAACACTAGGATAAAAGGGTGGAACAGTAAAGAATGGAAATAAAGTGCATGGTGCAGGAAGAACTGGCGTGGAAGACGCCAGTAGAAAAGTGCATGAAATAAAGTGATAAGTGCAAAGAATGGCTAGTACCAGACCAACACAGTGAATAGGCTGAAGCTTACCAGAGCAAGAGTTAGTGGAGCATGAGGGAATGGCGTCCAGGAACAGCCGTCGCGATTCGCCGCTATCAAAATACTGCGGCTTCCACTGGGCTAAAGGATCTTACAGTGTGCTCGGCAATATAAGCAGGAGGACCTAGGTGGGCGGGTCAGGGGAGTGCCTATCAACTCGTAGTGTGCGCGGCCGCGCACAGCAGGGAAGGTACAGCAGCGCTGATTAGCGCTACATCACTTCCCTATCCTGCCTCTAAGAATTATGGGGTTTGTAGTAGCCAAGCTAAACATAAAAAAAACCTGAATAAAGATAGATGAACACGGCTAAAGAAGCCGAAATGAATATAGAATAAGAAAAAGACCCAAAAGTAAATAAACAATATATATATAAATATACAAAAGAATTTCACATAACATTTAAATATAGCAGAAATAATCATTTTCCATTTAGATCACGTACAGAGTAGACAAATGTCGCCATCATGTGGTTGATAAAAAAAATTACATGAGCAAATGCCCAATATGAAACATAAATCATAATACACATATCACTAGAGTCTTGGAAGGAGTCACAAAATCCAAACAGAAGAAAACAGATCATCCTCTTTGTTTCTGTAAAGTGTTGTATATTCCATCAGGATCCTATATAAATTATTAGAAGTCAGAAAAGGGGGGCAAGGCTACCCCAGATGACCTAGACGACCTAGAAAACCAAGGAAACCCCGGAGGGGGGACCCTAGTGGTATTATTACACCAGATATCCCACAGTTTACATCTGTGTCAGAGTCCAGCACGGATTTTTTGGACACCGAAAGCAAGGCAGAAGGGGCGGCCTCGCTTTTAAGAGAAAGAGGGATAAACAGCCCCGGGGACATCAACAACAAGAGGAGGAAGTTACACGTGAGCCCAGAATAAGAGAGGAGACGAATAAGTTACAGATTAGCAATCTAACCCAATACCAATTAACCCCTGCCCAACTAGGTGTGTTACAAAAGGGCCTCAATTTTTCACCAACGAGGAATATGGACATTTAGGTAGTGAAGGATCTTTATCTTTTCTGTCGGAGATTGGCACTCAAACGGATGTACCATCGTGAAACAGGAAATTTGGATTTCAGAACTCAACAGGCCATTGATTTACTCGATTCTAATGATAGACAGGTTCTTACAGATTTGTTGGATCTTGTAAATGAAAACGAAAGTGGCGCATCAGCAAGTGAAAACCCTACTGCATCGAGAGGTAAGTTTAGACTGCGTTCAACCTTTTTGCCGAACTTGTCGCTGTTTCCTCCTATAAAAATATTTTTTGATTTGGTTGTACATGATATTGAACTTATAAATTTACGACAACCCCGGGTATATAATTTAAGTAGGGAGGAAAACCAAACTATTAAGGAGCTAGCCCAGAGGGATGAATTCATTATTAGGGAGGCGGACAAGGGGGGTAATGTTGTTCTATGGCCGATGCAGGATTACATTGAGGAAGCAATGAGACAATTGAACAACAAAAAATATTATAAACACTTACCTGGAAATCCGACAGGTATTTTTAAGAAGGCTCTGAACCACCTTCTAGATGATGCTAAAGAGAAGGGGATTATTTCCCAGAAAGAGAGGTTATTTTTGACCACGAATGAACCAGTAATACCTACTTTTTATTTGTTACCCAAGGTGCATAAAAATCTGAACCGACCCCCGGGCCGGCCAATTGTGTCGGGTATCGGGAGTCTTATAGAAAAGAGCTGTAGTTTCATTGATTTTTTTCTCCAGGAACATGTAACAACACTGGATTCATATGTACGTGACTCTTTGGATTTAATTTCAAAATTGAATCATGTCTCTGTTCCCTCAGGTACTATGTTTATATCTCTGGATGTAGAATCGCTCTATACAAATATCCAGCATGAGGACGCTTGTCGGGCTGTGCAATATTTTCTATCTATGACAACCACAGGTAGGGTGGATTTTAATTCGTTTTTGATTGATCTTTTGGGTTTTGAATTGTCTCACAATTTTTTCACATTCGATGGCCAATTTTATCTACAGACACATGGTGTGTCTATGGGCGCCAAGTGTGCTCCTGCCATAGCCAACCTGTTCTTGGAGTGGTGGGAGACAGAGATTGTTTGGGGTCCCACCCTGGAACGGTACCACCCTAGTATACTGGGGTGGTACCGTTTTATAGATGACATACTGATATTGTGGGAGGGCCCCAAGGACCTGGCAAGAGAATTTGTTTCTATCTTAGGAAACAATGATAAGAACATTGTGTTAACCTCTAACTTCTCAAAGGATTCAGTGGATTTCTTGGATTTGCACCTTTATTTTACAGAGACTGGACAGATCGGAAGTACCCTATATCGGAAATCGACAGCAGTAAATGGCTTACTTCATTATGGTTCTTTCCATACTACACAACTTAAAAATAATATTCCAACGGGACAGTTTCTGCAACTTCGAAGAAACTGCTCAGATGATCAGGCATTCAGACGGCAGGCGATCGAACTGGAAGGGAGATTCCTACAGCGGGGATATCCAAAAGGTATTGTTAAAAAGGCCTACCAGAGAGCACTACATTCTAAAAGGGAGTCCTTACTATATGGCAAAATGAGAAGAACTGACAACCTGGTGAGGATGTGTACACCATATAATACGCATTGGAATGACTTGAGGGGAGGGTAGTATTATCAAGACATTGGTCAATCTTGCATACAGATCCGGTCTTGAGGAATTTTATCACAGACAGACCTTCTTTGACAGCTAAAAGGGCGCCGAGCTTAAAAGATCAGCTGTGTAGGAGCCACTTCCAAAGGTCCTCTAGTGGAGGCCATGGAGTGAAAGGGAGTTATCCCTGTGGCCGGTGTAGCATTTGCCCATTCATGATACCCACAAGAGAGGTATGTAGTCCGAAGACCAACAGATTGCATCAAGTCAGTGAATTCATGAATTGTCAAACAGAAGCAGTGGTGTATCTGTTGAGATGCCCCTGCAACCTTTTTTATGTTGGGCAAACTAAGAATAAACTTAAATCAAGGATACAGAAGCACCTCTCGACCATTTGTTTGGCTGAGAGGGATGCTGCAGAAGGGAAAATGCTTACTCCGGTCGCGGACCATGCATTAAAAGCCCACGGGGGCTCTGTGGTTGGATGGACTGTGTGTGGTCTTAAACGTGTTGTTTTGTCTTCCAGGGGCGGTAATGTGGTGGCATCACTATTGAGACAAGAAACCAAGTGGATCTATGACCTGGGGTCTAGGTCACCGGTAGGTCTGAATGAGGATTTTTCTTTTGTGGGATTTTTACACTGAATATATATAAAAAAAATGTGGGGGGGGGGGGGGGGCCTGTGGTGAGGGGGGCCCCTTCTTTTCTTTTCTCCACCTTTGCTGGTGTCGGTTTTCACTTGATTGCATGTGGAACACTATTTTTCTTGTGTCTAGTTATAACGTATTCAAGTCGATTCTAAGTGGAGGATTTGTGAGTAGTCCTCCCTATATATATATATATACTACTTTTTTAAAGTGATGCCACATTTGTAGTGGTTTGATGTTTTCCGGGTGTTCATGGATTGGCGTTTTGAGATGTGCTGTGTTGATCTGCACGTGTTTATAGTGGTGAAATTACTAATAAATTCTCCTTTGCCTTGCCCCCCTTTTCTGACTTCTAATAATTTATATAGGATCCTGATGGAATATACAACACTTTACAGAAACAAAGAGGATGATCTGTTTTCTTCTGTTTGGATTTTGTGACTCCTTCCAAGACTCTAGTGATATGTGTATTATGATTTATGTTTCATATTGGGCATTTGCTCATGTAATTATTTTTATCAACCACATGATGGCGACATTTGTCTACTCTGTACGTGATCTAAATGGAAAATGATTATTTCTGCTATATTTAAATGTTATGTGAAATTCTTTTGTATATTTATATATATATTGTTTATTTACGTTTGGGTCTTTTTCTTATTCTATATTCATTTCAGCTTCTTTAGCCGTGTTCATCTATCTTTATTCAGGTTTTTTTATGTTTAGCTCGGCTACTACAAACCCCATAATTCTTAGAGGCAGGATAGGGAAGTGATGTAGCGCTAATCAGCGCTGCTGTACCTTCCCTGCTGTGCGCGGCCGCGCACACTACGAGTTGATAGGCACTCCTCTGACCCGCCCACCTAGGTCCTCCTGCTTATATTGCCGAGCACACTGTAAGATCCTTTAGCCCAGTGGAAGCCGCAGTATTTTGATAGTGGCGAATCGCGACGGCTGTTCCTGGACGCCATTCCCTCATGCTCCACTAACTCTTGCTCTGGTAAGCTTCAGCCTATTCACTGTGTTGGTCTGGTACTAGCCATTCTTTGCACTTATCACTTTATTTCATGCACTTTTCTACTGGCGTCTTCCACGCCAGTTCTTCCTGCACCATGCACTTTATTTCCATTCTTTACTGTTCCACCCTTTTATCCTAGTGTTGTTTCACGGTATTCCTTGCTGTTGCTACCTATGCAATATATGTATGAACTTTTTATGGTTCTTATTGTTATATCTTTATGGTCAGGGGAAACACAGCATTTATTGTCCCCCATTGCATATGAATTGTGATTTGGTGGAGTCTGTTGTTATTAGTCTATATTGATTATATATTGAGTATATTACACTTTATATGGCGTCCTAGATGTGTTTTTAGGTGTTTTTATTCATGTTTTGAATAAAGATGTGGTTAATTGACTATTCATGGAGTGGTGTGGTTTTTTAGGGAACTACTGTTCTTTTTTTGCTGTCTTATCAGTTTTCATAAAAGCGATTTTTTTGAAATGTTCACCTAGTAGATCTTTCAAGTGTTCCACATCTATGGAGATAAAATGCTGGAAAATATCTTGTAAAGAAAAAAAAACATACAGTACACTACAATTTAAACAAAAAAAATGTTAAAATGCTAAAATGGCAGCTATAGAGGCACAATTCAACATTCAACAACAAAGTGTTGCAACCTGCAGAGTAAAACTCAGGGGCATATTTAAAGTGATTTAAATATACCCCTAAGCTTTACCTATGGCCTCCTTCTACTCCCCTACAGCCACACCAAACACCAACCAAACTGGTAGTAAGCAGGTTATAAATGGCTGTCAACCATTTAGGCTGGTTTCACATTGTAAATTGGTGTCAACGATGCGATGCATCCCGCCTGTCACACCGCCAAAAAAGGCCTTTAGGGAACACCGCATTAGTACACAGTGTTCACGGCCCCTCAGGAGAAGAAGTCCAAATATCCATCCCAAATTCTGTCCATCCAGGAAAGAAGTCTTTAAACTTGGGATAAATCCAAAAACAACAAAAAGGATCAGGCCCTGCTTCTCATTCATAGAAAAAGACTTTATTCAAAAATTGTAATCAACACTGTATGTACACTAAGTGTCACTTTAAAAACATACTCCACTCACTGAGGATGTTATAAAAGCGCAGCCGGCTGGGCACACACCAAACAACACATCTATCACACCAGACATACTTGGGATCCCCACCATACATCAGTTTGAAAGCAAGGGGCTGGTTTGTTAGTAAGGGTATACTCCAAAGGTGCAAAGTCCTCCTTAACAGGGATAACGTCCCACTACAACGATGGGGGAGTCACATAAAGCGCATGCAAGTCACTGCGGGCTAAGCATCAAGCTGGACATCACAGGGCTAAAGCATAGACTCATGCAGTGAATCACCAAAGATCTGCCTCACTGAGGCTCTCACCACTCGCAGTGTGAATCACATCATCTCCCGTCCAGTAGTTGAGAGGACATCACGTTCCTTCAGAGATATCGAAAACCATTCACAGGAATCCACAGGAATCCACTTGCTTAATAGATCAGGCTGGGTCCTTTCAGTGTCAAGCATATAGCTGGTAGAACGTGTGCACACGTGCGTGGCCCGCCTAAGATGTATCCAACATCAGAACCCTGCTTCAGTAAGGCCTCCCGTCCGGTCAGCCGGCGCCAGGCTCCGTCGTAGGCTCCAACCAGGGAAAGATGTTAAGCTGCGTGTAGTCAGTGAGGGCTCCCTCACCACGCGTATCGGCCGCTTCCGGCCTTAATCATGTGATCTGGAGGCTTCCGTTCGGGGCTGCCATTAAGTAACGTCACGTAGACGTACAATCAAACTGACGTATCTCTTTGCTGCCATCTAGTGGATATTTTTATTAGCACTAGATGCACTTCTCTTGAATAAGCTGGCCTTGACATAACATCTATAGAATGTAGTTGTTGCAATTACTACAAGAGGGCGACGCTTTGATGTGTCCAAATGCCAGCATTGATGTGCAAATATGAATTCCAACGTGAACTGCACTAAATTAAATATCCACAGGATGGCGACATATTGTTGCATCCAAATGGCAGCAGTCTATGCGAATTAATTGAAATTTTAAAAGGTGAACTGTGCTAATAAAAATATCCACTAGATGGCAGCAAAGAGATACGTCAGTTTGATTGTACGTCTACGTGACGTTACTTAATGGCAGCCCCGAACGGAAGCCTCCAGATCACATGATTAAGGCCGGAAGCGGCCGATACGCGTGGTGAGGGAGCCCTCACTGACTACACGCAGCTTAACATCTTTCCCTGGTTGGAGCCTACGACGGAGCCTGGCGCCGGCTGACCGGACGGGAGGCCTTACTGAAGCAGGGTTCTGATGTTGGATACATCTTAGGCGGGCCACGCACGTGTGCACACGTTCTACCAGCTATATGCTTGACACTGAAAGGACCCAGCCTGATCTATTAAGCAAGTGGATTCCTGTGGATTCCTGTGAATGGTTTTCGATATCTCTGAAGGAACGTGATGTCCTCTCAACTACTGGACGGGAGATGATGTGATTCACACTGCGAGTGGTGAGAGCCTCAGTGAGGCAGATCTTTGGTGATTCACTGCATGAGTCTATGCTTTAGCCCTGTGATGTCCAGCTTGATGCTTAGCCCGCAGTGACTTGCATGCGCTTTATGTGACTCCCCCATCGTTGTAGTGGGACGTTATCCCTGTTAAGGAGGACTCTGCACCTTTGGAGTATACCCTTACTAACAAACCAGCCCCTTGCTTTCAAACTGATGTATGGTGGGGATCCCAAGTATGTCTGGTGTGATAGATGTGTTGTTTGGTGTGTGCCCAGCCGGCTGCGCTTTTATAACATCCTCAGTGAGTGGAGTATGTTTTTAAAGTGACACTTAGTGTACATACAGTGTTGATTACAATTTTTGAATAAAGTCTTTTTCTATGAATGAGAAGCAGGGCCTGATCCTTTTTGTTGTTTTTGGATTTCTCCCCTTTTCAGTCCCATGCTCCCACATTTTGTTTTTGTGGTTTTCATTATTTTAATACCAGTGAGTTCCAGGCTATACTTTTGTATCTATGCAGTTTCCATTTTTGCCTGTGAACCCGGGTGTCTATAAGGGAGTATAATTACCCCATTTGTACAATAACACTGTATGTCACTGTTTAGTGTCAGAGTTTGCTTTTAAATCAGATTCGGAGCTGTTATTGAGATGGCGTATGCATTAACTGATGCTCTGGTGGAGGACATGGCTGACACCTTCAAGGAGTGTACTCTGGCCTCAACTGAGGGTGATCAGAATCGGGGTGAAACTAGAGCCTGGAGAAGGATTTTTAGGAACCATAGACGACTGACTCTGAAATTACTCCGGAAAAAATGGACTGTTGCCACGCTTGATTCATATATAGAGAAAAAGGTTATCCCATGGGGGATTAGGGAGAAAGTGCGCCCCTCTGGTCAATTAATAAATGAACGGTTTATAGCCAAATGGAAGGTGGGATGTATCCGGAGAGGAATTGAGATTATGGAAATGATGGCTGAGGAGGAGAGAATACAGATGGATGAGCTAGAGCAGGATATAGTTCAGAGCATGATCCTAATGGAGGAGTATAAAACCCACCCAGAATTTGAGAAATTCAATGCCCACTTGAAAAAAGAGGTAGAGAACAGTCAGAAAAAAATTAAAAATGTCAAAAAGAAAAAGTTCCTAAAAGATATTGAGGATTGGAACGATGGGGAATATTTTGAATGTAAACCAAACTTCCCACGAACTAGATATGGATCTAAAACACATAGATCTGAGGATGAACAGACAGTAGGAAGTGGGTCCCCCATGGGTTCAGAGAAATCTGTTAATTTTTTAGAAGAAAGCCAGGACGAGGAAATAGAGGAAGAAGAGGTAGAAAAAAGAATAAGAAAGAGGAAAAAGAACAGGCGACCGAGAAACCCTCAGGGAGGACCCCCTCAGAACAGGAGGAATCAGGACGAGCACAAATCAATCCTAAAAAGGAGAGAGATTCTGCCGAGACAGGCAAAAAATCAGACCAGAAGGAGGGAGTAATAGTTGGGTCAGAGGTGGCAACATCCATACGGAGTGACAATAACATTATTAACCTCTCACAATTCCAGTTGAGGCCGGAACATCACACTTTACTAGATAGAGGTCTGTCGTTCTGCCCGTTCACCCATGGGGACCAATTTGAAGTGTATAAAGATGTCCAACTGTTTTTGAGAAAGGTAAATTTAAAATGTATGTATCATGCTCAAAAAAAAGTCAATAGTGGAGTAGGCCATGATGCTATTGATCATGGAGGTAGAGAGACTGACCTGGACCTCAATGATAGGAAAACCCTAATTGAACTTGGAGCACTACAGGATGAGGGACCAATGAATACTAGTATAGGTGATGAGAACATAGAATACACCGGTTTAAGAAAGAAATCTTATTTTTTTCCACCGATCAATATGAATAGACACCTCAGAGTCTTCAATGAAGCCATAGAACGGGATCTAGCAAGATTAAATTGGAGGCCACCCATGCGGGACAACATCCCCAAAATGGAGCGTGAGGCACTATTAGAACTGCGCTCAGCTGAAGGCTTTGTGCTAAAGCCTAGCGATAAGGGGGGGAATGTTGTCCTATGGGATGAAGAAAAATATGTACATGAAGCAATGCGGCAACTTCAGGATGAGCGAATATATTTGAAACTTACAAGTAATCCGTTCCCTGAGATAGTTGCGAAATTAAATGAGATGCTAGATGAGGGAGTCTTGACAGGTGCCATCAATGCTGATGAATATGCATACATGAAGGTGGAACACTACACAGTCCCTGTCCTGTACCTTACACCCAAAATTCATAAAAACAAAACAGAGCCACCGGGGCGGCCCATTGTGTCAGCAGTAGGGGGGCCACTGGAACACTGTTCAATATTCCTTGACAAATGTCTGAAGGGACTGGTGACTGAACTTCCATCGTATGCCAAAGACACAGGCGACGTGATTAAACTAATTGACGGGTTTGAGGTACAGGACTCTGATTTATTGGTTGGGATTGATGTGGAGGGACTCTATACCTCCATACCACATGAGGTTGGGATTGCGGCTGCACAATTCTTCATGCGAGAGGTGGGAGGGGCCCCCATACTAAGGACGCAATTCATTACGGAATTGTTGGAGTTTGTCCTCAGCTATAACTGTTTTCGCTTTGCTAGGGATTACTATCGCCAGATCAGGGGCACGTCGATGGGGGCGGCCTGCGCCCCGGCCTATGCCTGCCTGCACCTGGGATTCTGGGAACGCAGTGAGATCTATGGGCGCGGTGATTTTGGGGCGCATGCCGCCCTATGGCTTCGTTACATTGACGACGTGCTCCTGGTCTGGAGAGGTCCCAGGACGTCACTTATCTCTTTCCTTGACCAGATCAATCTAAATGAGAGAAATATCAGGTTGACCTTTGATATCGACGAAAACAAAATCACTTTTCTGGATCTAACAATTGAAAAATATGACAACACCCTTATTACTAAAACGTATCGAAAGCCAACGGCAGGGAACACCCTGCTGCATGCAGGTAGTTTCCACCCGCAATCGTTGATTAGAGGGATACCAGTGGGCCAGATGCTGAGGGCGCGCCGCAATTGCAGGCGTGACTCGGACTTTAGAAGGGAATTAGAGGCAACAGAAAAAAGATTCCTTGAAAGGAACTATGACACCAAGACGATCAAGACAGCCATTGACAGAGCGGAAAGGACTGAACGGACGGACCTCTTGACCAGAAAGCAGCGTGACAGTGAAAAACAGGGACCTGTTAGAATAGTGACACGCTATGGATCACATTGGTCACAATTAAGACGGGTACTAGCCAAAAATTGGCACATTTTACAGTTGGACCCGACACTAAGAGAAGTGGTCGGTGATCGCCCCTTATTGACGGCGAGAAGAGCCCCAAACATCAAAGATATGCTTGTCAAGTCAGAATATAACTCAACTAAGATAAAAACAAAGACCACATGGTTGGGTCCCCACATCCATCCTAAGGGCATGTACACGTGTGGCAAATGCAATGTATGTAGACTTGTTGATCGTGCCACAACGTTTAGAAATGCATACAAGAGTCGGGAGTATGAGATCCAAAGATTTATAAACTGTGACACGAAACTGGTCATCTATGTATTAGAGTGCCCATGTGGTTTGCTATATGTGGGAAAAACGGTCAATGAATTAAAGAAACGCATTCAAAAACACATGTCAATAATCAGAAGTAAGGACAACTATGATAAATCGCCAGTAGGCCTACATTTTCATCTATTCCATAATGCCAATCCAGAGTTATTAAAATTTAAAGGTATCTATAAAATGGAGCCCCCCACTAGAGGGGGTGACCTTGACAAGAAATTGAGGCAAATTGAGACACGCTGGATTTACCAACTGGGCACACTGACACCTAATGGTCTCAACACAGAGTTCAGTTTTGCCCCCTTTTTGTAGGGACACTGGGCTTATTTGGGACCATAAAAGTATATGAGGGTGCCCATGAGGCATTTAGTTCCATAGCCTTTATGTATATTTTGTTTGCCTTGGATTAGTTAGGTCAGCCATGTCCTAAAGAATGGATGGATGTGGTGGCATAGCATTAAAATAAAAGACAGGGTTCTAGCCCTGCTCTCTGCCACAATGAAAGAAAGTAATATGAATGATGATTGGCCACAGGCTGTTATTGGTGAGAGAATGACATGTGTGAGAAAGTGATGAAGTAACCTATACCAGTAGGAGGCTGAGTACAGGCTAAAGCCAAGACGGCAGAATGAGAAAGTATAAGAATTCTTCATCATTTCTCTTGAATAAGCTGGCCTTGACATAACATCTATAGAATGTAGTTGTTGCAATTACTACAAGAGGGCGACGCTTTGATGTGTCCAAATGCCAGCATTGATGTGCAAATATGAATTCCAACGTGAACTGCACTAAATTAAATATCCACAGGATGGCGACATATTGTTGCATCCAAATGGCAGCAGTCTATGCGAATTAATTGAAATTTTAAAAGGTGAACTGTGCTAATAAAAATATCCACTAGATGGCAGCAAAGAGATACGTCAGTTTGATTGTACGTCTACGTGACGTTACTTAATGGCAGCCCCGAACGGAAGCCTCCAGATCACATGATTAAGGCCGGAAGCGGCCGATACGCGTGGTGAGGGAGCCCTCACTGACTACACGCAGCTTAACATCTTTCCCTGGTTGGAGCCTACGACGGAGCCTGGCGCCGGCTGACCGGACGGGAGGCCTTACTGAAGCAGGGTTCTGATGTTGGATACATCTTAGGCGGGCCACGCACGTGTGCACACGTTCTACCAGCTATATGCTTGACACTGAAAGGACCCAGCCTGATCTATTAAGCAAGTGGATTCCTGTGGATTCCTGTGAATGGTTTTCGATATCTCTGAAGGAACGTGATGTCCTCTCAACTACTGGACGGGAGATGATGTGATTCACACTGCGAGTGGTGAGAGCCTCAGTGAGGCAGATCTTTGGTGATTCACTGCATGAGTCTATGCTTTAGCCCTGTGATGTCCAGCTTGATGCTTAGCCCGCAGTGACTTGCATGCGCTTTATGTGACTCCCCCATCGTTGTAGTGGGACGTTATCCCTGTTAAGGAGGACTCTGCACCTTTGGAGTATACCCTTACTAACAAACCAGCCCCTTGCTTTCAAACTGATGTATGGTGGGGATCCCAAGTATGTCTGGTGTGATAGATGTGTTGTTTGGTGTGTGCCCAGCCGGCTGCGCTTTTATAACATCCTCAGTGAGTGGAGTATGTTTTTAAAGTGACACTTAGTGTACATACAGTGTTGATTACAATTTTTGAATAAAGTCTTTTTCTATGAATGAGAAGCAGGGCCTGATCCTTTTTGTTGTTTTTGGATTTCTCCCCTTTTCAGTCCCATGCTCCCACATTTTGTTTTTGTGGTTTTCATTATTTTAATACCAGTGAGTTCCAGGCTATACTTTTGTATCTTTAAACTTGGGATGACATATCTCTCTTTTCCACCAAAAGGTCTGCAATTTTCGTGCTATATCCGATGGTGTTGTCCTCTCTTGTATTCTCCTCCATGTATGCGCTGCTGTCATCAGTTTTCATAAAAGCAATTTTTCCAAATGTTCACCTAGCAAATTTCAGGGAACACCGCAATAGTACACGGTGTTCTTTGTCCCTTTAGGATAATTTGTAGTCTAGAATAATTCTTATACATGTAATTAATAAAGTGTTAAAATCTTGCCCAATTATCCGTCCCAAATTGAGTCGATCCAGGAAACAAGTCTCTAAACTTGGGAAGCCCCGTCTCTGTTTTCCACCAAAAGGTCTGCATTTTTTGTGCTGTATCTGATGATGTTATCCTCTCTTTTGTAGTCTCTTCCATGTAAGCGCTGCTGTCATCAGTTTTCATAAAAGCGATTTTTCCAAATTTTCACCTAGTAGATCTCTCAAGTGTTCCACATCTATGGAGATAAAATGCTGGAAAACATCTTGTAAAGAAAAAAAACATACAGTACACTACAATTTAAACAAAAAAAATGTTAAAATGCTAAAATGGCAGCTATAGAGACACAATTCAACATTCAATAACAAAGTGTTGCAACCTGCAGAGTAAAACTCAGGGGCATATTTAAAGTGATTTAAATAGACACTTAAGCTTTACCTATGGTCTCCTCCTCCCCTACAGCCATACCAAACACCAACCAAACTGGTACTAAGCAGGTTACAAATGACTGTGAACCGTTTAGGCTGGTTTCACATTGTAAATTGGTGTCAACGGTGCGATGCGTCCCGCCTGTCACACTGCCTTTAGGGAACACCACTGTTATGATCGCTTCTGCAGCGTTTACTGCTGACTGCAGTGGTATTGCAAACCAAGCAGTTCTAATGTCATTACATGCATTTGCTTGCATAGTTTGGTTTGCACTTAAACTAGTTGCTGATTCCATCTGCAGTCGCTCTGAAGTTAATGACAGTTTAATATGCTTTTGTGTAAACAAACATTGTCTGCTGCAATGGAGGGGCAATCCCTTTCCTGCAGGCTGCATATCATTGTCTGCCTTTTCCTGCTATCAGCCTGTGATTAATTACCATTCACTTGTGTGGGAATCTGCAGGTCTGCTCCCATTGGATAAACTCAGTATAAAGAACTGCTTCCTGCAATGCCTCATGGGCTACCATAGTCTCAGATTCTGTCTGTTACTCTGCTCGTGCCCCACCTCGTTCCTAGTCCGTGTGGACTGCGCTGACTCCTGCGAAGGGGTCAGTGAGTCCTCCTAGTTCTGCTCTTGTTCTAGAAGTTGTTACTCTGCTTGTCTTGTGTCATATATTGGTTCATCGCCAATATATACGCATACTTGCGCATTTTGTTATTTTCCTTGTATTCGTGTTACGTTGATACATCAGTGTCGCTGATATATACGTACACGAACTGTTTATTTCCTGTGTTCAGTTAGTCAGCCTTCCAGCACGTTTTGGTAGTTTGCGCGTATCGTGATCACCCGTGCTGAGCTAGTATCCTGCTCCTGGTCCTGTTTGTGGATTGCGTTCATCTCTGCAAGGAGATAACGAATCCTTCTGAATCCTGTCCTGTTACCGTTTGTGGATTGCGTTCATCTCTGCGAAGAGATAGCGAATCCTTCTGAGTCCTGTTCCCTGTATTCAAAAAGGAGAGAGAACCGAGAGCCCGATATGGTGTAGTAGGTTTAGGCAATTAGTATAGTATAAAAGAGTAAAATTATACTCACAAACCAGGGTTACCTCCAGGCAACCACTGTATAAGCAGGTGAGGAGTTTGACCTGTCCCCACTCAGGATTAAAAAGTCGCTCTCTGTAGATGAGAAAAAAGGGGTATCCCCCTCCACCAAGGGTGGATATAAAGTGCAAAATGAGCTGAACAGAGGCGCCAACAGAATAAAACCAGTAATTAAAAAGTTAAAAATTCGCTGAGGAGGCTATGGTGGCTCCGCCCCCTCCAAGCAAACACAAAAAACTGTGTAGTATAATCAAGATAAATTTATTGGTACACTCCAGGGTATAGATATACAACGCGTTTCGCGGGTATGAGCCCGCTTCCTCAGGCAGTAGAAGTAGGAGTACACTAGTGGGGGGAAAGAAAAAAAGATAGAGGCACGTATTGGTGTGTGGTAAGACAAACATGCTAAAATGATAGTTACTCTGCTTATTCTCAAGTGTACGTTATTCGCTAGAGAAGGGCTATGGGAAAGTGTTGAAATGGTTGATAAGCTGCGGGGGATTATGGGTTTAGATGTGCGTTTATATTGACAGAGGGATGTGGGGAAGGGGTGGGAATTATGCATTCTGGCAGTGGGGAACGGGAGGCTCGGATAGTGTGGGTTTGGGTAGTGGGGAAAGGTATATGGGGAGGGAGTATATCTGCAGTTAAAACAGAAGGGAAGGGGAGGCTCGGATGGTGTGGGTTTGGGTAGCGGGGAAAAGTATATGAGGAGGGAGTATATCTGCAGTTAAAACAGAAGGGGGATAGGCTAGTCTGGTAGAAGGACATGATTATTTGGAAGACACAAAAAACATAACAAAACGAAAGCTTGAAATGGTCTGTCCAAAAGGAGGGAAGAGGGTATTTTTTCAAACAATTTGGTCGCATGTGATCAATAAATATGGAGGTAGAGCTGCATAAAAAAGAAGAAGGGAACTTACCAGCAATCTGTCAGCAACACACCTGGCGCCAAAGTGCCTAGGTGTTGTTGCCACGTCCCTTAAGTAATGATTGCATCATTCCTGATAGGTTGTGCGGGCGGGCAGTGTCATCAAAGGGCGCTGACAACGCGTGAGCGGAAGCGTGCGGCACACAGCTGTATCTTAACTGTGAGCCTGCTTCCGTGTTTGGGCGGAGTTGTGTGGAACGCGTCACCACTACCCAGATGAAGTCAGTACGTAGGCTGGGAGTGGGCGCTCGGATTGCGCATGCGCGGGACAGTGTGCGACATATTGGAAGTGGGCAAGCGGCCAGGGGGGGTGTTTGTGGTAAAGGAGCAGGGCTGGGAGAAGTAATTGCCCAAGTGTTGGGCAGGGGCCTTGTATTGGGTTAAAACACATAGCTTATTATAGTGTGTTTAAACAATTAAAGTCAAAAAGTATATACGAGGTTGGTTCCTAGTGGAATAGTGACCCCATGTGGCCAAAGACGGTACTGGAGGTGGAAAACAATGCTTCAGCTTGTCTGTATGGATCAAAATGTTTTTAAATAGCACAATATGACAAATAATATGTATATATAAATAAATAAAAAAATGCAGGTCAGCATACATGTTTTCAATAAAAATTAATTAATGATGTACAGATGAAGTTATATTAAAAACGAACCTACTTGGAATCAAGTCTAAAAAGGTAACAATACTGGGGTCTTCCAATGATTGGATAAAAGAGAAGACCCATACCTCCGTCCAATCATCTCACCCAATCCCGCCATCACATTTAGAAGAGCTCCCAACTTAAAAAGCATTCTAGCACCGAGCCGGTCAAGAACACCCACGACGGGCAGTGACACTAATGACTCACCCAGACCCGGATGTTCACCCTGCAACAACACCAGATGCATGGCCTGCCCATTCATACAAACCACCACAATGTTCCAATCCTTCAACACCAAATTACAATATTCTATTAAAAATAACTTAACCTGCACCTCCAGATACGTCATTTACATTATCACTTGTCCTTGTCACCTTCAGTACGTGGGCCGCACCACTCAGCCAGCACGTAGTAGAATTGGACAACACAAAAGAAACATACTCAAGAATTTCCCACTCCACAGTGTATCAAAACACTTTAGCACTCACCACCACAGCGACCCCTCCATGTTCCGTATCACCCTAATCGAATCCATCTCACAACAACAACACGACGCTTTTGAAAAATTGAGGGCGAGGGAGATGTTCTGGATACAAATACTGAAAACCCTCACACCTGAGGGCCTCAATGAACAGTTAGAAAAAATCTACTAAACACATCATAAATATTTTTATTTATCGGTCGCCTCTTTTATCATCTCTTGTCTTTGTCATTGGTACATTTTATTGGTCCATCATATATCTTTTTTATGTATGTATCTCTACTGGATGGTCTTTCAATAGATTGTTTTACTTCCAAATAGGTTTCTAATCGTTTTTTCCTTTTTTCATACACGTTGATTTCTTTGACACTGATGGCTCATCCATTACATCACGTATCTCCGTGTTTAACCATATTTGTCAACCATCGTTTTTACACCTTGGAGTAACATTCTCTTTTATCCAATCATTGGAAGACCCCAGTATTGTTACCTTTTTAGACTTGATTCCAAGTAGGTTCGTTTTTAATATAACTTCATCTGTACATCATTAATTAATTTTTATTGAAAACATGTATGCTGACCTGCATTTTTTTATTTATTTATATATACATATTATTTGTCATATTGTGCTATTTAAAAACATTTTGATCCATACAGACAAGCTGAAGCATTGTTTTCCACCTCCAGTACCGTCTTTGGCCACATGGGGTCACTATTCCACTAGGAACCAACCTCGTATATACTTTTTGACTTTAATTGTTTAAACACACTATAATAAGCTATGTGTTTTAACCCAATACAAGGCCCCTGCCCAACACTTGGGCAATTACTTCTCCCAGCCCTGCTCCTTTACCACAAACACCCCCCCTGGCCGCTTGCCCACTTCCAATATGTCGCACACTGTCCCGCGCATGCGCAATCCGAGCGCCCACTCCCAGCCTACGTACTGACTTCATCTGGGTAGTGGTGACGCGTTCCACACAACTCCGCCCAAACACGGAAGCAGGCTCACAGTTAAGATACAGCTGTGTGCCGCACGCTTCCGCTCACGCGTTGTCAGCGCCCTTTGATGACACTGCCCGCCCGCACAACCTATCAGGAATGATGCAATCATTACTTAAGGGACGTGGCAACAACACCTAGGCACTTTGGCGCCAGGTGTGTTGCTGACAGATTGCTGGTAAGTTCCCTTCTTCTTTTTTATGCAGCTCTACCTCCATATTTATTGATCACATGCGACCAAATTGTTTGAAAAAATACCCTCTTCCCTCCTTTTGGACAGACCATTTCAAGCTTTCGTTTTGTTATGTTTTTTGTGTCTTCCAAATAATCATGTCCTTCTACCAGACTAGCCTATCCCCCTTCTGTTTTAACTGCAGATATACTCCCTCCTCATATACTTTTCCCCGCTACCCAAACCCACACCATCCGAGCCTCCCCTTCCCTTCTGTTTTAACTGCAGATATACTCCCTCCCCATATACCTTTCCCCACTACCCAAACCCACACTATCCGAGCCTCCCGTTCCCCACTGCCAGAATGCATAATTCCCACCCCTTCCCCACATCCCTCTGTCAATATAAACGCACATCTAAACCCATAATCCCCCGCAGCTTATCAACCATTTCAACACTTTCCCATAGCCCTTCTCTAGCGAATAACGTACACTTGAGAATAAGCAGAGTAACTATCATTTTAGCATGTTTGTCTTACCACACACCAATACGTGCCTCTATCTTTTTTTCTTTCCCCCCACTAGTGTACTCCTACTTCTACTGCCTGAGGAAGCGGGCTCATACCCGCGAAACGCGTTGTATATCTATACCCTGGAGTGTACCAATAAATTTATCTTGATTATACTACACAGTTTTTTGTGTTTGCTTGGAGGGGGCGGAGCCACCATAGCCTCCTCAGCGAATTTTTTACTTTTTAATTACTGGTTTTATTCTGTTGGCGCCTCTGTTCAGCTCATTTTGTTCCCTGTATTGCTCCAGTGCTAGTCAGTGTTCCTGCTTATGTCATATATCGGTTCATTGCCGATATATACATATGTTAGTCAGACGTTACAAATAGTTTCATTGATAGCTGTAATTGTAATACGCTAGGAAAACATACTTATTGTATATTTGTCTGTGTTACGTTCATCTATCTTGATCCTCCTATTTCCTGGCTATCCTGTCCTGTCTTTGTGAGGCACGCCATCGCTGCTACGCATTGGCTGCCTCATTCCAGTCTGTCTTGTTGTGGACGCTTGCTGTCACTAAGTAGTGGCTAGTTAAGCAGGCGTTCATTCTGTCTACCTGTCCTGATCTCCTCAGTCCTGGTTTATGCGCTCAGTGCTACTTTGCGCTGAGACGTTATTACGAAAGTGTTGTTTGTGGCTGTTCGGATCTGCACCGGCTCTGTGCACCACAATCTCCTATTGGAGTCAGTCCTCTCCTCCACTAAACTGGGGATATCCTGATTCCTTGTGCTGGTGTGTGTACCTCCTTCACGTCAGCTTATGTGTTGCATGCTGACTGTGGAGATGACACCTCCAAGCTTAACATTATGGTAGCCCCATTACCAATCCCCATTGTGGGGGGGGGGGGGGGGGTTTCCAGCAAAAATGACACTGTTTGTTATGGTTCCTGTTCCTTTAAGAAATTTGAGAAACTTAATTCTGAAACAGAAAATGAGTTTTTTTCTGAATGTACCAGGTTTTTGGCCAATCCCGAGCTCCAGGCTACTCCTGTTTCAACGTGGGCCCCCCAGTTAATTTATGTTTTGTTTAAAGCGGAATATAACCCTGCATTTCAACTTTGCTCTAAAACATTATTTACAGCATATTATATGCAAAAAGCATTTTTTTTTTACTAGACCAGCATTGGAAGGGTTAAACACAGAGGTTTTAAGTTCCGTGCAGACATTCAGATGGTTACATTCTATTTAGTTAGTGTGTAACTGTTTATCAATAGATACATCTCTTTGGCTGTCCTCCAAGCTCCTTCTCAGTGAGAGAGATGAGTCATAATAAACACATATTTGTAAACAAAAAGTATCTAACTCAAGTTCGGATTCGGTTGCAGAAATCTCCAGGGACTTTAAAGCCCTGTGTAACCCTTCCAATGCTGGTCTAGTAAAAAAAAAAATGCTGGTTGCATATAATATACTGTAAATAATGTTTTAGAGCAAAGTTGAAATGCAGGGTTATATTCCGCTTTAAGGGAAATTTGTTCCAGTGGGCGTACGATGTCTTGGATCATACGAATTTGAAAGAAAGACCGCTGGAATTTCTAGAGTTTGTGATCCATAACTGGCTGCGCAAAACCGATTTGCCTAGCCCTTTTGATAAGCTCCTGGCAGCTTGTCAATCAGCTGCTCCTTCTACTGCCTACAAAAATAATCAGCAAGCAGATAATTGTTCTGATAACTTTTCTTCTGCTTTGAATAAATCACCTAAGGCAGCAGGGTCTAAAGCCAAACGTAAACGCTCCAAAAGAAAAGCGTTACAATCAGCGGAGTCGTTTCCCTTAGCGACTGCGCATCAGATCTGTAATGAGACTCCGCCATTAGCCGATAATAAAATTCAGTCACCATTCAGGGGAGTCAAATGGACCTATGAAACTACTAATGAACTTTCATTGCTAGCCAGGGAAAATAAAAGTTCTTGTTTAAATGAATTATCTGAATATGATTATGAAGATATATTACAGAGTATTGAACAGATCAATTTCTTCGTGCAGCAAGGGAAATTTGCATACACTACAGTTCAACACTTGCTACAGGTATTGGAGATCCTTAGGAATAAGAAATCGGCCAATCACCTGCTAAATAACCCAATGTATGTTTCTGCCACTAACACATTTGCAAACTATGATCAGCTTGAATGCTCAGCTGTTAAATATGCATGGGATCCTCCATTTGAGAAGGGAGAGATGGAAGCCCTGGTCTATGAATGGAAGAAAGATGCAAGTTCATTTTGTCAGTTTTACAGTGCAAAAAGTGAATTAGTATTGAATGCATACATTAAGTCGGCTTATAACCTAATAAAGACTGGTGTGTGTGGGTATGACTTTGTGGCTCCATTGATCGATGTGTGGAGAATGATTTTGGACGATTTTTATGCGATTCAATCAGTTTATACCAGGGAAGACACACTGTCAATTGGAGATTGTTCCACTTCCTCAGTTGCTGATGACTTGCCTGCTTCAGCACCTTTGGCTGATTCAGCGAGTGATTCAGAGCTCCTTTTGTGTGAAATTGGAGTTCCTGTAATTCCACCCTGTACCATGGATAACTCAGTGTTACTTCCCAGTAAGACAGAAATTACTAATACTTCCTTAACCTTGCCCTGCACAAATTTCTCAGCAGAGGACCCAGAGGTCCTGCTGACTTCTGAGTCCAGCCTAGCCAGTACTCATGAGTCTTTGTTCAGTGAAACAGACATTAGAAAATCTTTGCCTGCCTCTGCAAACACTTCTGTAGAATTTACCTGTGTTAATAAAGTTCAACTCCTGTCTGATCCAGCAGATGCCAATAGATGCACTACATTAGTTTCTGAGTCCCAGCAATCCTGTCTAGAAACCTCAGAACCCCAGCATCTGAATTTCCCAATTTTACAATTGAATAGTGCTTCAGATGCACAAACTTTGTGTCTTGATCTTCCTGTCTCTACACCTCGCTCTAGTTTCGTGAATAGCTCAGAGCATCTGCTATGTGAACCTGAAATCGTAGAATTATTACTTTGTTCAGAAAATGTTCCAGTAAATTTGCCCTGTACTATGAATTATGCAGTAGATCTTCCCAATGAAGCTCAGGTCACAGAATCATTATGCTGTCCAGCAGGTGCTTCCATGGTTTTGCCCTGCGATATGGCCTGTTCAGTGATCCTGTCCAGTGAAGCTGTGGTCGCAGAGTCTTATGCTTCACCCAGTACTTTGGATACTTCAGATCCTCTAGTAGAGGAGTCTGAGGCACTGCTTACTTCAGTGGGTGTTGCAGTAGTATTCACTTGTTTAGCAGCTGTTTTGGAATTACAGTCTGCTCTAATAAAACTTGATGAATCTCTGCCCAGTGAAGCAGAAGCTATTGAAACATTGTCTTTGTCAGCAAGTGTTTTTGATACCTTGCCCTGTACACAGTCTGATTTAGCTAAAGATGTTGAGTCCCTCTCTGATCTCACAGTAGTCAGGGAACTTCAGCCCTGTCCTCTGAATGTTTCAGAAGTATTGCCCTGTAACATGGATAATTCTGACTCGCTGGAAAAAATAATAGAAATCTCAGAATTTCAGTCCGGGTTAATGAGTGTTTCTGAAACCCAGCCCTGTATCCTGGAAAATTCTGGTTTTCTGGCCGGTGTGGCAGAGTCCCCTTCCTGTCCAGTGAGTTTCTCAGTTTTGCCTAGTTCAGTGGGGATTGCTGCAATGCTGACTTGTTTTGCAGCCCTTCATGAGCTCCAATCCAGTGTATTTGATGAGTCTCTGTCTAGTCCAGAAGAAGCTATGGGAACCTTGTCTAGTTCAGTGCATACATCAGAAGATTTGCCCTGTCTTGTAAATGCCCCTGAACATGATTTGTTAATAACCTTGCTGGAATCAGCGACATCTAAGTCTGATCCTGCAGTTTTTAATGAGAATCCAGTAACTGTGAAGTCTAGTCATGATTCATTTTTTTTTGCCCAGTTCTGGTTTCGGTCCTGTCTTGACTGACTTTGAGGTTCACAGTTCCTTGACATGCCCAGAGGTTTCTCTTGTGCCGGTGTGCCCAGATGTGCTTCGTATGCCAGAGTGCCCAAGTGTGTCTGTGTTAGCGTGCTCACGTGCTTCCCTAGTGGAGACATGTTCTGATGTTGCCGGTTGGCCTGCATGCCCGGAGATGGTTCTGGTCCCTAAAAGCCCTGATCTTGATGTTTGTCCTTGTGACCCTGACTCTGGAGTTGCCCTGGGTTCCATAGGGGTTCTTGATAGTTCTCCATGTGAGCCTAAGGGGCGTTCTGACCTGTGGGGATCTCTTTGGAGCTTCCAAGTGTTCTGAGAGATCTCTGAGGAAACTTGTCCTGGTACCTTGGACTGGTTCAACAGTGGGTTTTGTGTTGGTAAGGACAGTTCCGGTGGGCATTGCAAAGGCTTTGGCGTTTTTGGACGGTCCCTGGAAGGCGGTGGGTATCGCTCAGAGAGTTTCTTGGGTTTTTTTTCTGGAAGTCGTGGTTCTGATGGGTATCACACTGAGGCTTGTAGTGCTGACGGGCATGGTTCGGTAGGTTCTGGTTCCAATTGGTCTAGTTTTGGTGAGACTGATTCGGGAATTTGGTTTTGTCGGGCTGATCCGACCTTCATGAATTTTCAGTCAGATCAGTTTGCTGGATTTCCCACTTCTGATTTTTTGGTTCGGGTGGTTCAGGAGAAATATGTCAGTTTTTATAGGCGTCCAGAGGCCGCGTTTAAGGGGGGGGGGGGTACTGTTATGATCGCTTCTGCAGCGTTTACTGCTGACTGCAGTGGTATTGCAAACCAAGCAGTTCTAATGTCATTACATGCATTTGCTTGCATAGTTTGGTTTGCACTTAAACTAGTTGCTGATTCCATCTGCAGTCGCTCTGAAGTTAATGACAGTTTAATATGCTTTTGTGTAAACAAACATTGTCTGCTGCAATGGAGGGGCAATCCCTTTCCTGCAGGCTGCATATCATTGTCTGCCTTTTCCTGCTATCAGCCTGTGATTAATTACCATTCACTTGTGTGGGAATCTGCAGGTCTGCTCCCATTGGATGACCTCAGTATAAAGAACTGCTTCCTGCAATGCCTCATGGGCTACCATAGTCTCAGATTCTGTCTGTTACTCTGCTCGTGCCCCACCTCGTTCCTAGTCCGTGTGGACTGCGCTGACTCCTGCGAAGGGGTCAGCGAGTCCTCCTAGTTCTGCTCTTGTTCTAGAAGTTGTTACTCTGCTTGTCTTGTGTCATATATTGGTTTATCGCCAATATATACGCATACTTGCGCATTTTGTTATTTTCCTTGTATTCGTGTTACGTTGATACATCAGTGTCGCTGATATATACGTACACGAACTGTTTATTTCCTGTGTTCAGTTAGTCAGCCTTCCAGCACGTTTTGGTAGTTTGCGCGTATCGTGATCACCCGTGCTGAGCTAGTATCCTGCTCCTGGTCCTGTTTGTGGATTGCGTTCATCTCTGCGAGGAGATAACGAATCCTTCTGAATCCTGTCCTGTTACCGTTTGTGGATTGCGTTCATCTCTGCGAAGAGATAGCGAATCCTTCTGAGTCCTGTTCCCTGTATTGCTCCAGTGCTAGTCAGTGTTCCTGCTTATGTCATATATCGGTTCATTGCCGATATATACATATGTTAGTCAGACGTTACAAATAGTTTCATTGATAGCTGTAATTGTAATACGCTAGGAAAACATACTTATTGTATATTTGTCTGTGTTACGTTCATCTATCTTGATCCTCCTATTTCCTGGCTATCCTGTCCTGTCTTTGTGAGGCACGCCATCGCTGCTACGCATTGGCTGCCTCATTCCAGTCTGTCTTGTTGTGGACGCTTGCTGTCACTAAGTAGTGGCTAGTTAAGTAGGCGTTCATTCTGTCTACCTGTCCTGATCTCCTCAGTCCTGGTTTATGCGCTCAGCGCTACTTTGCGCTGAGACGTTATTACGAAAGTGTTGTTTGTTGCTGTTCGGATATGCACCGGCTCTGTGCACCACAATCTCCTATTGGAGTCAGTCCTCTCCTCCACTAAACTGGGGATATCCTGATTCCTTGTGCTGGTGTGTGTACCTCCTTCACGTCAGCTTATGTGTTGCATGCTGACTGTGGAGATTACACCTCCAAGCTTAACAACCACATTAGTACACAGATTTCACAGCCCCTCATGAAAAGAAGTCCAAATATCCATCCCAAATTCTGTCCATCCAGGAAAGAAGTCTCTAAACTTGGGATGACATATCTCTCTTTTCCACCTAAAGTTCCATAGTTTTTGTGCAATATCGGATGGTGTTGTCCTCTCTTGTATTCTCTTCCATGTATGCGCTGCTGTCATCAGTTTTCATAAAAGCGATTTTTCCAAATGTTCACCTAGTAAATTTCAGGGAACACCGCGTTAGTACACGGTGTTCACTGTCCCTTTAGAAGAAGTCCAAATTTCCAACCCAAATTCTGGCCATCCAGGAAAGAAGTCTTTAAACTTGGGAAGACATGTCTCTCTTTTCCACCAAAAGGTCTGCATTTTTCGTGCTTTATCCGATGGTGTTGTCCTCTCTTGTATTCTCTTCCATGTATGCCCTGCTGTCTTCAGTTTTCATAAAAACGATTTTTTCCAAATCTTCACCTAGCGATTCTCTCAAATGTTCCACATCTATATAGATAAAATGCCGGAAAACATCTTGTAAGAAAAAAAAAACATACAGTACACTACAATTTAAAAACATCAATCAATAAAAACTTCTAAACACATACAAAATATGCTTCAAGTAATTGACAAGATATTAAAGCAGTACGGTGGCATGACATTTTTAAACACATAATTTGTAGTCTAGAATAATTTTTATACATGTAATTAATAAAGTGTTAAAATCTTGCCCAATTATCCGTCCCAAATGGAGTCGATCCAGAAAAGAAGTCTCTAAACTTGGGAAGCCCCGTCTCTGTTTTCCACCAAAAGGTCTGCATTTTTTGTGCTGTATCTGATGATGTTATCCTCTCTTTTGTAGTCTCTTCCATGTAAGCGCTGCTGTCATTAGTTTTCATAAATGCGATTTTTCCAAATGTTCACCTAGTAGATCTCTCAAGTGTTCCACATCTATGGAGATAAAATGCTGGAAAACATCTTGTAAAGAAAAAAAAACATACAGTACACTACAATTTAAATAAAAAAATGTTAAAATGCTAAAATAGCAGCTATAGAGACACAATTCAATTCGCCCAGCATCAGCAGCGGCAGACGTCTGTCAGCTGATCAGCCGTAGGTCAGCTGATGCGCCTCCTTGCCGCATAAAGGTCGCGACGGTGCACGCGCGCACGCGTCAATGCGACCCTATGTGCAGATGATAGACCCGTCCTCGGCATGCTAGACGCCAGAGGCACGGGAGCACGGTTAGCCAGTGAGATAGCGGCATCCGCGGACGCAGCGTGGTTTGCCGAGGCTGCCTCCTCATTATTCATTACAGTACCCCCCCCCCCCCCCCGAGGCGTGGACTCTGGACACGTCCTGCACAGCTTCTCCGGATGCAATTTATGAAACTCCTGTCTCAACTCTTCAGCGTGCATGCGACGATCCGGTACCCAAGACCTCTCCTCAGGCCCATACCCCTTCCAATGAACTAAATATTGAACTGGGTTGCATACCCAGCGAGAACTGAGAGTACTTTCTCAATCTCATACTCAGGTTCACCATCAACAACCACAGGGGGGTGGGGGGGGGGTGGGGAGAGGAATCCACATGCGCAGCCGGTTTTAACAAAGAGACATGAAAAGATTTTGTACCGCTCATACTAGCAGGCAGTGCAATCACATATGTCACATCATTGATCTTTTTGGAGACGGGGTGTGGGCCTACAAATCTCGGGCCCAATTTGGCGGAGGGTTGTTTCAACGCCAGATGCCGGGTTGAAACCCACACCATGTCCCCAGGAACAAATTCCCATTGTACAGATCGCTTCTTATCAGCTTGTTTTTTCTGTGTTAGGAAGGCCTTTTCCAGATTTCTTTTAACTATAGTCCAGATGTCCCTAAAAGATCTCTGCCAATCTGCCATTGCCGGAAGAGAAGAGGACACTACTGGTAACGGGGAAAATTTAGGAGATCTCCCTGAAACTACCTGGAACGGAGAGAAGCCTGAAGAGGTACTTTTTAGATTGTAATGCGCAAATTCCACATATGGCAGGAATTTTGCCCATTCCAACTGAGCATCAGCCACATAGCACCTAAGGAACTGTTCAAGTGACTGGTTGACCCTTTCGGTTTGCCCATTGGTCTGTGGGTGGTAGCCGGAGGAGAATGACAGATTCATTCCTAGCTGATGACAAAATGCTCTCCAGAATCTAGACACGAATTGGACTCCCCTATCTGACACCACATTTTCTGGTATCCCATGCAACCGAAAAATGTGCTGGATGAAAAGATCTGCCAGTTCCTGAGCTGAGGGGAGTCCGTCCAGAGGAATAAAGTGAGCCATTTTGCTGAACCTGTCGACTACCACCCAGATGACAGTTTTACCCTCAGATCTAGGGAGTTCGCCCCCAAAGTCCATGGACAGATGGGTCCATGGTTGCTCAGGCACCGGCAATGACTGGAGCATGCCTACCGGAGCCTGTCTGGAAGGTTTATTTCTGGCACAGACTGAACGATCTCTGATGAACTCCTTACAATCTGAGACCAGAGACGGCCACCAGACGCATCTAGCCAGCAAATCCTGCGTTCTAGCCACCCCAGGATGCCCTGCATTCTTATGTGCATGAAACAATTGTAAAAGTTGTAAACGATAATGGAGTGGCACAAACAGAACCCCATCTGGTTTCCCCTCGGGAATGTCCTGTTGATAGGGACCCAAAGTAGACAACCAATCCTCCCATGTGTTGGTGGCTGCTAAGACAACTTTCTCGGGCAGGATGTTCTCAGGGGTTGGTGGCTGTACTGTCTCAGGCTCAAAACATCTAGACAGGGCATCTGCCTTGATGTTTTTACTTCCTGGCTTGTAGGTAATGATGAATCTGAATCTCGAGAAGAATAAAGACCATCGGGCTTGTCGGGGGCTAAGTCTCTTGGCCCCCTCAATATATTCTAAATTCTTGTGGTCAGTATAGACCGTAATCATATGTTCTGCCCCTTCGAGCCAAAGGTGCCATTCCTCAAACGCGAGTTTGATGGCCAATAACTCTCGGTTTCCAATATCATAATTTCTCTCAGCGGTAGAAAACTTCCGAGAGAAAAATGCACATGGATGCAATCTGCCCTGAAGAACGGAGTGTTGAGACAGTACAGCCCCAACCCCAACCTCTGATGCATCCACCTCCACTATAAAAGGAAAAGTGACATCAACATGCCGCAAAATGGGGGCGGAACAAAACAACTTTTTCAAAGATAAGAAGGCAGTATGCACTTCGGCTGACCAATTATAAGTGTCTGCCCCTTTTTGGTAAGTTCCGTGAGAGGTGACACCACAGAAGAAAATCCCTTGATAAATTTTCTATAATAGTTGGCAAAGCCAAGGAACCTCTGGAGTGCCTTCAGCCCTAAAGGTTGTGGCCACTCCAGCACAGCAGATACTTTTTTGGGGTCCATGGAGAGTCCGGCAGTAGAAATGATGTAACCCAAAAAGGGGACCTCGGATACTTCAAAGAGGCATTTCTCTAATTTAGCATATAAACAGTTCTGCCTCAATTTCCTTAAGACAAACTTTACATGCTACCTGTGTTCAGCCAAATTGGGTGAGAAAATAAGTATGTCGTCCAGGTAAACAAGGACGAACTGCCCTAAGACTTCTCTGAAAACCTCATTGATCAACTCCTAGAAGACGGCGGGAGCGTTACACAACCCGAAGGGCATAACCAGGTACTCGTAGTGCCCGTCGGGTCTGTTGAACGCCGTCTTCCATTCGTCAACCTCCCTTATGCGTACCAGGTTGTATGCTCCCCTTAGGTCGAGTTTGGAAAAGATACATGCATCAGTAACCTGGGAAAACAAGTCATCGATTAAAGGGAGTGGATAACGATTCTTTATGGTAATCTTGTTTAACCCTCTGTAATCAATACATGGCCGGAGCCCACCGTCCTTCTTTTGTACAAAAAAGAATCCTGCTCCGGCCGGAGACTTTGAAGGACGGATGAACCCCTTGGCCAAGTTTTCTTTAATGTAGTCCTGCATAGCAAGTTTTTCAGGACCGGAAAGGTTATATAAATGGCCTCTAGGGGGCATACAACCTGGTCTCAACCCAATGGGACAGTCAAAACTTCTATGTGGAGGAAGTTTGTCTGCCGCTTTAGGACAAAAGACATCAGTAAATTCAGTATATGGTGCGGGCAATCCTTCCATTTGAACCTTGGTAACGCAAACAGTCATTTTCTCCAAACAATGACGATGACAGTAGGAGGACCAGCTTAATAGCTGCCCGGAACTCCAGTCAATCTGAGGGGAATGCTTTTGCAACCATGGCATACCAAGGATCACTGTGGAAGTGGCCATCTTGAGCACAAAAAATTGCATTTGCTCGCTATGCAGAACCCCCACCTGACATAACAATACAGAAGTCTGAGACAGAGGTTGTTTCCCCTGAAGTGGAGAGTCATCCACTGCAGTAACAAAAATCTGCCTGTCCAAAGAAACAAAAGGAACTCCCAACCTCATAGCAAAATCATAATCTATGAAATTGGCTGCTGAATCCGAATCTATAAATGCCTGGGTGGACAAAACTCGAGAAGTAAACGATTCTTGTTTAGAGGTAACGCAGGCTCGCCTAGGGTAGTACCTCTAGCTACACCTAGGTGGCAGAGTTTTCTGCCTTCTTGGGGCAATACGGTACCACATGGCCCTTCTCCGCACAGTATAAGCAGAGCCTCTCTGTTCGTCTCTGATTTTTCTCTACCTCAGACAACTTGGAATGTCCGATCTGCATCGGCTCGTCCTGAGGAAGAGAAGGAGATGGAGCAGATGAGGTGATAGGAACGGCTCTCCCCGCGAATCTACCTCGAGTTTGTCTTTGGTAATGAACCCGGCGATCTATTTTAACGGCTAATGAAATCGCATCATCAATAGTCTTGGGTTCTGGATGGCTTAACATAAGATCAGCCACTGCATCAGATAATCCCGTTAAAAAACAATCCAATAAAGCAAACTGTCCCCATCTAGCCGACACAGCCCACCTTCTGAATTCTGCAGCGTATGTTTCAATGGTGTTATGCCCCTGTCTGAGAGTTTTGAGTTTCCTCTCAGCCGTCACTGCTAAATCGGGGTCGTCATATGTAATCGCCATAGTTTTAAAAAATTCCTGAACAGAAGTTAAAGCTTCATGACCAGTAGGGAGACTGTAAGCCCACGTCTGCGAATCCACAGATAATAGAGTTTTAATAAAAGTCACTCTCAGACCCTGATGACGTAGGTCGTAATTCAAAATACGAGGCAGCGATTTCTGAAATTCTGAAAGTCAGACCTGTGTCCTGAAAACTTTTCAGGGAGAGGTATCCTGGGTTTCATAACAACAGAGGATGCCACTGGTGCATTAGTTCCCTGAAGGGTGCACACCACCTCAGACAACTGATTGATCTGTGTCTGTTGAGCATTAACCGTGTTGGTTAGGCCGTTAACGGCCGTGGTTAACAGTTCAACTTGACTGCACAGTGTCTGCAAAGACATTTTTTGGTCTGCTGTTCTGTAACGATTGGTGTCAGCAATAACAAAGTTCTGATTATTTGGTGATCTGCAGTATCACCAATAATGCAGATACTATATCTGATTATGTGGTGATCTGCAGAATCACCAATAATACAAATATAGCAACACTGAGAAATATCGAGACCTTAGTCACATTTTATTGTACTGAGTGTAGTGATTGGTGCAAACAGTAAGTACTGACAGATTTGACTATGCCTCACCAGAAGAGCTGGTAAGCACTGTTAGCACAGCCAACAACTCACCAGTGACAAGGGCTCACTGGTGAGTAGAAAGGTCAGACTAATCGAGTCGGTAACAGACAGACAGATACAGTACAAAATCGGAAGGCAGAGAAGAAACGGTTAACAGGCACAGCCGGTAGCAATATCAGATGGGCTAAAGTACAGAATCACTGAGCAAAGAGAGATAACGATATTCAGGCAGAGTCAGCAACAAGATCAGATGGACAAAAGTACAGAATCACTAGAGAGTAAGAATAGTCAGAAATGAGCCAGAGTCATAAACAGATAATAAACAATATAATGCACAAATCCTATCACTGTGTGAAATCCCCGGTTTCCTCCCGGATCAAAGCACACCGGATCTAACTAAGGTCTGAGCGCTAACACGAAGTGATCGCAACAGCAGACAAGTTGCGACTGACTCCTCCGGGCTTCAGAGCCCGAGGAGACCCTGAAGCACGCCACCCTACGCCCAGCCAATCAGCAGCGGCGGACGTCTGGTGTGACGTCAGCCGACCCGTAGGTCAGCTGATGCGCCTTCTTGCCGCATAAAGGTCGTGGCGGTGCGCGCACACACATCAATGCGACCCTATGTGCAGATGATAGACCCATCCTCGGCGTGCTAGACACCCGAGGCATGGGAGCACCGTTAGCCAGTGAGATAGAGGCATCCGCGGTGGCAGCGTGGTTCGCCGCGGCTGCCTCCTCATTATTCATTACAATATCCATCCCAAATTCTGTCCATCCAGGAAAGAAGTCTTTAAACTTGGGATGACATATCTCTCTTTTCCACCAAAAGGTCTGCAATTTTCGTGCTATATCCGATGGTGTTGTCCTCTCTTGTATTCTCCTCCATGTATGCGCTGCTGTCATCAGTTTTCATAAATGCGTTTTTTTCAAAATGTTCACCTAGCAAATTTCAGTGAACACCGCGTTAATACACGGTGTTTACTGCCCCTTTAGGAGAAGTCCAAATTTCCATCCCAAATTCTGGCCATCCAGGAAAGAATTCTTTAAACTTGGGATGACAAATTCTGGCCATCCAGGAAAGAATTCTTTAAACTTGGGATGACATGTCTCTCTTTTCCACCAAAAAGTCTGCATTTTTCGTGCTATATCCGATGGTGTTGTCCTCTCTTGTATTATCTTCCATGTATGCCCTGCTGTCTTCAGTTTTCATAAAAGCGATTTTTTCCAAATGTTCACCTAGCAAATTTCAGGGAACACCGCGTTAGTACACGGTGTTCACGGCCCCTTTAGGAGAAGTCCAAATTTCCATCCCAAATTCTGGCCATCCTGGAAAGAAGTCTTTAAACTTGGGATGACATGTCTATCTTTTCTGTTTTTCATAAAAAACGATTTTTCCAAATCTTCACCTAGCGATTCTCTCAAATGTTCCACATCTATATAGATAAAATGCTGGAAAACATCTTGTAAGAAAAAAAAAACATACAGTACACTACAATTTAAAAACAACAATCAATAAAAACTTCTAAACACATAAAAAATATGCTTCAAGTAATTGACAAGATATTAAAGCAGTACAGTGGCATGACATTTTTAAACACATAATTTGTAGTCTAGAATAATTCTTATACATGTAATTAATAAAGTGTTAAAATCTCGCCCAATTATCCTTCCCAAATTGAGTCGATCCAGGAAAGAAGTCTCTAAACTTGGGAAGCCCCGTCTCTGTTTTCCACCAAAAGGTCTTCATTTTTCGTGCTGTATCTGATGAGGTTATCCTTTTCATAAAAACGATTTTTCCAAATGTTCACCTAGTAGATCTCTCAAGTGTTCCACATCTATGGAGATAAAATGCTGAAAAACATCTTGTAAAGAAAAAAAAACATACAGTTCACTACAATTTAAACAAAAAAAATGTTAAAATGCTAAAATGGCAGCTATAGAGGCACAATTGAACATTCAATAACAAAGTGTTGCAACCTGCAGAGTAAAACTCAGGGGCATATTTAAAGTGATTTAAATAGACACCTAAGCTTTACCTATGGCCTCCTCCTCCCCTACAGCCATACCAAACACTAACCAAACTGGTATTAAGCAGGTTACAAATGGCTGTCAACCATTTAGGCTGGTTTAACATTATAAATTGGTGTCAACGATGCGATACGTCCCTGGCAAAAAAGGCCTTTAGGGAACACCACATTAGTACACAGATTTCACGGCCCCTCATGAGACGAAGTTCAAATATCCATCCCAAATTCTGTCCATCCAGGAAAGAAGTCTTTAAACTTGGGATGATATATCTCTCTTTTCCACCAAAAGGTCTGCTGTTTTTGTGCTATATCCGATGGTGTTGTCCTCTCTTGTATTCTCTTCCATGTATGCCCTGCTGTCTTCAGTCTTCATAAAAACTATTTTTTCCAAATCGTCACCTAGCGATTCTCTCAAATGTTCTACATCTATATAGATAAAATGCTGGAAAACATCTTGCAAGGAAAAAAAACATACAGTACACTACAATTTAAAAACATCAATCAATAAAAACTTCTAAACACATAAAAAATATACTTCAGGTAATTGACAAGATATTAAAATTATTATAGAATAATTATTATACATGTAATTAAAAAGGTGTTAAAATCTTGCCCAATTATCCGTCCCAAATTGAGTCGATCAAGGAAAGAAGTCTCTAAACTTGGGAAGCTATGTCTCTGTTTTACACCAAAAGGTCCCCATTTATCATGCTGTATCCAATGATATTATCCTCTCTTTTTTAGTCTCTTCCATGTAAGCGCTGCTGTCATCAGTTTTCATAAAAGCGATTTTTCCAAATGTTCACCTAGTAGATCTCTCAAGTGTTCCACATCTATGGAGATAAAATGCTGGAAAACATCTTTTAAAGAAAAAAAACATACACTACACTACAATTTAAACAAAAAAAATGTTAAAATGCTAAAATGGCAGCTATAGAGACACAATTCAACATTCATTAACAAAGTGTTGCAACCTGCAGAGTAAAACTTAGGGGCATATTTAAAGTGATTTAAATATACCCCTAAGCTTTACCTATGGCCTCCTCCTCCCCTACAGCCACACCAAACACCAACCAAACTGATAGTAAGCAGGTTTCAAATGGCTGTCAACCATTTAGGCTGGTTTCACATTGTAAATTGGTGTCAACAATGCGATGCGTCCCGCCTGTCAAAATGGCCTTTAGGGAACGACGCATTAGTGCACAGTGTTCATGGCCCCTCATGAGAAGAAGTCCAAATATCCATCCCAAATTCTTTCCATCCAGGAAAGAAGTCTCTAAACTTGGGATGACATATCTCTCTTTTCCACCAAAAGGTCCGCAATTTTCGTGCTATATCCGATGGTGTTGTCCTCTCTTGTATTCTCGTCCATGTATGCACTGCTGTCATCAGTTTTCATAAAAGAGATTTTTCTAAATGTTCACCTAGAAAATTTCAGGGAACACCGCATTAGTACACGGTGTTCACTGCCCCTTTAGGAGAAGTCCAAATTTCCATCCCAAATTCTGTCCATTGAGGAAAGAAGTCTTTAAACTTGGGATGACATGTCTCTCTTTTCCACCAAAAGGTTCGCAATTTTCGTGCTATATCCGATGGTGTTGACCTCTCTTGTATTCTCGTCCATGTATGCACTGCTGTCATCAGTTTTTATAAAAGAGATTTTTCTAAATGTTCACCTAGAAAATTTCAGGGAACACCGCGTTAGTACACGGTGTTCACTGCCCCTTTAGGAGAAGTCCAAATTTCCATCCCAAATTCTGTCCATTGAGGAAAGAAGTCTTTAAACTTGGGATGACATGTCTCTCTTTTCCACCAAAAGGTCTGCATTTTTCGTGCTATATCCGACCATGTTGTCCTCTCTTTTATCCTCTTCCATGTATGCCCTGCTGTCTTCAGTTTTCATAAAAATGATTTTTTCAAAATCTTCTCCTAGCGATTCTCTCAAATGTTCCACATCTATGGAGATAAAATGCTGGAAAACATCTTGTAAGGAAAAAAAAAAAACATACAGTACACTACAATTTAAAAGCATGAATGAATAGAAACTTCAAAACGCATAAAAAATACACTTCAAGTAATTGACAAGATATTAAAGCATTACAGTGACATGACATTTTTAAACATAATTTGTAGTCTAGAATAATTCTTATACATGTAATTAAAAAAGTGTTAAAATCTTGACCAATTATCCGTCCCAAATTCAGTCGATTCAGGAAATAAGTCTCTAAACTTGGGAAGCCCCGTCTCTGTTTTCCACCAAAAGATTCGCATTTTTTCGTGTTGTATCCGATGATATTATCCTCTCTTTTGAAGTCACTTCCATGTAAGTCCTGCTGTCATCAGTTTTCAAAAAAGCGATTTTTCCAAATTTTCACCTAGTAGCTCTCTCAAGTGTTCCACATCTATGGAGATAAAATGCTGGAAAACATCTTTTAAAGAAAAAAAACATACAGTACACTATAATTTAAACAAAAAAAATGTAAAATGCTAAAATGGCAGCTACAGAGACACAATTCAACATTCAATAACAAAGTGTTGCAACCTGCAGAGTAAAACTCAGGGGCATATTTAAAGTGATTTAAATAGACACCTAAGCTTTACCTATGGCCTCCTCCTCCCCTACAGCCATACCAAACACCAACCAAACTGGTATTAAGCAAGTTACAAATGGCTGTCAACCGTTTAGGCTGGTTTCACATTATAAATTGGTGTCAACGATGCGATGCGTCCCGCCTGTCACACCGCCAAAAAAGGCCTTAAGGGAACAACGCATTAGTACACAGTGTTCACGACCCCTCATGAGAAGAAGTCCAAATATCCATCCGAAATTCTGTCAATCCAGGAAAGAACTCTTTAAACTTGGGATGACATCTCTCTCTTTCCACCAAAAGGCCTGCAATTTTCGTGCTATATCCAATGGAGTTGTCCTCTCTTGTATTCTCTTCCATGTATGCGCTGCTGTCATCAGTTTTCTTAAAATCAATTTTTTCCAAATGTTGACCTCTCAAATTTCAGGGAACACCGCATTAGTACATGGTGTTCACTACCCCTTCATAACAACGATTTTTTCCAAATCTTCACCTAGCGATTCTCTCAAATGTTCCACATCTAAATAGATAAAATGCTGGAAAACATCTTGTAAGGAAAAAAAAACCATACAGTACACTACAATTTAAAAACACCAATCAATAAAAACTTCTAAACACAGAAAAAATATACTTCAAGTAATTCGCAAGATATTAAAGCAGTACAGTGGCATGACATTTTTAAACACATAATTTGTAGTCTAGAATAATTCTTATACATGTAATAAAAAAAGCGTTAAAACCTTGCCCAATTATCCGTCCCAAATTGCGTCGATCCAGAAAAGAAGTCTCTAAACTTGGGAAGCATCGTCTCTGTTTTCCACCAAAAGGTGCGCATTTTTCATGCTGTATCCGATGATGTTATCCCCTCTTTTGTAGTCTCTTCTATGTAAGCGATGCTGTCATCAGTTTTCATGAAAGCGATTTTTTCAAAATCTTCACCTAGCGATTCTCTCAACTGTTCCACATCTATGGAGATAAAATGCTGGAAAACATCTTGGAAAGAACAAAAAACATACAGTACACTACAATTTAAACAAAAAAAATGTTAAAATGCTAAGATGGCAGCTACAGAGACACAATTCAACATGCAATAACAAAGTATTGTAACCTGCAGAGTAAAACTCAGAGGTGTATTTAAAGTGATTTAAATATACCCCTAAGCTTTACCTATGGCCTCCTCCTCCTCCCCTACTGCCACACCAAACACCAACCAAACTGGTACTAAGCAGGTTACAAATGGCTGGCAACCATTTAGGCTGGTTTCACATTGTAAATTGGTGTCAATGATGCGATTCGTCCCGCCAATCACACTGCCAAAAAAGGCCTTTAGGGAACACCGCATTAGTACACAGTGTTCACGGCCCCTCAGGAGAAGAAGTCCAAATATCCATCCCAAATTCTGTCCATCCAGGAAAGAAGTCTTTAAACTTGGGATGACATATCTCTCTTTTCCACCAAAAGGTCTGCAATTTTCGTGCTATATCCGATGGTGTTGTCCTCTCTTGTATTCTCTTCCATGTATGCGCTGCTGTCATCAGTTTTCATAAAAGCAATTTTTCCAAATGTTCACCTAGCAAATTTCAGGGAACACCGCATTAGTACACAGTATTCACTGCCCCTTTAGAAGTCCAAATTTCCATCCCAAATTCTGGCCATCCAGGAAAGAAGTCTTTAAACTTGGGATGACATGTCTTTCTTTTCCACCAAAAGGTCTGCATTTTTAATGCTATATCCGATCATGTTGTCCTCTTTTGTATTCTCTTCCATGTATGCCCTGCTGTCTTCAGTTTTAATAAAAATGATTTTTTCAAAATCTTCACCTAGCGATTCTCTCAAATGGTCCACATCTATGGAGATAAAATGCTGGAAAACATCTTGTAAAGAAAACAAAACATACAGTACACTATAATTTAAACAAAAAAAATGTAAAATGCTAAAATGGCAGCTACAGAGACACAATTCAACATTCAATAACAAAGTGTTGCAACATGCAGAGTAAAACTCTGGTGCATATTTAAAGTGATTTAAATAGTCACCTAAGCTCTACCTATGGCCTCCTCCTCCCCTACAGCCATACCAAACACCAACCAAACTGGTATTAAGCAAGCTACAGATGGCTGTCAACCGTTTAGGCTGGTTTCACATTATAAATTGGTGTCAACAATGTGATGCGTCCCGCCTGTCACACCGCCAAAAAAGGCCTTTAGGGAACACCGCATTAGTACACGGTGTTCACTGCCCCTTTAGGAAAAGTCCAAATTTCCATCCCAAATTATGGCCTTCCAGGAAAAAAGTCTTTTCACTTGGGATGACATGTCTCTCTTTTCCACCAAAAGGTCTGCATTTTTTGTGCTATATCCAATGGTGTTGTCCTTTTTTGTATTCTCTTCCACGTATGCCTTGCTGTCTTCAGTTTTCATTAAAACAATTTTTCCAAATCTTCACCTAGCGATTCTCTCAAATGTTCCACATCTATGGAGATAAAATGCCGGAAAACATCTTGTAAGGAAAAAAAACATACAGTACACTACAATTTAAAAACATCAATCCATAAAAACTTCTAAACACAGAAAAAATATACTTCAGGTAATTGACAAGATATTAAAGCAGTACAGTGGCATGACATTTTAAACACATAATTTGTAGTCTAGAATAATTCTTATGCATGTAATTAAAAAAGTGTTAAAATCTTGCCCAATTATCAATCCCAAATGTAGTCGATCCAGGAAAGAAGTCTCTAAACTTGGGAAGCCCCGTCTCTGTTTTCCACCAAAAGGTCCGCATTTTTTCGTGCTGTATCCGATGATATTATCCTCTCTTTTGTAGTCACTTCCATGTAAGTCCTGCTGTCATCAGTTTTCAAAAAAGCGATTTTTCCAAATTTTAAACTAGTAGCTCTCTCAAGTGTTCCACATCTATGGAGATAAAATGCTGGAAAACATCTTGTAAAGAAAAAAAACATACACTACACTACAATTTAAACAAAAAAAATGTTAAAATGCTAAAATGGCAGCTATAGAGAAACAATTCAACATTCATTAACCACCCTGGCGTTCTGATTAAATCGCCAGGGTGGCTGCGGGAGGGTTTTTTTTAAATAAAAAAAAAACTATTTCATGCAGCCAACTGAAAGTTGGCTGCATGAAAGCCCACTAGAGGGCGCTCCGGAGGCGATCTTCCGATCGCCTCCGGCGGCAAGGAATAACACGGAAGGCCGCAATGAGCGGCCCTCCGTGTTTCGCTTCCCTCGTCGCCATGGCGACGAGCGGAGTGACGTCATGGACATCAGCCGACGTCCTGACGTCTGCCGCCTCCGATCCAGCCCTTAGCGCTGGCCGGAACTGTTTGTTCCGGCTACGCTGGGCTCGGGCGGCTGGGGGGACCCTCTTTCGCCGCTGCACGCGGCGGATCGCCGCGCTGCAGCGGCGATCAGGCAACACACGCGGCTGGCAAAGTGCCGGCTGCGTGTGCTGCTTTTTATATCATTGAAATCGGCCCAGCAGGGCCTGAGCGGCAGCCTCTGGCGGTGTTGGACGAGCTGAGCTCGTCCAGACCGCTCAGCAGGTTAACAAGGTGTTGCAACCTGCAGAGTAAAACTCGGGGGCATATTTAAAGTGATTTAAATATACCCCTAAGCTTTACCTATGTCCTACTCCTCCCCTACAGCCACACCAAACACCAACCAAACTGGTGCTAAGCAGGTTACAAATGGCTGACAACCGTTTAGGCTGGTTTCACATTGTGAATTGGTGTCAACGATGCGATGCGTCCCGCCTTTCACACTGCCAAAAATTGCCTTTAGGGAACACCGCATTAGTACACAGTGTTTATGGCCCATCATGAGTAGAAGAACAAATATCCATCCCAAATTCTGTCCATCCAGGAAAGAAGTCTTTAAACTTGGGATGACATATCTCTCTTTTCCACCAAAAGGTCTGAAATTTTCGTGCTATATTCGATGGAGTTGTCCTCTCTTGTATTCTCTTCCATGTATGCGCTGCTGTCATCAGTTTTCTTAAAATCAATTTTTTCCAAATGTTTACCTAGCAAATTTCAGGAAACACCGCGGTAGTACATGGTGTTCACTGCCCCTTCATAACAACGATTTTTTCCAAATCTTCACCTAGCGATTCTCTGAAATGTTCCACATCTATATAGATAGAATGCTGGAAAACATCTTGTAAGGAAAAAAAAACATACAGTACACTACAATTTAAAAACATCAATGAATAAAAACTTCTAAACACAGAAAAAATATACTTCAGGTAATTGACAAGATATTAAAGCAGTACAGTGGCATGACATTTTAAACACATAATTTGTAGTCTAGAATAATTCTTATGCGTGTAATTAAAAAAGTGTTAAAATCTTGCCCAATTATCCGTCCCAACTTGAGTCGATCCAGGAAAGAAGTCTCTTAACTTGGGAAGCATCGTCTCTTTTTTCCACCAAAAGGTGCGCATTTTTCGTGCTGTATCCGATGATGTTATCCTCTCTTTTGTAGTCTCTTCCATGTAAGCGCTGCTGTGATCAGTTTTCATGAAAAAGATTTTTTTCAAAATCTTCACCTAGCAATTCTCTCAAATGTTCCACATCTATGGAGATAAAATGCTGAAAAACATCTTGGAAAAAAAAAACATACAGTACACTACAATTTAAACAAAAAAAAAGTTAAAATGCCAGCTATAGAGACACAATTCAACATTCAATAACAAAGTGTTGCAACCTGCAGAGTAAAACTCAGGGGTATATTTAAAGTGATTTAAATATACCCCTAAGCTTTACCTTTGGCCTCCTTCTCCCCTACAGCCACACCAAACACCAACCAAACTGCTACTAAGCAGGTTACAAATGGCTGTCAACCATTTACCTTCACCTAGCGATTCTCTCAAATGTTCCACATCTATGAAGATAAAATGCTGGAAAACATCTTGTAAGGAAAAAAAAACATACAGTACACTACAATTTAAAAGCATGAATGAATAGAAACTTCTAAACGCATAAAAGATATACTTCAAGTAATTGACAATTTATTAAAGCATTACAGTGGCATGACATTTTTAAACATAATTTGTAGTCTAGAATAATTCTTATACATGTAATTAAAAAAGTGTAAAAATCTTGACCAATTATCCGTCCCAAATTGAGTCGATCCAGAAAAGAAGTCTTTAAACTTGGGAAGCCCCGTCTCTGTTTTCCACCAAAAGGTCCGCATTTTTTCGTGCTGTATCCGATGATATTATCCTCTCTTTTGTAGTCACTTCCATGTAAGTCCTGCTGTCATCAGTTTTCAAAAAAGCGATTTTTCCAAATTTTAAACTAGTAGCTCTCTCAAGTGTTCCACATCTATGGAGATAAAATGCTGGAAAACATCTTGTAATGAAAAAAAAACATACAGTACACTATAGTTTAAAAAAAAATATTAAAATGCTAAAATGGCAGCTACAGAGACACAATTCAACATTCAATAACAAAGTGTTGCAACCTGCAGAATAAAACTCAGGGGCATATTTAAAGTGATTTAAATAGACACCTAAGCTTTACCTATGCCTCCTCCTCCCCCACAGCCATACCAAACACCAACGTAACTGGTATTAAGCAAGTTACAAATGGCTGTCAACCTTTTAGGCCTGTTTCACATTATAAATTGGTGTCAACGATGCGATGCGTCCCACCTGTCACACCGCCAAAAAGGCCTTTAGGGAACACCGCATTAGTACACAGTGTTTACGGCCCCTCATGAGAAGAAGTCCAAATTCTGTCCATCCAGGAAAGACGTCTTTAAACTTGGGTTGACATATCTCTCTTTTCCACCAAAAGGTCTGAAATTTTCGTGCTATATTCGATGGAGTTGTCCTCTCTTGTATTCTCTTCCAAGTATGCGCTGCTGTCATCAGTTTTCTTAAAATCAAATTTTTCCAAATGTTCACCTAGCAAATTTCAGGGAACACCGCGGTAGTACACGGTGTTCACTGCCCCTTCATAACAATGATTTTTTCCAGATCTTCACCCAGCGATTCTCTCAAATGTTCCACATCTATATAGATAGAATGCTGGAAAACATCTTGTAAGGAAAAAAAAAAAACATACAGTACACTACAATTTAAAAACATCAATCAATAAAAACTTTTAAACACAGAAAAAATATACTTCAAGTAATTGACAAGATATTAAAACAGTACAGTGGCATGACATTTTTAAACACATAATTTGTAGTCTAGAATAATTCTTATACATGTAATTAAAAAAGTGTAAAAATCTTGACCAATTATCCGTCCCAAATGGAGTCGATCCAGGAAAGAAGTCTCTAAACTTGGGAAGCATCATCTCTGTTTTCCACCAAAAGGTGCGCATTTTTCGTGCTGTATCCGATGATGTTATCCTCTCTTTTGTAGTCTCTTCCATGTAAGCACTGCTGCGATCAGTTTTCATGAAAGAGATTTTTTTTCAAAATCTTCACCTAGCAATTCTCTCAAATGTTCCACATCTATGGAGATAAAATGCTGAAAAACATCTTGGGAAAAAAAAAAACATACAGTACACTACAATTTAAACAAAAAAAAATGTTAAAATGCCAGCTATAGAGACACAATTCAACATTCAATAACAAAGTGTTGCAACCTGCAGAGTAAAACTCAGGGGTATATTTAAAGTGATTTAAATATACCCCTAAGCTTTACCTATGGCCTCCTCCTCCCCTACAGCCACACCAAACACCAACCAAACTGCTACTAAGCAGGTTACAAATGGCTGTCAACCATTTACCTTCACCTAGCGATTCACTCAAATGTTCCACATCTATGGAGATAAAATGCTGGAAAACATCTTGTAAGGAAAAAAAAAACATACAGTACACTACAATTCAAAAGCATGAATGAATAGAAACTTCTAAACGCATAAAAAATACACTTCAAGTAATTGACAAGATATTAACCACTTCAGCACCACAGGGTTTTTTGCTTAAAAACCAGAGCAATTTTCATATTTCAGCGCTCCTCCCATTCATTCACCAATAACTTTATTGCTACTCATCAGATGTAAATGATCTATATCTTGTTTTTTTGCCACACATTATGCTTTGTGAGGGTGATATTTGCTTTTAGTAATTATGTTATTATCTGTGCATTTTAAAGGGAAAAATTAGAAAAAAAAAGTAAAAATACACTATTTCTCCATTTCCATCCACTATAGTTTTCAAATAAAAAATGTTACCAAAGGTAAAACCCACACATTGTATTTGCTAATTTGTCCTGGTTATCTCAACATTTAAATAATGTTCCTAGTACAATGTATGGCGATAATATATTGTTTTCTGGCTTGTGTTTTTTGTTTTCTCATTGTACTCTATCAGTAATTAAAAGCCCTTATCTTCATGACTACAGTAATACACTCTCATGGCATACATATTTTAAAAGCTAAGTCACTAGGGTAATTATGTATTCACTTTCAATGCTGTCACTTTTGTTTTTTTTTACAAGTATTTCTTTGGGGGTACAGAGTACATGAAAACAACAGTTTTATTGCTTTTCATTCAGTTTTCCGGTAAAAACAATCACATGACTTAGCCTTCAGTTGTCAAACAACACAAAATCTATTCTCTCACTTGTCACGGTTAAAATGATACCCTATATACATAATCAGATAGCTTATTGGGCATACAGAACACTGTTTACCACAAGTACGCCTATCTACTCCCCTGAGCTTCAAGTGAAGTTTTGTGGGGAGTAGATAAGCGTAGCAAGGGATTCAAAGTGGTTAAAGCATTACAGTGGCATGACATTTTTAAACATAATTTGTAGTCTAGAATAATTCTTATTCATGTAATTAAAAAAGTGTTAAAATCTTGACCAATTATCCGTCCCAAATTGAGTCGATCCAGAAAAGAAGTCTCTAAACTTGGGAAGCCCCGTCTCTGTTTTCCACCAAAAGGTGCGCATTTTTCGTGCTGTATCCGATGATATTATCCTCTCTTTTGTAGTCACTTCCATGTAAGTCCTGCTGTCATCAGTTTTCAAAAAAGCGATTTTTCCAAATTTTCACCTAGTAGCTCTCTCAAGTGTTCCACATCTATGGAGATAAAATGCTGGAAAACATCTTGTAAAGAAAAAAAAAACATACAGTACACTATAATTTAAACAAAAAAAAAATTAAAATGCTAAAATGGCAGCTACAGAGACACAATTCAACATTCAATAACAAAGTGTTGCAACCTGCAGAGTAAAACTCAGGGGCATATTTAAAGTGATTTAAATATACCCCTAAGCTTTACCTATGGCCTCCTCCTCATCTACAGCCACACCAAACACCAACCAAATTGGTACTAAGCAGGTTACAAATGGCAGTCAACCATTTAGGCTGGTTTCACATTGCAAATTGGTTTCAACGATGCAATGCGTTCTGCCTGTCACACCGCCAAAAAAGGCCAAATATCCATCCCAAATTCTGTCCATCCAGGAAATAAGTCTTTAACCTTGGGATGACATATCTCTCTTTTCCACCAAAGGGTCTGAAATTTTCGTGCTATATGCGATAGTGTTGTCCTCTCTTGTATTCTCTTCCATTTAGGCACTGCTGTCATCAGTTTTCATAAAAGCGATTTTTTCAAATGTTCACCTAGCAAATTTCAGGGAACACCGCGTTAGTACACGGTGTTCACTGCCCCTTTAGGAGAAGTCCAAATTTCCATCCAAAATTCTGGCCATCCAGGAAAGAAGTCTTTAAACTTGGGATGACATGTCTCTCTTTTCCACCAAAAGGTCTGCATTTTTCGTGCTATATCCAATGGTGTTGTCCTCTCTTGTATTCTCTTCCGTGTATGCCCTGCTGTCTTCAGTTTTCATAAAAACGATTTTTTCCAAATCTTCACCTAGCGATTCTCTCAAATGTTCCATATCTATATAGATAAAATGCTGGAAAACATCTTGTAAAGAAAAAAAACATACAGTGCACTACAATTTAAAAACATCAATCAATAAAAACTTCTAAACACATAAAAAATATACTTCAAGTAATTCACCATATCCATCCCAAATTCTGTCAATCCAAGAAAGAAGTCTCTAAATTTGGGATGGCATATCTCTCTTTTCCACTAAAAGGTCCGCAATTTTCGTGCTATATCCGATGATGTTGTCCTCTCTTGGATTCCCTTCCATGTATGCGCTGCTGTCATCAGTTTTCATAAAAGCGATTTTTCCAAATGTTCACCTCTCAAATTTCAGGGAACACTGCGTTAGTACACGGTGTTCACTGCCCCTTTAGAAGTCCAAATTTCCATCCCAAATTCTGTCCATCCAGGAAAGAAGTTTTTAAACTTAGAATAACATGTCTCTGTTTTCCACTAAAAGGTCTGCATTTTTCGTGCTATATCCGATAGTGTTGTCCTCTCTAGTATTGTCTTCCATGTATGCCCTGCTGTCTTCAGTTTTCATAAAAACAATTTTTTCAAAATCTTCACCTAGTGATTTTCTCAAATGTTCCACATCTATGGAGATAAAATGCTGGACAACATCTTGTAAGGAAAAAAAAACATACAGTACACTACAATTTAAACAAAAAAAATGTTAAAACGCTAAAATTCCAACTATAGAGACACAATTCAACATTCACTAACAAACTGTTGCAACCTGCAGAGTAAAACTCAGGGGCATATTTAAAGTGATTTAAATATACCCCTAAGCTTTACCTATGGCCTCCTCCTCTCCTACAGCGACACCAAACACCAACCAAACTGGTATTAAGCAAGTTACAAATTGCTGTCAACCGTTTAGGCCTGTTTCACATTATAAATTGGTGTCAACGATGCGATGCGTCCCACCTGTCACACCGCCAAAAAGGCCTTTAGGGAACACCGCATTAGTACACAGTATTCACGGCCCCTCATAAGAAGAATTCCAAATATCCATCCCAAATTCTGTCCATCCAGGAACAAAGGCTCAAAACTTGGGATGACATATCTCTCTTTTCCACCAAAAGGTCCGCAATTTTCGTGCTATATCCGATGGTGTTGTCCTCTCTTGTATTCTCTTTTATGTATGCGCTGCTGTGATCAGTTTTCATAAAAGCGATTTTTCCAAATGTTCACCTAGCAAATATCTGGGAACACCGTGTTAGTACACAGTGTTCACTGCCCCTTTAAGTCCAAATTTCCATCGTGCTATATACGATGGTGTTGTCCTCTCTTGTATTCTTTCCATGTATGCCCTGCTGTCTTCAGTTTTCATAAAAACGATTTTTTTCAACAACTTCACTTAGCGATTCTCTCAAATGTTCCACATCTATGGAGATAAAATGCTGGAAAACATCTTGTAAGGGAAAAAAAAAGCATACAGTACACTACAATGTAAAAACATCAATCAATGGAAATTTCTAAACACATACAAAATATACTTCAAGTAATTGGCAAGATATTAACGCATTACAGTGGCATGACATTTTTAAACACATAATTTGTAGTCTAGAATAATTCTTATACATGTAATTAAAAAAGTGTTAAAATATTGCCCAATTATCCGTCCCAAATTGAGTCGATCCAGGAAAGAAGTCTCTAAACTTGGGAAGCCCCGTCTCTGTTTTCCTCCAAAAGCTCCGCATTTTTCGTGCTGTATCCGATAATGTTATCCTCTCTTTTGTAGTCTCTTCCATGTAAGCGCTGCTGTCATCATAAAAGCGATTTTCACCTTGTGCAGTGATGGCTAACCTTGGAACTCCAGCTGTGACAAAACTACAAATCCCATCATGCCTCTGACTCCCCCAGTTATGCTTAGAGCTGTCAGCGTATTGCAATGCCTCATGCGACTTGTAGTTCCACCACAGCTGGAGCGCCAAGGTTAGCCATCACTGACCTAGTGGATCTCTCAAAAAACAAACAGTACACTACATTTTAAAGAAAAAAATGTTAAAATGCTAAAATGGCAGCTATAGAGACACAATTCAACATTCAATAACAAAGTGTTGCAACCTGCAGAGTAAAACTCAGGGGCATATTTAAAGTGATTTAAATATACCCCCATGCTTTACCTATGGCCTCCTCCTCTCCTACAACCACACCAAACACCAACCAAACTGGTACTAAGCAGGTTACAAATGGCTGTCAACCGTTTAGGCTGGTTTCACACTGTAAATTAGTGCCAACTCTTTATATAACACTCAGCGCTTGTGATAGCTCTGGCGATTTATGATGTGAACAAAGCCTAAATTGGCATCAGCAATGCATCCTGCCCGTCACACCGCCAAAAAAGGCTGCCATATTTATTTTCTTTTAAACAATACCTGTTGCCTGGTAGCCCTGCTGATCTATTTGGCTGCAGTGGTGTTTGAATCACACCAGAAACAAGCATGCAGCTAATCTTGTCAGATCTTACAATATTGTCAGAAACACCTGGGCCTCGATTCACAAATTCTTGCTAACTTAGTTAGTACGCCTAAAAGCTTTGGGCGTGCTAACTACAGTGCTAAGTAGTTTGCACGCTCACAGCTTTTACTCATCGCGCGCAAAGTTTAGCGCCGCTTGGTGCGACCGGCACTAGGTGCGACTATAACGTTGCACCGGGTGCGCCCGATTAGGCGCAACATTCCGCCAGCACCAAGCTTTGTGCTACCTTAGCGCGCGAAGCTTAGCACGACCTAAAGCCCTTTAGGCATGCTAAAGGCCTTTTCACAGGCATGCTAAAACTTAGCACGCTTTTGTGAATTGATCCCCTGATCTGCATATGCTTTTTAAGGGTCTATGGCTAAAAGTATTAGAGGCAGAGGATCAGCAGGATAGTCAGGCAACTGGTATTGCTTAAAGAGAACCTGAACTGAAAACAAAAAGTCAAAATAACCATACACAGGCCATACTTACCTCCTGTGTAGTCTACTCCTCAACCTCTTTCTCGTCTCCAGCGTCCTGTTTGTCCGCTGTGATCGCTGTAATTCTCAGTCCTCCATTTTAAAAATGGTCATTACCCCATAACAGCTTCCTGGTCAGCACACTGTTAAACTGTAATATCACCCACTTGAGCCATAGGGAAACATCGACATTACCTTTCACAGTCAGTTGTAACTGACAGCTGCTGATATATAACTGACAGCAATTGGTATATTTCAGTTTTGACAAAATATTGTCAGAACTGGAAGGGATCACTGTAAGAAGAAAATGGTGAGCTTCTGAGAGGAACTGATGGTGAGGTTAGTATTTAATATCAATATGCAGCTGCATCATGTGTTTATTTTAAATAATTTTACTCGCTTCAGGTTCCCTTTAAGAGGATATAAATATGTCAGCCTCCATATACCTCTCACATCAGTAGTCCTTTAGGTCACATTCACAGTGGGACGTTATTGTCCTGCGTTATAAAGTAATTATAATGCAGGATAATGCACTGTAATGTTAAGCCTATGCAACAGTCACAGTGTGACATTAACGTTATTGTGCGTTATAGCAGATGTAGCGCTTGATTCACTAAACCGTGATAACTCATAGTGTGGCCATGCTAACATTTTTGCGCAGGTTTTTGCTCGCAATCGTGAATTTTCGCACGCAATCGTGAAGTTAATGAGTTATCACAGTTTAGTAAATCAAGCCCGTAGCATGCATTGCATTACATTTAAAGCACACTGTGGAAATAGCGCAAGCAACAGGAGGTTACTTGCGCTATCTCCTTTAGTGAATCAATAACCATATGTATCTGCAACAGCACCAACTATATTTTCCAAACCTCTCAGCAATCCTCACTATATTGTGATATAACCCAGGGGAAAGCTGTAAAATTTTACCAAGAAGATGCAATTATTAATTTATTTTTAAATCCAGTCCATGTCTGCATCAATGTTCTTCAGCCCAGTGTACAGCTGTTTAGTACAAGTAACAATTCATTTTATGGTACACATGGTCAGACATCAACCCCAGGGAAATATCTAGGAGTAAGGCTTGGCTCACAGTGGCCTTGCTTTCCATTCCCTGTAAAAGCAGGAATGCAACGCAACAGGAAAGCAGTGCTGCCCGTTATCCCCACGTTGTGTCACATACAGTGAAGCATACAGTCAATCAAAATTATGCTTCACTGCCACTGTTAATACACCCATTTTGCATTTATGCACAGTATGCAGTGTGTTACGGTTCCACCTACCGTTATATCGCAACGCAACCACCGCACTGTGAGCGTTACATAGGTCATGCACTGCAGAGCTGCGTTACAAAACGGCTATACTGCGCCGAATGCATCCTAATACATTTCCAGGGACAAAACTTGGAATCACTCCAGGACACAAGGGACATTAACCACTTGAGGACCACATTCTTTTCGCCCCTTAAGGACCAGAGCCTTTTTTTCCATTCAGACCACTGCAGCTTTCACGGTTTATTGCTCGGTCATACAACCTACCACCTAAATGAATTTTACCTCCTTTTCTTGTCACTAATACAGCTTTCTTTTAGTGCTATTTGATTGCTGCTGCGAGTTTTAGTTTTTATTATATTCATCAAAAAAGACATGAATTTTGTCAAAAAAATGACTTTTTTAACTTTCTGTGCTGACATTTTTCAAATAAAGTAAAATTTCCTATACATTTGAGTGCAAAAGTTATTCTGCTACATGTCTTTGATAAAAAAAAACCATTCAGTGTATATTTATTGGATTGGGTAAAAGTTATAGCGTTTACAAACTATGGTGCCAAAAGTGAATTTTCCTATTTTCAAGCATCTCTGACTATTCTGACCCCCTGTCATGTTTCATGAGGTGCTAAAATTCTAGGATAGTATAAATACCCCCCAAATGACCCCATTTTGGAAAGAAGACATCCCAAAGTATTCAGTGAGAGGCATGGTGAGTTCATAGAAGATTTTATTTTTTGTCACAAGTTAGCGGAAAATGACACTTTGTGACTAAAAAAAAAAAAAGTTTCCATTTCTTCTAAAAAAAATGAAATCTGCCACGGACTCACTATGCTCCTCTCTGAATACCTTGAAGTGTCTACTTTCCAAAATGGGGTCATTTGTGGGGTGTTTTTACTGTCCTGGCATTTTGGGGGTGCCTAATTGTAAGCACCCCTGTAAAGCCTAAAGATGCTCATTGGACTTTGGGCCCCTTAGCGCAGTTAGGCTGCAAAAAAGTGCCACACATGTGGTATTGCTGTACTCAGGAGAAGTAGTATAATGTGTTTTGGGGTGTATTTTTACACATACTCATGCTGGGTGGAGGAAATATCTCCGTAAATTACAATTTTTTGATTTTTTTTACACACAATTGTCTATTTACAGAGATATTTCTCCCACTCAGCATGGGTATGTGTAAAAATACACCCCAAAACACATTATACTACTTCTCCTGAGTACGGCGATACCACATGTGTGGCACTTTTTTGCACCCTAACTGCGCTAAGGGGCCCAAAGTCCAATGAGTACCTTTAGGATTTCACAGGTCATTTTGCTACATTTGGTTTCAAGACTACTCCTCACGGTTTAGGGCCCCTAAAATGCCAGGGCAGTATAGGAACCCCACAAATGACCCCATTTTAGAAAGAAGACACCCCAAGGTATTCCGTTAGGAGTATGGTGAGTTCATAGAAGATTTTTTTTTTGTCACAAGTTAGCGGAAATTGATTTTAATTGTGTTTTTTCACAAAGTATCATTTTCCGCTAACTTGTGACAAAAAATAAAATCTTCTATGAACTCACCATACTCCTAACGGAATACCTTGGGGTGTCTTCTTTCTAAAATGTGGTCATTTGTGAGGTTCCTATACTGCCCTGGCATTTTAGGGGCCCTAAACCGTGAGGAGTAGTCTTGAAACCAAATGTCGCAAAATGACCTGTGAAATCCTAAAGGTACTCATTAGACTTTGGGCCCCTTAGCGAACTTAGGGTGCAAAAAAATGCCACACATGTGGTACCGCCGTACTCAGGAGAAGTAGAATAATGTGTTTTGTGGTGTATTTTTACACATACCCATGCTGAGTGGAAGAAATATCTCTGTAAATGACAATTGTTTGATTTTTTTTACACACAATTGTCCATTTACAGAGAGATTTCTCCCACCCAGCATGGGTATGTATAAAAATACACCCCAAAACACATTATACTACTTCTTCTGAGTACGGCGATACCACATGTGTGACACTTTTTTGCAACCTAGGTGCGCTAAGGGGCCGAACGTCCTATTCACAGGTCATTTTGAGGCATTTGGATTCTAGACTACTCCTCACGGTTTAGGGCCCCTAAAATGCCAGTGCAGTATAGGAACCCTACAAGTGACCCCATTTTAGAAAGAAGACACCCCAAGGTATTCTGTTAGGAGTATGGTGAGTTCATAGAAGATTTTTTTTTTGTCACAAGTTAGCAGAAAATGACACTTTCTGGAAAAAAAAATACAAATCAATTTCCGCTAACTTGTGACAAAAAAAAAATCTTCTATGAACTCATCATACACCTAACAGAATACCTTGAGGTGTCTTCTTTCTAAAATGGGGTCACTTGTGGGGTTCCTATACTGCCCTGGCATTTTAGGGGCCCTAAACCGTGAGGAGTAGTCTGGAAACCAAATGCCGCAAAATGACCCTTGAAATCCTAAAGGTACTCATTGGACTTTGGGCCCCTTAGCGCAGTTAGGGTGCAAAAAAGTGTCACACGTGTGGTATCGCCGTATTTAGTTAAAGTAGTATAATGTGTTTTGTGGTGTATTTTTACATAGAACCATGCTGGGTGGGAGAAATATCTCTGTAAATGACACATTTTTGATTTTTTTTCTATTTCAAAGTTTTTATTGAAGGTTTTCATAATAAATTGTACAACACCAGCAAGGGATCAACGTTCACCCTGAACTGGACCACATGACAATAAGGGCATAAAAAGCATGACATTTACACAAAGGCTAATGTTGTCATGAAGGACAGTTTCAACAACATACGGAAACGCTGTGGCGTGACCATAAAATAACTGGGTGGGAGACACGACCCAGCTTGGTCGGGCCTCCCACAGGGTGTGAACCTGGCAATACCTTGGCATTGCCACTTTTATTTTTGATTTTTTTTAAACACAATTGTCCATTTACAGAGAGATTTCTCCCACCCAGCATGGGTATGTGTAAAAATACACCACAAAACACATTATACTACTTCTCCTGAGTACGGTGATACCACATGTGTGACACTTTTTTGCAGCCTAGGTGCGCTAAGGGGCCCAACGTCCTATTCACAGGTCATTTTGAGGCATTTGTTTTCTAGACTCCTCCTCACGGTTTAGGGCCCCTAAAATGCCAGGGCAGTATAGGAACCCCACAAGTGACCCCATTTTAGAAAGAAGACACCCCAAGGTAATCCGTTAGGTGTATGGTGAGTTCATAGAAGATTTTATTTTTTGTCACAAGTTAGTGAAAAATGACACTTTGTGAAAAAAACAATAAAAATCAATTTCCGCTAACTGTTGACAAAAAATAAAATCTTCTATGAACTCGTCATACACTTAACAGAATACCTTGGGGTGTCTTTTTTCTAAAATGGGGTCACTTGTGGGGTTCCTATACTGCCCTGGCATTTTACGGACCCAAAACCGTGAGTAGTCGGGAAACCAAATTTCTCAAAATGACTGTTCAGGGGTATAAGCATCTGCAAATTTTGATGACAGGTGGTCTATGAGGGGGCAAATTTTGTGGAACCGGTCATAAGCAGGGTGGCCTCTTAGATGACAGGTTGTATTGAGCCTGATCTGATGGATAGGAGTGCTAGGGGGGTGACAGGAGGTGATTGATGGGTGTCTCAGGGGGTGGTTAGAGGGGAAAATAGATACATTCAATGCACTGGGGAGGTGATCGGAAGGGGGTCTGAGGGTTTGGCCGAGTGATCAAGAACCCACACGGGGCAAATTAGGGCCTGATCTGATGGGTAGGTGTGCTAGGGGGTGACAGGTGGTGACAGGAGGTGATTGATGGGTGTCTCAAGGTGTGATTAGAGGGGGGAAATAGATGCAAGCAATGCCCTGGCGAGGTGATCAGGGCTGGGGTCTAAGGGCGTTCTGAGGGTGTAGGCGGGTGATTGGGTGCCCTAGGGGCAGATTAGGGTCTAATCTGATGGGTATCAGTGACAGGGGGTGATTGATGGGTAATTAGTGGGTGTTTAGAGGAGAGAACAGATGTAAACACTGCACTTGGGAGGTGATCTGACATCGGATCTGCGGGCGATCTATTGGTGTGGGTGGGTGATCAGATTGCCCACAAGGGGCAGGTTAGGGGCTGATTGATGGGTGGCAGTGACAGGGGGTGATTGATGGGTGGCAGTGACAGGGGGTGATTGCTGGGTGATTGATAGGTGATTGACAGGTGATCAGTGGGTTATTACAGGGAAGAAGAGATGTAAATATTGCACTGGCGAATTGATAAGGGGGGGTCTGAGGGCAATCTGAGCGTGTAGGCGGGTGATTGGGTGCCCGCAAGGGGCAGATTAGGGTCTAATCTGATGGGTAACAGTGACAGGTGGTGATAGGGGGTGATTGATGTGTGATTGATGGGTAATTAGTGGGTGTTTAGAGTAGAGAACAGATGTAAACACTGCACTTGGGAGGTGATCTGATGTCGGATCTGCGGGCGATCTATTGGTGTGGGTGGGTGATCAGATTGCCCGCAAGGGGCAGGTTAGGGGCTGATTGATGGGTGGCAGTAACAGGGGGTGATTGATGGGTGATTAATGGGTGATTGGCAGGTGATCAGGGGGGATAGATGCATACTGTACACGGGGGGGGGGGGTTCTGGGGAGAATCTGAGGGGTGGGGGGTGATCAGGAGGGAGCAGGGGGCAGTTTAGGGTTTAAAAAAAATAGCGTTTTTAGATAGTGACAGGGAGTGATTGATGGGTGATTAGGGGGTGATTGGGTGCAAACAGGGGTCTGGGGGGTGGGCAGGGGGGGGGGGGGTCTGAGGGGTGCTGTGGGCAATCAGAGGGAAGGGGGGGCAGGATCAGTGTGCTTGGTGCAGACTAGGGTGGCTGCAGCCTGCCCTGGTGGTCCCTCGGGCACTGGGACCACCAGGGCAGGAGGCAGCCAGTATAATAGGCTTTGTATACATTACAAAGCCTATTATACGCATTGCGCGCGGCGATCCGGGTGCTAGTAACCCGCCGGCCCTTCCGAACGGCCGGCGGGTTACAGCGCGGGGGGGGGGGGGGCGGAGCCAGTCGCCGGCGGCTGATCGCGTCACGAATGACGCGATCGCCGCATAACCACGCCCGCCACCGCCGATGGGCGTATTGCGGTCGTTTGGGCCCAGCCCTTGCCGCCGCCCATCGGCTTAAGGCGGTCGGCAAGTGGTTAAAGCGGATCTAAGATGAAAAACTAACTATAACAAGTAACTTGTCTACATATCTTATCTAAAGTTTAGACAGCATATCTAGCTGTCTGTGCTGTGTAGTCGGCTTTGACGATTGTCGGCTCGCATTTTAAGGATCGCTTTAAGGATTTACTATATCGAATTTTCCAGAATTCACCAGCAATACAGCAGCATTAAGCAGTAACTGAGGTATTTGCATTATTTATAACTTTAACCACTTAGCAACCTCTGCCACGCTTATCTACGCCCCTTTAAAATTCACCTGAGTCACAGGGGCGTAGATAGGCAACTCCTGTTTGTTTTCCTGCTGTGCGCGATTGCGTCCGCGTTCGCGTGCACGCGGATGCGCGTACGCGTCGGGCATCCGCTGGTCCGTGATTGGCTGATGTGAACATGTGTTCACAAAGCCAATCAAAGTGCTTGCAAGTTTGAATGAGCACTGCCAAAGCCAATGACAGTGCTCATTCATGAAGAATGTGTGTAAACATTGTATCCGTCACTATGCTGTTACAGTTATGGTGGCCATACATGGTACAATCTTTTCATCCAATCTTACCATTTCTATGTAATAGAAGGTAACTGCCTAAATTATCCTTTCAGTATATTCACTTAATTTACCCTTATACTACATAGAACTGGTAAGATTGTATGAAAAAATTGTACCATGTATGGCCACCATTACTGAGATCACTCGTGAGAGGATCTCAGATAACTAACACAGCATTAGTGAGTGATCAGCATCAGTGAGGTTTTTTTTTAAATAAATTATACCCCCACCCCCATTAAGCCCATTAACCCTTGCCTCTCTGAAATGTTAAAATTGCTGTGGTTTTTAGGTAAAAAACCCTGCGGTTGAGTTAAACACTGCTAAAACATCTCGGCCTACACAAACAATCCCTCCCTACTCTCAAACTCCATGACTTCTCCACCTTTCTGCATGCCCTTTCCTCCCCTTCCTCCACTACCTACATATTACAATATGCTCTTCCTCCACCTGCTCCTTCACCACCTAGTCCTCACTGAGGTCACCTTATCTAACTCTAGCCTCCCATTTTGCCCTCCACCCCCACGCATCTCCCATACCACTCCAGCACTGACTCCCTGCACACCCCACTCTAAACATTTCTCCACCCCCCTCACAGTCCCTTCCAGCACCCACACTCACTCCCTCTCCTCCCTCATTCCCATCCAGACCTCACACAAGCACATCACCCCTCTCTCCTGCGGCCTCTGGAATGCTAAATCAGTCCGTAATAAACTCACTGAAATCCATGACCTTTTCCTCTCCAAGTCGCTCACCCTCTTTGCCCTCACAGAGACATGGCTCACCCCCTCTGACTCTGCTGCAGCAGCGGCCCACTCCTATGGGGGGCTTCACCTCTGTCACACCCCCAGACCAGAAAACAGGTCCGGGGGAGGGGTGGGTCTGCTCCTCTCCCCATCCTGCACTTTCCGTGTCCTCACGCCACCACCTTCCTTAAACATTACCTCCTTTGATACACGTTATCCGCCTCTACCATCCCCTTCCAGCAGGCATCGCAGTCCTTTATCACCCCCCTTCCACCTCCACTAAACAATTCCTGGACAACCTGGCCTCTTGGCTCTCACACATCCTCTCCTCTGACCTCCCCACCATCTTACTTGGGGACTTCAACATCCCCATGGACAGTCCTTACTCCCCTGAAGCCTCTCAACTGCTCTCCCTCACTACTTCCATTGGCCACTCCCAACACACCAATTCCCCCACCCACCGCGCTGGCCACACTCTTGACCTGATTTTCTCAAAATCCGCCACCCTCCCCAACCTGGACATCACACCCTTCCCCCTCTCCGACCATCACCTTCTCACTTTCTCAATCTCCCCATCATGCTCCCCCCACCCTCCACCACCCTCAGGTCGTTGGCAGAGAGATCTGCGTAACCTAGACCCAACTGCACTAGCCAACCCCCTCCACTCCCTCACATCCACCCTCCCAAACTTTACCTGCCCAAACCAAGCTGTGGCCCAATACAACCAGGCCCTTTCAGCAGCCCTAGACATTGCTGCACCCCCCACATTCCGCCCCAGCCATCCCATCAACCCCCAGCCCTGGCACAATGCACACACTCGCAACCTCCAAAAACAGACACGCGCCTATGAACGCAAATGGAGGAAATCCTGCCTCAACTCAGACTTCTTGGAGTACAAGGCCAACCTGCAGCTGTTCTATTCCGCATTAACTGATGCTAAACAAAAATACTTTGCTGCCCTGATCGGATCCCAGGCCTCCAACCCTCAGCGCCTCTTCGCCACCTTCAACTCCCTCCTTAACCCCACCACTCCTCCCCCCACCTCCGCCCTCTCAGCCACTGATCTGTCCACCCACTTTACCAACAAAATAGCCAGCATCCGATGGGAAATCTCATGCCTCCACTCCACGACTTCTTCCTCTCCCACCAATACCTTTTCCCCACCCCACCCACCACTCACTGCCTTTACTACTATCACAGAGGATGAAGTCAGATGTCTCCTAGCCACTTCTCCTGCCACCTCCAGCGCCCTACACCCTGTGCCATCCAACTGCCTCCGTCCTCACGTCCCTGTTCTGGCTCCTGTCCTCACCTCTCTGTTTAACCTCTCCCTCTCCACAGCCACCTTCCCCTCTGACTTCAAACAGGCCACTGTACTCCCCCTACTTAAAAAACCCTCACTAGACCCCTCACTTCCATCCAGCTACCGCCCTATCTCCTCACTCCTTTTTGCATCTAAACTCCTGGAGTGTCTAGTCCACCAACGCATGACCCATTACCTTGACTCCAACTGCCTGTTTGACCCCCTACAATCAGGATTTTCGGCCAGCCCACTCCACTGAGACTGCGTCAATGACCTCATGCTTGCCAAGGCCGAAGGAAAATACACTATCCTTCTCCTCCTAGACCTCTCATCAGCATTCAACACTGTTGATCACTCCCTTCTTCTCCAGTCCCTGCAATCTGTGGGTATCCAAGATCTTGCCCTAGCATGGTTTTCCTCCTACCTCTCAAATCGCTCCTTCAAGACCTCCTTCAATGGTTCCTCCTCAACCTCCATCCCACTTTCAGTTGGGGTCCCCCAAGGCTCTGTTCTTGGTCCCCTGCTGTTCTCCATTTACACCGTGTCATAAAATGACAGCCTGACCGCATTCAGCAAGCGGAACACGGAAGTTTGTCCGCGTCCGCATCAGCGGCACCATCCACCGCAGGGTCGCATGCGGAATGCGGAGAATCAGCTGTGCGATTCACCGTTCGGTCACAGGCCTCTCGGCGTACTTTACGTCAAGGCTGTGGTCCGGTTCTTCCCTCACAGGCCTCAGGGCCTGTCGCACACCAAAGCTATCCTCAATCCAGTCTGGACCCTGTAGGGGCTGCGCGCGTGTGCAATAGAGCCTTTTATACTCTTAGAAGGAGAGTCAGCTGACCAGCTGGTCAGCTGACCTCAGCAAGGTCCTTGAGCTATGCTGCAAGGTCCTTGAGCTGTGCTGTGATTGGCTGATTGGCTGGGCAAGCTAAGTTGTCTGCAGTAAGCGTTACTTTGTGATAGCTCTCAGACCTTAGCTAGATCCAAGAGAGACAGTCCTAGCTGGAGCAAGGCTCCGGTCTCTCATCAGTCAGTCTTTGTTGTTTTCCTGATTATTGTATATCTGTATGTGACCTGATCTCTGTTATAGTCAGCCAGTCAGTTGATCTAATAGTCAGCCAGATAGCGATCTGACAGTCAGTACCATCGTGGGCCAAGTGCGGCTTGCCGTAACTAGCCCACAACAGTCAGATTTGTTATTTTCCTGATCTGCGACATATATTGGTTTGTGCCAATATATTCGCAAGCACTATTGTTATCTGTGCCATTTTCTGATCTCTTGTTGCCGAACCTCTGCTTGTCTATTTCACTACGAGTTCGGCTTTCTGACTTTGTACCTCCACCTATCTGATTTCCTTTACTGACCTTGGCTAGATTTCTGACTCTGCTCTTTGTTTCACGATTCGGTACCTCGCAGCCAGTTGTTACCGAACCGTTTCTGTCTGACTTTGCCCCCTAAGGTGGTTCTCCCACTAAAGGGTTAATTCTGCTGAATCCCTCCTTGCGGAGGTCTCAGTGGTTCCCCAGTATACCATTGCTGCTGGGGAACGCGATTCTAGCGTTACGTCATCTAGTCGCCGAATCGCACACTCTGCGTTTCTCTTTTAGAGGTAGCCTGTCCTCTTAAAGATATCAGTGTGGTGGGTTTTCCACTGTCTTTCACCCAGTCTCCAGAGTTACGTATAAATATCCGCATTATTGGTGATTCCGCAGATCGCCACATAATCGGATATATCAGCATTGTTGGTGATACTGCGGATCACCAATAATCTGAATACTCTGAGTGTGCACCAAACACCACACATTGGCCTCGATTCATAAAGCATTCCCGCATGACATCTGTCACAATGACATCTGCCTAATGAAATATACGATGCCGACACTGGTAGAAGGTCCAGAATGTCCATATGCCAGTTTGTATGCCTCATACCCACCTACTTACTTACTAGAATACTAAGGATGCTCATTCCGATGAATTGAAATTTCCGCATTTCCGATCAGAAATCGCATTTCCGCATTGGAATGTGGAAGACATTGTGCAGTAACTAGATTTTGGCAGAAACAGCAGAAATTTCCACGGAAACTCGGCTATACCGATTTTCAAAAATGTTAATCGAATCGTAGGACTCGAAATGAATAAGCCATTCAAAGTATGAGGATTTGTAGTGTGGTAAGCAATAAGCGGAAATTCCACATAACCGATAGTCGGTAATTTTAAGCCAATCAGAAGACTCGAAATGGAAAAGCCAGTCAGAGAATCAGGATTAGTAGAGTGTGGTAAGTGGAAATTTCTGCGGAAATCCGCTAGTCCGCTATTCGTCAATTTTAAGCCAATCAGAAGAATCTAATTGAATAAGTCTATCAGAGAATGGGAATTTGTAGTAAGTGGTAGGCAGAAATTTCAGCGGAAATTGGCAGAAAGCGGAAATCCGCAGAATACCATGAGAACGAAGCGGAAAGCGGCATTTGCGGAAAGCAGAATTTCCCGGTATCGGACATTGACATTTCCAACCATGCCTACTGAATACAAGTTATACAACTGAGGCCGGCTTCACACTATATATCTGTGCCAGCAGTGCGGCAGCCGCGTCTCCAAAAACAGGCCTTTGGGGAATACCACGTTACTATGCAGTATGGCATCTGTCCAAACAGGTAGTGACACGCGCTTGCATTCACTTCCTGTTTCTGAAATGTGGAAGTGTACGGAAGCGTATTATAAAAGATATGCTTCCGCACATGTGCGCCCCTCCACCGCCGCCAACTTTTTCAAAAAGCCTTCATCGCCATCCATTTACATGACTTCTGGTCCAACACAGAAAGCTGCAGGACCTGCATGGTAACGTAGGTATGTGTGTATGTTAGATAGAGAACTCCCTCCTTAGCATAGCGCAACGTGGGGATCGTTAACTCCCCCATAGACTTTCATTGCCCGGGGGCGTGGTGCGGTAAATTTACCGCATGACAACGCCCCAGTGTAAAAGGACCCTCAATGAAAAAATGCTTATTTTTTCCAATATTACTTTTATTAATTATTTAGTCATTGATTGTGCATTGTAAAATCTTTTCTCCTGCCGAATTTCAGCAACTATAATTTAAAATACCTATGTGCATTTCTCCCAGAGTAAATCGCACTGTACACGACTTTTTCCTATGTTGCTGTCACTTATAGTAGGTAGTGCAAATCTGACAGGTTTTTGACTAGTCCATCTCCTCATGGGGATTATCAGTTACTCAGTCCAATTGCTAAATTAGTATGCAAACGAGTAGGAAAGCAGGCTGACATGTTTGTATAGATTCTTTCCAGGGAATGCTTTTGTAAAGAATAAAGGAAATACTGAGAGACCCCCATATAGAGATGGACTAGTCCAGAATCTGTCAGATCTGTCCGGATTTTACTATCTACTGTAAGTGACTGAAACACAGGAAAAAAGTAATTAGTAGTGCATTTTACTCTAGAACAAATGTACATTGCGGATGTAAGTATTTTAAATATTAACATTTTTTACAGTAGTGTTCCTTTACTACACCTGTAACATTTAAAGGAAAAAAGTTGGATACTCCCCTCAGTAGGCCGGAGCCTCTGGATAATCCAGAGTTTACCCCACTGTCCATGGCCCCTCTCCTGCCGGTTGGGACCGTACTGCTCAGTGGCACGGAGCTGCTGGTGTATAAAGCTGTGCATGAGCCCCTCCATGCTACAGCACAGGTGCGGCCGTCCGTGCGTCTGGCCAGGGCTAGCGAGCAGGAAAAGCATTTGGTAGCTTTCAGCGGCGCTTCACCTGGGATCGTCACTTTTCACCCCGCAGGGTGACTCTGCAGTGTGGTGGTAAACAATCCTGAATGCCACCAAGATTGCCTCAAATGACGGGAAAAATTAGGATCAAAACGCGGTGTTTCCGAAAATGCCAATACCCGCGCTGTCTGAACTTAAACATTGTGCGACGTGTATGTTTCGCACCTGTGTGAGCCGAACCTTAGACTTTCCTTGTGGTTCTGGGTCACCATGAGCTATTTGGGTATAGGTTTTGTATGGTGAGTAATGCATCACATTTTGCTCAGTGTCATTATTGTTCCTCTGTAAAGCTAGGTACACACGGTACAACTTTCTATCAGATCGACAGATTGATCAGATAATTTCCAACTGGTCCGATCGATAACGCAATTGATTTTGGGTAGTTATCAACGTAAAATTGAGGGCATTATATATTGGGAGCAATTTGGGCGTCTACACACAATGCATTTTCTTATCAGATCACCCGTCCATCAGATGGAAAATTGTACCATGTGTACTAGGCTTTAGTCATGTGATCCAGTGCAATTGTTACACCATTCTTTCCCAGCACTGCAGAGATGCCTGAACAGAAATGGGGACGGATTATTAAAGGACCATCACAGCGGAAAGAAAAAGAAGCAGTTAAAATCTGACAAAACTGACATGTTTTGGACTTGTACATCTCCTCATGGGGATTCCCAGAGTTTTCTTTGTTTTCAAAACATTTCTAGAGTGGCAGTTGCTAAGTCTCTAACTGCCAAAATAGTGTGTAAGTAGGGAGGCTGGCTGGCATCTTACTATGTTGGCATTTAGACTTAGCAACTGCCATACAGGAAATGCCATTTAATGGTTCAGTCAGATTTTAACTGCTTATGTTTTTCGCTGTAAAGGTATTTTAATCATAATCACTAATTAAATCACAATAGTAATTATTACAACTAAAATAGCTATTAACAGTAAGTACTGGCCGGCTGCTGGCTCCCTGGTGCAGGAGCCCAATGCCAGCTTCCATCCCTCTTCCTACACTACTCTCTTTTCATGTGTACATCAAAAAAGGGCGTCGGGAAAAAAGGGCGCGTGGTGTAAATGATAAACAGTATTATCGTTTATAGAAATATTGTGTAGAATTTCGTTTAGAAATAGTGTTTTAAGAATTTATAAATCACTAAATAATGTGTATGAGATCGGCAATTCTTAAAACGTTAATCTTCCCTGTTTGTAAACTGAAACTTATATTTACGATTGTTAAAAACCCTCCCTGTACCTATCCCTAACCCCTAGACCCCCTGTTGGTGCCTAAACCTAAGACCCCCCTATTGGTGCCTAAACCTAAGACCCCCCCTGTTGGTGCCTAAACCTAAGACCCCCCAGTTGGTGCCTAAACCTAAGACCCCCCTATTGGTGCCTAAACCTAAGACCCCCCTGTTGGTGCCTAAACCTAAGACCCCCCCCTGTTGGTGCCTAAACCTAAGACCCCCCTATTGGTGCCTAAACCTAAGACCCCCCTATTGGTGCCTAAACCTAAGACCCCCCTGTTGGTGCCTAAACCTAAGACCCCCCTATTGGTGCCTAAACCTAAGACCCCCCTGTTGGTGCCTAAACCTAAGACCCCCCTGTTGGTGCCTAAACCTAAGACCCCCCTGTTGGTGCCTAAACCTAAGACCCCCCTGTTGGTGCCTAAACCTAAGACCCCCCCTGTTGGTGCCTAAACCTAAGACCCACTATGGATAATAATGTTTTACAGACATTAATAAATAAAAAATGTAAATAAAAGAATGTAAATAATTTTTTTGGGTGGATAATAATGTTTTAGAAATGTTTTAGAAATAGTGATTTATTATCTTTATAAACGTTATTCGTCACGGGCTCATTTTGTAAAGTTAAATCATCACAAACATAGTTATAAATCCTTAAAAATCTCCGGGCGCCGTTTGTTAAAACGTTAATAATCTCCAGCGCCTTTGTTAAAACGTTAATAATCTCCAGCGCCTTTTTTTCCCTGTTCGGCGCCCATTAAACGATATTTATAATGGGAGTGAATGGGGCGCCCTTTTTGTCCACTTGGCTCATGCGCCCAAATCTGCTGCTTCCCTTTTCACACAGGTAGCTCAGTTATCTCCTTTAGAAAGCATAGCCCCCTGTCACAAGCAGTTCGGTATTCTGACTTTACTAAGCATAGCCCTGCCCCTTACTGTGACAGGCAGCTCAGTGTTCTCTTTCACAAGCGTGGCCCCGCCCCCTTTGTGACAGGCAGCTCAGTGTTCTCTCTTTTCCAAGTGTAGCCCCGCCCCTCTGTATGTCATGCAGCTCAGCGTTCTCCCTTTTCATGTACCCCCTCTTTGTCACATACAAATTTGTTCTCCTTTTCCCAAGCCTGTGACAGGCTGTGTCCTTCCTTTTCTCAAACATTGCCCCACCCCCAGTCAGCTGTTCTCCCTTTCCTAAGCGTAGCCCCGCCCCTCTCTGATAGGCAGCTTAAAGTGTTTTACCTTTCCCAAGCGTAGCCACGACCCCTATGTCATGTGCTGTAATTGTCAGCGATATCACCCGTGATCACCCTTTATGTTTTATCTGTATATAAATCAGCCCATTGTCGGTGCAGAAAACTCCCCGTATACCTTCTTTCTCTAATCCCCTTCAGGCAATTACTCTGTCCTAGTAATTGCTCTGGCGGCCACCAGGGGGAGCTGCTGACAGATAGGAGTATCATGGGCACTCACATATGGCTGGTGCTCTGCTGCCTCCTGTAGCTAGACGGAGACTCGTTCCTGTAGGTGGAGTCTCTGCCCGGGAATGCCACTCTTGTCTGTGGAGCCTCGGAGAGTCTGGAGATGCGTCCTCCTCTGGTCCCGCCGCCGTCACTCTGCCAGTCCGCACGGGCTGCTTCTCTATGACGTCACGTGCAGGAGTTTAGGGTCTGCAGCTGCACGGGACTCCTTGTGACGTCAGCAGGCTATCCCTCTGCAGGTGTGTGATGTGTGTGCTGCATCCAGCCTGCCTGACAGTATTTATATGTTTATATTATTGGGGTTACTGAGATCCTCCTCATCCTCTAAGCATATTTCTGGTGACATTCATGTAATGAGAGTATCGGGCAACAGGAGAAGCTGGCCGCATCGGATATTTCATTTTGCAGGCGTGCCGATGAAGTTTTGCAGGGTGTGTTCCTCCGCCAGCCGCCAGGGACTCTTTTTCTCTCCAGGCACTGCAGTCACATGTGAGGATTCGGCTACAGGACTGCAGTTGCCTGGCAACTTGGCAAAGAACACACAACACTTCCTGGGAGGAGTGCAGCCCAATCACCGGTGAGTGGGCGGGAGAGTCAACAGTCAGTGCACATGTCACTGTGGGGGGTGGAACCGGCTACGCAGCCCGCGGTTTTCAAAGATAGATATGTGCCTAGGGTTGCCAGGTGTCCGGTTTTACACCGGACAGTCCGGTTTTTGTGCGCTGTGTCCGGTGCAAAAAGGCATGCTAAACCGGACAATTAAGTTGTCCGGTTTAGAGCCCCCCCCCCCCCCCCCCCGCAGCGCAGGAGGAGAACAGCGCAGCAGAGAGAGAGCTGGGAGCAGCGGTGGAGAAGGGGGGCAATCTCCCCCCCTTCCCTCACCTTAGGGTGCTCTCTCTCCCCCGCTGTCTCCTCCAGGATGATGTGCAGGCTGGCGAGTGGCTGCAGGCGGAACTTACCTCTGTGTCGCTCCAGCGCCGGAAGTTCGGGTCCCGCTGCCGCTGAGATTCGACTCAAAAAAGATCCGGATCAAAGATCCGAATCATTCATGAGCCGGACAACACTAATCAGTCTGAATAGTGTTGTCCGGCTCATGAATGATTAGAATCTTTGATCCGGATCTTTTTTGAGTCGAATCTCAGCGGCTGCGGGACCCGAACTTCCGGCGCCTGCGACACAGAGGTAAGTTCCGCCCGCAGCCACCCGCCAGCCTGCACATCATATTGGAGGAGACAGCGGGGGAGAGAGAGCACCCTAAGGTGAGGGAAGGGGGGGGAGATTGCCCCCCTTCTCCACCACTGCTCCCAGCTCTCTCTCTGCTGCACTGTTCTTCTCCTGCGGGGGGGGGGGGGGGGGGGGGGGGCACCTGGCTACCTATTCTGGGCACATATAGCCCCTGGCTACCTATTCCGGGCACATATACCCCCTGGCTACCTATTCTGGGCACATATAGCCCCTGGCTACCTATTCTGGGCACATATACCCCCTGGCTGCCTATTCCGGGCACATATAGCCCCTGGCTACCTATTCTGGGCACATATAGCCCCTGGCTACCTATTCTGGGCACATATAGCCCCTGGCTACCTATTCTGGGCACATATAGCTCCTGGCTACCTATTCTGGGCACATATACCCCCTGGCTACCTATTCTGGGCACATATACCCCCTGGCTACATATACTGGGACATATATACCCCTGCCTACGTATACTGGGACATTTACACCCCTGCCTACATATACTGGGACATATATACCCCCTGGCTACATATACTGGGCACATATATCCCTGGCTACATATACTGGGAACACTGGCTGTTTGTCATTATGTGCATTTAGTGGTGAAAAGCTGTCTCTTTTGCGCATTTACTGGTGAAAAGCTGTCTCTTATTATGTGCATTTACTGGCGAAAAGGTGTCTCTTATAATGTGCATTTACTGGTGAAAAGCTGTCTCTTATGTGCAGTTACTGGTGAAAAACTGTCTCTTATGTGCACTGGACCAGTACTACTGGTGAGGACAGTTAGTGACATGGCTATGTACTCTGTAATGTGCTGCAGAAGATGTCAGTGCGATATAAATACTATTCATTTTTTTTAAAAAAAGCACATTGCTTAGCCCCACTCTACATAAAAGTGTGCTTCTGACTCCGCCCCTAACTCCACCCCTAACTCCACCCCCTGTCCGGTTTTCTCCATCAGCCGACCTGGCAACCCTATATGTGCCTGGTGAGGATGAATATTGCTACCACCGTTGAGAGAGAATACCAGCACTTTCCTGCTCAAGTGCTCACGACCCTCAGGCTCAGACAGACCCTGCCTGCAGTGAGGACAAACCATGCAGTACGTCAGGCTTCAGGATTACAGAGAATGGTGAGAGGGGAAAAGCTATTACGCTGTAGCAGAGTGATTTGTTATCATCCCATTCCCTTCTAACTTTGATCCTTATCTTGTTCTTGTGAAGCACAAATAATTGAGCAGCTGCTTTTAACATTTTGACTCACAGCACAGCCTGCTTGTGGATTTTACGTGAATGCAGTCATTAACCCTGTGTTTGCTACTCTGAATTGCTGGCTTGGCAATTGAGTAAGCACTTACTTGTTTGTTGGTGGCTTATTTTAAACCTAAGATTGGATTTAAAAAATAATATATATTTGTAGCTTCCTCTAGTCCCCTCCAGGCTGATTGCTCCCTTGCTGTCCCCGCCACCTTGGATTGTCTGCAATTGCCCCCGGAGAGCCTCCAGTCTGGGGCATTCTGCACATGGAAAGCCGGACTGCACCTGTTCTGACAAGAGGACTTTCCGGGGGACAATTGAGGGTGATCCATGTGGCAGAGGACAGCGAGGGGGTGATCAGCCTGGAGGGGGCTGGAGGAAGCCCCAGGTGTGTATATATATTTTTTTCCTGTCTCAGGTACACTTTAAAGGAAGTCCCAGAAGGGGATGAAAACCTTAGCTGGCTTTTACCTACCTGGGCTTTTGTTCAAAGGATTGTCAGCACACCGATCTTAATAGCACATACTTTATTGTGCCAGTCTCCACAAAGTGGTCCAACAATTGTTTCGGGGCCATGCAGGGTCCCCCTTTATCAAGGCATGTGGTTACCACATGCCTTGATAAAGGGGGACCCTGCGTGGCCCCGAAACAATTGTTGAACCACTTTGTGGAGACTGGTACAATAAAGTATGTGCTATTAAGATCGGTGTGCTGACAATCCTTTGAACATTTGTACTGATGTGGCATGGCCTTTCCCACTTTGTCAGGCTCCCGGGAGTAAACAGATGGTGTGCCGACTCCTATCTGGAACTTTGTATACCTGGGCTTTTGCACTGTTGTTTTCTGCAGCACTTTAGAGTACATAGTCATGTCACTGACTGTCCTCAGAGGAGCTTACAATCTAATCCTACCATAGTCATAGTCTAATGTTGTACCATAATATTATTATGTATTTATATAACACTAACATCTCCTGCAGCACATTACAGAGTACATAGTCATGTCACTGACTGTCCTCAGAGGTGCTCACACTCTAATCCTACCATAGTCCTAGCCTTTCTTTTATGGGGAAACAATTCTTCCCAGTTCAAGAGGGATGTTTTGCATGAGCCTTATGCAATAATCCCTTGCTTCAGCTATGTGTCTTTCCTCCAGAAATTCACAAGAAGTTCCCTAAAAAGCCTGCTACTGACTCCGCCCCTAACTCTGCCCCTAACTCCGCCCCCTGTCCGTCCAAAACTTGTGGTGTCCAGATTTTTTGACCATTTTGTCCAGGAAAAATGAAAAATTGGGTTGGCAACCCTGGCATGGCCAGCAGGCATACCACCAGCTATAACATGGCACCTCACAACAAAACTGGTCCCCATGACTAGTGATGAGCGAAAATGCTGGGTTTTTTTGTGTGTGTGAATTTTTGCAAAAATAATGTAAATTATGACTTTCGAGCGAAAATGCCACTGAAAATAATTTGTGATAAGGTGATTTTTGTTTTTTTGCATTTTTCACAAATTTAGTGCTAAAATAATGATTTTAGCAGTTAAAAAAAATTGCATCGGAAAGAAAAATAATTTTTGATGTCCAGGCAACACTGTCCATGACACCCTCACCCCTGTCTCTAACAAGTGCAGCCCCCATGAGACTCCTCCCTCCCATGAGTGCAGCCATCTTCCCTTCCCCACCTCACTTACCAAATGCAGCCATCATTACACCCACTAATTAAACGTATAGGCACCCTGACACCTTCCCTCACCCATAGTTAGTGTGCATCAGGTGTCTCCCCCATAAGAAGTGTGACCACCTGAGCCGACACAGGAGAGGGAGGAGCCAGCTATCCATGCAGCAGTGAAAACAGGTTAAAGGATACCAGAGCCATAAGGCTCTGGTAAAACGTGAAGGTGCAGTGGGTAGAGGGGTATAAACATAATAGTTACCACCCCTCTCTGTTTCACTCCATTTTATCGCAACGCACCCGACGCACTATGAGCGTGACATAGGTGGTGCATTGCAGACCTGCAAGCTGCGTTACAAAGTGGCCATTATGCTGCACTACAATGCACCTGTGTGAACACATCATAATACATTTCCAGGGACAAACCTTGGAAACACTTCCGGAGACAAGGGGCATTAAGCAAGCATGGATCTAGCACACTACAATGGAGTACAATCAGCTCACAATGACATTTGGCTAATGAAATATACAATACAATATTACATGAGTGGGACACAAAGAAGGTAGGATGCCAACACCCCTGCTGGAAGGGCGATGCCAAAACTGGTAAAAGGTCCAGAATGTCCATGTGCCAGTTTGTATGCCTCATACCCACCTATTTACTATACTGAATACAACTTAATGAAAAAATGCATATTTTTTACAATATTACTATTCTTATTATTATTGATTATTTGTCCATTGTACACTCTGTAAACTCCTCCTGCCAATTTTGAATAACTATCACTAAATATGTAAAATACATACATATAAATGTGGATTTCTCACATAATAAAATACACTGTAAATGACTTTTTCCCCCTATACTGCTGTCACTTACAGTAGGTAGTGCAAATCTGACAGATTTAGGGATAGTTCATCTCCTCATGGGAGATTCTCAGTTATTTCTTTACAAAAACACTAACTAAACTTCAGTTGGTCAGTCCAACTGTCAAATTAGTGTGCAAATGAGAAAGATATCAGGCTGGCATGTTTGTATAGATTCTCTCCAGGGAATGCTTTTTCTAAAGAATATAGGAAATGCTGAGAATCCCAGAAAAAAATATCATTTCTGTCCGGATTTTACTGCCTACTGTAAGCGAATATAACCCAGGAGAAAAGCAACTGATAGTGCATTTTAGAAGTAAGTATTTTAAATATTACCATTCTTCACAGTAATCGTCCTTGTATACCTGTAAGTTTAAAGGAAAAAAGTTGGATGCTCCCCTCGGTAGGACGGAGCCTCTGGATAATCCAGACTTTACTGCAATGTCCATGGCCTCTTCCCTGCAGGCCGGGCCCCTCCTCTTCCCAGCTGCGCCCCGCTCTGTGTACAAGAGCGGCCGTACTGCTCAGTAGCATGGAGCTGCACCTGTATAAAGCTGTGCACGAGCTCCTCCATGCTACTGCACAGGTGCGGCCGTCCATGCATCTGGGAAGCAGGGCTGGTTCTAGACTTTTTGCTGCCTGAGGCAAACTTGTGATTTGGAATGATCGTACAGCACTTGACAATTTGCTCTGCTTCATTTAATGTTCTCACATGACATGCTGCAGCTCAACACAATAGCACACTGGCTGGCTGTGAGCCTCGCTTCTTCTACTCTGACTGCATGCTGTTAGTGTAAACACTGTGCAAAATGCTGCCCCTGTAATCTCTGCACCTGGTGCAAACGTTTCACCTTGCTGCATGAGAGAACCGGCCCTGCTGGAAAGTTTTAGCGAGCAGTAACAGAATTTGGTAGCTTTCAGCGGCGCTTCACTTGGGATCATCGTTTTTCAACCCGCAGAGTGGCGATGGAGCGTGACAGTAAACAATCCTGGGAGCCACCAGAATTGCTTCAAAACGATGGAAAAATTGCCAGCAAAGCGCAGCGTTTCCACAAACGCCAGTACCAGCGCTGTCCGAACTTAAAGACATATACTGCGTCCATGTTTTAGCGCCCATGTGAACCAAACCTTAGACTTTCCTAGTGGTTCTCGGTCACCATGAGCTATCTGGGTATTGGTATTTTATGGTGAGTAATGCATCACATAATACTCTGTCATTATTATTCCTCTGTAAGTCATGTGATCCAGTGAAGTTGTTACCCTATGCTTTCCCTGCACTGCAGAGATGCCTGAACAGAAGTGGGGACGGATTATTAAAGGACCATTAAAAATGCAGCGGAAACGCAACAGTGTGTACAGGCCTTTTTCCAGTTCAGCGCTCTTTCACATTAGCCAACTGGTGCACGGACCTGGTTTCGTACACGCGTTGAGAGACATCGGGAAGTGGCGGTGCAACGCTGATTAGCTATAGTGAATTAGTTATAATTAACCTAGTGGGAAAACGCCGCAGCTGGATGTTACAAAGCTCTGGAACGCTTCGTCTAATGTGAAAGTTAACATGAAAGTCAAATGCACTTTCATGTTCCCTTTCTAAACGCGGTCTAGGAGCGATCCGTCAAAACGCACAGATCAGCTCATGGTGTGAAAAAGCCCTGAGCCAGATTTTAACTGCTTATGTTTTTTTGCTGTAGTGATCTTTTGAAGATCCTCACCATTCAAATCTAACACAATAGTAATTATTATACTATTGCACCAGGGATACTTATTATCCCTGGTGCAGGAGTGCAATGCCAGCTTCCATCCCTTCCTACACTACTCTCTTTTCACACAGGCAGTTCAGTTATGACAAGTGTCAACTAGCAATTCTCCTTTTCCAAGCAAAGCCCCGCCCCCTGTCACAGGCAGCTGTCTACCTTTTCTAAGCGTAGCCCCGCCCCCTGTAAAGCAGCTGTTTTCCCTGTTCCAAGCCCTGCCAAATGCAGCTCAGTGTCACAGCCCCACCCCTCTATGTGACAGGAAGCAGTGCTTTAACTTTGCCAAATGTCGCCCTGCCCCCTCTGACATATCACCCGTAGTATGCTAGCCATAGTCACCTATAAATTCTCTCAAAACCCCTTCAGGCCTGTCCTAGTAATTGCGCTGGCGGCCACCAGGGGGAGCTGCTGACAGATAGGAGTAACATGGGCACTCACATATGGCTGGTGCTCTGCTGCCTCCTGTAGCTAGACGGGGACTCGTTCCTGTAGGCGGAGCCTCTGCCCGGGAATGCTACTCTTGTCTGTGGAGCCTCGGAGAGTCTGGAGGCACCTCCTCCTCTGGTCCCGCCGCCGTCACTCTGCCAGTCCGCACGGGCTGCTTCTCTATGACGTCACATGCAGGGCCGGTGCTACCATAGAGGCAGAGGAGGCAGCTGCCCCAGGGCCCCAGAGCTTGTAGGGGCCCCCAGTGGCTACAAGAGGAAAAAAAAAATTTCAAATCGGCCTTATAGTTTTTTGAGAAAATCGATTTTAAAGTTTCAAAGGAAAAAAAATACACATTTAAAAACCTGCCGACTTTAATGGTTAATAGCAAATCCACCTTAAATTCTCGAAACCCTAAATTTGCAGGATATGTTAATGAGATCATTAGGAATAAGAGGAAAAAACTATTTTTCAAAAAGACCTTATAGTTTTTGAGAAAATCGATTTTAAAGTTACGAAGGAAAAAAGTATACTTTTAAATGCGGTAAATGTCACTTTTAGTAGCTAACCTAACGGTAGTGTAATTTTACATGCATCAAATGAAAGCGCAATCAATTTCCTGACGGGGTTTCCAGGGGGTCTATATGCAGCCGCAGCGCTTTGGCCAGGGATCGCTATACAGCCGCAATATGGCTGTATCAAGATCCCTGGCATTTTTTCCTATTTTCCCAATTTTGTTTTTATGTTTAGAGTGTGAGAATTAAAAAAAAAAAAAAATATGTGGGGTCCCACCTCCTGAAACTTTTTAACCCCTTGTCCCCCATGCAGGCTGGGATAGCCAGAATTTGGAGCTCCGACCGATTGGGACTTCACACCCTGGCTATACTAGCTGCAAAAAAGGTCCCCTAATGCCGATTTTTGTTCCGTGGTATATGTTGGGGGGGGGGGGGCAGGTTTATTTTGCCCTGGGGCTCCATTGTTGCTTAAACCGGCCCTGGTCACATGCAGGAGCTTGGGGTCTGCAGCTGCACAGGACTCCTGGTGACGTCAACAGGCTATCCCTCTGCAGGTGTGTGATGTGTGTGCTGCATCCAGCCTGCCTGACAGTATTTATATGTTTATATTATTGGAGTTACTGAGATCCTCCTCATCCTCTAAGCATATTGCTGGTGACATTCATGTAATGAGAGTATAATGACAGCAGCACTGGCGCTGTATGGGGAGGAGAGGATCAGCCTGACACCAGCAAGCTCTGATGGGTTCCCCTTCTCATGCCCCTCCCCCACTGATGATCCCATGGCCAGCAGGCATACCACCAGCTATAACATGCCCCTACCCCACTGGTGATCCCATGGCCAGCAGGCATACCACCAGCTATAACATGGCACTCCACAACAAAACTGGTCCACATGACTAGTGATGAGCGAAAATGCTGATTTTTCTTTTTTTTGTGTGTGTGTGAATTTTTGCAAAAATAATGTAAATTATGACTTTCAAGCGAAAATGCCACTAAAAATCATTTGTAATAAGGTTGTGATTTTTTTTTTTTTGCATTTTTCACAAATTTAGTGCTAAAATAATGATTTTCGCAGTAAAAAAAAAAATTGCATCGGAAAGATAAATCATTATCTTTGACCATATTGTGAAAATGCAGTATATTTTCACAAATATTTTTTTGAAATTGAAAATCGCATTTTTGATGTCCAGGCAACACTGTCCATTACACCCTCACCCCTGTCTCTAACAAGTGCAGCCCCCATGAGACTCCTCCCTCCCATGAGTGCAGCCATTCTCCCTTCCCCACTTCACTTACCAAATGCAGCCATCATTGCACCCACTAATTAAACGTATAGGCACTATGACACCTTCCCTCACCCATAGTTAGTGTGCATCAGGACACACGTCTCCCCCATAACAAGTGTGACCACCAGAGCTGACACAGGAGAGGGAGGAGCCAGCTATCCATGCAGCAGTGAAAACAGGTTAAAGGATACCAGAGCCATAAGGCTCTGGAAAAAAGTGAAGGTGCAGTGGGTAGAGGGGTATAAACATAATAGTTACTCTCTGCTTCCCTCCATTACTTGCTGTTTTCCTACAATCAGTCCTGTTATTCTCGGTGACTCCGGCTATCCCAGTCCCGGACATGCTGCGCATGTGCAGTATGTTTGTTCTGCTCCCCTGTGGACGGGTAGTGATGTCACAAGACAGGCTTGCGCTGTTGCGTCCTGGCGCGTGCGCGCTTTACTGCAGTGAGCATCACATGCTGAGTTGAGAAGCGGGCAGGAGCGAACATGCTCCTGTCCTGTGACATCACTCTGCGCGGTCACATGGAGCAGAACGGACATTCTGCACATGCAAGGCGAAGTATGTCCGGGACGGGTCGCTCGAGTCACCGAGAATAACAGGACTGATTGTAGGAGAACAGCGAGTGATGGAGGGGAACGAGAGGCGTGATAAATATTTGCTTCTACCCTCCTACCAATTGCACCATTACTTTTTACCAGAGCCTTTTTTCTCTGGTATCCTTTGAGGCAAATTTCAATGAGTGCATCTGCAGCTAGGAATGAACAGCAGAGACACACCCCACCTGAGAGTTTGAGGTCCCGCTTCCACAGATGCAAAATTCACTGCGTTTTCCCACATGAGATTCGGATGGAGAAACGCAACCTATTGAAATCAATAGGCTGCAGTCCTATTCGCATGAGCGGGGCAGCATGCTGGATTTTTCCGCACCACACATCCTAATCCCTATAGCTGTGCTACGGCTAGAGGGATCTGGGTGTGTCTCGCCTCACAGCTGTGCCGTTATCGTGTCACACAATATACATGCCTAGCACAGTGGAAACAAGCCCTAACCGTGCTCACATTCCTTGCCATCAGTATGTTGATCAGAATGAGTGGCTAGGGCTAGCAGCTACTCTCTGTCTCCAGCCATTGCCATTAGCAGCATTCAGTTATCAGAGATTGTTTTATCTTTATCTACATCCCTTCTTTAGCGCTGGTTGTAAAGAATCTGATCAGAATCTCTTTTTTGTTTCTAGGCATTTCCCGCATTACCAGCGTGTGTATGCAGAATGGAGGAATCCCGGAGGTAGCGGAGGACAAGCTGAGGACAGCTAATGTATCACTTGCACTGAGCACCGGGGGCCATTTAACATTAGGGGGGACAGTGCCAGGGGTTTCGTCACGTTCATTGCTTGTCCCTAAATTGCATACCTTTACCGCCGCGAACCCAATCGCGCAAGTTGGCCCTACATCTTGCAGCAAGTGCGATCGACTAATGCGACCAATTTCGGACCGAAATTGGTCGCATTGTCGGTTGGGCATGCACTTGGTGGCACCAATTTTCATTCTATTCGATTATAATTATCAAATCAGATGGTCAATTAGCTGCCAAATCGCCTGATGTATGGCTTTATTGGTCTCACTCATATTGCATTCTGTCTCTTTAGGAGCAGTTAGTAATGCAATAACCCCTCACATCCAGTTAACGCCTTCAAATAGGTTGCATTCGTTCTGCCAGTCATATCCACCACTTGAGTACATTGGTACGGACTCACTGACTTCTACTGCAGACTGAATAGCAGACAAGTGCCTTAGTTATACCCCGGCCAGCAGTTCAAGCTTGAACCTGACCTGTATAATACTGCTGATCACTAGTAACTCTACTTCTCTACTTGCTGAATGTTAGAGCATGACCATCAGTATGATCTCTGTTCACTTTTATTACATGTTATTCTCTTTCATTTAAAGTAATCCTGTAATGTAAAAAATGCCCCTAGGGGTACTTAACTCGGGAGTGGGATGCTTCTGGATCCTAAAGAGGCTTCCCCCGTCCTCTGTAGCCAGTGCAATCCAGCGCAGAGACTCCCGAACTGCCCACAAGCATAACAAGCCTGTGACACGCCTCACGCAGGAGCAGTAGCGACTTTATGATGAGCTCCGACGGAAATAACTGAGCCTGAGATCCGCTCTACTGCGCAGGTGCAGCCACCTCATACTTGTGCAGTACAGCGGACCCGATCAGGCTCGGCTATTTCTACTGGAACTGAAAACCGCAAGTACGCCTGCGCTGGGGGCGTCACAGGCTTGTTATAGTACTGGAGCCGGATGACTACTGCGCCTGCTGGGATTTCTGGGGAATACCAGTGCTGGGAGGGGGGTGCTGAGAAGTACGGGGGAAGCCTCTTTAGAATCCAAAGCCCCCCTCCTGAAGTAAGTTTCCCCTTTAGGGGCACTTTTTTTCCCTTACAGGATCACTTTAAATTAGTTTGAAAAAGCACAAATGATTGCACTGGTAATATCGTAAAGGAACAGCCCAGGCCTGTCACAGTAGTAGGGCTATAAATGCAGTTCCCAGGTGTTTTCATGTATGTTTCATAGACTTATGTTCAATATTGTGAATTATATTTCCTGTAAAGATTCAGGGGCCTCTCACAATGGTGCGGTGCAGCATTTTATCGCAGCTTATGCCAGTGAAAGTCAATGGGTGCTTTCATACGCTTTGCGCTGCGCCTAAAGTACCCTGTCTAATGCGAGAGTAAACCTACGTTGAAGCGCGACTGTTGTGGTGAGGTACGCGCACTGGAAGTCATGTAAGTCTATGGCGATGCAGGGTTTTTAAATTTATGCGACGGCATTGCGTCGTGCATATTTTTATAATATGCTTCCATGCACTTCCATATTTCCGGAACAGGAAGTGAGCGCAAGCAAGCATCACTTCCGGTTTGGCTGTCAGCCAGAAGGGGATTACCGCGTATTATCTTTGTAATCCCCGAAGGCTATTTTTGGACCACACCACTAACACAGATGTGAAATTGGCCTCAAATGATGCAATAATACGCTCTTGGAAATGCAACAGTTTTGTTATTGTTATAGCTTTCAATAAAAATATTGTATCATAAAAGGAGCAGTCGTGTGACAGCAATTATTGAACTGGTTAATAAACCTCATAATGTAGTGTCCACTACAAGAGGCTTCTACATAGAGTACACTGAACACTGTAAGTTTAGGGACAGCATTCCTTGCGTTGAAAGACATCCATGGCTACAATTACTAGGTAATGCCCAATGATGTTGATTAAGGGATTTTATCTGGTTGCCATCTGGTGTCGGGAAGGAATTTTTCCCAGAACGTCTCAGGACAGCAACCCTGAGACTTGTCTCCCTCCAGCATTCAATGGACAGGAAGCTAGATAAAAAAAAATTGCATGATAGATTAGATAGGGATTAGTTAGGTATATAACACATGGTTTCCCTTACCCCATCAGTTGTTATCCTGTCCAGCAGGATGCTAGAGGTGGGGATATGGCTGGCCACCCATGTTTGTTGCAGGAGCCGTGGCTTGTGTGATTCCCCCTGGTCTGCGCAGGCTAGTTGTCCTCGCGCGGGATCACGCTGCACGCTAGAGCCTTCCCCAGGATACGGAAGTTCGTCGGATTCCGGATGTCCCGCCCGCGGATCACGTGATTGGCACCTCACGGGACCAGAAGCCGGAAGCAGGAAGTCTCCTGGCCCGGCGTGCGCTCCAGTGCGGCGTTTGGCAGATTCCTTCGTGCTGCGGAGGTGCAGGCTGGCGTGGCCTTTCGGAAAGGGGAAAAATCTTCAGGACTGGTAGGATCTTTTTTGGCACTGTGTTCTGTGGGCAGGGCAGTAATAATAGTATACTTACTTAGTCACTTGTTTCAGTGTCTGTGACTATGGAGGCTGCCGCAGGATCTTCCTCCCAGGGCTCTGTGGAGTCAAGCTCCGTACCCTCTCTGGTATGCATCATTTGTGGCTCTAGGATTCATATTAGCACTGATCAGAGGGTTCTCAGGCTGATTGAGGTTTATTGTTGTTTTCTGTTTTGTTATTGTAGCCTAAAACTCGGAAAGTGGATGGGAAATCAGAGACTAAGGCTGATAAGACAGAACTTCCCAGCAGACCTGAGAAGACTGACAGTGATAAATCTAAAGGTTCTGCAACTCACAAGCCCTCTAAGAAATGTGCAGTGTGCAAGTGTCATCTGTCACCTTCCTCTTCTAAACCCTTATGTCAAGCTTGTACAGAGAAAGTTGTCAGAGAAGAATCCCCTTCAATGTTTAAAGACTTGAAAGGATGGATTAGAGCCGAGATTTCATCAGCGGTTGAGACCATGAAAAGCTCGGCCGCCTTGCCAGTTAGGGCAGATATGTCAATGCCTGGCCCCTCGGGCTCTGGGGTGACTAAGCAGTCGAATCCAGCCCCTACGGGTAGTCCTCCTACTAAAAAGAGAAAGTTAGATGTTATACTTTCTGAAGATTCAGAAAGATCTGATGCAGAATCGGAGATTTCTTCGTTTGATGAAATTCCTTCAGAAACAGATAAGACGGAAGAAAAAAGTAACAAAAGTCATAAATTTGCTTTTTCCACTGACTTTATGAAGGAGCTGTTAGAAGCCATGCACCAGGCAATGGGGATCACGACAGAAAAGAAAATGTTAACACCCTTAGACCAGATGTATGAAACCTTATCAGATCCTCAGGTGTCGTTTATTCCAGTACACAATAGTCTTAAAGAGATCATTAAAAAAGAATGGGACAATCCTGAGAAGAGAGCCTTTTGGCCAAGATCTTTGGCCAAAAGATACCCTTATAGTGCAGAGGATCAGAAATTTTGAGGAACTGCGCCTAAGCTGGACCCCTCTTTTTGTCTAAGGTGTCCAGGAGAGCGGATCTACAATTTGAGGATTTCGGTTGCTTGAAAGATCCAATAAACAAGAAAATGGATAACATCTTAAGGAGGGCATGGGAAGCGGCTTCATTAAACTTCAAGCCGTCGGTGGCATCTACAGCTGTGGCTAGATCCTTAAAAGTATGGCTAATGGATGTACAATCGCAAATAGCATCGGGAATACCTAGAGTTGATATATTGAATATGTTTCCCAAAATCTTACATGCTACAAATTATTTGGCCGATGCAGCAGATGACTCAGTCCGTCTGACCGCTAGAACAACAGCTCTGGTAAATTCGACTAGAAGGGGAGTATGGGTAAAGACCTGGCAGGGAGATACGTCTTCCAAATCTTAACTATGCGGCATCCTATGTGAAGGCAGACTTTTGTTTGGAACAAAGCTGGAAGAAACTCTGGAAAGATCTGCAGATAGTAAGAAGAATTTTCCAGTTAAACGGAGGAATTTTCGTTTCAATCGTTCCTTTCGTTCATCAGGGAAACAAGAAACAGAGAATAAAAATACCCAGAAGAGAAAGTGGGTACCAAATAAGATGCAACGACCAAGAGGAAACCCGGCTTACACCAGTGCGAATCCTCCATCAAAACAATGACGCCAGAATCCCGGTGGGCGGCAGATTGTCCCACTTCCTAGAAAGATGTCAGGAGACATTCCAGAGCAGTTGGCTGCTAAACATAATCTCACAAGGATACAAAATAGAGTTCATCAGGCGCCCACCAACACAGTTCTTTGTGACTCCCTCTCCAAACACTCCAGACCAGTCACAAGCCCTGTTAAAATAAGTAAACTCACTCTTGGAAAAGAGGGTCATCAGGCAAGTCCCAAGATGCCAAGAAGGTCTAGGATTTTATTCTCCTGTTTTTCTCATAAAGAAACCCCAAGGCAGCTACAGGTTTATCCTGAATCTGAAAAGACTGAACAAGGCAGTGCGTTACAGGAAGTTTCGAATGGACAACATTCGCTCAGTATTAAATCTACTGCAGGAGGGCTGTCTGTTAACCTCATTGGATCTCAAAGACGCATACTTGCATCTACCGATTCACCTAGAGTCGCAACAATTCCTGAGGTTCGCAGTCCTTCTTCATGGAGAGGTAAGACACTTTCAGTTTAACGATCTCCCCATTGGTTTATCATCAGCCCCATGGCTGTTTACTAAAGTCATGGCAGAAGTTCTAGCTGTTCCGAGATTAGACTCTATCCAGATTATGGCCTACCTGGACGATTTGCTTATTTGGGGTCCCTCTGTCCAATCAGTAGAACTTCAAACGAAGTTTACACTTGATTTTTTGCAGTCTCTTGGGTGGGTGATTAACTGGGAAAAATCATCCTTGCAGCCACAACAAAATATGGAGTTTCTGGGCTTTGAAATCTGTACTGCTAATAAAAAACTTGTTTTACCTCTCAGAAAGTCAACCGTTTTACTGAAATCTGTTCTTTCTTTTCAGAGCAGGAGGATTATTTCGCTAAGGAAAGCTATGGCATTACTGGGTCTGTTGACGGCATCATTCCCAGCAGTACAGTGGGGTCAACTTCACTTGAGAGAACTTCAGACCTGGATTTTATCCAAATGGGACAAACATCTGTCTTCCCTAGACAAGAAGTTCCAGATTCCGTGGAGTGTCAAACATTCTCTGATGTGGTGACTGAAGGCAGATCATCTCTCCAGGGGAAATCTGTGGGATTTTCCAACTCAGACTGTTATAACGACAGACGCAAGCTCCTGGGGTTGGGGAGCACATCTGAATACTGTTCTTGCACAAGGTCAGTAGTCTGCTCATCTTCGCAGACGATCTTCAAACAGCAGGGAGCTGCAAGCTGTATGGGAAGCACTCCAGTCATTTCAGTCTCAGATTCTCCAATCGCATGTGACTATTCGTACAGACAACAGTACAGTAGTAGGCAAAAAAACGAGAACAGCAGTTCCCTAAATCACCGCACCACTCCAAACCAATTCTCAATAATAATGATCTTTATTCACGATAACATTAAAAACACATAAAAACACATATGGATCGCCATGTACGCAGATAATGTGGGTAATGGTAGTAAATTACATGATCAATTATAACCTTTAATACAAACTCCACAATACAATAATGAATGGGCAATGGGAGAGAAAAATATTATTGCACCTCCCCTGTCTCATAAATATGACAATAATGACAAATAACACCCTAATATGGAAAGTATCAGCCAACAATGAATGTTGCAGAAAGTGCTAAGTGCAAACAATGAAAACAAATGCAAAGTACATACAAAGGAGTGAAAGAAAGGAGGGGGGAAAGAAGGAACAAGGTGCAGTGTGCAGGAACAGACTGGCGTACACACGTCAGAAAAGTGCAGAGTATATTAACACGTGTAAGGGGATAATTATCCCACCAAGGTGCAGGCTGGGACTTACCACAAGGAGATTAGTGGAGTAGAAGGACCATGGCGTCCAGAAAACGCGTTTTCTGGACGCCATGGTCCTTCTATGGCCATGGACCACTCCTTGTGGTAAGTCCCAGCCTGCACCTTGGTGGGATAATTATCCCCTTACACGTGTTAATATACTCTGCACTTTTCTGACGTGTGTACGCCAGTCTGTTCCTGCACACTGCACCTTGTTCCTTCTTTCCCCCCTCCTTTCTTTCACTCCTTTGTATGTACTTTGCATTTGTTTTCATTGTTTGCACTTAGCACTTTCTGCAACATTCATTGTTGGCTGATACTTTCCATATTAGGGTGTTATTTGTCATTATTGTCATATTTATGAGACATGGGAGGTGCAATAATATTTTTCTCTCCCATTGCCCATTCATTATTGTATTGTGGAGTTTGTATTAAAGGTTATAATTGATCATGTAATTTACTACCATTACCCACATTATCTGCGTACATGGCGATCCATATGTGTTTTTATGTGTTTTTAATGTTATCGTGAATAAAGATCATTATTATTGAGAATTGGTTTGGAGTGGTGCGGTGATTTAGGGAACTGCTGTTCTCGTTCTTTTGTCTAATTATATATTAGTTCCTTTCTGCACACTCTGAGGAATGTTTCTATTATAACAATATATACATTGAGTGGTAGATGGTGCTTGCCCATTTTGTGTGTTGTCGAAACAGTACAGTAGTAGCCTATCTTAACCGTCAAGGGGGCACCAGGAGCAGTGGTCTAAGATCCCAGGCCTCAAAGATTCTTCATTGGGCAGAAAGGAATCTACTTTCCCTGAAAGCGTTACATCTCAAGGGGACCTTGAATTATCTAGCAGATTATCTAAGCAGACAAAACCTATCCCAGGACGAGTGGAGTCTGAACGAACAAGTATTTCAGGAAATATCGAACCTCTGGGGGGCTCCACAAGTAGATCTATTTGCGAGACGAACCAATACGAAATGCCGTCTGTTTTGTTCTCTATGCCCACAGGACGATCCATGGGAGGTGGATGCGTTTTCAATCGCCTGGAGCCATCACAAGATGTATGCCTTTCCTCCTCTGCATCTTATATCAAAAGTATTGAACAAGATATGTCGAGATCAAGCACAGGTAATCCTGATTGTTCCTTTCTGGCCAAAGAGACCTTGGTTTGCTCTGCTAAAACGTTTAGCTACAGATCATCACCATTCTTCCATGCCGACAGGATCTTCTGAGCCAGGGCCCAGCATTTCATCCCAACCTGAGTCTGCTTCGGCTTTCGGCATGGAGCCTGAATGGAAAATTTCGGCATGGAGCCTGAATGGAAAATACTAAAGAGCAAAGGGTTCTCTAATAAATTGTCAGAGACACTCATCCAAAGCAGGAAGAAAGTTACACGCCAAATATATCATAAGGCATGGAAAACGTATAATTCATGGTGCTTGAAGAATGAGATGGACACGACACCTTCAAATTCTGTGTTGGAATTCTTACAGTGTGGGTTTGAGAAAGGCCTTAGCATCAGCACTTTAAAAGTACAAGTATCGGCTTTAAGTGTCTTCCTGGAGAGAAGGTTAGCGGAGGAGGAGTATATAATCTGGTTTTTTAAGGCAGCAAAAAGACTTCGACCGATCGTCCAGTCAAAAGTCCCTCCTTGGGATCTAAATACGGTACTACAAGCCTTATGTGAACCACCTTTTGAGCCTATTGCTGACATATCGGGAAAAGCTGTTGACGCTAAAGACTACATTTTTACTGGCAATAACAACTGCCAGAAGAATAGGAGAACTCCAGGCTCTTTCAATAAATGAACCTTATTGCATCATCAGCAGTGACAGAATTACTCTGCGTCTAGATGTATCCTTTCTGCCGAAGGTATCCTCAAAGTTTCACAGATCCCAACAAATTTTCCTACCATCTTTCTGTAGCAACCCATCTAATCAGAAAGAGAGCAAGTTGCATTGTTTAGATGTAAGAAGATGTATGATCGAGTATCTTCAGCGTTCTAAATCTTGGAGGAAATCGAATGCTCTCCTCGTGCTATTTGCAGGGAAATTCAGAGGCAAACAGGCTTCTAGACCAACTATTGCCAGATGGATTAAACAAGCCATTGCTTTATCCTACGTTCATCAGGGAAAGCAGCTGGTATCGGCAGTCAAGGCACACTCGACCAGAGCAGTCTCTACTTCATGGGCAGAGAGGGCAGGAGCCACTATTGAGCAAATATGCAAGGCAGCCACCTGGTCGAGTCACAATACGTTTGTCAAACATTATAAATTGGATGTATTGTCAAATTCTGATTTATGTTTTGGCAGAAAAGTGTTGCAAGCTGTAGTCCCCCCCTAGTTTGTTCTTGTCTATCATCTCAGGGTTGCTGTCCTGAGACGTTCTGGGAAAGACAAAAATTACTTACGGTAATGTCTTTTCCAGAAGACGAAAGGACAGCACCCTTACAACCCACCCGGATATTTCTTATTAAAAATTATTTGAAGCATCATTCTGTGTGGAGTCTTTTATTTACAACTGATGGGGTAAGGGACACCATGTGTTATATACCTAACTAATCCCTATCTAATCTATCATGCAAATTTTTTTATCTAGCTTCCTGTCCATTGAATGCTGGAGGGAGACAAGTCTCAGGGTTGCTGTCCTTTCGTCTTCTGTAAAAGACATTACCGCAAGTAATTTTTGTCTTTTTCCCTTTTGGGGCTAATTGGACCATGCCTTGTAAGGGTTTTTTTCGCCTTCCTCTGGATCAACAGGGATATGTGAGGGAGTAGGCTGGTGTTGTACTTTGTTCTCTGGTTGAACTCGATGGACGTATGTCTTTTATCAACCAAAATAACTATGTAACTATGCGTTTAACAGGGAGTTCAGGCTGGAAGTCACAAGAACACTTTGTGCTGGTCACCTATCAGTGGTGCTAAAGTGTGACATAGTTCAGCACCTCTGCTGGCCGCCTTATAGCGCCATGCATTGTGACCTTATCAAGATGGCGCCGGACTCGGTCGCCACGGCCACAGGGCTCCGGCTTTTTTAGTACTTTCTCTCTCTCTCCACTCACCTCTTAGCTTCACTCTTGCTGGGTAAGAGGCGGAGGACATGGGCGCTACCGGTCCTGCTCCGCATCAGACACAGATCGCAGGCGGCGTGAGGATCAGCTGTTGAGCATCAGCTGATCGGGGCCACGTGGATGTGCGCAGGCATGGAGAGGCAGCACGGAGTTCCGCTGGTCTGCCGCCGCTGCCTCCAGATCATCACGGTCTCCACCTCCACGAGACCCGGACGCCACAAGGAAGGAGGATCTCACGGCCGTTCCCCCACCGCTCACAGCTAGCAGGTGCTGCAAAGGGATCCAGGCCAGCGGAGGGTCACCAGTGCTCCCAGCCTCTCACTGCACGAGGGACTCGCCACGGCAGGCCCCATCCACTAAGGCCGGAGGATCCTTTTGTCTACCTGGACTCCCATGGGCCCTGGAGCTCGGTCCTTTCTCCACCAGTCCTGGCTCTGTATGCTACAGCTGCCAGAAGCACAGGGTCCCATCTGCCTGCATCCACCATAGATCCCTGCACAACAACTGGGTCTGCATCCACCATAGATCCCTGCACAACAACTGGGTCTGCATCCACAATAGATCCCTGCACAACAACTGGGTCTGCATCCACAATAGATCCCTGCACAACAACTGGATAACTGGACTGGACTGATGGCCGGACCCAGGGGTGCTTTTCAATCTGCAGCCCCAGGGACTCTGCCTCTGTATCTGTCTCTCTCTTCTTGCCTTGGTCTTCTCCTTGTCTCTCTCAGCTATCCTTTCTCTCTCTCTTTCTTCGTCTCTCTTAGCTATTCTTTCTCTCTCTCTTTCTCTAACCAGGACACACTGCGGGGCATCTTGAGCTGCTGTGGTGCTACCCTCACATAGCACTCCAGATTTCCCCACGCGTACTTCACTACAGTTACTGGTAATATGTATATATAGGTATATGCTTAATTGTACCTGATTGTATGTGTTGAATTGCTGCATGTGTTTGTACCATCTCCGCCCCTGTATGAGCCAAAAATAATTCCGGGTACAACCCCCGTTGTACTTGGCGAAATAAATTTGATTCTGATTCAAGTGAACGGGACTGCCTGACTCCACTGGTGGAAACCTTGTATGGACACATTTGTACACAGCGCTGCAGCTCCAGCAGTGTGATCTATGCTGTGCTAGTGGAGGGGACTCCCAGGCAGTGGCAGTATGGAGGGGGTGCAGAGCAGTAGTAATGGGAAGGACTGCTAGCTGGCGCACAGTCCCTGTGTAGTGACTGCGCTACTTCTGGGTTGGCAAGGTCCGTCAGTAGTGCGCAGGCCCTGGCCCAGATGGTGCGCATCCTTGATCGCGCTCCTGCGGTCAGGAGCACCCTGTGAGACATCGTGCTCATGTGCAGACCGCTCCCAGCAGCGGGTACGAGATCAAGGATGTGCGTGGCTGAGCCAGCGGCTGCACACTACTGATGGACGTCCCCGACCTGGAAGTAGCTCTGAGGTCACTACACAGGGACTGTGCGCCAGCAAACAATTTGTGCCAACATTACAGAGCACCATTTGTGCACCACAGGCGCACTGATCAGACCCTGATTCTCAGAGCCCTTACAAACACTCGCAATACAGATTTTCACAAAACGGCGTACACCTGTCATATTTTTGTAAATTGTGGTTGTGGAGAAAGCTACTGATAGTTTCCTGGACAGAAGATATAACCAGTCAATACTTAAAGGGAACCCGAGGTGAGAGGGATATGGAGACTGCCATATTTATTTCCTTGTATAGAATGCCAGTTGCCTGGCAGCCCTGTTGATCTTCTGGCATAAGTAGTGTCTGAATCAAAACCCTGGAACAAGCATACGGCTAATCTAATAAAGCCTGTGCCATCTGAATCAAAGTACCTGATCTACTGCATGCTTGTCCAGGGCTTGTCTATGGCTAAAAGTACAAGAGACACAGGAAGACTGCCAGGCAACTAGTATTGTTTAAAAGGAAATAAATATGACAGCCTCCATATCCCTTCCACCTCAGGTTCCCTTTAAAGAAATAAGGCTGGTGTGTTCCCCAGAAGGGCAGATACTACTATTACAACTCAAATACGCTGGGCACATATTGAGAAGTAATCCAAGCCTTCGTGGAGCAGGTTGAGAGGTCCCAGCGCTGGAATGGCAAGCTCGGGGGTGGGGGGGGGGGGGGCGACGACGACTCTGGATTATCCAGCTGCTTCCCTCTACTGGTGTAAGCATCTTCTTTGGGAATTTGTTCTCACTACAGGTACACTTTTGTGGTTACTATAGGGTGGCAAAAGTGTGCAATCCTCACTTAGGTCACATTAGAACACAGAGAGAATTGCTGAAAGATGAATAAATGAGCAGATGTGTGATTGTATAAGGATAGGTTCACACTGGTGCACTGTGGTATAACTGCCTCTTTGTAACGTGGCTTGCTGCATTGCAATGCACCACCTATGTGGGTGCTTGAGGTATAACTGCATGCGGCATCATAATGCATTGCATGCAGTACGCTACCACAAAACACGCTGGTTACCAGTGACAGTGAAGCATATTTATTATACTATGCTTCACTGTATATGACATATTGCGTGGAAAATGCTATCCGTCTGTTGTATTCCTGCGGTTACAGGGAACACAACAGCCACTGTGCAGCTAGCGTGTTGAAATAAAGCAAATCTATCCTGGATTGACTAATCATGGTCAGATATTAACCCCAGGGAAATATCTAGGAATAAGGCTGGGCTCACAGTGGGCATTGCGCTCTGTTCCCTGTAACAGCACTAATGCAACAGGAAAGCAGATTGTGTCTGATACAGTGAAGCATATAGTCAATAAAAATTATACTTCACTGCTAATGCGCCTGTTTAATGATAATGCACAGCATGCAGTGCATTATGGTTCCACACATCGTTATATCGCAAAGCACCTGCCGTACTGTGAGCGTCACATAGGTGGTGCATTGCAGAGCTGCAAGCTGTGTTACAAAGCGGCCGTTATGCTGCACCACAATGCACCTCTGTGAACGCAGCCTAATATATTTCCAGGGACAAGACTTGGAGACACTCCAGGACGCAAGGGACATTAAGCAAGCATGGATCTAGCACACTAACATGGAGTACAAAATATCAGCTCACAATGACATTTGGCTAATGAAATATACAATGCAATGTTACATGAGTGGAACACAAAGAAGGTAGGATGCCAACACATCAAAGCAACAATGTCCTGCGCATAGATCATTCAATTTGATATGTACCCTGTTGCACGGGAGCCAATCTCTGGTAACATACTATTTATTCCATACAAATCCTAATTTATAAAACACTTGGCATAGTTGAAATCTCCCGGGAGTAAATAGACTGACAATTATATGAGTGTGGAGTGACCGTTGTGAATGGCACAGCTGGCTGTTATACAGGATAGGATGTTATACCACATATCTGCTCAGTTTTAAAGGGGAAATAAGGGTATTTTGTATGGTAATTTAAATAAAGACAAATATGTTTGGTAGACAATTGTGCATTTCTATGGAATAAATAGGATGCCAGACCCTTGCTGAAAGGGCCAGTGCCGACACTGGTAAAAGGTCCAGAATGTCTATATGCCAGTTTGGACGTCTCATACCCACCTACTTACTATACTGAATATAACTTAATGATAAAATGCTTTTTTTTTTTTTTTACAACAATAGTACATTATTAATTATTTAGTCAGTGTTTGCCCTTTGTAAAATCTTTCCTCACGTGGATTTTCATTCTTTAGGCCCCTTTCACACTGGCGCGGTGCGTTGGCCTGTTTTACCGCAGGCCAACGCTGAGCCAGTGAAAGTCTATGGGGCCTTTCACACTGACGTGATGCGGCGGATGTGACGTAATCGCTGCAACACAGATACGAGCGCGTACCTCCATTACCGTCGATATGCCCAACGATGTGCGGCGGACCGGAAGTCGTGTAAGTCTATGGTGACGAGTATATTTTATCAATACACTTCCATGCAATTTGTTTCTTCGGCCACAGGAAGTGAGCGCTACAGAGCCTCACTTCCTGCTCGGCCTGCTGCCAGAACGGGAATTACCGTGTATTAACGCGGAAATCCCTGAAAGCAGTTTTTTGGCGTTGCGGTGCGACCCTTGTATCACATAGCAACGCTAACACCAGTTGGCAGTATGAAACCGGCCTACAGAAAGCCTGTAATGTTAGCTTTCGGCTGCCTTTTCCAGGGATTGTCGTTGTTTCACCCCCACAGGGTGACGCGGGGTGCAGCGGTAGACAATCCTGGAAGCTACCAGGATCTCCTCAGAGCAGGAAAAAATCAGGATGGAAATGCAGCGTTTGTGCAAATGATGGTACCTGTGCTGTCCATTCATTTGATTGGTGACATGACCAAAGCACTAACTAAGGAAGATGTCACTGCTATTTACTTTTAAAACAAAATAATACAAAAAATAAGCCTGGTGTTGCTTCTGAATTTTTTTTTAACAGATAATTTTTTTCTCAAGTTTATTACAAAACAGAAGAAGAACATTAAAAGTACAGTAGTCATCCAGTACATGAGCTTGGGGGGGGGGGGGGGGTTGTTACTCTCTGATGGCAAAGAGGACCATTCACTACAGTGGTAGCTCCGTGACACAGCCTCTCAGTATATCTGCTCCAATTCTCACTTATGCTACATACACACTTGAGATAAAAGTCTGTGGAAAAGGCAAGATCACAGACCAATTTACCCCATTCCATGTAGTATGAGAGCATACTCTACACAGTCTATTCTATTGAGGTGAACTCCCCATCAGAAAAAATCTTTGCAAGATGCTGCACACAAAGATGCTGTACACATTCAAAAGATCAGTATCTGCAAAAGATTTGTTCCTGCAAAAAATCCATTCCTGCAAAATGCATTCATAGTCTATGATATCTGCAGATCTCAATACACACCTTGTTTAACAGACATTCATCTGCAGATCAGATTCACCAGGATGGATCTTCAGATGATTATCAGATCTGCAGAGGAATGTCTAAGCCTTATCTACACGGGTAGATGAGGCTCCGATGTGCCTTATCAATCGAGCCGCATCAGCGGCTCGATTGATAAGATCCGACAGGACGGATCTCCCCACCGCCGATTCCCTGCTCTCTCCCCGTGAGGGGACAATGGCAAGGAATCGAGTGGAAGATAAGCGGCGCCGGCGGGGACGAGTGGGGAATCGAATGCGGCGCACACGCGGCGAGCGGGGACGCGGAAGAGGCGATCCGACGGCTAATCGAGCCGCCGGATCGCAGCCTCATCTACCCGTGTAGATGAGGCTTAAAACAAGGTGTGTATTGAGATCTGCAGATATCATAGACTATGAATGCATTTTGCAGGAACGGATCTTTTGCAGGAACGGATCTTTTGCAGGAACAGATCATTTGCAGATACTGATCTGTTGCATGTGTACAGCATCTTTGTGTACAGCATCTTGCAAAGATTTTATCTGATGGGGAGTTCAGCTCAGTAGAATAGACTGTGTAGAGTATGCTCTCATACTACATGGAAGGGGGTAAAATTGGTCTGTGATCTTGCCTTTTCCACAGACTTTTATCTCAAGTGTGTATGTAGCATTACACATGACTACCTGACAAGGAACTTATTTGTATGAAGGTTACATGGCATGCATTCTGAGATTACCTTAACCCATTCGCGTTCCGTCGTTTTCACTTGAGAAATGTTCACCTCCCATTCACTAGCCTATAACTTTATCACCGCCGAAGCCTATAACTTTATCACAATGAACTGATCTATATCTTGTTTTTTCAGCCACCAATTAGGCTTTCCTTGGGGGGTACATTTTGCTAAGAGCCACTTTACTGTAAATGCATTTTAACAGGAAGAATAAGAAAAAAACTGAAAAAAATCATTATTTCTCAGTCTTCAGCCATTATAGTTTTAAAATAATACATGCCTCCATAATTAAAAGTCACGTATTGTATTTGCCCATATGTCCCAGTTATTACACCATTAAAATTATGTCCCTATCACAATGTATGGCGACAATATTTTATTCGGAAATAAAGGTGCATTTTTTCCGTTTTGCATCTATCACTATTTACAAGTTTAAAATAAAAAAAATATAGAAATATAACATCTTTACATTGATATTTAAAAAGTTTAGACCCTTAGGTAAATATTTACATGTTTTTTTTTTATTGTAATGTTTTTTTTTTATATTAAACATTTTATTTGGGTAGGTTTGGGAGGGTGGGATGTAAACAATAGGTTTAAAATGTAAATGTGTGTTGATTTTAATTTTTTTTTACTTTTGGTTGTAGTATTACTTTTTGGCTACAAGATGGCGGCCATGAGTTTGTTTACATGACGTCACTCTAAGCAGAGCCGGATTAAGGCTAAATGGGGCCCTAAGCAAAGTAACTGATTTGGGCCCCCCCCATCATGTCGTAATAGAATCAGAAGATGCAGCTGCACAGCAATATGTCGCACACACCGGGCAGCCGAGCTACTGGTTGCTATGGGCAACAGCACGCTTTCCTCTGTGGGTGCACAATGCAGGGAATAGCAGCGGCAAAATGCAGAGTGAGAGATGAATGGCTGGGACATTTGCACTCAGGGGCTGGGGCACCCCTGTGAAGAGGGCGCCAGATATCACAGCAGCAGCACTTTCCCCCTGCATCTCCAGCCTGGCCATAGCAGAAAGCTCTGGACACCGCCAAACCAGAAGCCGTTCCCCAGACAGAATTACATAACCACCCCCACCACCGAACAACCGATTTCCTCCCAAACTAGACAGCCACCATGCAGCCTCCATCCCAGTGAATACGATAGTCCAGCAGAGAAGGCAGCCGCAGTGGGGGAGAATGACAGCACCAGATGAATCACATTCACATATTGCGATCCAAGCAATAGAGGTCCCGTCATCCGGAGCCCATCTGTCTCCTCTAGAGTGCTGCCGCTCTGTTACTACTACTATTACTACTTCCTACTTCATGTCTGATCTGAGAATCAGGAAGTTCAGAGCGAGCAGCTGCACTGTAGAAGAGACAGATGGGTTTCAGATGACGGGATCTCTATTGCTTGGATCATGGATAGGTGAGTGAGCGTTTGCCATCTGCTGCTATCATTCTTGCTGCAGCTGTGGTTCTCTGTGGGAAGGGAGGGTGGAGTGGGCAGCGGCAGAGCGCACAGTAGCAGGAGGGGGACCTAGGAGGAGAGCCTGGCTCTGAAGACAATCAGCAGCGCATGGCATCATTTGACAAGACAAGACAAATAACATTTATATCGCGCTTTTCTCCTGGTGGACTCAAAGCGCCAGAGCTGCAGCCACTAGGACGCGCCCTATAGGCAGTAGCAGTGTTAGAGAGACTTGCCTACGGTCTCCTACTGAATAGGTGCTGGCTTACTGAACAGGCAGAGCTGAGATTTGAACCCTGGTCTCCTGTGTCAGCGGCAGAGCCCTTAAAGGGACTCCAAGCAGTGCCTGTGGATATGCCTTTAAGCATACCCACAACTAATTCATTACATCCTCACACCTACCAGCATGATGTTTGTAATTATATCCCCCTGGGTTCCTTATATTTCATTGCATTGTGCTGAATCGAGCTGCCAACTTTGGAGAAAAGTCGTCCTGTGGCCGTGATTTTGATCGTAAAAATATCAAAAACTAAAAGGCATAGAGCAGCTGTTTATATATCATTGGAAAGAGGAGAAAAAGAGCTTTAAAATTATATGCATCTTTCCATAGTTACTGCACTGCTCAGAGTCCCTTTAACCATTATACCATCCAGCCACCGCTGACTTTGGAGAAAAGTCGTCCTGTGGCCGCGATTTCGATCGCGAAAATATCGAAAACTAAAAGGCATAGAGCAGCTGTTTATATATCATTGGAAAGAGGAGAAAGAGAGCTTTAAAATGATATGAATCTTTCCATAGTTACTGCACTGCTCAGAGTCCCTTTAACCATTATACCATCCAGCCACCGCTGACTTTGGAGAAAAGTCATCCTGTGGCCGCGATTTCAATCGCGAAAATATCAAAAACTAAAAGGCATAGAGCAGCCGTTTAGATATCATTGGAAAGAGGAGAAAGAGAGCTTTAAAATGATATGCATATTTCCATAGTTACTGCACTGCTCAGAGTCCCTTTAACCTTTATACCATCCAGCCACCTCTGACTTTGGAGAAAAGTCGTCCTGTGGCCGCGATTTCGATCGCGAAAATATCGAAAACTAAAAGGCATAGAGCAGCCGTTTAGATATCATTGGAAAGGGGAGAAAAAGAGCTTTAAAATGATATGCATCTTTCCATTGTTACTGCACTGCTCAGAGTCCCTTTAACCATTATACCATCCAGCCACCGCTGACAGGATGACAAGGGCTGGTTTATGTGCTAATGGGGCCCCTTTGACTCTGAATGGGGCCCCAAGCGACTGCTTTTGTTGCCTGGTCGGTAATCCGGCCCTGACTCTAAGCGTAACACACACTTAGAGCGACGCATGGGGGAGGTAACAGCCAGAAAAGGCGAAGCTTCCGAGAGAAGCTGTCGCTTTTTCAGCGGGGGAGAGGAAACAGTGATCGGGCACCATAGCCCGATTCACTGATTGCCTGGCTAACAAACCGCGGGCCGGGAGTGCGCGTGCACGCGCGGTAGCGCATGGTTCTTGGACGTACGTCCAGGAACCAAAATAGGTTAAGGTGGCCATACACTTATAGATTTAAAGCAGATTCGACCATCAGATAGATTTCTGTTAGATGACTAGATCACTGTCAAGTCGAATCTGACAGGAATCTGATGTGTGCCACACACTAGGAACAGATTTAATCTATTGGAAATCTATTGAAAATCGATCTAAATGCATTATTGGGCCATTAGATCCAATGCAACTCTATGGGCCATCAATCTGCTGCCAGCAGCAGATCGACCTAGATCTTCCATCCTGTCAGATCAAATCGATCGAAATCTGCTGCAAATCAATCCATCGGCAATTGATTTCTGATCGATCCATTCGAAGGCTGAAATCGACCAGTGTATGGGCCCCTTTACTCTCTCTAGAAAAGCAAGATTAGGTATAGCACACCTTTTAGTGGGAAAAGCTAATCTGAGCAATTAATTGAATGATTGGGTGCTGTGCCAAAGGAATCATGCAAAATTATATACACGAGGACGTGCACACCATGTATGAGAATGCAAGTAAAAAGTATATTGAACAAGGTACAGCAAGCTGGTCTGTGATGTATACAGTGTATACATCATATTTACATAAATACAGCAGTACACAGGCACATGTTGCATTGAACTGCACACACAATGGATGGCAGTATTGATCAAACACTCAGTATATTACGACTATTATGGCATCAGAAAGATTGCTACTGAGCAAGTAAGTAGGGTGGACAGTATCCAAAAAGTCCAGTACTAAGGTGCAATGATCAAAAATGTCCATAACCCAGAGGAAAGACAGTCATCTTAGCTCATATGCAATGTATAGGCATCTGTAGCAAAGCGGCAGCACATAGCAAACAGTCAGTGTGAAGGGAGGTACAAACACTCTCTAAGTGTTACCCAGATGTCAGCATTTTGGAATGGCTCCTTTGTCAATGGGTATTTCAGCGTTATGATGACCAAAGCAAGGGGGAGGAGAGGCAGCATCCTGTTAATCCACACTCTAAGCAGAGAATAAATGCGCCCCGTGCGCTACAGCATAGGTTGGGGTTTGCTGTCACACTGGGGCCGGTGATGGGATGACTTCATCAGATCACATGCTTACCCAAATGTCTCCATGGCAGTGGTGGGCGGAGCGGTTAACAAGACCGCCGTACTCGATTCACCAGCTGCCGTTGTCATGGGGACAAGTGGGCAGCAACATAGCTGAAAGGAAGAGACTGGTCTGCAGTACATCCTACTCGGCAGGCAGCAGCATAACAAGATGCAGGTAGCTGGCATGATGTATAGCAGTGTGAGGACCGAATCAAGCACCTACAATTAGATGCAAACGGAAACTAATATATATATATATATATATATATATATATATATATATATATATATATATATATATATATATATATACATACACATAAAGCTATTTACAATATACTATACAGAATCTGAGACAGGATGTTAGAAAAGTGGCAGTAGCTCAAAAAACGGCTAGGATCCACAATCTCTATAAAAAGCATTTCAAGTCAATATCCTCATTGAGGCCCATCGTATGCTTGGTGCACAAGTTATATAACCAGTAAAGTTCACGTTGAAGTAATTTTTGCTCGAACTCGCCACCCCTGACTGATGGGCGCACAACCACAATCACCCTATAATGCAGTTGAGAGACATGGAAAACAGGCCCTAACAAAAGAATGGTGAAACGCTAAACTGGCAGCTATAGAGACACAATTCAACATTCAATAACAGTGTTGCAACCTGCTGAGTAAAACTCAGGGGGATATTTAAAGTGCTTTAAATATACCCCTAAGCTTTACCTATGGCCTCCTCCTCCCCTACAAGTGCACCAAACACCAACCAAACTGGTACTAAGCAGTTTACATATGGCTGTCAACCCTTCAGGAGAATTACTTTTACCATCTATATGTCTTGCTTAATAACTGTTATATAACCGCATTAACAATAAAGAAAAACACCTCCAAACACCTAAGATGTGGCTCTTTTGATGGCTACATCTGTCTCACTGACAAAATCAGTAGGGGTTGATTCACTAAGCTACACTGCTCAAGCAGCGCAGCTTTAGTGCGGCAGTGCAAGTAAAATTTTCAAAATAATGCACGACGCTACTGCTGTAGCATGCACTACTAACTTACTCGCGCTACCCCAAAATGAACAGTTGCTCCAATTGTCCCACTCTGGACCCTGTCAGGTCCAGTGACTTTGTAGAATGAGATCCCCACACTTTGACTGGCCCAATAGGCTGCCTGACACTTGACAGGCAGTCTATTGGGCCAAAGTGCGGGGATCTCGTCCTACTTAGTGAATCAACCCCCCAAGTCAGCTAGCTAATTGTACAAGCTGTTAGTCCGTATTTCTCCTGTCTGGCTCTCAGGAAAATTTCTGAAACCCAAAAGAAGCTGAAGATGTGTCTGACACTTCTGCTGCCCAGTGGATCAACGGTATACACATTACCATGGCAACAGGGACGTGAGCCCTACTGTCTCAGTTTGAAACAAATGGTATGGCTCTCACGGAATTACATTTTAAAATATGTGGTGTTTATGGCTCTCTCAGCCAAAAAGGTTCCTGACCCCTGTTTTAGGGCATATATCCTACGTCCGTATTTGAACGATTTGTATTCTCTTGCATGTATGTGATGCTGTCGTCAATTTTCTTAAAAGCATTTTTTCCAAATGTTCACCTAGTGAACGTCTTCAATGTTCCACGTATATGGAGGAAATATGCTGCAAAAATCTTGTGCACAAAAAAACAACATGCAGTACACTAAAATGTTCAATTATCAATCAAAAAACACTTCTAAGGCCTCTTGCACACTGCAAGCAAATCAGATTCAGATTCAGATTTTTAATCTGTTTTTACATCCGATTCCGATTCAGATTTTTAATCTTAACTGCATGCTGCGTTTTTTGATCCGTTTTTCTGTTGAATGTATTCAAGGAAAATCGGAATCGGAATCGGAAACGGAATCGGAATCGGAATCGGAAAACGGATTTGCAGTGTGCAGGGAGCCTAAATGCACAAAAAATACTTCAAGCAACTGACAAGATATTACAGCAGTACAGTGGCATAACATTTTTAGTGTTCAAAATAAACTTTATTTGAGCACGAACAAAGTTTACATACAGTCTTCAACAGTAAGCTGGACATGCCCAGCTGTAGAATATAGCCGAAAAGCTTATGATATATATTAAACAAATAACAATGGTATTATAAAATTAAGACTAATAAAACTTAAAGAGGAACTCCAGTGAAAATAATGTAATAAAAAAGTGCTTAATTTTTACAATAATTACGTATATATGATTTAGTCAGTGTTTGCCCCTTGTAAAATCTTTTAAATCCCTGATTTACATTCTGACATTTATTACATGGTGACATTTTTACTGTTGGTAGGTGATGTAGCTGCTGCATGGTTTTTTGATAGTTGTAAACAGCTGTAAACAGTTATTTCCCACAATGCATCAAGGTTCACAGACAGGAAACAGCCAGGAGTACGCACTCAAGAGTTTCTTGTGGGAGGGGTTTCACCACAATATCAGTCATACAGCGCCCCCTTATGGTCTGTTTGTGAAAAGGAATAGATTTCTCATGTAAAAGAGAGCTACTGATTGGGATAAAGTTCAATTCTTGGGCGGAGTTTCTCTTTAATACAATGAAAAAAAAAAAAAAAACAAGAAATCCTAAAAGGATATATATTATGGACGGGGTCACTGGTCAGTAGTTAATGATGTTAGGGAAAAGTTGCAAATAATTGGGGATGTGCAATTTTGGGTAAATGATGCAAAGAATAGAATTATAGTCAATACCAAGTAGTCTAATCATTGATTATCTGAGACATTTGAAGATTTCCTCTGAAGTAAATCCAGGGTTGCCAAAGTTTTTTAAATTGGGAGAGTTTATCGGCAATCCTGGCATTGATTCGTTCATACACAATTTTTTTATCAATTAAGTGTTCGAGATGCGGAAAATGAAGGCAGGGTTGCTTCCATTGTGAAACAATGAAAAATAGCTGTAGCTAGGATATGCTGAGCTAGTTTATGAGTGGCAGAGGTCATACCTTGGGGTTTAATACCTAAGAGAAACATTTTAATGTCTTTTATTATGAAGGTATTTAGAGTAATGATTCAATTTTGAACCAGCCACCCCTGAAACAAAGGTGTGAGGCAGTGGGAAACATTTGGGCTAGTCTTTGTGGTACCAGGTATGTGCGGTGGAGAAGACGGAGGGAAACCTCCTTAGCTGTTGACTGGAGGCTACCTTTAGATAGGATTTTAAATGATTTCCTCCATTCTTACCAGGAAAGATTCTCACCAATATCAGATTCCCAGGACCTCATAAATGCATATTTTACTGAATCAGTGGTTTGATTTTGTATGGAGTGTAGTAAGGAAATTAATCCCGGCATTAATGAGACAGGTAGATTCAAAGAAAGTAAAGGGGGTATCTTGGGAGATTGGTTGGAGTGAATGGAGGAAGTGGTAAAAGTTTCTGAAGGGGGTACAGTAAAGTTGCTGAATAGCTCCGGTAAGGAGGGGGTTTGCCCCTAAGGAGAAGTTTTGAGATGTAGGTGAGATTGGCAATTTTCCACCAAAGGAAGGCTGCGGGGTCTAGCCCTGGTGGGAAATCTGGATTTTCAAATAGTTTAGTTAGCCTGGATATGGGGAATTGAAGGTTATAGTGAAAGCGAAAGCCTCTCCATAGTCTAAGTGTGTGGGCAGTTATGGGGGAAATTCTCTGTAAAGAAGAAAGATGAGAACCAAGAGACCAAAGCACACCTTTCCAGGTATAAGGTCTAAGGGGGTATGTAGCTTAGTGTAAATAGAGGCAATTTGGGATATTTGGGAAGCCATGTAGTATTTGATTAGATTTGGGACCGATAGGCCCCCATCAGCTTTATGAAGCATTAAGATTCTTCAAGGAATGTGTGGTCTCTTGTTTGCCCATATGAATTTAAAAATTGCTACTAAAAATTGCTACTTCAAGTTTTTGTAGATCATCTGATCTGACTGGGATCGGAAGAACCCGGAAGTAGTAGGTGATACGAGGTAGTAAGGTCATTTTAACCGCCGTAATTCTTCCAGCCCAGGAAATAGTAGGGAAGTCCCAGGAGATCAGGTCTTGCTTAAGTTTATCAAATAGAGGGATGTAATTAAATTTATATAGGGAAACATAATTATTAGTGAGTTTAATACCTAAATAGGTGATGTAGTGATCACGCAATTGGAATTGGAAAGTCGAGGCTATGTAGGATACTTGGGTTTTGGGGATGTTGCAAAATTATCTGAGTTGACATTTAAACCTGAAAATTTGCTGAAGGTAGTGAGTAATTTGAGAAGGTTGGGAATGGAAACCAGGGGATTAGAGAGAGACAAAAGGATGCCATCCGTGAAGAGGGTTAATTTGGGATTGATGTTTCCTAGGGGATAGCCTGTAATGTCTGGGGATGAACTAATGTGGGCAGCTAAGGGCTCAATGGCGAGGGCAAATAGGGGAAAAGGGGACAGCCCTGTCTCGTACCCCTCATTATGGAGAAAGGTTTAGGTTGGGATCCCACTATTTTCAATGAGGCAGAAGGGGAGGAGTAAATGTGTTTAATAACTGACAAAAAAAAAAGGCCTGAGGTACACGCTTTAATTAAGGTGTGGAACATATAGAGCCAAGAGAGGCTATCGAAGGCCATTTCGATATCAAGAGTTAGTAAGGTTAAGGGGGTCTTGGAGGCGTTGGCATGTTATATGAGTAATACGTTACGCCTAATGTTGTCTGATGCTTGACGGTGTGGAATAGATCCCACCTATTCCTTATAGATAAGGCCTGGAAGGAACTTATTCAGCCTAGCGACTAATATGGATGTGAGTATCTTGTAGTCTAGATTCAGTAGGGATATGGGGCGAAAGTTTTTAACTGATTGGTGATCTTTGCCTGGTTTTGGGATAAGGGAGATAATGGATTCCATAAATTCAGGTGGTGGGGTGTGATAGGAAGAAGAATATCCATCGGGGCCAGGGACTTTGCCTAGTTTACGGTTTTTAATGGTGGCGGTAACCTTTTCAGTATTAATAGGTGAGTTTAAGATTTTCCTGCCTTCAGCTGTTAGTTTGGGCAAAGATAGTTTATCCATGAATTTTGTTATGTCTGCCTGAGGGGATGTAGTAGGGTCTGTGTACAACTGGGAGTAATACTGCCAGAAAGCGTTGTGTACCTTTTCAGGATGACTGGTAATTTCACTGGAAGGAGTGCGAACACTGAAAGTAGCATTGATTTTTTTCTTGTAGTCGTAGTTTTCGGGCCAACCATGAGTCTGGTTTGTTAGCTTTTTTGTAGTGTTAAGCCTTAGTCCAGGTGATAGCTCTTTCAACGTTTCTGGCTAGTATCAAATCCAGCTGCACTGCTAAGTCTTTAATCTGGTGAGCTAAAAATAGTGAAGGGGATCGTTGGTTTATGCAAGTGAGCCTGTGTAGCATATAACTGAGAGTTTGATATTCCTGAGAGCGAGATTTTTTGAGTCTACTGGAGATCTGGATTATTTTACCCCTGATGACTGCCTTTTGGGCAAGCCAAAGTGTAGTAGGAGAGATTTCTGGGGAGGCGTTCTCAGTAAAATAGGATCTAAGTGCTTCAGCAATTTCAATTTTCGTGGAGGGATTGACCAAAAGAGACTCATTAAGTCTCCATCTAGGCTTAGAAAGGGGGTGGAAAAGACCATATCGTGGTCCGACTTGCTAACCGGGATTAATCTGGTGTAAAGTAAAGCTGGGATCAGACAGGCAGAAACCAAGATATGGTCAATCTTCAAATACACGTGATGGGCAGCTGAGTAAAAGGTATATCCACTCTTTTGGCCATTTAGCTCTCTCCAAGAATCGACAAGTGTTAGCTCTCGAAGTGTGTCGAGAAGTTTCTGTCTGTGTTTCTTGCAGAGTCTATCTGGCAAGGGGTGAGACCTATCGAGTGCTTCAGTTATGCAGAGCCGGGCCAACACATAGGCTAACAAGGCTACAGCCTCAGGGTGCTGGTCAGTGATGTAATTAATGGGCACAGCCGTAGGATCAGATTCTTCTTTGTCTGCCCGGTGCCCGCCCTGAAATTTACCGGCAGCTACTAATTCTGCAGCAGCGCAGTTCATTCTGTACTTACTCTCTCTGAGAGTAGTTAGTTGCCATGGTGATAATGCCAGCGCCGCCCCCTGCTCTCTCCAGCCACCGCCGGGCATGATGTAAATTTTTAAGCCGCATGCATGCCTGTCCTATATTGACTTACGCTCTTCCTGGCCGCCCGCCCTTCTGCCAACTTTTCCTGGGATCTCTGCTGCCTACCTGCCACACTAAGCTAACCTCTCCCGTCCCCTGTTGTCTGCGGTCAGCCTCCTATGAAGCTCACCCACTTGCCCTGGCTGTAGTAGCCGCTCTGTCATCACAGTGATGACAGGCACGGCTGTGGCATCATGTTGCTAGGCAACAGTAGGAAGCCAGTGTCTGCTCTAAGGGAAGTGGGGCTGGCTTCCTGCAGAGTTGCCTGTTTACTTGCTGCACGTGTGAGCTGTGGCTGAACTGGACAGGGAGGAACCCCTTGATAGCACTGAGCCAGACAGAAATAAACATCATGCCTTTGGATGACCGAAGGGGAGAGGGACCCAGCTGTTGTCACGAGGATGCCTGGTATGAATTCGGTATGGAGGGGGGTTGGTGTTTTGAAAGTGTGTGTGTGTGTGTGTGTGTGTGTGTGTATACTGTATGTCTGTGTATGTGTATACTGTATGTCTGTGTGTCTGTGTGTGTATACTGTATGTCTGTGTACTGTATGTCTGCCTGTGTGTACTGTTTGTATACTGGAGGAGGGTCTTGTCTTCCAGGGAATTGTAGGATTTCAAAAGCCAGCTTACATACATTGGCCGGGTATTAAACCCAGGTCTAGTGCTTGGTAGGCAGCTCTCCTCACCACTATACCACCACCAACACTACATGCTGAAGCCAGCCTAGCATGTACCATTATGAGATATCCAAGAGAAAAATGAGCTTGCTTAGGGATTTGTAGGATTTTAAAAGCCATCTCACATACATTGGCCAGGAATCGAACCCAGGCCTACCGCTTGGTAGGTTGCTATCCTAACCATTATACCACCAACACAACACACTACAATGCTACATGCTGAAGCCAGCCTAGCATGTACCATTATGATATATCCAAGAGAAAAACTAGCTTGATTAGGGATTTGTAGGATTTTAAAAGCCAACTCACATACATTGGCCAGGAATCGAACCCAGGCCTACCGCTCTGTAGGCTGCTATCCTAACCATTATACCACCAACACTACATGCTGAAACTTCTTGGAGCAGACTTACTTCCTCCCTCCAAAAGACACACATACATCCCCATAAAATCATTCAACAGCAACTGCGTGCACAGTCTTTGTGGTACACAGTCTCTGTGGCACAATTGGTTAGCGCGGTTGGCTGTTAACTGAAAGGTTGGTGGTTCAAGGCCACCCAGGCATGGCCTTGCCTTTTGTGTTCAACAGTTGTCCGAAGAGAACCCCAGATAGCCATGTAGATTCATCTCTCTCTCTCTCTAGTAGGGATGGTCACCGCTTTCCGTGGAATTGTATTTTCCACAATTTTGGGTGGAAATTGGTCATTCTGTTCTGTTTGGTCGGAACGGAATTGCTTTTTCAATCCGGCGGAATTCCGAAATTGCCTGTGAAATTCTGCCGGTATCCATTGATGGTTTTAAGCTGAAAATTCAGTTCAATGGCATCAAGTCCTAGAGAGAGAGAGAGCGCTCATTTTTCTCTTGGGTATATCACAATGGTACATGCTAGGCTAGCTTCAGCATGTAACATTGTAGTGTGCGGTGTTGGTGGTATAATGGTTAGGATAGCAGCCTACAGAGCGGTAGGCCTGGGTTCGAACCCTGGGCAATGTATGTGAGTTGGTTTTTAAAATCCTACAAATCCCTAAGCAAGCAAATTTTTCTCTTGGATATATCATAATGGTACATGCTAGGCTGGCTTCAGCATGTAGTGTTGGTGGTGGTATAGGGGTGAGGAGAGCTGCCTACCAAGCACTAGACCTGGGTTCGATTCCCAGCCAATGTATGTAAGCTGGCTTTTGAAATCCTACAATTCCCTGGAAGACAAGACCCTTCTCCTCTCTCTGGGAGAAAGGGAGGAGGGAGGAGAAAAAGAACTAAGGGAACAGTCAATATGTTCTATGGGCTACCATTTAGCATAAAGAAGGTTACATTTGCGATTATTTTAATTTTTCTGCCAGAATCCGGAATTCCGCGGAATTTTCATAGCGACGGAATTAAGCGCTGGCGGAATCCGCAAATTCCGGCGGAACGGAATTTGCTCTTTCCGATCATCCCTAGTGTGTATACTGTATGTCTGTGTACTGTATGTCTGTGTGTGTATACTGTATGTCTGTGTACTGTATGTGTGTATACTGTATGTCTGTGCACTGTATGTCTGTGCGTATATTCCAAGTCTGTGTGTATACTGTATGACTGTGTCTGTACTGTACGTCTGTGTACTGTATATCCGTGTGTATACTGTGTGTCTGTGTACTGTATGTCTGTGTACTGGGTGTGTGTATACTGTGTGTGTGTGTACTGTGTATATATGTGTGTAGGGTGTAGCCTAGGAAGCAGCGTGTAGGATTCTGAGCACACAGCATGGGGGGGGGGGGGCGCACTTTGAAATCTCTGCCTCTGGTGCTGGGTAACCTTGTCCCGGCCCTGCTAGGATCCTAAGAGATCCGGGGCACTTTTGGGCACTCCAGACGGAAAATGTGTGTGGCCACGCTCCAAAATGTGGGTGTGGTCATGGGTGGAGCCAAATTTGCATGAACTTAACAGCGATCTGAGTAGGTCTGCCCAGCAAAATGTTGGATGAAGCTCCCTCTCCATTAACCTCCCTGCCGGTTATCCCGAGCTCAGCTCGGGGTAACCTGCCGCGGAGGATTCCTCAGGCCCTGCTGGGCCGATTTGCATAATTTTTTTTTGTTACACGCAGCTAGCACTTTGCTAGCTGCGTGTAACTTACGATCGCCGCCGCTCCGCGCCGGTTCGCCGCAACCCGCCGCATCAGAGGGTGCCCCCCCCGAGACCCGTGCGCTGCCTGGCCAATCAGTGCCAGGCAGCGTCGAGGGGTGGTTCGGGACTCCCTCTGACGTCGATGACGTCGGTGACGCCATGGCGACGGGGGAAGCCCTCCTGGAAATCCCGTTCAGAACGGGATTTCCGGATGGGTATATGCGCCGGCGGCGATCGGCGCATTCGGGGGGACGCCGCAGGGAGAGGGGAAGCATGTAGCTAGCGCTAGGCTAGCTACATGCTAAAAAAAAAAAATAATGCCAAAAAACACCCTCCCTGCCGTGCGCAGCAATTTTTTATAACGGCAGGGAGGTTAATACAACAAAAATATGCAACATATCACATAAATAGGCAGTGTCACTTAAGCATAACTAGGCAGAGTTACCTGGCTTCTGTGCTGGCGTGTCTGGCTTTCTGCTGGGCGGGCTGGCCTGCTGCCAGTCCCAAAATTGCATTCCCTGACCTTCTGGTGGACCCCCTCCCATGCTCCCACAGGCCTTCCATTGAGGTACCACAACTCCCAGCATGCCCTCATAATAGAACCACAGCTTCCCGCATGCCCCCATAAAGGCATCACAGCACCCATCATGGCACCACAGCCTACAAAGAGGCCCCACAGCACCCAGCATACCTCCAAATGATGCACCACAGCTCCCAGCATGCCCGCCATTCAAGCACCACAGCTGACTGCCGGGGGGACATTAGGGGCACTCCAGAATGGATCTGGGGCACATGCCACAGATCTTAGGGATCTAGTCTTATGGTAGGCATGGCTCATGCAGTGCATGGATGACTTTCGATTGCGCAACGTATCGCTTGAGTATGGAAGTCTCCATATTGTCTTGGATAAAACTGATGCCTTCATGCATAAGGAAAAGGTCACTAAGCGTTTTATCAAAAGGTGGGAACCCTTCATTAAAGAGGTATTCAGCAAAGATGAAATCTAATACCTTATGCATCCTTTCAAACATACCTCCCGGTATTGCAACGAGCAACGTCTTAGAACACTGGGCCTATTGGCATTGCCTACCTGACTTTCACTTTCACCCACCTTAGGTGCTTCAAACAATCAATAACTTGTATCAGTCCCATACAGAGAGAGCAATCGGTGAGGGTTGTTTTCTGGGTTGATTTCTTTTGTTGGTCATAGGGAGAGGGAGGGATGGGTTATTTTCAGGTTGAACATATGTTATCCTCTTACAACTAACTCGCTTTATAAGTTAATGCGTTTCAGCTTTTTCCAACGTAGGTAGGTGTTCCAGCATCCAGGACTGGGCCGAGGCAGAGGCTCCAGCCTCAGGGTGCAGTGTAGGAGGGGGTGCACAACTCACTCAGCTATCATTCCCCTATGGTGTGTGAAGCAGATTGAAATACGAAAAGGGAATACACGGCAGTGACTGCAAGCCAGATACTGTAACTAGAGATGAAGGTGTTGGGGGGGATTGGGGGCCCTGGGACGCCTCTTACTCTAATAGCAATCAGTGTGTGATGGCTGGGGTGGGAGGGATGGAGGGGCGCACTTTGGTGGTTCAGCCTTGGGTGCTGGAGGACCTTGTCCCGGCTCTGCAATTATGGTGAGGTTAAAGTCTCCTGCCCATATGATGGGTGAGTTTGGAAGAGAGAGGAGGTGGGTAGTGATATCAAGGAGTGTTTGAAGGGCTGCTTCAGGAGGGGCATATGCATTAACCAAGATTATTGGTTTGTTGAGGAGATCACCTCCTGCAGTAATGTAGAATATTCCCTGGGTGTCAGTAATGGCAGTAGAGATTGTGAGTAGTAAAGTAGCTTTAATAAGGGTGAGGATCCCCCTATGCTTTTTAGGGGCTTTAGCCATGTACATTATGGGGAATGATCTATGAAAATACCGCGGGGCTAAGGTGGTGGAAAAGTGGGTTTCCTGGAGGCATATGATATCGGGGAATGTCTCATATCTAAGGCTTTATGTCGTTTACCTGGAGAATTAAACCCATGCGCATTATGGGAAAGGATTTTAACCATTATCCCTAAGTTCAAAAGATGTTAACAGAGAATATTTGAGCAGTGACCACATGATATTAAAAGATAAAGCATATTTATACCTAAAATTTAACATAAGTGAACTAGAAATCAGGCTGGGAAGTGTGGCAGCTACACACTAAAATAACCCGGCCTTAGTGTTCAGGACAGCAACAAGGTCCCGGACCAAAGTGCGCTGATCTGGTAAAAATTGTTAAAGGGGCACTATAGCGAAAAACTGTAAAATTTAAAATATGTGCAAACATACACAAATAAGAAGTACATTTTTTCCAGAGTAAAATGAGCCATAAATTACTTTTCTAGTCGGTAGTAGAAATCTGACAGAAGTGACAGGTTTTGGACTAGTCCATCTCTTTATAGGGGATTCTCTGGGATATATTTATTTTCAAAAGCTCTTAGTGAATGGCAGTTGCTCTGTCCAACTGCCAAAAAACTGTGTAGGGAGCAGTGAAGCTGGCCAGCATCATTGTTTAAATCCTTTTTCGGGAATATCTTTATAAAGAATAAAAGCCTTGCTGAGAATCCCCTATGAAGAAATGGACTAGTCCAAAACTTGTCACTTCTGTCAGATTTCTACTGCCTACTGTAAGTGACAACATTATAGGAGATAAGTAATTTATGGCTCATTTTACTCTGGAAAAAATGTACTTCTTATTTGTATATGTTTGCACATATTTTAAAATTTTACAGTATTTCACTGTAGTGCCCCTATAAATCCCTTGAACCAGAACATCATATAAAGGCTGATTGAGGAAATCCTGGGAAGAGGGAGAGGATAGCCCAAGAGCCTCCTCTTCCATTATTAAATTGTACCCACCAGTGGGCGACATCCACCACCCGGGCCCCAGCATCCAAACCACAAGGCATAGGATTAAAAGAATAAACGCATTAGCAATTGGGAGGGCTAATCAATCCAATTGGCGGTTGGAGGTGGAGGCCCCATAGGTAGCGGGGGGGGGGGGGGATTCCACTCGAGGAGGCAATTATGTCCACTTACCTTCTTCAACTTAAAAAGCTAAAATAATAAATTCAATTAAATTAGGAGCATGGCAATTTAGAAGTAACACAAAGGACTTATATATTAGGTAAAAAGGAGAGAAAAACAAGAAGGCTTAGAGGAAAAAGTACTTAGCTACTCGGATGTGGCGTCTTGACTCCCCGAAGGGACGGTGGACCATTCCCTAGCCGGCCTGGGGGACCTTTGTTGGAGCGGTGGAGCAGGGTCCGGCGGGTCCACTCGAATTCCTTCATCATGTCGGAGTGTTGTCTCCCACCGATCGAGAAGATGAGGTGGCATGGGAAGCCTCAACGGTAGCGGATGCCTTCACGGACCAAAGCCGAGGTATCTGGACAGAATGTTCTCCGCTTCAGAGTTGGAGGCGAGAGGTCTGCGTATAACTGAACCGCGGAAGGGACTCCAGGTATGTTAGAAAGGTCTCGTGCGCTGCCAAAAGCTGGTCCTGAACTTCATTGTAGTGTAGTTTTAGAACCACGTCACGCGGGATGTTAGGGTTTCGTTGGCGAGCTAAGGCCCGGTGAATACGGTCTATACGTAGCAGTTCAGGGTTCATCTCCGGAATCAGGGCGGCAAAGAGATTAGTGGCCGCAGGTTTCAAATCTTGTATGGCTTCTGGGAGGCCTTTAATTCGTATGTTGGAGCGCCAAGCTCTATATTCAAAGTCCTCCAGCTTTGCTTCTATGGCAGCAAACTTCTAATCGTGTTGATCCAGTCTGGTCTTATCGTCCTTCAGGGCATCCGCCAAGCTGTCGCATCTGGACTCCAGGTTATCCACGCGGACCTACTTCCTGGATGGCTGCGGGGAGTGCTTGACCGATGCTGAGGTCGAGCTGGAGTCCGATTTAGCTGAAGCGCCAGTTGGATGTGCCAGGGTTGTCGTTGGATGTTTTCTTGTCCGCCATTGTGGCCTGCTCGAGGTGGAGGCGCTTTAGAAATCCAGCGATAGTGCTGGAGTATCGGGGTGGAGATTCATTTTTAGCCTTCCTGGACTTCCTCCGCATACTAATGAGTTCAGGTGAGAAGAGAGGCAGTCATTAAGTGGGCTCAAAGGTGCTAATTTTCACTCAATTCAGAGGTCCGGGAGCGGAGCTCACGGAGAAGACATCTTCACGTGAGCGTGCCGCACATGCGCCCCCTATGACATTTTTAAACACGTAATTTTTACTCTAGAATACTTACTATACATGTAATAAAAAAAAATGCTACTCACAACCTAGGCCAATCATCCATCCTAAATTGAGTCTATCCAGGAAAGATGTATATAAACAGGGGTGCTCGGATACCCCTTTTCAAAATCCGAATTGATCCGGATACCCAGATATCCGGATCGGATATCCGAATCCGAACTTTCAGATATCCGCATTCATGCGGATATCTGAATGCATTATCCGGGCGAATTCGGATATCCGGATAGAAAAAATCAAAGTGCCCTTTAAATTGCTTTAAAAACGTTTTTTAGGGTAAATGAGACATGTAGCATCATTATTTTTGAAAGGATAACACTAATTGATGATGTGGGGACTTAAAATCCCCCCCCCCCCAAAAAAAAAACATGGCTGTCAACATCAGGAGTGGACTAGGTTTCAGGAAGCGGTCATACTGCCGCAGTTGGGGCCTCCCCACAACTTGGACAGCACAGACACCTCCAAAAAATTACACAGCAATTGTATTCAGATAATCACTATGCCACCTAGTGTGCCACAGGTAAAACACTACAAAAGGAGAGGTTCCAGGAAGCGGTCGGACTGCTGCAGTTTGGGCCTCCCCACAACTCTGACAGCACAGACACCTCCAAAAAAATTACACAGCAATTGTGTTTAGATAGTTCACCATGCCACTTGGTGGTACCACGGCTCAGTAATTTTTTTTTTAACCAGGCTTATGATGATTTAAGACGGAGCCTGGAGGTTGTGGTGGTAAAGGGGGGGGCGGTAAGGCAGGCATAGTGATTAGGGATGGTCGCTGGATTCTGCAGAATTAAGAATTCTGTGATTCCGGCCGGAATTTGGTGATTCCGTACCGTTACTATATCACTATGGCGGAATTTCCGCGGAAAATATATGAAATTCCGCGGAATTTTACGGAATGCAAATTCTTTTCCCCCACCGAACGAATTTCTGCCTAATAAGCAGAATTTCTGCTCGACAGACTTCCTCCCTCCCTTCCGGGAGGATGGTCTTGTCTTCCAGGGAATTGTAGGATTTCAAAAGCCAGCTTACATACATTGGCCGGGAATCGAACCCAGGTCTAGTGCTTGGTAGGCAGCTCTCCTCACCGCTATACCACCACCAACACTACATGCTGAAGCCAGCCTAGCATGTACCATTATGATATATCCAAGAGAAAAATGAGCTTGCTTAGGGATTTGTAGGATTTTAAAAGCCAACTCGCATACATTGGCCAGGAATCGAACCCAGGCCTACCGCTTGGTAGGCTGCTATCCTAACCATTATACCACCAACACTACATGCTGAAACTTCTTGGAGCCTCCGAAGCATTAGACCTGGGTTCGATTCCCAGCCAATGTATGTAAGCTGGCTTTTGAAATCCTACAATTCCCTGGAAGACAAGACCCTCCTCTTTCCTCTGGGAGGAGAAAAAGGACTAACGGAAAAGTCAATAGGTTCTATGGGATACCATTTCGCATAAAGAAGGTTACATTTGCGATTATTTAAATTTTTCTGCCGGAATCCGGAATTCTGCGGAATTTCGCAAAAATCCAGCGGAATTTTCATAGTGACAGAATTAAGCGCTGGCGGAATCCGCGAATTCCGGCAGAACGGAATGTGCTCTTTCCGATCATACCTACTAAACACATCCAATCATAACCTCACATGGTCTTAGAAAAAAGCAGAGTTTAGCAAAACACAAGCACAAGCTACTGCAAGGAGCAAGGATATGCCAACTAAATGTATTTTTTAGCAGTTGCAACTTGCAATGTTACCACTAGATGGCATACTTAGACAAGCAATTATTATTAAATATCAAGACTGCATACTTACTTGATAAGTATGTACTTCTCTCACTAACTGCAACCTGTTCATGTAACACCCCAAAATCCATTAAACATTTAAATAAGGACTCTGAGAACTGATAAATTGAATGTAAATATGTTCCTAACATGATTTTTAGAGGCACTTTTATGGTTTGAAAACAATAGCAGAGCCTGTTAGTTATCAATAAGTAGCAGAAGGTTTTGTATAAGGATGATATGAATTGGCTAGCTCATTAAATTGATACAAACAAAAAAAAATCATGTTTTAAAAACATTGTTTTTCTGTCTGACATATAAAACTACAATAAATCTAATATAATAAAACACAACTACAACTATGTAATACAACTACAACTACTTGTATAACCTTGGACATCAGAAGAAGGCACAGTGTTTATATTGCTGATACAAATCAGTCTTATAAGATGTATGGAAGAGGCATGACAGCAAGCCTTATGCACATGAAATAGCTGGAAGCAGAGCTAAGGACATAAGTGGCTAACTAAGGTATATGAGATACTCAGTATGTTTGCATATATGACCTCATGTAGTTAGCCACTTATGTCCCTAGCTCTGCTTCCAGCTATTTCCATCTACAGCAGAAGGTAACATTCACAGTGGGACGGTGCTATTTAATGCGACATTAAAGTCGCAACGTGTCTGCGTTAAGAGGTAACGCAATGCAAACAGTGAGTTACCACAGCGCAACATATTTCAACGTGACTTTAAGGTCACACTGTGAACAGCCCAAAGGATTAGTATTGCAGTGCGGTAAGCTGCGTTATACGACTTTATAACGCAGCTCCATAACGTGGCACTGTGAATGCGACCTTAGTGATAGTATTGGACTAGTTGCTTCATTTTGGTAGTTTTGCTGTGTCTTGTATACTATTTTGACCAAGCCTTATGTCCAGTTACTAGTATACGCAAAAAAGCGCCACTGAGGAAAACTCAATTTAACCAGGATTTCCTACAGTACAAGGCTAACCTGCTGCAGTTCCACACTGCCCTTGCTCATGCGAAGCAGGAATACTTTACCAAGCTTATCGGAGCACAAGCTTCCAACCCCCAGCATCTTTTTGCCACTTTCAACTCCCTGCTTAAACCCACCCCCCACCCTCCGTTTCCTCCCTCTCTGCCACAGATTTAGCCACCCACTTCACCAATAAGATTGTCTCCATCCGTCAGGAAATATTCAATCTTCACCTCCCACCCCCTTCCAACCAGCTCCTCCACCACCCTATCCTCCCCTCACCTCCTTCACTCCTACTACCACTGAGGAAGTCAACCACCTACTGCAGACTTCCCATACCACTAATTCCCCCCCCCCTTGACCCCATCCCATCTGATTTACTCCAGCCTCACTTCATGGAATTGGCCCCAGTCCTCACTACCCTGTTTAACCTCTCCCTATCCACAGGCACCTTCCCCTCAGACTTCAAGCAGGCCACTGTACTACCCCTGCTCAAAAAACTCTCCCTCGACCCCTCGCTACCCTCCAACTACCGCCCTATCTCCCTCCTCCCCATTGCCTCAAAACTCTTTGAGCGTCTGGTTCACAAATGCCTGACCCAGTACCTCAATGCCAACTCACTGCTAGACCCACTGCAATCTGGATTTCGGCCTGCCCACTCAACTGAAACTGCTCTCACCAAAGTGGTCAATGACCTTGCCTTAGCTAAAGCTGAAGGGAAATACTCTATTCTCCTCCTCCTTGACCTTCCAGCAGCTTTTGACACAGTAGATCATCCCCTACTCCTCCAGTCCATGGGCATTCACGATCACGATCTCGCCCTGACCTGGCTTTCATCCTACCTCTCCAACCACTCCTTTACAACCTCCTTCAATGGGTCCTCGTCATCCCCCAACCACCTCTCGGTGGGGGGCCCCCAAGACTCGGTCCTTGGCCCCCTACTGTTCTCCCTATACACATCCTCCATTGTAAGGTTATCTCCTCCATGGGTTTTAACTATCATCTGTATGCAGATGACACCCAGATCTACCGCCACACCCCTGACATATCCACCACTACCACGGACAAGGTCTCCTCCTGCCTATCAGCCATCTCCTCCTGGATGTCTGCTAGGTTCCTGAAACTAAATCTAGACAAAACGGAATTTAGGATCTTTCCACCCCGGCCATCCATGAACCTCCCAGATGTGCATGTCACTGTTAACCACACTACCATTCGCCCTACCTCTCAAGTCCGCTGTCTGGGTGTCACCCTGGACTCCCCACTCTCCTTCACTCCCCACCTCCAAAACCTCATAAAGTGCTGCAACTTCCACCTTCTTAACATCTGTAAGATTTGCCCTTTCCTGACCTCTGCCACCACCAAACTCCTCATCCATGCGCTCATAATTTCCTTTCCTTGACTACTGCAATGCCCTTCTGTCTGGTCTCCCTATGACCCGAATAGTCCCACTGCAGTCCATCATGAATGCGGCAATCAGAATTATCCACTCCTCCCATCGCTCCACCACAGCGGCTCCCCTCTGTGAATCCCTCCACTGGCTTCCTATCCAGTCCAGAATCACATTCAAGATGCTGTGTCTGACCTACAAATCTGTCCACAAAACCTGTCCGACCTACACTTCCTATCTTACTCAGAGGTACACACCTAGCCGCTCACTCCGCTCTTCCAATGAACTTTGCCTGAGCGCCCCCCCCCCGCATCACCCAGTCCCATGCACGCCTCCAGGACTTCTCTAGAGCTGCTCCAACACTATAGAACTCCCTACCTCCACCCACTAGGGCAGCCCCCTCCTTCAACATCTTCAAGAAGGCCCTCAAAACTGACCTTTTTACTCTGGCCTACTACCCCTTACAAGTGCTCTAAACCCATAGCTGAACTCTGGTTCCCTACGTTTCGTGTCCCTACCTCTCCCTCTAGATTTTAAGCCTTTGGGCAGGGTCCTCCTTTTGTGTCCTACCTGATCATGCACCATTACTGTGAACCCATGCTATGCATTTGAGTGAACCTAACTTGCCCTAATCTCCATGCTCCATCCAGTGACTGACTAAGCATTACCTTGTACTCGTATTGTGCTGTGTGATCTGGTTTTTCTTGTATTCCTGTATTGTCATATTGCTGTATGTCACCCCTAAATATTGTCTGTAACTTAAACGTCCAGCGCTGCGTAATATGTTGGCGCTTTATAAATACAATAAATAAAATCTATTGGTGTATGGCTTTTTTTCTGGAATGAATTGACAATTCTTCCCTCTGGCCCCTGTGAGATATGTGTCTTCTCTGTAATTAGTATTTGTTTTAATATTTAGTGTTTTATTTCAAAAACAATCTTGTATATCCATCAATTCAGCCTTCTGGCCTTACTGGCCATTGTAGTTCTTTTTTGCTATTGCCAACAGGTGCCGGGTTGTGTCTGGTGGGAACAGATGCCCCAACAATTTTCTAGACTATATATGTTGTATTCTAAGGCTAATTTCACACCAGGACGTTGCGTTAGAGGGGGCGTTAAGGTCGCATAACGTCCCCCTTAACGGAACGCCTGGTGGTGCTGGATCTGGACGTCAGAGTGAGCCGCGTTGTGCAGCTCACTCTGGCGTCAGTGATGCCGTGATGCGCACTCTTGTGCGCATGCGGCATCACGTGGTCCCGCAGGCCAATCGCCGCACAGAGCGGCCGCTCCAGGAAGTAAACACTGCACGTCACAACGTGCAGTGCATATTAATTAGCCATGTGCCTGGCCGCTCTCCGCTCCTCCACAAGATTACTGAGCATGTGCAAGCAGTCTAACGCGGCTCAGCCGCGTCTAAAGTACTGCATGCAGTACGTTGTCTTGTGACGCAGCGTTACAATGTAACGCAACGTGAGCACTGTGAACAGCCCCATTGATTTTTCATTACTGTGCGGTGGGCTGCGTTACAGGCTGCTCTAACGTGCGCCTGTAACGTCCCACTGTGAAACCAGCCTAAAGGTCAGTGTGTTGACTATATATGGATTCCTTATTCTTCTTACATCTGATGTTTCCCATATTCTTCTTGCTGCTTTTCTATATCTTATCTTGTATGTGGAATGCTTCCTTTTTTTCACCATTGAACTAATTCCTAACCATTAACTTGGAGTGGGTATATCTGTTCTTTTCATCATGTTCTGCTAACAACTTCTTCTAGTTGACTTACCTAGCTTTTCACTCTGGTGTTTTTCCTTATTCATTTTCTTGTATAATTCGATCGATTTTAATTTGTGTATGTTTGTTTGATCTGTAGATATATTTGTTGCTTTGTAAAGGCCTGATGAAGGGTTAGCAACCCGAAACAGACTAGTGTCGTTGCCTGAAATGTACTGTTTCATTAAACAAAGCATATTGTGTCTACTATCTGTCAAAAAAGAAAAATCTTCTACATTCATGTTATGAAGAATATTTATTATATAAATAAAAAAGTTTTACATTTTGATAATCTTTTTGATACAATAAAGTGTGATTTTGAATTTTTTGAACTCAAGAATTGCCTTTTGATTTTATCTACATGCAGTAAATTTTTTTGCTTCAATTAGTTTATCATATACTTGCATCTTAGGGATAGTTCATACTAAGAGCGCTTTGAAAAGCGCTTGGCTAATGTAACCCTATGAGGTTGTTCTCACAGCAGCTTGCAAAGGCACTACATGTAGCATTTTTGGAGCAATTTAGCATGAATGAATGTGTGAAAATGCTCATTTATTAAAAAATCACTCTGAAAATCGCTGTCCAAAATAGCTTAGTAAAATTGCGAAGCGATTGCGATCTTGGTGTGAACTGGGCCTTAAAGTGTGGTCAGCATAACTTTGACCAAATACAAAGATTTGAGAACATCTGTGAGCTAGATTAATTAGAGAGAATAGGCCTGCTTAGAACAGGCATGGATCCCCCATGATTCTCATCTCTCAGGGCTGGTGCACACCGAGCGGGATTTTCAGGTGTTTTGCAGCCGCTTGCGGCTGCGGATACGCTAGGGTAATGTATTTTATTGGGGTGGGTCACACCAGAGTGGGAGGTGTTTTGCTTTAACGCATACTCCCGGGGTGAGGCATTTTTTAGATTGCGGAGGCATTTCTGCCTCCAATGTAAAGTATAGGAAATACGCAAACCGCTCTGAAACACGCCAGTTCAGAGCGGTTTTTGCAGTCTTTTTGTTACAGAAGCTGTTCAGTAACAGCTTTACTGTAACAATATCTGAGTTCTGCTACCCAAAAACCGCTACCCAAAACCGCAAAATGCTAGCTGAAACGCTTCAGAAAAATAAGAAAAAGCGTTTCAAAATCTGCTAGCATTTTGCGGATCTGCTAGCGGGTTTTGGTGTGCCCCAGGCCTCAGATTAGGAACACACTAAGTAGAATGGCCTGCCTTGTGGAAAATGCATGCTTTTTTGCGCATAATGAAAGCCTATGGGCTGCATAAAAAAACAAATGCTTATCTCTCTGTTTTTCAAATAGCACAACTTGCGACATATTTCTTTGAAATGCATCTAAAACGCACATTATGTATTTCATTGGAGATGCAGAAGAAGTGCGTTTCATTGGATTTTTACATGCGCTTTTTATAAAATAATAATGATTCTGTATTTTACGCCATTGAAAAAGGGCAACCACGAATGCACCAAAAAACACGTTAAAAGCAAAACGCAATCGCAAACACAGAAAAATGCCAAGTGTGCTGCCAGTCTCAGGCAGGGAACACACTTAGCAGAATCGCATGCATTTTCCACCATATGCTATGAGGAAAACATATGTGATTCTGCTAAGTGTGCTCCCAGCCTCAGGAGGCTAATGGCCAGGCCTGCACTTTCCACAATTTCACAAAAGCAGGTCAGTTAGGTTTAGTATGACTACAAATACAGGTCAATATACAAATAGGTTGGAAGCGTCATAAACAAATAGAATAGCAGCCAGTACCTAACCCTATCCTGTATGTGCTAAATGTCAAACACTGGTAAAAAGGGAGCATTGCGGCACCTGGAAGTGGACCTTATCTAGCAGCTACAACCAACTGTCAACGTTCCAATGTAATATTCTATTAGTAAAAAAAAACAAAAAAAAAAACACATTCATGCAAGGTTCCCAGGTTTTAAAATGCATATGTTGCAAATGCAACAGCACAGTTTTCTGTCAATAAAATGCAGAATACATTCATGCAAGGCTCCCAAGGCTTAAAAATGTGTAAGTTGCAAAAATAGCAGCAGCAAGGCGGTTGCACGCAAAATTGTCTCACTGCAACGTCAATATCACATAAGCTGTGAATTGCAATCCCTGCACAGTACTCAGTCCATTCAGGGTTAATTAAAAAAACAAAGCTTGAATAATAAATAAACACTACAGCAGGTGCAAACAGTAATCTAATGGGTTTAAGCCCAGATGCAAAATGTGTACTGTGGCAAGTACAGCAGCACCATGGTGGCCGCACACAAGGGTCTATCACTGCAAGCACACCTAAACTGAGAAGTAGTGATAAAAATCCCGCTGCACCAGATGGTAGGGCAAAATAGAAAAGTCTTTATTGAGTTATTCCATATCAAAATGTTACAGGAAAAAAGCTCACGCGTATCGGAGCAGTAGATGGCTCCTTAATCATAGCTTGCAGATACATATATTGCACAGGTTATATAGCATGCAAGGCCACACCCATATGGGTTTCTATCTAGGCCTTAAAGTTACAGACATCAATTCTAAAATGGTGTGAACCAATACATTGTACATAAAACTACATAAAAACACATGCAGAGTCACATATTATTATTATATTATAGTTATCTAGCTGTCTCACATATATGAATACAAATAATTGTTCCACAATAATTGATTTGCGACAATATGATGTGACTCTGCATGTGTTTTCATGTAGTTTTATGTACAATGTATTGGTTCACACCATTTTAGAATTGATGTCTGTAACTTTAAGGCCTAGATGGACACCCATATGGGTGTGGCTTGCATGCTATATAACCTGTGCAATATATGTATCTGCAAGCTATGATTAAGGAGCCATCTACTGCTCCGCTTATCACTACTTCTGGACTTTTGGCTTTGCAACTCCCTGCTCCCATTTGGGATATCATGTGAGTGTAGCAGTCTCCCTTCCTTCTGTACACCTAAACTGAGAGGTACATGGAGGCTGACATTTTTTTCCTTTTAAACAATGCAGATTGCCTGACCGTCCTGCTGAGCCTCTGTCCTTAATATTCATAGCCACAGACCTTGAACAAGCATGCAGATCAGATGATGACTGATGTCTGACTGGATTAGCTGCATGCTTGTTTCAGATGTGTGTTCTAGATACTACTGCAGCCAAAGACATCAGCAGGACTGCCAGGCAACTGGTATTATTTACAAGGCAATAAATAAATAAAAATAAGTCAGCACCCCTCTTAGTTCAGGTGTACTTGCAGCTTCAATCCCACATACATTGTGATCTAGTCTCTATAATGGCCTCAGTCCATGCATGGTTAATATCTAAAAAAAAACCTCAGTTCCAGTGGTTAGATAGCAATAAAATAAGTATTAACTGCTAAAATGGATTGTACACAATTTTCGAACAAAAAGGGCAAAAGGTTCACAAAGGGCAGTTCGTTAAAAAAAAAAGACCTAATTCAGTATTTTACACCTTTTTTCCAAATTCACTAAAGATTTTGCGGTACTTATCCGTTAGCCGGGCGCATCCAGCAGGTGGCGCCGTTGTATCGAATTTCAATGCGCTGGGTTGTATCTAATTCCATTCATACTTAGTTAATGTAGTACTGTGTGAATGGAAGCGCTGCAGGTGGCGCTAATTACATTAATACGTTGATAACAATAAAGTGTTAATGGCAAGGAATACATTGTATTTGAAGTGGCCGGCACTGGCACTTAATGGAATTCAAATGAAGGCGGCGGCAATGTAACAGATGAAGCCGCGGCCTTCGTCTGTTCTTCTTCTCCCCCTTTGCCCTCTCTCAACTATACAACCCTGCCAGCTGGGGGGGGGGGGGGGGGGGGCACGCCTGTCGTCCCCCCACAGTCGTTCGTCGCAAGGAAACAAGCAGGATTCCCTGCCGCGACGAACGACTCTGGGGGGAGACACATGTCCCCGCAGGCTGCCAGCATTGTAGAAGCGAGAGGAGGGCAAAGGGGGAGAAGAAGAACAGACGAAGGCGGCGGCTTCATCTGCATTGCCGCCGCCTTCATTTGAATTCCATGTAAAAGTGCCAGCCACTTCAAATACAATGTATTCTTTGCCATTAACACTGTATTGTTATCAACGTATCAATGTAATTAGCGCCACCTGCGGCGCTTCCATTCACACAGTACTACATTGAAGTATAAATGGAATTAGATACAACCCAGCGCATCGAAATTCGCTACAACAGCGCCACCTGCCGGATGCGCCCGGCTAACGGATAAGTACCGATTTTGCACATGAGGCAGAAGTTCGGTAATTTACCGAAGGAACATGCCTCAATTCACTAAGCCCTGCTCGGTAAGGGTTTGTTCACACCTACGGCTTTTTTGAATTTTTTTAAGCGCTTTTGCGATTTTGAAAATAACCCTAAAAGCGCTTGTGCAATGATTCCCTATGAGAGTGTTCACAGCTGAGCAATTCGATTCCGATGCGCTCACCAAAGCGCTGCCTGTACCATTTTTGGGGCGATTTGCCTATAATGGCAGGTATAGGGAAATCACAAAACGCTTGAAAAAGCACTTGGTATAGCGATTTCCCCATCGCTTTTAAAAATAAATACATTTGTAAAGAGTTCACTTCCTCGCCAGGAAGTGAAAAACCAAATCGCTCTGCAAAAGCACTTTGAAAAGCGCTTTACACAAAATCAAGTAAGTGCAAGTAAGTGCCGGGAGGGGGAAAAAAATTGTGCAAAAAATAAAATAAAAAATTGCTGGCATCAGTGATTTTGATTTTAGATGTGAACAAAGCCTAAGGGCTCGTTCACATTGCGTTCCGTTCGTGTTGGGGTTTTTCTGATGCAATTTTTTTCGATTCCCGTGCTTGGGTTGGCGTTCCGTTTTTGTGAAAAGCAATTTTCTAAGCGCTTTTCCCGAGACACAAGTCAGGAAGTGAATTCTTTGACCTGGTAAATAATAAATAGTGTATTTATTCTCCAAAACGTGAGCGCAATCGCCCCACAAAGCGATTTTGCGAGAGTTTAGCGCTCTTCCTATACCTTCCATTATAGCAAAGTCACCCCAAAAATGGTCTGAACGCACAGCGGACGAACCGTGCTGTTACGAACCTTCTCATAGAGATTCATTGCACAAGCGTTTTGGGGGGCGATTTTGAAAATCGCTTGTGCTCGAAAAAAGGGCAAAGTGTGAACGAGCCCTTAGGTTATCATTCATAAAGCATTTCCGCATGCGGAAATGCTTAAAACAGCTGACTTTACCGAACACTCAGCAAAGTCAGCATTCATAAAGGCTCTTTCCGCATGAAAAAAATGACACTACCGAGCAGAGGGATAAATCACCGCCTTGTGCGGTGATTATCGGAACAAATGTAGCAAAATGTTAATTCATGAAGATCACCGCAAGCGGTGTGAGGTCGGGAAGTACCGCTGCCTCTGATGTGGCGATAACAATGTAAGTGAATGGAGACACACAGACCTCCCAGGCAGCTGCAGTAGAGCAGAACACGGAGAAATGTATCAACTCAGCAGCTTCCGTGTCTCTGTCTGCCTACCGATTGACAAAGCGACCAGTTTCGGGACGGAAATTGGTCGCATGGCCGATCGCGCATGCAGCAAGTTGTCGGGCCGAAGTTGGTTGGTCGGGTGTGCGGCAGTACGGAGGCCGATTTCGGAACGAGCAACGAGAGTACGAAACCCCCGCCTTCACAATGTATAAATGTTTCCCCCCTATGTGTGCATTTATACATTACCTGTCCTGTTGCAGCCTACGCACGGTGTCCGAAAGTTCCGGGCGGGTTTCCATACACGCTACTGGCGCATAGCTCCTGGCGTCAGAAATTGTCAAGAAATGTCAATTTACAAAGATTTCTGCATGTCACTTACCGGCCAAAAGTGTTCTCAATTTTTCTCCAGCTCACAGCAGCCGATAACTGGCTCTCCCCCTGCTGTCTCTGTGCGGTAACTTAAAGGATACCACAGCCCACAGGCTGTGGTAAAATAAATACAGCACGTGTAGGGAAAAAAAAAGGACATACTCACCGCTCCCCTCGCTCCCAGCCGTCGGGTCCCGCTCGTCTGCTACAGCTCCCGGTACCGGCCGACTCATCTGACCCCTGACCCGGACATACTGCTCTGCGCATGCGCAGTATGTCCAATCATCTTCCCTTCTGCCGTCGCATCATGACGGCAGAAGATCGGACACTCCCACGTCTCCTCCCTGCCCAGCGTGTGCGCTCCACTAATAAAGCTAGCGTGACATGCTAGCTGGAGTCACGCTGGGAGCGGCGATTTAGAGAGAGAGTGGAGGGGGAGTGAGTTGGGATGGACGGGAAGCGGGCACTTTCATAATAAGTGCCCGCTTCCCGTCCATCCCAACTCACTTTTTTTTCCCCTACACATGCTGTATTTATTTTACCACAGCCTGTGGGGTGTGGTATCCTTTAACAGACAGCCTTTGGCGAGAGCCAGGCAGCCACACAGCCTGCTTCTCACTCTGATTGGATGCGACAGGGATGCCGCTGGGTCTTTCAGTGTATCAATGCAGAAGAAGCTAACAATTCTGTGGGCATCCCTGCATCCCTTTAGATGTGCATATTTGTATTTTAGCACATAGAAGAGCTCCCCCTGGTGGCTGCAACACATCTAAAAGGATGTATCACTGTGATGTTGCGCTCAGTCTCTGATATCCTCATTTTCTTTTAGTGCCGGCTGCTGACTATATATGAGGACAAGTCTCAGGGCTCGTTTCCACTATCGCGAATCTGCATGCGTCCAACGCATGCAGATTCGCACATGTAATGCAAGTGGATGGGCCTGTTTCCACTGTAGCGTTGTTGAGGTGCGTTTTTTTCAGCGGTAAAAAAACGCACAAAAGAGCCAACGAATTCGCCTGCGAGTGGAATGCATGCGAATCGCCACTAATGTATTTAATAGGAAATTCGCATGCGGCTATGGTATGCGAATTTTCATGCGAATTCGCATGCGAATTCGCATAGGTACCAATGTAATTCAAACAGGCAGTGACATGGTTAATTTCGCATATACCCTCACCTATGCGAATTCGCATGCGAATTCGCGGCAAAAAACGCGTAAAAATTCGCATCCGCATGCTAATTCATGGAATTTCAACAGCGGTGGAATCCAGGCGATTCTGCACCGCAATAGTGGAAACGAGCCCTCAGATAATTTTCAACCAGGTTAGCCGCGCCAGACGTCCATACACAGGCAATCCAAATTGAATGACCTTAAAAATAAATACACAGCAAGAGGCATGCTCTCATAATGAGTACTGCCTCCACAGTTCACCCTTGTGCAAAACACACACTGTGCGAGGGAATAACTACCACCATGAGTGAGGGGATTGACACAACGCCATTCTCCAGCATTTATAAAAACTATGTAACTTTCATAGTGTAAAACCATTTTAATATGCGCCCAAATGGCCCCAAATAAAAACTGCGTACATAGGTATACTTGAACAATTGCATATAACAATACCGCTCCACTCACATGTCCCGGTTCGGCAGTACTAAGGAGTTGATTAATGTGTGTCCTCCTGGCACCGCCCTACGCGCATTTTGTCACGTGATTTGTGACTCCCAGACCCTGATGAGTCACAAATCATGTGACAAAATGCATGTAGGGCGGAGCCAGGAGGACGCACGTTAATCAACTTCTTAGTACTGCTGAACCGGGACATGTGAGAAGTGACCGGGACCGGAGTGGAGTGGTATGGTTATATGTAATTGTTCAAGTATACCTATGTATGCAGTTTTTATTTGGGGCCATTTGGGCGCATAATAAAACAGTTTTACACTATGAAAGTTTCATGGTTTTTATAGATGCTGGAGAACGACGTTGAGAGTGTTATGCAAAGTTTAAATAATTTATCCAGTGAGCGGGGATGAAAGGGGGGCTGTGTCAATCCCCTCACTCATGGTGGGAGTTATTCCCTCGGACGGTGTGTGTTTTGCACGAGGGTGAACTGTGGAGGCAGTACTCACTAAGGCCCGGTGCACACCAAAACCCGCTAGCAGATCCGCAAAATGCTAGCAGATTTTGAAACGCTTTTTCTTATTTTTCTGTAGCGTTTCAGCTAGCATTTTAAGGTTTTGGGAAGCGTTTTTGGTGTAGTAGATTTCATATATTGTTACAGTAAAGCTGTTACTGAACAGCTTCTGTAACAAAAACGCCTGCAAAACCGCTCTGAACTGCCGTTTTTCAGAGCAGTTTGCGTTTTTTCTATACTTTACATTGGAGGCAGAAACGCCTCCGCAATCCAAAAAATGCCTCACCCCGGGAGTATGTGTTTCAGCAAAACGCCTCCCGCCCTGGTGTGAACCACCCCATTGAGATACACTGACCAAGCGTATCTGCAGGCTGCAAAAATGCCAAGAAAGCCGCTCGGTGTTCACCAGCCCTATGAGAGCATGCCTCTTGCTGTGTTTTTATTTTTAAGGTCATTCAATTTGGATTTTAGATGTCTGGGGCGGCATCTAAAAGGATGACCGTATGCACAGTCCAGAAAACATCTGAGTTAAGGCCACATACACACATCAGACTATAGTTTTTGGAAAATTAAAGATCACAGACCAATCTTACCACCCTTCATGTAGTATGAGAGCCATACTTTTACAGTCTTTTCTATGGAGCTGAACTCCCCATCAGAAAAAAATCTTTGCAAGATACTGCACACAAACATGCTGTACAGACACAAAAGATCAGTATCTGCAAAAGATCTGTTCCTGCCAAAGATCCATTCCTGCAAATTGCATTCATACTCTATGAGATCTGCAGATCATCATACACACCTTGTTTAACTGACATTCATCTGCAGATCAGACAATCATCTGCAGATCTGAAAATCCATCCTGGTGGATCTGATCTGCAGATGAATGTCAGTTAAACAAGGTGTGTATGATGATCTGCAGATCTCATGGATCTATGAATGCAATTTGCAGGTACGGATCGTTGGCTGGAACATTTATTTTGGTAGATACTGATCTTTTGTGTCTGTACAGCATGTTTGTGTGCAGCATCTTAAAAAGATTTTTTTCTGATCGGGAGTTTAGCGCCATAGAAAAGACGGTACTTATCCGTTAGCCGGGCGCATCCGGCAGGTGGCGCTAATCACTATTCCCCCTCCAGGCCGACATGGATAGTAGGGAAAGATGTAACTCTGGTGGAGTTTTGTCGCCACCTGCCGGATGCGCCCGGCTAACGGATAAGTACCGAAAAGACTGTGAAGGTATGGCTCTCATACTACATGAAGGGTGGTAAGATAGGTCTGTGATTTTTCATTTTCCAAAGACTATAGTCTGATGTGTGTATGCACCTTCACACACACAGCTCCCTGCCTTCCTGCTGCCCTGCTAGAAGACTGGTAAGTGACACTTACCGGCAGGGGCTTAGTGAATTGAGGCATGTATGTTCGGTAAATTACCGAACTTCTGCCTCATGGGGGAAAACTTTTGTGAATTTGGGGAAAAAAAAGTGTAAAATACAGCAAGAGGTACTTTACCATCCAAAATGCTTATACCGAACTGCTGATTGTGAATAGAGCCTATTGTGTGGTCATAGTCTATTGGAAACCAAGTCGTTTGAGAGGGTTCTGTCAACCCAGTCATGTTATCAGAATTTCCCTGAGGCTGGGTTCCCTAAAGTAGACTAGAACCCACAAAAATGTCTCACTACAGCTTCAACCATGTCAAGTATGCAGCCTCAACCCCACATAAATTAAGTGCAATCCCTTTACTGTCCTCAGTCTATCCAGAGTTAATCTCTAAAAACTCAGTTCCAGTGTAGCTTGTAATCATATTTTGTGTGTAGGCGAATAAACTTTGTTTTTGTGGTCTTCTCTTTCATCCAGCACAGCTGATGATTGATGACACCAAAGCCACATGACAGGAATTAGGTAGAGTCTAGAGTGCAGGAAAGCAGAGCCAGCCACTGATTGTATTGGATGAATGTTTGTGCTGCAGCACTGACAGGAAACCAGGCAGAACACCACCAACATGAAACTCAGGAGGGGTGAGACTTGATTGTACACCCCTTGGGGTGGATTTGTACTACATGTCAGAGTATTTTTTAGATATTGAAGCTGTATACTTCACTTGATTGAATCTGCAGTGAAACATTTTTTGTGTTTGCCCTCCATAGTGCTGTTGTTGATGACAGAAAATCATGCTGTTGTTTTTTGCAACATATGCGCTTTTCAAACCTTGGGTCCTCGCATGAATTGTGACAGGAAATTGCATTAGAAGCGTACAATTCATTCTAGATGCTTATTTTATTGCTATCCAACCATTGGAACATGCAGGATTATGTGCATCTTTATGCAAATGTATGCAGCTTGAAAATGGGCCAATCAATTTAAACCTTGGTGGGACTTAATTGGTTCATTTTCAAGTAGCATATATTTGCATTCAAATGTACATAATCCTGCATCAACTTGGAAATACTGCATCTCATTGATCATCCCTACTAATTATACCTGCAGTGATAGACTCTTGTGTGGCCATCGTGGTACTGCTGTACTTGCAACATTACATGTTTTGTACCTGGGATTTGAATTTATTAGATTATTGCTTGCACCTGCTGTGGTGCTTATTCATTATCATTTTTTTTAATTCACCCTGGATAGATTGAGAACTGCAATTCTAATGCACAGCTTATGTGCTATTGAAGTTGCAGTGATACATTTTTGTGTGTGTGCCCGCCCCAGTGTTGTAGTGTTTGAATGCATTTTGCACTGTTTTTATTTATTTATTTTGCAACACATGCATTTTAGAACCTGGGACCCTTGCGTGAATGTTTTTTGCATTTTACTGACAGAACTAGAAATCAGCCAGTCCCTTTAAAAATGGGCGCTGGGGTACTGCTGCGACACCACACACACACCCTTCTCTCCCCCACAACAGATGTGCTTCCGTGCACGCACACACCCGCTCCCTTGCACCCGTCCTGCTGCTGTCCCAAGTCCGCCTGCATGCTGCACATGTGCGCAGGGACACAGGAGGATGCAGAAACACAGTGGATTTATTATATAAGTTATTGTATTAGAAACTTAAGCTCAAAATTGATTGCAACTGCTAGATAAGGTCCACTTATTTCTCTTACACGTGCCTGAACTCTCTTTTTACCAGTGAAGGTGAATGGGCTCTATTCACAATGAGTTACCGCATGAGGTAATTTAGGTAGTGATAAATACCGGCCAAAATATCTCCATTTTTAACCCATTCGCGTTCCATCGTTTTCACTTGAGAAATGTTCACCTCCCATTTATTAGCCTGTAACTTTATCACTACTTATCACAATGAACTGATCTATATCTTGTTTTTTCCGCCACTAATTAGGCTTTCTTTGGGGGGTACATTTTGCTAAGAGCCACTTTACATTAAATGGAGTGTTTTCGGATTGTGATGTAATATCATCCCTTGCGACAGTAGATCTTCGTTCAGCGGTAACCTGAATGGAACTGTTGTCGACATTTGAAATATTAGCGGAAACCAGGGCCGCCTGGGCCAGTAGGGTAGGATCGCAATCTCAATAGGAACCTGGTTATTAAAGGCGTTGGGGGAAAGGCATAGACAAACTTCAGCCACGGCATTACAAGAGCATCTACTCTGGCTGAGTGTTTGCAGTGGAACCTGGAGTAAAACGTTTCCAATTTGTTGTTGAGGTTGGTTGCAAAAAGGTCTACTAGGGGAAGACCCCACTTCTGTACTAATGTCTGGAACACTTCCATATTCAGAGACCATTCTGCGTTGTTCAGACTCGTTCATGACAAATAATCTGCCAGGGAGTTTTGGTTGCCTGGTATGTAATAAGCTTTGAGATCTTTCAGATTGAGTTCGGCCCACATCATCAATGGGGAAAGAATTCTCAATAGTGTTAGACTCTTTGTACCTCCTTGTTTCTGTAAATACGACACCACTGTCCTGTTGTCTGACTGTATGCACGCTGACTTTTTGTAGATCTTTTCCTTGAAGGCTCTTAAAGCATGAGGGCCCGTTTCCACTAGAGCGAATCCGCATGCGTTGTCTGCATGCAGATTCACATAACCAATACAAGTGGATGGCTCTGTTTCCACTTGTATTGGTTATGCAGTTTTTTCCTGCGTTTTTCTGTGCAGGATTTTTCGGCACGGTAGAGCCTGCAGAATTCGCCTGTGTGTGGAATGCAGGCGATTCGCAGGCTATGTATTTGATAGGGAAAACGCACATGCGTTTTTGCCGCGAATTCGCATGAAAACGAATGTAAATTGAACCAGGCAGTGACATGGTTACATTCGCATATACCCTGCCTATGCGAAATCGCAGCAAAAAACGCACGCGGAATCGCATCCACGTGCGATTTCGCCAGCGGTGGAATCCCGGTGATTCGCACCGCACTAGTGGAGACGAGCCCTGAAAAACAGCTCTCAGTTCAATAACATTCGAAACTGTTGGAATCTGTTGAGTCCAAGTCCCCTGTACTGCAACACCTTCGCAGGTTGCGCCCCAACCAGACTGGCTGGCGTCTGTCGTTACTACTATCCAACGTATTTGTGCCAGCGAAGTACAGTTCATTAAGTTGGTCTTGTTTTGCCACCACCTCAAGGAATTTCTTATGAGACGTTATCAAAATTGTCTGTTGATAATCCTTTTTTTTCCATTGAAGCAGGAAACCTATTTGTAAAGGACGCATGTGCCAGCGACTCCATCTTATCAGGGCTACTGTAGAGGTTAGTAGTCCTAACAAATGCAGGCATTGCCTTGCAGTCATGGTTTTTAGCAGTGCAGTTTCTAGGCTAAAATGCACCCAGGGCGAGGGTGTAAAAATTGTGCCCCCCTGGTATAGGTAGCCAGCTATAGGTCCCCCCCGAGTATAGGTGGCCAGGCATAGGTGAGCCAGTAAAGTTGCCCCCAGTATAGGTTAGCCAGGTAGGTGCCTCCAGTATAGGTAGCCAGTATAGTTGCCCCCAGTATATGTTAGGCAGGCACCCCCCGGTATAAGTTAGATAAGTAGGTGCCCCCAGTACAGGTTAGCTAGATAGGTGCCTCCAATATAGGTAGCCAGTATAGTTGCCCCCAGCATAGGTTAGATAGGTAGGTGCCCCCAGTATAGGTTAGTTAGGTAGGTGCCCCCAGTATAGGTAGCTAGTATAGTTGCCACCTGTATAAGCTAGGTAGGTGCCCCCAATACAGGTTAGATAAGTGCCCCCAGTATAGGTTAGATAGGTAGCTGCCCCCCAGTATAGGTTAGATAGGTAGCTGCCCCCCAATACAGGTTAGATAAGTAAGTGCCACCAGTATAGGTTAGATAGGTAGCTGCCCCCCAGTATAGGTTAGATAGGTAGCTGCCCCCCAGCATAGGTTAGATAGGTAGCTGCCCCCCAGCATAGGTTAGATAGGTAGTTGTGCCCCAGTATAGGTTAGATTAGGTAGGTGCCCCCCAGTATAGGTTAGATTAGGTAGGTGCCCCCCAGCATAGGTTAGATAGGTAGCTGCCCCCCAGCATAGGTTAGATAGGTAGCTGCCCCCCAGCATAGGTTAGATAGGTAGTTGCGCCCCAGTATAGGTTAGATTAGGTAGGTGCCCCCCAGTACAGGTTAGATTAACTAGCTGCCACCCAGTATAGGTTAGATAGGTAGGTGCCCCCCAGTATAGGTTAGATACAGTGGGTTGCAAAAGTATTCGGAATTGAAGTTTTCCACATTTTGTCACATTACTGCCACAAAAATGCATCAATTTTATTGGAATTCCATGTGAAAGACCAATACAAAGTGGTGTACATGTGAGAAGTGGATCGAAAATCATACATCATTCCAAACATTTTTTTACAAATTAACTGCAAAGTGGGGTGTGCGTAATTATTCGGCCCCCTGAGTCAATACTTTGTAGAACCACCTTTTGCTGCAATTACAGCTGCCAGTCTTTTTAGGGTATCTCTATACCAGCTTTGCACATCTAGAGACTGAAATCCTTGCCCATTCTTCTGTGCAAAACAGCTCCAGCTCAGTCAGATTATATGGACAGCGTTTGTAAACAGCAGTTTTCAAATCTTGCCACAGATTATCGATTGGATTTAGATCTGGACTTTGACTGGGCCATTCTAATTCATAGATATGTTTTGTTTTAAACCATTTCATTATTGCCCTGGCTTTATGTTTAGGGTTGTTGTCCTGCAGGAAGGTGAACCTCCACCCCAGTCTCAAGTCTTTTGCAGTCTCCAAGAGGTTTTCTTCCAAGTTTGACCTGTATTTGGCTCTATCCATTTTCCCATCAACTCTGACCAGCTTCCCTGTCCCTGCTGAAGAGATGCACCCCCCGAGCATGATGCTGCCACCACCATATTTGACAGTGGGGATGGTGTGTTCAGAGTGATGGGCAGTGTTAGTTTTCTGCCACACATAGCGTTTTGCATTTTGGCCAAAAAGTTCCATTTTGGTCTCATCTGACCAGAGCACCTTCTTCCACATGGTTGCTGTGTCCCCCGAATGGCTTGTGGCAAACTGCAAACGGGACTTCTTATGCTTTCTGTTAACAATGCCTTTCTTCTTGCCACTCTTCCATAAAGGCAAACTTTGTACAGTGCATGACTAATAGTTGTCCTATGGACAGAGTCTCCCACCTGAGCTGTAGATCTCTGCAGCTCGTCCAGAGTCACCATGGGCCTCTTGACTGCATTTCTGATCAGCGCTCTCCTTGTTCAGCCTGTGAGTTTAGGTGGATGGCCTTGCCTAGGTAGGTGTACAGTTGTGCCATACTCCTTCCATTTCTGAATGAGTGCTTGAACAGTGCTTTGTGGGATGTTCAAGGCTTTGGAAATCTTTTTGTAGCCTAAGCCTGTTTTAAATTTCTCAACTTAATCCCTGACCTGTCTTGTGTGTTATTTGGACTTCGCGGTGTTGTTGCTCCCAATATTCTCTTAGACAACCTCTGAGGCCGTCACAGAGCAGCTGTATTTGTACTGACATTAGATTACACACAGGTGCACTCTATGTAGTCATTAGCACTCATCAGGCAATGTCTATAGGCAACGGACTGCACTCAGATCAAAGGGGGCTGAATAATTATGCACACACCACTTTGCAGTTATTTATTTGTAAAAAATGTTTGGAATCATGTATGATTTTTGTTCCACTTCTCATGTGTACACCACTTTGTGTTGGTCTTTCATGTGGAATTCCAATAAAATTGATTCATGTTTGTGGCAGTAATATGACAAAATGTGGAAAACTTCAAGGGGGCCGAATACTTTTGCAACCCACTGTAGGTAGCTGCCCCCGAGTACAGGTTAGATTAGGTAGGTGCCCCCAGTATAGTTTAGATAGGTAGCTTCCCCAGGTTAAGTAGGTAGGTGCCCCCTTGTAATGGTGGGGGGGGGGAGCCGGAGCCGTGAGGAGGGCAGCCCGACCTCCCCCTCCCTCTGTCCAGGCCGCTCTCCGTGCTCCCTCCTCGGACTGCAGCAGAGTTAGCGGGCAGGGAAGCGCTGCTATACACAGTTACTCACCTCCCTGGTTCCGATCGCCGCTCACTAGCCGCCGGTCTCCTCCTCTGCAATGTAGCCGCTGATACACACGATGCTTCCTGTTTAACAGGAAGCAGTGTGTGTATCAGCGGCTACATTGCAGAGAGGAGACCAGCAGGGCGTGAGCAGGGGTTCGGAACCAGGGAGGTGAGTAACCCACGGCTCCGGCTCCCCCCCGCCATCACAGCGCCCCCCCACCCCCTTCCTCTGCGCCCAGGGCAGTGGCACGGGCCGCACAGCCCTAGAAACTGCCATGGTTTTTAGGCTTTGGTATTCTTTTACTCTCTGAATTAAGGTTACCATTTTGGCTTGGGGTAGTGACACTGTGCCACGTTCTGTGTTGAATAAGGCTCCGAGGTAAATGAGGGAAGTTGAAGGAGACAGGTGACTATTTTCTTGATTTATTAACCATCCAAAATGCGTTAGGACTTGTAGGTCTTTCAAAAGTTCTTGTGACTGTGCCAACAACAGCAAATCGTCGAGATAATTGTAGATTCTGATTCGTCTTTCTCTTAAAATGAGCTACTGCAGCTTGTAGTACCTTCGAAAAAGTCAGAGGAGAAGTTGATAGTGCTGTGAACTGTAGATGAGACTCTGCTATTGTAAACCTTAGATACTGTTGAAAGTTGCGATGGATTGTAATATGAAAATAGGCATCGCGAAGATCTATTGAACTCATGAAATCTTGAGGATGTACTACAGATATAATTGTTTGTAGAGATTCCATCTTGAACTTTTCCAATTGTATTGTTTGATTCAGATGCCATAGGTCTATGACCTCCAACCACCGGATTTTTTTGGAACCAAAAAGATTGGCGAGTATACTCCCATAAATCTTTGTTCCTGTACTACTTTTTGTTCCAGTAACTCTTCCCGAAAAAGTAAAAGGACTTCTTCTATTGATGGCAGTCTTGTGGGAATGAAGATATCCTGAGGTGTGATCGTACAAGATTGTTGAAATTACCCACGGATCTTCTACTACTTTCTTCCAACTCTGAATGTGAGAAGCTAGGCGCCCTCCCACTCGACAGAGCTGGGTAGGGGAATTGTCAAAAATGCTTATTGGTAGTATGAGGAATAGAGGTAGTTTGCTTGCCCGCCTTTGATGTACTCGGTTGGTTAACTCTCCAGTTCCTACGGAACTCTTTCCCTGGTCTATATGTTTTCACTTCTTTAAACCTTTGTTGATATTGTGGTCTCTGCAGAAATCTTTGCTTTCTAAGTCTTCTATCTTGTGGTATTGAGGCAGATTTCCCCTGCCCCCCCCCCCCCCCCCCGTAACCTTCTTTACAGCTTCTTCCAGTTTAGGCCCAAAATGGTATTTTGCACCACATCTGCTTTAAATTGGGGTCTGCTGCCCACGACTTGAGCCAGAGAGCTCTTCTTGCCATTACTGAGTATAGAATTGTTCATGCCGACGCCCTCACAGCATCTATGGCTACTTCGGCAACGAAGTCTGAAGCTATTTTAATATCTTGAACAACAGCCAGAATTTTCTTCTTTGTCCCCATCTGCATGAACCACATCTGCAATATTCTTCACCCAGACCTTGACGGCCTTCGCCACAGAGGTTAAAGCTATTCCGGATTTACAGGACCCAGCTGCAGAAAAATAAACCTTTTTGAGATCGTTGTCTATTCTCTTATCGAGACCATCTCTAAAAGAAACAGAATCTTCCATAGGAAGCGTTAAGGGTCTGACTAGATTGGATACGGGAGCATCCACCACCGGACAAGTAGATTTTGGAGTGACGGTTTTTTGTCGGGATGTTCCCACTCTGCCAAGATCATTTCTTTAATTTCCACCATTAAAGGAAATGACACTTACTTCTTTTTCAACTGTGGATAGTACTTTGCTACAGTCTTAGGATCTTCAGGAAGTTCCACCGGTTCAATGGCAGATTTTACTGCTGTGATTAAGGGTTCAACAAGAGCAAACTGAAAGTTTGACGATATATTTTCCTGTTCCTCTTGTTCATACTCCTCTTGCGAATCTTTTTGAGCATCTTCCGTATCCAAGTTTGGAACTGATGCTGTCAACGTAGTTTCTTGCACTGGTATAGAAGCCGCTGTATGTGCTGCCAGCTCATCTCTTATCGTTTGTCTACTAATAGACAACAGATCCTGCGACAAGTCTGATGGCTGTTCTGATGATGATTGTTGCATCGTTTCCACCTGCTTAGGCTGCGATATTGTTTCTGCCGGACGTGGTTGAGAGACTTTCGTCTGCTGTCTAGGCGGAGAACGGGATCTACTCCGATGTCTTGGAAGGTCATGTCTTGCGGATGACACTGTCATAACGGGTTGAAGTATATGGCGTATTGGAGTGTGAGTAACTTCTAGACCTTGATCTGTCATTCCGAGATCTGTAGGAACTAAAAACAGAATGGCAAGTATAAATGGAAGATACCTGTTTAAGGATCCATATATTAGGGCATTATAATACCCCTTTTTTTTACCTGCTAGATCCTTGCACATGTTTAGATCCTGGCATCCTAGGGACAGTCCAGCACAGTGCACACTCTGAAAAGAGACAAAAAGAAAGGAGCAAAAAGCATTGCAAGTAGCAAAAGAAGTAATTCTAAGAATATGATGAGAAAAGCAACTTAGAGAGCAACTTACTATTAACAGGAATAGAAATGCACCGCAGCAGCTCCAGAGACCAGAGATTAGCTCTCCAGCATACCCCTCACTGAGTCCGAGCAAGCTGCAGCGAAAATGGTTGCTTAACCACTTGAGGACCACAGTCTTTTCGTCCCTTAAGGACCAGAGCCTTTTTTTCCATTCAGACCACTGCAGCTTTCACGGTTTAATGCACTGTCATACAACCTACCACCTAAATGAATTTTACCTCCTTTTCTTGTCACTAATACAGCTTTCTTTTGGTGCTATTTGATTGCTGCTGCGAGTTTTAATTTTTATCATATTCATCAAAAAAGACATGAATTTTGTCAAAAAAAACTTTTTTTTTTTTTTACTTTCTGTGCTGACATTTTTCAAATAAAGTAAAATTTCTGTATACATTTTTGTCTAAATTTATTGTGCTACATGTCTTTGATAAAAATAAATAAATCCATTCAGTGTATATTTATTGGTTTGGGTAAAAGTTATAGCTTTTACAAACTATGGTGCAAAAAGTGAACTTTCCCATTTTGACGCATCTCTGACTTTTCTGACCGCCTGTCATGTTTCATGTGGTGCTAAAATTCCAGGATAGTATAAATACCCCCCAAATGACCCCATTTTGGACAGAAGACATCCCAAAGTATTCAGAGAGGCATGGTGAGTTCATAGAAGATTTTATTTTTTGTCACAAGTTAGCGGAAAATGACACTTTGTGACAAAAAAAAAATTTCCATTTCTTCTAACTTGTGAAAAAAAAAAATGAAATCTGCCACAGACTCACTATGCTCCTCTCTGAATACCTTGAAGTGTCTACTTTCCAAAATGGGGTCATTTGTGGGGTGTGTTTACTGTCCTGGCATTTTGGGGGGTGCCTGATTGTAAGCACCCCTGTAAAGCCTAAAGGTGCTCCTTGGACTTTGGGCCCCTTAGCGCAGTTAGGCTGCAAAAAAGTGCCACACATGTGGTACTGCCGTGCTCAGAAGTAGTATAATGTGTCTTGTGGTGTATTTTTACACATACCCATGCTGGGTGGCAGAAATATCTCTGTAAATGACAAATTTTTGATTTTTTTTTTTTTTTTTACACACAATTGTCAATTTACAGAGAGATTTCTCCCACCCAGCATGGGTATGTGTAAAAATACACCCCAAAACACATTATACTACTTATCCTGAGTACGACGATACCACATGTGTGACACTTTTTTGCAGCCTAGGTGCGCTAAGGGGCCCAACGTCCTATTCACAGGTCATTTTGAGGCATTTGTTTTCTAGACTACTCCTCACGGTTTAGGGCCCCTAAAATGCCAGGGCAGAATAGGAACCCCACAAGTGACCCCATTTTAGAAAGAAGACACCTCAAGGTATTCCGTTAGGTGTATGGTGAGTTCATAGAAGATTTTATTTTTTGTCACAAGTTAGTGAAAAATGACACTTTTGTGAAAAAAAACAATAAAAATCAATTTCCGCAAACTTTTGACAAAAAATAAAATCTTCTATGAACTCATCATACACCTAACAGAATACCTTGAGGTGTCTTTTTTTTCTAAAATGGGGTCACTTGTGGGGTTCCTATACTGCCCTGGCATTTTACGGGCCCAAAACCGTGAGTAGTCTGGAAACCAAATGTCTCAAAATGACTGTTCAGGGGTATAAGCATCTGCAAATTTTGATGCCAGGTGGTCTTTGAGGTGGCGAATTTTGTGGAACCGGTCATAAGCAGGGTGGCCTTAGATGACATGTTGTATTGGGCCTGATCTGATGGATAAGAGTGCTGGGGGGGGGGGGGGGGTGACATGAGGTGATTGATAGGTGTCTCAGGGGGTGGTTAGAGGGGAAAATAGATGCAATCAATGCACTGGGGAGGTGATCAGGAGGGGGTCTGAGGGGGATCTGAGGGTTTGGCCAAGTGATCAGGAGCCCACACGGGGCAAATTAGGGCCTGATCTGATGGGTAGGTGTGCTAGGGGGTGACAGGTGGTGACAGGGGGTGATTGATGGGTGTCTCAAGGTGTGATTAGAGGGGGGAATAGATGCAAGCAATGCACTGGCGAGGTGATCAGGGCTGGGGTCTGAGGGCGTTCTGAGGGTGTGGGCGGGTGATTGGGTGCCCTAGGAGCCGATAGGGGTCTAATCTGATGGGTGATCAGTGGGTGATTAGATGGCAGAACAGATGTAAACCATGCACTTTGGAGGTGATCTGAGGGTAGGTCTGGGGCAATCTGATGGTGTAGGAGGGTGATCAGATGCCTGTAAGAGGCAGGTTAGGGTCTGATCTGATAAGTGGCAGTGACAGGTGGTGATTGACAGGTGATTACAAGGGAGAATAGATGTATACAGTACACAGGGGGGGAGGTCTGGAGGGGTCTGAGGTCGTTCTGAGGGTGTGGGTGGGTGATTGGGTGCCCTAGGGGCAGATAGGGGTCTGATCTGATGGGTAGCAGTGACAGGGGGTGATTGATGGGTAATTAGTGGGTGTTTAGAGGAGAGAACAGATGTAAACAAAACACTTGGGAGGTGATCTGACGTCAGGTCTGTGGGCGATCTGATGGTGTGGGTGGGTGATCAGATTGTTTGCAAGGGGCAGGTTAGGGGCTGATTGATGGGTGGCAGTGACAGGGGGTGATTGATGGGAGATTGACAGGTGATTGACAGGTGATCAGTGGGTTATTACAGGGGAGATAGAGGCATACAGTACACAGGGGGGGGGGGGTCTTGGGAGAAACTGAGGGGTGGGGGGTGATCAGGAGGGAGCAGGGGGCAGTTTAGGGCATTAAAAAAATTAGCGTTGACAGATAGCGACAGGGAGTGATTGATGGGTGATTGGGTGCAAACGGTGGTCTGGGGGGTGGGCAGGGGGGGTATGAAGGGTGCTTTGGGCGATCAGAGGGAAGATCAGTGTGCTTGGGTGCAGACTAGGGTGGCTGCAGCCTGCCCTAGTTGTCCCTCGGACACTGGGACCACCAGGGCAAGAGGCAGCCTGTATAATAGGCTTTGTATACATTACAAAGCCTATTATACACTTTGTCAGCAGCGATCGGGCAGCTAGTAACACGCCGGCGCTTCCGAACGGCCGGCGGGTTACAGAGCTAGGGGGCGGAGCCTGTCGCCGGCGGCTGATCACGTCACGAATGACTCGATTGCCGCATAACCACGCCCGCCGCCGCCACCGCCGATGGGCGTATTGCGGTCGTTTAGGCCCAGCCTTTGCCGCCGCCCATCGGCTGGAAGCGGTTCTCAAGTGGTTAAATAGTGGAGGTGACCAATAGAAAACCAGCTACTGATATGACTCTGTCTGCCAGCGTCAAAGATGGCCGCCGTCCATCTCTGCCAGAACTCTGAAGCCAATGGACAAGCGGCAAGCACTTCCGGGTAAGGAACCAGAACCCGGAAGTGTCATTGCGCCCACCCGGCGGTGGAGAACGAGAAGCCAGTAAGATAATATACAAAAACTATAAGCGCTAGCGAAGCATAGAGTAGGAAACCTATGTGGACACAAGAAAAAACATGATACACTGTGCTGACAATTAGGAAGCCTAATTTAGACCTCCGGTCCCCGCTCAAACAGACAGCTAAAACGCCAGAGCAGCCAGCATTATTTAAATGCATAAGCTTACATAGTATGCTTTTCCTCCATCAGGTTCATTTAGATACCAACTGGGGAACTTACACAGGAAAAGGGGTAAAACCTGTGTGTCGCAAACCTAGTAGAAAATAATATACAAGATTAATAATAATAGTAATAGCTATAGGTCCGAGAGAGGACAGAAAAAAAATGGCTATGGCCTCTGTATTGAAAATTTATATAGATATGGTGTCCTATCAGGGTTGAGAGGGGAGGAGTCAACCAATTGTATGCTGCCATGGATGTACCAGGGAAAAAAAGGGTTACCGCACATGTTATTGTGAATAGAGCCCAATGTCTATGATGACATTAGACAATATATGGGGTCCAATAGCAAAATGTTGATTACCTAAGGACACCAAAACATCATTGTCCTTAACGGGGATATTTACTTAAAGATTATGAAAATTCTAATTGCTGACCTGGTTCTAAACAGATACCTAAATAGGATGGATACATTGCTGAGTGCAACAAAATTCTGAATTCAGAGTTGGTATTTCCCATTTTGAATTATGACAGTCAGGAATTGCCATACTGAGTTTTATCAGCGATTTTAAGAGATTTTGTGTACTGCAATAGTGGTTGGAATAAAGCTTTAGTTACAGAAGTGATGACATTTTGTGCAAGGGGGCGGGGCTTGAGCGCATCCCAGTGGCATCAGCTCTTGAGCGCTTTGAGTCCAACAGGAGAATAGCGCTATACAAATGTTCGGATTATTATAAAAAAAAATTGGTCCGTCGTTGGCCAATCATAATTAAAAGTGCATACCAGGCTTTAGAGCAAGGCTGGAACTTGTGATCTCTCCTTTTAAAGGAATGCACTAGTACTGTTGGCTAGGGCAGAAAACTGACAAATTTTCACACATCATAAAAGGGTGGTTAATGTTATTTTACATGGCCTAAAATGGTGCATTTACTTAGGCATTTGTCCATTTTTAAAACTCATCAACAGCTGAATGGACCAGAAGCCCTAGTGTTATATAATAGGTTCATGGAAAAATAGATGGTTGAGGTGTCTGCAGCGGGGTATCTGGGGACATGTTGGTAAACTCTAAAGTGTAACGATTGGGTGCTGCAACTCAGACGTCTGATTATTTGTGATCTGCAGAATCACCAATAATAGACGCTATACCTGATTATGTGGTGATCTGCAGTATCACCAATAATACTAGTATAGCTAGCTGAGAGAGTAAGGTGTGGTGTTTGGTGCAACAGTATAGACTTCTCCAGAGGAGCTGGAGGGTCTACCAACACAAATAACAATACCTTTACCAGAGGAGCTGGCAAAGTACTAATAATGAAAGAATTAATGAAGTTTGGCTAAACCTTACCAGAGGAGCAGGTAAGGTACTAGCAGCACAAATTACTGAATAGTTTAACTAGACCTTGTCAGAGGAGCTGGTTAGGTACTAGCAGCACAAATGACGGAATAGTTTAACTAGACCTTGCCAGAGGCGCTGGCAAGGTACTATCAGTCACTGGAGCTATGCAAGTAAGTCTGAACCTCACTAGAGGGACTGGTAGGTTCTAATAGCTAGAGCACCTCACCATTGGCAAGGGCCCACTGGTGAGTAGAGTAGTCAGACAGGCAAGGTTCGATAGTACAAAATCAGCAGGCGAGAGAATAGTTAATATCAGGCGGAGGTTCAGCAACTTAAGTCAGAAAGGCAGAGGTACTGAATCGTTTTAGCACTAGCAAGGTCAGAGAGTAGCCAGAATCATACACAGGTTATCAGAGTACAATGTAATAATAACTAACTATAGATAGATGTATATCGCAAACACTGCATATACATCAATCATCAACTGCAACCTCACTAGGTCTGAGCGCTAACACAAGTGTATTCGCAACAGCAGACAAGCCGCCAATGATCCGTGAAGGCCCAAGAAGCCGAGGAGAGCCCAGCGCCACGCCCCCTAGCATTCAGCCAATCCGAGCGGCACGAGTCACTCCCGACGTCAGCCGACCTGCAGGTCGGCTGACGCGCCTTCCTCCAGCATAAAGGTCCTTTCTCCGCGCCCGCGCGATACAGAGACCCTATGAGCAAAAGACAATGCCGTTCCCGGCGTGCTGGACGCCGCCGGGACGGATAAGGCCTGTGAACAGGGAACTAAGGCGGCTGCGGGTATAGCCTGCGTATCCGCAGCCGCCACAGTTTCAGATGTTACATAAAGGTTCTAGTTCTAAGGATACTAGTTGAGTTATGTTATATGATTAGTGTAATAAGGGGGCATAGTTGTCTTCCTGTGTATAGCTGACCACTTTTCTAGCTTCAATAATTGGGTTATCTGTGATTTTCTAGTCAGTTCTGGAAGTGCTGATAGTATACGCAAGTTTTGGGCTCTCATACTGGAGATACTCTTCTTATACAATAGTCAGGGGCAAACCCAGGATTTTCAAGGGGGATTCTTGAAAGGTCACCCTCAGCCACGCACAATACAATATAATAATATGGTAGGATGTCATACTGGGTACACATAGTACAATTCCCCGTCCGACTGACCGACCAACAACGGTATCGATCAGGAGCAGTTTGGATACAGATAATGAGAACAGCCAACATTGGTAATGAAAGGGAAAGTGAAGCATGGCACAGGGCTGTGCTCATTACTGACTCTGTTAAGTTCCCCAGAGCTGCTCCATGCTATGTACACATGCTGCTGCTACATCCAATATCCAAAGTCAACTGTAGCAGGGAAAGAAAGGGGGCAGTGCTGTGAGCTGCAGGATACCTGCAGATATTCTGGTGTCTCAACTTGTGCCTGTCCTCAGACACTGCACAGGCCCTGTCCTGAGGGGGATTCTGGGCAGCTGTAATGTTCTCCCCCCCCCCCCCCTCGGGGTAACTAGCGCAGGAGGATTTTTTTTTCCTACACGAAGTCAGCACTTTGCTAGCTGCGTGTAGTACGCGATCGCCGACGCTACCCACCGATTCGCCGCCATCAGGCAGCGCTGATGGGTGGATCGTAATTCCCTCTGACATCCATGACGTCAGTGGTGTCATCCGGCGACGGGGGATGCCTTGCAGGAAATCCCATTCTGAACGGGATTTCCTGCTTGCGCAGATCGCCGGAGGCGATCGGGGTGGGTGAGGGGGTGCCGCTGCTCAGGGACTATCATGTAGCTAGCGCTAGGCTAGCTACATGATTTAAAAAAATAAATATATTAAAAAAAAGTGCTGCGCTGCCCCCTTGCCGCAATAATTGGAACCGTAAGGGGGTTAAAGTGATCTGAAACTCTGACATAACATTCAATAAAAATGTGTTGTCTTACTTTTTATTACTCCATAGAGTTATCATATTTGCTTTTGTGCATATGTAATAATGTCTGTTTACAAATTACAAGTTTCCAAAGTGTAGTTTATTGTGCCCTAATAGCTGTCATTGCATTTTATTCAAACTGCTTTTTATTTTACATATATTAACATCTTGTAATGAGCTATTCTGAACTGTGTGTGTGTGTCCTAAGCACAGAGAGTTTTCCTTTTAACTTGTTACACTGTGTTTACACACATTGTAACAACATTGGAATGTAAACAAAGATAATGTTATCACTAGTTTGGATGCGGATTTGAAGCTGAATAGCAGGATAAACTGCTCTGTTTAACCATTTCAGTGATGTTCTGCTAAAATAAAATTCTAGGACAGTAGCCTTCAAGCTGTGAGGAATCTGTTAGAGCAAAGTAGAAATGCTGGCATTTAGGATGTATTCACAGTGGGACGGTGCGTTTTAATGCGACGTTAAAGTCGCAACATGTCTGCGTTAAGAGGTAACGTACTGCAACCAGTGAGTTACCACAACGCAACATTTTTTTCTTTTAATGCGACTTTAATGTCGCACTGTGAACGGCCCATAGGATTAGCATTGCAGTGTGGTAAGCTGCATTATAAGACTTTATAACGTGCGACCATAACGTCCCACTGTGAATGCGACCTCAGACCACGTTTCAAAAGCTTGCAATAAACCATATGTAGTTAGTCATTAACCACTTCACCACTGAGGGGTTTTACCCCTTGAACACCAGAGCAATTTTCACCTTTCAGCGCTCCTTCCATTCATTCATCTATAGCTTTATTATTAGTTATCGCTATGAAATGAACTATATCTTGTTTTTTCCGCCACCAATTAGGCTTTCTTTAGGTGGGACATTATGCCAAGAATTATTTTATTCTAAATGTGTTTTAATGGGAAAATAGGAAAAATTGTGAGAAAAAATTATTTTTCAGTTTTCGGCCATTATAGTTTTTAAATAATGCATGCTACTGTAATTAAAACCCATGAAATGTATTTGCCCATTTGTCCTGGTTATAAAACTGTTTAAATTATGTCCCTATCACAATGTTTGGCGCCAATATTTTATTTGGAAATAAAGGTGCATTTTTTTCAGTTTTGCATCCATCCCTAATTACAAGCCCGTAGTTTATAAAGTAACAGTGTTATACCCTCTTGACATAAATATTTAAAAAGTTCAGTCCCTAAGGTAACTATTTTTTTTTTTTTTATTGTATATTTTTTTTTTTTGTGGGAGGTAATGAGTTAATTTATTGTGTAAAACTAATGTATTTGTATATGTAAATGCTTTAGGGTGTAGTTTTACTATTTGGCCACAAGATGGCCACAGTGAGTTTGTGTTCATGCGACCTGTAAGCGTCCGGAAGGACGCTTACAGGAAGCAGTATGAGGCTGGGAAAATCACTGCTCATAGAAGCAGCAGATCATGGCGGGGGCTTAGATCAATGAACGGGAAGGGATTTTCCCGTTCATTGATCTCCGAGCGGGCGGCGGCGTGCACGAGCGGCGGGAGCGTGCGCACGAGCGGCGGGAGTGCAGACAGCGGCAGTAGCGCGGGAGGTACGGATTTCTCCGTCCCTTGCTTTTATAAGGGTGGAAAAAGGGATGGAGAAATCCATACCGCGGGGGGGGGGGGGGGGGGGTAAAGTGGTGAAAGGTATCACCGGAATCAACATTTGTTGGATTGATGTCTGCATAATGTTCTATAAAAACAGAGTCGAGGTTCAATGTGTTTGTTTTTATTTTTCTTATTTTATTGTATTTATGTGACTGACACAGCATGTTGCTGAAAATCTTACAGTTTCTATATATTTCTTGCTGTTAATTCTCTGAAAATAAAAATGATTATAAACGGCAACCCATTATCATGAAATAATTTATGAATTCATAATCGATACTGTGGAAAGGGTTTAGTACTTCTGTTTTTTTTTCCCCTCTGTCTCCCCATTTGGGAATATTTTTCTCATTTGGTCGTGACAGGTGGTAAACCTTTTCTACAGGGATAGAGAAGGTAACAAAACCTTTTTACTATAAAAGCATTGGAAGCCACTCACCAGATTTCATTCTGTCCAGGGTTCGCACTAAAGGCATGAGGTTTTCAGCTACCGGAAGTTTTTTTTCATGTGCAAGTATGGTCTTGAGTATAAAGGTCGACTTTGAACCCTTTTCTAAGGTTGTGTATGGCCCGATGAAGAGATTATGACTTTATGACCTATGTCTCTATGTAGGCACTGGCATTAACTCTCTCCTGCCAATGAAGAGCAGCAGAAAGAAAAATAGTCATGTCTGCATAAGATGTGCCTTCTGTATGGGCCTATGCACCATGTCTGCTCCACTTTCAGATACCTGTCCTAACACTGTTGCAGTATTTCTTGAGTATGATCTACTATTTTTACTTTATTCCGCTTATATCAGGAGCTGCCAGTGCCCACCAACACTCCAGCACTTCCCTGACTCTCCTACACTACCACCATTGCCATACCACTTCTACACTACCACAACCACCTTGACTCTCCTGCATTACCACCACCTCCATGACTCTCCTGTACTACTACCACCACCCTGACTCTCTTGCACTACCACCACTGCCCTGGCTCTCCTGTACTACCAGTACTCTCTTGACACTACCACCACACTGTCTCTCATACACTATAACCTACCCTTACTTTCCTACAATACTGCCTCCACCACTTTGACTCTCCTACCTCTACCTCACCATGACCCTCGTGCAATACTACCATCTTCACTCCCACCAGTACCTGGACTCTCCTCACTCCCACCACCACCTTGACTCTCCTACACTACTACCACTGCTCTGTCTCTCCTGCACTACTACCACTGCCTTAAAGGATACCCGAAGTGACATGTGACATGATGAGATAGACATGTGTATGTACAGTGCCTAGCGCACAAATAACTATGCTGTGTTCCTTTTTTTTCTTTCTCTTCCTGAAAGAGTTAAATATCCGGTATGTAAGTGGCTGACTCAGTCCTGACTCAGGAAGTGAATACAGTGTGTGTGCTAGGCACTGTACATACACGTCTATCTCATCATGTCACATGTCACTTCAGGTATCCTTTAACTATCCTGTACTACCACCACCACCAATGATTCTTCTACACTATCACCACTGCCCTCACTCTCTTACACTACCACCACCATCAGGACCGCTGCTGCTGCTGCTGCTCTTACCCTTACCCTTACACACGTGCACTACCGTAACGATTCTCCTGCAGTCTACATCCCTGACTATTATGCATTATGGATATGAGAGAGCTGGCAGGCACTCGGGTAAACGCTGTAAATGTCAGGCAAAGACCACACCCATAAAACTATGTGCTCATGACAATGGTAGATATTTGGCAAGAATCAAAAAGACAGGAATGTCAGGCACTATAGTTTAATGGTGAGCATGTTGACAAAGACATATACTTGACAATGCATAAGCAAAGTGTTGCAACTTGCCTATGCTTTGATTCTTGCCTATTATGCATTATCACAATCACCCTGACACTCCTGGAGAGAAGAAACAGGAGCGCCTCTCTGGTGCATTAACGTTTTTAATAAAAATTCAAGCGCATTAAAATTACACTTACAATGTGTAAGGTGGAATCAAGCGTGTTTCAAACCCTGCCGTCCGTTCCCCTCCTGGCTCTCTCGCTTGGCCAGAGCGAGAAGCGCGATGTTTGCGATGCGGAACAGGGTCTGGTGGGCGGGGCCTCGCTACGCTGTTGCCGTCTGACGTCACGACGCGTTTCGGCGTTGACCACGCCTTCGTCAGGTGACGTGACGGCTGGAAGGGCAACTATTTGTTGCTCCCGGTCAGAGCGGGAAGGAGGAGCGGGGAGTGAATCCCTCCCCTTACTTGGTATACACGTAAATCGCATTCCCCAGTTAAGTTGTGTCTTACTGGGCGGGGCTGGGGATACTAGCATCTCCGCCTTACTGCATGTACAAAACTTACTGGTCCCGTATATTTAAGATCCAAAAGGGGTTTTTACAACTAAATTTACGAGTTAAAATTCCAACTGGACATTAAAATTACAAATGAAAATAAAATTTAGAATTTAGAAAATTGATACCTAATGCTGTAAAATACATACGCTCGTGAGCATACTTATATATAAGTGTGCCCGTGGACTCCCAGGAACATCATTGCTAGGGGGACAAGTGTAATCGGAAGGTCCTGTTTTAGCGGACTATAATTCCATAACACCATACTATTTAGGCTAGTTAGGAGAAAATTTTAGATACACTTCCACAAACGTGGATGGACGAGGAGACTGGGGGCCATACTATTCTAAAAGGCTATGTCCATACGCACCCCAATACCCCGGATGTAAAAATTATCGCTCTCATCCGACCAAAAGGTCGCTTAGGCGAGTAGTGGGTTGGGGTGTGTCATGCCCTTTATTCCACGGGAGGAAAAGTAGTAGGATCACTACCCTTGGTGTAAATCCTATCTATATCGGATAGAAACCTGGTGTCGGAGGAATAGCCTTTTAGAATAGTATGGCCCCCAGTCTCCTCGTCCATCCACGTTTGTGGAAGTGTATCTAAAATTTTCTCCTAACTAGCCTAAATAGTATGGCGTTATGGAATTATAGTCCGCTAAAACAGGACCTTCCGATTACACTTGTCCCCCTAGCAATGATGTTCCTGGGAGTCCACGGGCACACTTATATATAAGTATGCTCACGAGCGTATGTATTTTACAGCATTAGGTATCAATTTTCTAAATTCTAAATTTTATTTTCATTTGTAATTTTAATGTCCAGTTGGAATTTTAACTCGTAAATTTAGTTGTAAAAACCCCTTTTGGATCTTAAATATACGGGACCAGTAAGTTTTGTACATGCAGTAAGGCGGAGATGCTAGTATCCCCAGCCCCGCCCAGTAAGACACAACTTAACTGGGGAATGCGATTTACGTGTATACCAAGTAAGGGGAGGGATTCACTCCCCGCTCCTCCTTCCCGCTCTGACCGGGAGCAACAAATAGTTGCCCTTCCAGCCGTCACGTCACCTGACGAAGGCGTGGTCAACGCCGAAACGCGTCGTGACGTCAGACGGCAACAGCGTAGCGAGGCCCCGCCCACCAGACCCTGTTCCGCATCGCAAACATCGCGCTTCTCGCTCTGGCCAAGCGAGAGAGCCAGGAGGGGAACGGACGGCAGGCTTTGAAACACGCTTGATTCCACCTTACACATTGTAAGTGTAATTTTAATGCGCTTGAATTTTTATGAAAAACGTTAATGCACCAGAGAGGCGCTCCTGTTTCTTCTCTCCTATTGCACAGATTGCTGGCGCCACCCAGCGTTTGGAGCAGCACCTGGGAGCATCATCTTCCTCCATTTAGTGCTCAGCAGCGCAGGAATCACTACACCTATTTGTTACTACCCTGACACTCCTACCTTATCAATACGGCACTCTGAACCACTAAGAAGACAACACCAAGGACTTTATCCTTGGGACCAGCCTATAATTCAGTTGTGCCAATTGTTTGTTACTCTTTTGCTCTTATTACTCAGGATTTTATGAGCAACTGATTACATCACCTGAATGCGTCACTGCATTGTGTTTGATGTTGACCAGTGTCAGCAGGACTTCTATGCTGTTAGTCTTATAATTTGCATATGCAAATCAGAATGCAAAGCGCAAGAGTCTGAGGTTTTAAAGTTAGCATTTCTGAGTCAGAGCTTTCCAGCATGACAAAACATTAATGTGGGGGAGATTATCTGTCACAACCAGCAACTTATGGTGATGGCTGCATAGTGAAGAGATGTTTTGTTACAATGTATATATATACATTAATACAAATGTGAATTAAATTTTCCTTCATTTGATAGATAAAATATCTGTAATGTTCTGCATACCTAAACAACATTAGATGCACAAAATGGTGGTAATATTGCCATGAACAGACAGCACACGGCAATATTACCCTTGCGTCTGCCAGCAGTACCACGAGTTACACTATTAGCAAGACCTGTGGTACTCGAGTAGCGTTACCATTGCTATGGTTGCATGCGTTACGGTAACACTTGCTACCATAGCAATGTTTGCACTACTTGAGTACCACGGGTCGCACTAATAGCATAACTCATGGTACTGCTGGTCGGAAGTAAGGGAAATATTGCCGTGTGCTGTCTGTGAATGGCAAGAGTACCGTGGTTTTGTGCATATACCCCATTGCCATGTAACCCTACCGCCCAGAGCTGCTAAATGTGTTCATGGGAACGGCCATTTTGCTTTCTGCAAATTCTGCAAATGATTGTCTTAACCTTTTTGTCTAGTTTACTTTTACTGCACAGTTCAGGTAGAGTTTAAGAGAAACAGCATTTCTATGCTTAGGGGGTGAAGTAGTTGTTACATCCTTCATCAGAGGCATAGCAATAGGGGATTCTTAGGTTGTGACCGCACCGGGGCCCTTGGGCCAGAGGGGCCTCAAGGTGCCCTCCCTCAACCACAGTATAAGCTTTCTATTCGTCCTGTACTGGTAATAACCACTTCTATAGATGCTTTGAATAGTAGTAATCATTAACAAGCTGTTCCTGTTCCCCATCCCCTTCTTGCCCCTCTGACACTGTAGCTGTCCTTGGCAGGTTTTGGTGCACCATAGCAAATGTTATGTATAGAGTACTTGGGGGGGGGGGGGGCCCAATGTAAAACTTGCACTGGAGCCCATAGCTCCTTAGCTATGCCACTGGTCTTCATCCTCCAGTTCGAAGCATTGGGGACATGTTTGCGGTATATTTTCTTTTTCAAACGCTTCTTCTGTCGACAGAATAAAGGCTTGTTCATACTGCAGGCATTTTCGGCTTTCTTTCGCCCGTGTGCGGTTTTTAAAAATGCCCCCGACCACGTGGATAATGAATGTCTATGAGAAGGTTCATATCAGCGCGGGTCGAGCGCTCTGTGGCTAGCAAAGCGGTGCTTGTACCATTTTTGAGGGGATTCCGCCTCAATGGAAAGTATAGGAGAAACGCAAAACGCTCACAAAATCGCCTTCTGTAGCGTTTGCATTTGTTTTTTTAAGAATAAATACATTGTATTTTCTGGGTTAAAGAGTTTACTTCCTGACAAATTATAAAACCGTTTGGAAAAAACGCTTAGAAAACCGCTAAGCACAAAAACGAATCGCCCACACAAGCGTGGGAATTGGGGAAAAAAAAGACACCTCAAAAACAGCCCAACGCGGACAGACACGCGAGCCAAATGCAATGTGAACAAGGCCTGACAGTCCAATGCAGAAATCAGCCACATGATATTTCTCAGGCTAGGCGCATACATAGCAGAAACACGAGGGCCGCAGGAAAAAAAACATATAAAAAAATAAAGGCATATATGTTTTTGATGCATTCATTTTTAAAAATTCAGGTTTTGTTGCATGATATTCAAAAATGCATAAAAAATGCACATAATTAAAGTCATTGGAAACACAATGGTATGCGGTTTATATGAATTTTTCATGCATTTTCCATGCATTTTACTATGCGTTTTTTAAAAAAAATAGTTTTGTGTTGTATTTCTGCTTCCTGTTGTCTTCCTATTAATTTGCATAGCACGCAATTGCAAAACGCATATGCGTTTTGTATATGTGAACCGCAAACGCATTAAAACGCACGCAAATGCCTGAAAAACTCATCTTTGGTAAAAAAAAAAAAAACGCTAACGCAAACACACCACAAACGTGCGCACAACATGAAATGAAACATGACCTAAAACGCAGCATGTCATGTTATGTTATGTGTGCACCCAGCCTAACAGTGTTTAACGTATTTTGGTTCCTGGACGTAGTTTCTACGTCTAGGAACCATGCGCGCTACCGTGCGCTCCTGCGGCCGATCATGCGCGTGCACGCGCACTCCCGGCCGCAGGTTCGATAGCATAGGGATCAATGTATCGGGCTATGGTGCCCGATCACTGATTCCTCTCCCCCGCTGAAAAAGCGACAGCTTCTCTCGGAAGCTGTGCTTTTTCTGGCTGTCTCCTTCCCGATGCGCCACTCTAAGCACGTGCTACACTTAGATTGACGTCATGTAAATAAACTCATGGCCGCCATCTTGTGGCTAAAAAGTAATACTACACCTGAAAAAAAAATTAAAAAAAATTAACACACATTTACATTATAAATCTATTGTTTACCTCCCACCCTCCCAAAACTACCAAAATAAAATGTTTACTATAAAAAAAAAACATTACAATAAAAAAAAAACATGTAAATATTTACCTAAGGGTCTAAACTTTTTAAATATCAATGTAAAGATGAAATATTTCTATTTTTTTTTTTATTTTAAACTTGTAAATAGTGATAGATGCAAAATGGAAAAAATGCACCTTTATTTCCAATTAAAATATTGTCGCCATACATTGTGATAGGGACATAATTTTAACGGTGTAACAACCGGGACATATGGGCAAATACAATACGTGAGTTTTAATTATGGAGGCATGTATTATTTTAAAACTATAATGGCTGAAAACTGAGAAATAATGAATTTTTCCATTTTTTTCTTATTCTTCCTGTTAAAATGCATTTACAGTAAAGTGGCGCTTAGCTAAATGTACCCCTCAAAGAAAGCCTAATTGGTGGCGGGAAAAACAAGATATAGATCAGTGCATTGTGATAAGTAGTGATAAAGTTATAGGCTAATGAATAGGAGGTGAACATTTCTCACGTGAAAACGACGGAACGCGAATGGGTTAATGTCCTACCATTTAAATTAGCATTGCGATGTAGATAAGTTCCATAATCATGATGATTAGAAAGGGCTGGTCTCTTCTACATACGTTCTCCTAAGCATAATTTTTTAAAGCACGTGTTTGATTAGATTATTGATTTGTACTTCTCTGACTAGCTGACTATGATCATGTGACCCTTTCTCGCCTTTGCTTCCTGTGTACATAGCTAGTGAATGAGTGACTCCAAAATCAATCATATGGTCAAATGGATCCCATGGTTTTCCATGCGTTTTCCCTGAACAGTATTTATGCAGGAGAAACTGACCTTTTTTTTTTTTTTTTTTTCTTTTCTTTGTGTGAGCATGCTTTTTATATTCCGTGTCCCCTATTGATGGACCGTTTCTGTCTGAGTGTACAAACCTTTCACTGAGATAGAGAAAATATGAGGTACCTCTGATATCTCTGTGCAGTCATTGTTTCCCACTCATGTGGAAGGGTGTGTACACACATCCACTTTTGATGTTACTACTTCTATAGAGCTTGCCTTCATCTTATTCAAAAGCTGTAGGCCCTTGAACTACATGGAAGTGGTAAAATTAAGTGTACGCGCCCTTAAGCTTGATACATGCTTTTAATCATGATTGGCCAATCACTGACCAATTTTACCACCTCCACGTAGTATGAGGGCTTGGCTACAATCTGCTCATTGTATTCAATATTTGTTGACCCTCATACTACATGGAGGTGTTAAAATTGGTCAGTGATTGGCCAATCAAAATTGAAGCCAGGCTTTAGGGTAGTTATTGTCTACACTGTACAATTGTCTACATTTTTCTAGTCCCCACCATCCCGGTATTTTCTATTCCAAGTTCCATTTAGAGCAGAGCTCTGTGAGAAGACTTTTTTTGTAAAAAGTGGATTGACTACCAGAGGAGCAATCTGATTTGAAAAGTTTAGCATCACTTTAACCCTGGTCCTGAGGTCCCACATAAGTCGGCTACTATATAATAGTTTAAACTGAGAGTGGTGATAGCGTGTGCAGGCGTGTGCTTCGGATCTACAATTATTCGCTTGGGTTTTATTATGCTTGTGGGACCACATTATAACGTTGGCAAATTTTACCACATGCATCTAGTAGCTTATTCAGCCCACATCATTGTTACCGAAAGATAAAAAGTGTTGACTCACGTATGAAAACTGTCTCTGTAAATCATAGGAGCAAAGGAGGTGAAATATAATTTGGCAGTACATTCTGTCTGCCTCACTCAGGAACATCTGAAAACACATGGGTATGTATGAGCAGTTAACTGTTTATTTGCGGCCTGGATGGAGGAGCTAGCAGCTTGTGTCCGTCCTAATTCAGAGGCAGCCTGTTCTGCCCATGTCTCCAGTCTGGAACATCACAGCTCCCATTTACCTTGAATGGATGATAATGCAGAAAGAGAATGGATGCTCAGCACTTGGTCATTATTAGGGGGTTAAGCATTACTGTATGTAGAGAGACCAATGTTCCTCAGCAACTTGTAACAGAACACAAGATTCGTCTTGTTTGTTACTTTTTATTACTTCCTGGAGTCCCTCCAAGGCCTATTACCATGTAGCCAGCTTGTTCCCTTGCACAGTAATCCCCAAACTCCCCCATTTGTTTTAGTACAATAAATAGAATTTATTATAAGGTTCCACAGCTGTTTAAGATTAAAGAGCAGAGTTTGAGCTTAGAATGTATCTTTGCCGTTTGTTAAGTGCTCTCCACAGCTTTGAAATCAGGTTTAACCTATTTGAAACTGGCAGATGTTGATTTATTTATGGATGTAGAAGATGCCTATGAATTATTATCCAATTATGATCCATGTCTTTTTAATTATTCAGTATTTTGCCACTGTGTGTATTATACAGATTGTCTGAATGTACTCTGCAAAATGACTTATTTCTATGCATCAGCACTGGGGTAATGCTATGGGGGAGCGGGGCTTTGAATAAGTTATGTAAAGCCGTGTCTCCCTTGCGCCTTACCTGGAACAATGTGTATATTTATAAAGTTAGGAAAGACCTGACAACATATGGCTCGGTGTGTGGCCGGTGACGCTGCGTTTCAGATATTGTGGCAGGTGTACTACGCATTATTTTATGGATCATGCTGCATGTAATGTATTACAGTGCATCCATTATGAATTTGTCTGTGTAATCATGTTAAAAGCATTTTACATTCATGTAAGTCGTTTTCTGGCCGTTATGTAAGTAGACCCAGTTATGCAAAGCATAAGCTTACCTTTGATTTACTATGAACACTTCATCCTCCACTACCAGATTGTTTTCAGACTCAAAATATTTTAATGCACGTGAGCGAGGTCAAAGTCTTACAGAGCAGAATAAAACAACATCATAATAACCGAGCAGCATTGAAAATTAAAGCAACAGTTCAGCCTCCCATTTTTTAAGGCATATAATAGGAATGTTGCATTAATTTGCAATGCACTCTGTTTTCTTTATCACACATTTATACTTTTTGCAATAGATATATTTAAAGCAACCCTGAAGTGACCTGAGATGCAAAAAAAAAAAAAGACTTAGATACTTGCCTAGGAAGAGGCAAGCCTGGGGATCCCATAGAACCTTCCCCATCTTCTCTGTCTCCTCATTCGCCCGATGCCCCCATTCAAAATTGGTGCCTTTGAAACTCCTTATGCTCCCAAAGATGGGCACATCTGTACTGCACATGTGCAAGCATGGACTCATGCATGCACAGTATGGATTCACCTCTCTTTGGAGAGACTCAGGGACACTTCTTGCTTCAGTGTTATTTTAAATGACCCGGCTGGCTGGGTGAGTCCTGTAGCTTCATTTCCTTTTGAGATGAATGTAATTTTACTGAAGAAAAAACTGTCCACATTCCCCCTCATCCCATCTCCAACCACACAGGAAGTAGTTTGGGAGGAGCTGAAAGGAGATGGCAGCCAGTCTCTCCATGTGAGCAACAGATCTCTGACCTCCCCACCCTCTCCAACTTGTGTTTAACACTGCAGTGACAAGCTCAGACTCAAAGGCCTTGATTCATAAAAAAGTGTTCGGTGATGTAAATCAGTGCGGGGAAACTCCGCGCTCGGTATTTTTCCAGTACACTCCAGGACAGGTACACTTTGAGACTTGGCTCCTCCCAGAAACAGGAAACATCCCAGAGCCTCCCTATAAATTAAAAAATGGAACCGGAGGTCAGGCAGTATAGGATGTTTCCTGTTCCAGGAACATGCCTCTCTAAGTGTACAGCTGTCCCGGAGAGCCTGGGGGGCTAGGGGCGAGTGGTGCACGCAGAATTTTTTTCTGGGAGGCTGGGTTATCAAAACTACCCATTCGGCTTACCCAGGTCCCTGCAGCAGACTCTGGTTTTTCCTGGAAAGAGAGAGAGCTTGCGGGAGGGCCGCTCCGAGGACGCAGTGTGGCAGGAGGCTTTCAGCGGGGCGGTGGACGCCGGATTGTGCGGGCAGAGGCCGCATGTGGAGCACTTCCGGGTCCCGGAGTCAGTTTCCGGGGCAGATGACGTCACCGCATGCGCGCTGACTGAAGAGGAGCGGCCTGTTAGCGTCCCAGCACCACAATCTCCTCGTGGCAATGGAGGAGACACAGGAGCCGCCGAAGACTAACCCAGGCGATACAGTGCCTAGGCCCAGTCATAAGCAGTGCCCTGCATGTAGCAAAAAATTAGATACTAACTGGAAGAAATTTCTATGCCAGCATTGTTTATCTAAAGCAGTAAAGGAGGATGGAGGTTCTACTAAAGAATTAATAAACTCTTTTAGGAAAGAATTGAAGGATACTTTAAAAGACTTTAAAGCTTCATTATCAGGGCCGGCAGCATCTCAACAGCCTGAAGGGCCCCAGCAGGTTCAGATACAAACACTGCCTAAGACTCAAACACAAGCACAACCTCAGGTGCAGTTACAGTCTCAAATACAGTCCCAGGCACAAGCACAGCCACAGGGTCAGGCACAAGTGCAAGAACAATCAGGGGTGGAACACATACATAAAAAAGCATCTAGAAATTCTAATCGTGTGGTGGAATCAGATGAAGAAAATGAACCATTAAGTGGTTACGATTCTTCGGCGGAGTCTGATATTTCACAGGATGGGAATAGTCAGGAGAAGCCATCTCGATTTAAATTCCCAGCATCAGAGACAGAGATGTTATTGGAAGCAATATATGAGAAAATGCAAATTAAAAAGTCAAAACCCACTGAATTATCCGTTCATGATAAGCTATATGAGGGAATGGAGTCGATGGAGGATTTAGTATTTCCAATACATCAATCCACAAAAAATATGATTAGCAGTCAGTGGAAGAATCCTGATAGGAAGCTTTTTATGTCTAGAGGGTTTAGGAGACGGTTTACCTTTGCCGAGGACGATTGTAAAAATTGGGATAAATCGCCTAAACTAGATGCAGCTTTCTCACAGGTGGACAGAGATGGCGAATTGTAGTGATGGGAATTCCGGCTCTTCTTGGAGAATCGGCTCTTCTGAATCGGCTCCCATTAAAGAACCGGCTCTTATGGCTCTCAATCGGCTCTTCATTAACTATAACTAGACACCACTCAGAATCGGAGTAAAAGCCCCGCCCCCATCTCCATGACAACTCCGGACTGCTTCTTTTGCTCGGGCAATCCCTCCTGCTACTGCTCTGTTCCGCCCCTACACTCCTACAAGCTGCACGAGGAGGACTACATCTCCCAGCATGCCTCAGCGCCCTTTATTACACAGCAAACCAGAGCTGTGTGGGGCGGCTGAGGCATCGGCTCTTTCAAAACTGAGAGACGGCTCTTGTCGTTCACAGCAAAGAGCCGGCTCTTAGAGCCGGCTCGTTCGCGAACGACCCATCACTACTCCCTGCTACGGTCGCCCTGATCGGAGGTCTGAATACGTTAGCGGCAGCCGCAGCAGGGGATGAGGTGAGCGGAGCTTCTTGGCGGCGGTGAGCGGGACTTCGGGACTTGGCCGGCCACGTGAAGTCACAACGCGTTCTGGCCGGCCAAAGTCCGAAACTGAAGCCCGTTTCACACATTGGCCGCATGAGCCGGCCACTTCGCATACTGACTGGCCAGAACCCGAAGTGGCCAGACTTCGGGTTCTGGCCGTAACATATACATTGTATACCAACTAAATGTGAACTATTGTAATTTGAGTTCTCCTTCTCTTTATTGTAAGCTCTGTGGACTTCTTCCCCTCGTTTACCGTAGATTGTATCTTTGCTTTCTCAAGAATGTAATCTTCACAATTTTGAGTATTTTATATATATGTACATAATGGATGCAAATACATACTGTTTGCATTAAAAATAAATACTTGGTACTTATGAACTTATGAACTTATGAATTAAGTGTTGACCAGCAGCTGCTCTGTATTTCCCCCACAGAAAAGTCATCAGATAGGGTAGCAGCTGATTCGTCACAAAATGAACAGCCGATAATTATTATTACACAAGACTGTTCAGAAGCACTTTATGGAGTACTTGTTTGCTAGCTGTTCCTCAGAGGACCTCACAATCTAGTCCTTACCATAGTTATAGCCTAGACCAGAGTGCTGACCACTATGCCACTTTGCTGCCTCTAATAGTTCTAGGGTAGTGGTCCTCAAACTAAGGCCCGCGGGCCGAATGTGGCCCCTTGAGGCTTTTTTACCGGCCCCCCCCGCACACAAAATGTATTATAGATGCGGTCAGCTACATCTTTAAATTTTAGTGGTCTGCATATAGAATGAAGCCAGAAAGCAGTAATTCACCGATTTCCAATCAAATTCCACATCAGTTGACACTGCTGTCCAATTACATAGTTATTTGGGTTGAAATTGGACTGCAGGTTGTCACCTGGGTATGCTTCACTGTCTGGTGCACAAAGACTTCTACATAATTTTTTGTATACTCCGGCCCCCCAGCAGTCTGAAGTATGTTGACCCGGCCCTCGACCCAAAACGTTTGGGGACCCCTGTTCTAGGGTGTAAAGAGTCTCAAGAAAGTAACTAATTAGTTGCATTTTTTATTTTGGACTGGGTTTCAAAGTAAACTTGAAGTGGGCTGGTAAAAACTAGTTAGATGCTCACCTATGTAGTGGGAAGACTCTGGATCTCATATAGCCTTTCTTGTCCTCTCATCATGCCCTAGTACCACTGCTGTTCCCCCCACCCGTTAAAATGTTTTGACCAGAAGGTTGAATATGTCTTCAGCCCTCCTCGGGCAGGCTTCGGCAGTAGTCGCGCCCCAGAGTACTTTTGAAAACAAGAGAATTTGTACTAGACTCGAGCGAATCCGGGCTCATTTATTCACAGTATAGATGTACTCATCTCTGGAAGCATTCTGGGATCAAATTCTTCAGAGGAGTCCAGAAGGCACGGAAATTAAACAGGGGATAGTGGTGGAATGAGGGCACTGAAAGAGGACCGGGGAGACTCTATGGGATTCAGAGCCTTCCCTCCATATAGGTGAATTGTTTTTCTGGGAAACAGTTGGAATCTCCTTGAAAATGTTACTATCACCTCCTACCCTGGTGGCAACAAGGGCACACATAAGAACCAAAGAGGTTATTGGAAAATAAGGGAAAATCTCCCCAACAGGAACACAAATAGTGTTAACAACCTGCCAAAAGTTTAAACTCGTCCCAATTTATCTAAAAGTACCAAAAATGTTTTAACTGAAAATGGGGATTTTAATGGAAAGCCTCAACAGATCAGTGATGAAAGCAGTAGGAATTCTAGTAAACATGGATAGAGTGACCATGAGATTTTCGGTGCAAACCTGAATTGTCTGAATATTAGTCAAATTTAGCAAACATATCCATATATTACACACTCCAATGAGTTCTGGGTCACCATGAGCTTGCTGGTTAGTCTATATCCATATATGTCCCAGACCACTGAGAAAACAGGAATAGTATATTCGTTCCCCCCCAAGTACTCTGCGGATAATTAATATCACAGCATCCTTGGGATTATATCTGGGCTGTTATTTCAAGTCATAGAAATGCTTGTCTGCTGTGATCTCTCCTTAAAAGGTGGTTTTATCTGACAAAAACATCTTAAGCCGCACTTCTGTCAGCCTGCACAGTGTCTCGTATCCTCATCCAGAAGAGACCCGTCCAATAATTTGGGTGAGGATTTCCAGTCTCCAGCATCTGTCTTTCACTGTTCCACTAAGACGCCCCAGAAGCCGTCATTTGTAGTAGAGCAATAAGTATCAACAGAGCTAAAATAAAACAGCATAGCTGCATAGCTGGAGGTGCTTTGCTGGGCTGGGGGTGCTTTGCTGGGCTGGGGGGAGCTTTACTGGGCTTGGGGGAGCTTTGCTGGAGGCGCCGCCAGGAAGCCCCGCTCACCTCATCCCCTGCTGCCGCTAAGTACTCAGACCTCCGATCAGGGCGACCACCAGGCGGAGAAAAGGCAGAGCAGCGCGCACGCTACCCGCCCGGACCTATACACTTCCAATGCAGAAGAAGTGTTTAATGACGTCACTTCTGCATTGAAGTGTTCGGGTCCAGCGGGTCTCGAGTGAGCTGGGCTGGCAGCTGCTATGCCTCTCTCTGCCTCCCTGCTAGTGATGGGAATTCCGGCTCTTCTTGGAGAATCGGCTCTTCTGAATCGGCTCCCATTAAAGAGCCGGCTCTTATGGCTCTCAATCGGCTCTTCATTAAATATAACTAGACACCACTCAGAATCGGAGTAAAAGCCCCGCCCCCATCTCCATGACAACTCCGGACTGCTTCTTTTGCTCGGGCAATCCCTCCTGCTACTGCTCTGTTCCGCCCCTACACTCCTACAAGCTGCACGAGGAGGACTACATCTCCCAGCATGCCTCAGCGCCCTTTATTACACAGCAAACCAGAGCTGTGTGGGGTGGCTGAGGCATCGGCTCTTTGAAAACTGAGAGCCGGCTCTTGTCGTTCACAGCAACGTTCGCGAACGACCCATCACTAGCGAATTGGCTTTTGAGGACTTGGGTCACTTAAAAGACCAATCTGACAAAAAGATTGATTTTGTGCTTAAAAAGTTGTGGCCTGCGATTTGTACGAATTTTAGGCCAGCAACGGCAATTACCTGTGTTATCAGAGTGCTGGGTCTGTGGATGTCCCAGTTGCGGGAGAATATAGTTGCTGATACTCCTAAAGATCAATTGCTGAACTCTATGACGGTAATGGACAAAGCAGTATCTTACATTATCGACGCAATATCAGAGTCAGTAAGAATTACGGCCAGAGCTGCGGGTATTCTCAGTGTGGCTAGACGTCATCTATGGCTAAAAACCTGGCAAGGTAGTATGTCATCAAAGAATAGGGTGGTATCAATGCCGGTAGTGGGGGATACCCTGTTTGGGCCGGAGCTAGAGCAAATTCTAGAACGTACTGCTGACAGGAAAAAGTCGTTTCCCAGAAAAAAATCACAGTTTCAAGGGAAGCGTCCTTTTCGTAAAGACCCACAAAATTTTAAAAACTTTAAAACAAGATTTCAAACCAAAAAAAGAAACTGGCCTTTTTCGAAAGGTCAGAAGAGGCAGGACTCGACAGTTAGGAATCCTGCAACCCAATTTAAACAGTGACATAATTCCGGTGGGAGGAAGGTTGGGCTACTTCCTAACACATTGGAGAGAAATGTCAGACAGCCCATTTATTATCAATACGATAAAAGACGGTTATCATATAGTATTCCAAAAGATCCCACCATCAAGATTTGTGATAACCAAGAATTTGATATCCTCGGTCCATCAGGAGGCCATACACTCGATAATACAGGATATGTTGGAGAGGAAGGTTGTATCGGTAGTGCCAGTGGATCAAAGGAGGAAAGGTTTTTATTCAAAAATCTTTCTGGTCCCAAAACCGTCGGGAAAATTCAGATTGATTCTGAATTTAAAACCGATCAATCCTTTCATAAAATACGAAAAGTTTCGTATGGAATCAATTCACTCGATCAGGAATCTTTTAATTCCGGGAGGATTTATGCTCAGCATAGATTTAAAAGATGCGTACTGGCACATTCCGATACAACTGGAATCTCAAAAGTTTCTGAGGATCGCGGTCCAAACGGGAAGCGGAATACAACATCTACAGTTCCGTTGCCTCCCGTTTGGGATTACTTCTGCTCCAAGGATCTTTACAAAGGTCATGGCAGAAGTAGTCGCAGCACTGCACAAAAAGGGGGTACTAATAGTCCCCTATCTAGACGACCTATTAATTATTGCAAAATCAAGACAAAATTTGATAGGACACAGGGAAACAGCGTTGCAGGAACTGCAGTTAGCCGGCTGGTTAGTCAGCGAAGAAAAATCACAGCTACAGCCCACTCAGGAAATCCAGTTTCTCGGATTTATCATAAATTCGACAGACCAAAAGTTATATTTGCCAAAGGAAAAGATCCTAAAGATTGTAAACGAGATAAATCAATTCATGACGCTTCAGGTGATATCCTTGAGACAGATCATGCGGTTGCTGGGCCTTCTGACGTCATCTGCGCCGGCAGTGCAGTGGGCAATGATGCACGTCAGAATTTTGCAGGCCTGGCTGTTAGACAACTGGAACAAAGATCCAAATTCGTTAGACCAGTTAATAAAAGCACATGTGGACTCGTTTCAGACACAGGGCATTTGGGATCAGTCGATGGCCAAAAGTTCTTCCAATTTCAAAGAGTTGTATGCAGTAAAGATGGCAATCATCAGCATGATGCATATGTTACAGACCGCTCACGTTCAAATACGAACGGACAATTCCACGGTGGTGTCCTACATCAACCGTCAAGGGGGAACAAAGTCAAAAAGACTGTTGCAGTTGGCGTTAGAAATTCTGGAAATCGCAGAAAAGAACTTTCTATCTTTAACGGCAGTACATTTGAAGGGGACATTGAATGTTCTAGCCGACCAGTTAAGCAGACAACAAATCTCCAATACGGAGTGGAGTCTAAACGACAGAATTTTCGATCAGTTGGTGAGCAGATGGGGTCATCCTCACGTAGATTTATTTGCGAACAGGAGGAACAAGAAATGCAGTCTTTTCTTCTCTCTGAATGTGATGGACAATCCATTAGGAATAGATGCTCTGTCGCAAGACTGGAACAAGCCATTGATGTATGCATTCCCACCTCTGAATCTGATGGCCCCAGTGTTACAAAAATTGTTAAGGTCAACCGGAACAATGATGTTAATTGCTCCGGATTGGCCCAGGAGGTCATGGTACCCCTTGCTGCTGGCTCTCTCGGTGGATCTTCCATGGAGACTGCCAGTAGCGAAGGATATGATTCTCTGTCAGGGACAGCCTATCCAGCAAGCAACTACGTGGAAACTAACAGCATGGCTACTGAGGAAGCAGTCCTCAGAACCAAAGGGCTGTCTTCAAGAGTGATTACAACACTGCTAAACAGCAGAAAACGTAATACTAGATTAATTTATCAGAAATACTGGAAAACATATAATTTATGGTTACAAACGTCTAACTTCAAATCCACTGAAATCGCTTCCATTCTAGAATTTTTACAGGAAGGTGTGGATAAGGGGCTGGCTTTGAGCACGATAAAAGTCCAAATTTCAGCCCTATCGGTTTTTTTTGATAAAAAGTTAGCGACGGATCCGCTCGTTATACGGTTTATTAAGTCAATTGAAAGGAGTAAACCAATTTTGGTTAAAAATTTTCCCAGATGGGATTTACCTTTTGTTTTACAGTCTCTTTCATCTGATTTTTTTTACAGAGAAAGATTCCTTACGTATTTCTACGTTAACCACTTGAGGACCCACCCTTTACCCCCCCTTAAGGACCAGCGCTGGTTTGATTGATCTGTGCTGGGTGGGCTCTGCAGCCCCCAGCACAGATCAGGGTGCAGGCAGGGAGATCAGATTGCCCCCCTTTTTTCCCCCCTATGGGGATGATGTGCTGGGGGGGTCTGATCTCTCCTGCCTGCTGTGGGTGGCGGGGGGGGCACCTCAAAGCCCCCCTCCGCGGCGAAATTCCCCCCTCCCTCTCCTACCTGCTGCCTCCCCCGGGAGATCTGGGCTGCACAGGACGCTATCCGTCCTGTGCAGCCAGTGACAGGACGTCCCCTGTCACATGGCGGCGATCCCCGGCCGCTGATTGGCCGGGGATCGCCGATCTGCCTTACGGCGCTGCTGCGCAGCAGCGCCGTACAAATGTAAACAAAGCGGATTATTTCCGCTTGTGTTTACATCTAGCCTGCGAGCCGCCATCGGCGGCCCGCAGGCTATTCACGGAGCCCCCCGCCGTGATTTGACAGGAAGCAGCCGCTCGTACGAGCGGCTGCTTCCTGATTAATTAGGCTGCAGCTGGCGACGCAGTACTGCGTCGCTGGTCCTGCAGCTGCCACTTTGCCGACGCACGTTATGAGTGTGCGGTCGGCAAGTGGTTAAAGACAGTATTTCTGGTAGCCATTACCTCTGCGAGAAGGGTTAGCGAGCTACAAGCGTTATCTTGCAGACAGCCGTTTTGTTCTTTTTATGATGATAGGGTAGTGTTAAGAACAAGTCAGGAATTTCTTCCTAAAGTAAGTGATATTTACCATAGAACACAGGAGATTATACTACCATCATTCTATACAAACCCTAAAACGGAGGAGGAAGTAAGATGGCATAGGCTGGACGTTAAAGAAAACCTATTAGCATACCTGGACAAAGTGAAAGAGTTTAGGAAGACGGAATCTTTGTTTGTAAACTTTTCAGGTAAACATAAAGGAGCTAAAGCTTCAGCCACAACGATAGCCAGATGGATCAAAGATTGTATAAGAGAAGCTTATAGAGCCGCAGGGAGAGACCCACCTTTAGACTTGAAAGCTCACTCTACAAGGGCAGCTGCTACGACATGGGCCTATAGGCAGGGAATATCGCCTTTGGACATCTGTAAAGCTGCAACGTGGAAGAGTCTCAACACCTTTATGAAACATTACAAGCTTGACCGACTATCTGCAAAGGATCAAAGCTTTGGGAGAACTGTCCTGGAGGCAGTAAACCCGCCCTAAGGTGTGTAAACGTATTTTCTTGTTTATCATCTCAAAGTGTACCTGTCCTGGAGTGTACTGGAAAAACCACATGTTAGCTTACCTGCTAACGGTATTTTAGTCACTCCAGGACAGGTAGGGGTACCCACCCTTCCAATGGGGTAATAATATATATAATATACATATGAGTTTATTAATATCTGTATATTTCGATTTTGTAAATGGAATGGTTGTGTTTTTATATAGTATGTATAAACATAAGGTTAGGTTTGTTCCTGTTACTTGTCATTATACTGCCTGACCTCCGGTTCCATTTTTTAATTTATAGGGAGGCTCTGGGATGTTTCCTGTTTCTGGGAGGAGCTAAGTCTCAAAGTGTACCTGTCCTGGAGTGACTAAAAATACTGTTAGCAGGTAAGCTAACATGTGGTTTCTGACTCCAGGGTGGGCATTCATAAAATGTTGCTAGTTGCGATAGCTGAGCGGAGATTTCCCGCTGTAGGCAGGCGGTAGGCTGTCGGGAGCCTTGCGGAAACACAGGAGCTGGCTGAGTCCCTCCGTGCGGTGTTCTCTCTGCTGCTTGGGAGGTCTGTCCCATTCACTGCACTGTATTCCGCAGGCTTCTCGCCACATCAGAGGGAGCGGTATTCCCCATCCGCATACCGCTTCCTCTAATCTTTATGAATTGACATTTTGTTACATTTTCGCCTAGAATCGCCGCATAAGGCGGTGATTTATCACTCTGCTCCGGAATGTCAGCTCCGCATGCGGAAACAGCCTTTATGAATACACATTTTGTTCAGTGTTTGGTAAAATCGGCTGTTTTCAGCATTTCCGCATGCGGGAATGCTTTATGAATCGATGCTATAATGTTAAGAATCTGCTGAGCTGCAATTCTGGCCACAATATTTTCCAGCTGCATATGGAGAAGCTGGAAAAAGACCTCGACTCTCTAAAAACACATGCATTGGCATACATTGGTGAAGGGCTGTGGAGTCCGCTCCGTACAAAATCATTCAACTTCTCATTTTATGAATCTACAACTCCAACTCCAGGTACTTAAATTTGCTCCGAGTCCAACTCTCCAACTCCTTAGTCTAATACTTACCAGGGCTTTGGAGTTGGTACAAAAATCATCCGACTCCTCAGTTTATAAAACCACCAACTCCGACTCCAGGTACCCTTAATTCCGACTACTCAGCCCTGCATTGATGTGCTTTGGAGTGCAATTTTAAATTGCTTTCTGTGCCCTTTCTGATGTTCTTGCATATTGCACACTTACATTTGTTGCAAAAATCAGCAACGCAAGTGTGCTAAGGCTTTTAGGAAAGCAAATGTTAAGCTGGTATACACCTTCAATTTTGATTGGCCAATCACTGATTAATTTTACCCTCTCCATGTAGTATGAGCGCTTACTTACAAAATCTGTTCATAGTGTACAAAATCTGTTGAATCTAATACTACATGAAGGTAGTAAAACGAGTCAATTATTGGCCAATCAAAATTGAAAGTTTTAAGCTCAGATCCATAGACTTCCTGTCACCCCACAGGAAATCTGAAAACATGAAATTAAAGATGTACAGATCACAAACAGGAAAACAAACAGAAAAGCCCTTACTATTACCCATTATATCTGCGGATACATCCAAACATAAACATGTACAGTTGGAATTCCCTCAATCCCGTTTATTGATTCAAAAGAGCAAATGTTTCAAGACTACCTGTGTCTCTTTATAAAGGTCAGCGATGTGTAATATGTTGGCGCTTTATTTAATACAATAAATAAGGCAACAAAATCACAGAAAAACATCTGAAATACATGAAATAAACAAAGCCAGCCATCATAGGTACAAAACATAAAAACTAGTCGTAAGTGTGGCTCACTACAGAAATCAGAATCCTTTTGTGAGTAAAAGTAGAATCCACATGTAAAAGTATGCGCTGAAGCAGTGGCGTAGCTAAGGAGCTGTGGGCCCCAATGCAAGTTTTACATGCCCCCCCCCCCCCAAGCACTCTATACATAACAGTTGATACAGTGCAGCAAATATTGCCAATGGCAACTACAGTGTCAGAGGTGCAAGAAGTAGATGGGGAACAGTTTGTTAATGATTACCACTATTCAAAGTATCTATAGAAGTGATTATTATGAGAACAGGACCAATAGAGAGCTAATACTGTAGTTAAGGGAGGGCCCTTCGGGCCCCTCTGGCCCTGATGCGGTTGCTACCTCTGCACCCCCTATTGCTACGCCCCAGCACTGAAGACTATAAACAAAATGCAATTGTACAAATACAGATGTGTGTGTCACCTCCTGACAATGGTGAAAAGAAGTGTAACACTGCCTAAAATAAAAAAAATCCTATTTTGCATGGGCAATACTCATCAAAGTGACACCAACACTTACCGTATTTCCCGCCATATAAGACACACTTTTCCTCCCCCAAAAATGGGGAGAAAAAGTCCCTGCTTCTTATATGGCAAAAGCAGGAAATTCCCAACTTACGAACGCCCGCCGATACAAACCGTTACCCACCAGGGCCGCTACCACATCCAGGATTCCCTGCCTGTGCCTCCACTCCCCCCGCATGCCTCCGCTATTCCCCTTGTGTCTCCTGGCCCCCTCCCTGTGTGCAGAGGCAGCGGCTTACCCAATACATGCCGCCGTGAGGACTGCAGACACCTGTCTTCTCCATGTTCTTCCTCTAGTGTGCGGTTACTGATCGCATCATCAGTAGCCACGCACTAGAGGAAGCACATGGAGGAGGTGGGTGTCTGCAGTCCTCACGGTAGCATGTATTGGGTAAGCCGATGCACACACGGAGGGGGCCAGCGATACAAGGGGGATAGCGGGGGCACACAGAATGACACATGGGGGGACAGGGCACACAGGAGGGACACATGGGGCACACAGGAGGGACACATGGGGCACACAGGAGGGACACATGGGGCACACAGGAGGGACACATGGGGCACACAGGAGGGACACATGGGGCACACAGGAGGGACACATGGGGCACACAGGAGGGACACATGGGGCACACAGGAGGGACACATGGGGCACACAGGAGGGACACATGGGGCACACAGGAGGGACACATGGGGCACACAGGAGGGACACATGGGGCACACAGGAGGGACACATGGGGCAGATGGGGCACACAGAAGGATACATGGGGCACACAGGAGGGACACATGGGGCACACAGGGCACACAGAAGGATACATGGGGCACACAGGAGGGACACATGGGGCACACAGGAGAGACACATGGGGCAGATGGGGCACACAGAAGGATACATGGGGCACACAGGAGGGACACATGGGGCACACAGGAGGGACACATGGGGCACACAGGAGCGACACAGGAGGAACACATGGGGAGACATGGGGCACACAGCAGGACACATGGGTAGACATGGGGGACACAGGAGGACACCAGTTGGAGGATAACATGTATAAGACGATCCTGGAATATGTACACACCATATTTAGAATATATACAGTGGCTTGCAAAAGTATTCGGCCCCCTTGAAGTTTTCCACATTTTGTCACATTACTGCCACAAACATGAATCAATTTCATTGGAATTCCACATGAAAGACCAATTAGAACTAAACTCATACATGATTCCAAACATTTTTTACAAATAAATAACTGCAAAGTGGTGTGTGCGTACTTATTCAGCCCCGAGGTAATACTTTGTAGAACCACCTTTTGCGGCAATTACAGCTGCCAGTCTTTTAGGGTATGTCTCTACCAGCTTTGCACATCTAGAGACTGAAATCCTTGCCCATTCTTCTTTGCAAAACAGCTCCAGCTCCATCAGATTAGATGGACAGCGTTTGTGAACAGCAGTTTTAAGATCTTGTCACAGATTCTCGATTAGATTTAGATCTGGACTTTGACTGGGCCATTCTAACACATGGATATGTTTTGTTGTAAACCATTCCATTGTTGCCCTGGCTTTATTTTTAGGGTCGTTGTCCTGCTGGAAGGTGAACCTCCGCCCCAGTCTCAAGTCTTTTGCAGACTCCAAGAGGTTTTCTTCCAAGATTGCCCTGTATTTGGCTCCATCCATCTTCCCATCAACTGTGACCAGCTTCCCTGTCCCTGCTGAAGAGAAGCACCCCCAGAGCATGATGCTGCCACCACCATATTTGATAGTGGGGATGGTGTGTTCAGAGTGATGTGCAGTGGTAGTTTTCCGCCACACATAGCGTTTTGCATTTTGTCCAAAAAGTTCAAATTTGGTCTCATCTGACCAGAGCACCTTCTTCCACATGTTTCCTGTGTCCGCCACATGACTTGTGGCAAACTGCAAATAGAACTTCTTATGCTTTTCTGTTAACAATGGCTTTCTTCTTGCCACTCTTCCATAAAGGTCAACTTTGTGCAGTGCACGACTAATAGTTGTCCTATGGACAGATTCCCCCACCTGAGCTGTAGATCTCTGCAGCTCATCCAGAGTCACCATGGGCCTCTTGATGCATTTCTGATCAGCGCTCTCCTTGTTCGGCCTGTTGCGCAAGTGTCCGGGGGTCCGGGGGCCGCAAGAGACCGTACGGGTCTCTGCGGTGGCCACAAGTTGCCACAAGTTGCGGATCCGGAATGTATCAGTTCCGACTACAATAAAGTAGCCGGAACTAGATACATTGCAGTGCCAGAAAGGCACCGCAAGCATGGGGGATACCGGCGTGTAGTCCGGGCCCCCCAAGTGGCATAGGACCGGTGCTGGAAGCATCCGGTCCTATTGCCAGTGTGATGAGAAACGTCCGTTTCTCATTGCACAGCATGGCCGCATGTTCGGGTCAGGATATGGCCTGGGTGCGTGGGCCGAATGATCCGGACACGAAAAATAGTGCATGTTGGAAAAGTGTCCGGAGTCCAGATCCGATCCGGCTCAGTTTTGTACGGAATGGACGCATGTGAACGTCTGCATAGACTTTGCATTGCTATGCGGAACGTACGTTCCATTTGTACAGTATACGGTCCGGATCCGATCAGGCGAATCCGGATAGCAAACCCTAATGTGAACCAGGCCTTAGTTTAGGTGGACGGCCTTGTCTTGGTAGGTTTACAGTTGTGCCATACTCCTTCCATTTCTGAATGATCACTAGAACAGTGCTCCGTGGGATGTTCAAGGCTTTGGAAATCTTTTTTTAGCCTAAGCCTGCATTACATTTCTCAATAACTTTATCCCTGACCTGTCTGGTGTCTTCTTTGGACTTCATGGTGGTGTTGCTCTCAATATTCTCTTGGACAACCTCTGAGGCCATCACAGAGCAGCTGTATTTGTACTGACATTAGATTACACACAGGTGCACTCTATTTAGTCATTAGCACTCATCAGGCAATGTCTATGGGCAACTGACTGCACTCAGACCAAAGGGGGCTGAATAATTATGCACAACCCACTTTGCAGTTATTTATTTGTAAAAAATGTTTGGAATCATGTATGATTTTTGTACCACTTCTCACGTGTACACCACTTTGTATTGGTCTTTCATGTGGAATTCCAATAAAATTGATTCATGTTTGTGGCAGTAATATGACAAAATGTGGAAAACGTCAAGGGGCCGAATACTTTTGCAAGCCACTGAATTTTTTTCCCCCTGGTTTTTGCCCTCTAAACCTAGGTGCGTCTTATATTCCAGAGCGTCTTATACAGCAGAAAATAGGGTAGTTGATTTGGGGCCACACAATATTCCCTGCTGCTTCTCATGTTTCTAGATTAAAGTTTTTATTTTGAAAACGTGCTATTAGGATTCAGACAAACTGAAGATTTTTTTTTTCTTCATTTCTGTTATTTTGTTCATGTAAACCAAATCTGCCTTCTTCTTCCACATACTGCTCTTCTCTTCCCACTTTACCATTAAGATATTATCAGTTCATCAAGTTTTATTCTCTCTAGTTCACTGTAAAATTCTTCCACTGCAGGCAGAGAAAAAGATGAGAAATGCCGGCACTGCTGTAAACTGCTTGTTTATTCATAACACATGGTGTAACATCGTGGATTCAAATGTATGCATATTGAGAAGTAACATACCGGTTTGCTGGTAAAGCTGTGCGGTGGGTGCTGGGGGATGAGAGCCTTACAGCCGTTTCGCGCAGATGCGCTTCTACGGCTCTCATCCCCCAGCACCCACCGCACAACTTTACCAGCAAACCGGTATGTTACTTCTCAATATGCATAAATTTGAATCCACGATGTTGCACCATGTGTTATGAATAAACAAGCAGTTTACAGCAGTGCCAGCATTTCTCATCTTTTTCTCTGCCTGCATATGATGTCTATCTGATCCTGAGCACGCTGGACTATCTGCATTGCACCGTATACCTGGTCTGCACCCAGGGGCGTAACTAGAAATCACTGGGCCCCCCTGCGAATATTTGGATGGGGCCCCCCCCATAGGTGCCAAATAATCGTAATGGGGCAGCGTTTCACTGTAAATTAATTGTAAAGTGGGCAGCATTTTACCAGACAATCGTAATGTAGGCCAGAAAATCGTAATGTGGGCAGAGTTCACCAGAAAATCGTAATGTGGGCAGCGTTCACCAGAAAATTGTAACATGGACAGCATTCACCAGACAATCGTAACGTGGGCAGTGTTCACCAGAAAATCGTAATGTGGGCCAGAAAATCGTAATGTGGGCAGCGTTCACCAGAAAATCATAATATGGGCAGCAGACACCTGAAAATCGTAATGTGGGCAGCAGACACCAGAAAATCGCAATGTGGGCAGCAGACACCAGAAAATCCCTAATGTGGACAGCAGTCACCAGAAAATCGCAATGTGGGCAGCAGTCACCAGAAAATCGCAATGTGGGCAGCAGTGACCAGAAAATCGTAATGTGGGCAGCAGACACCTGAAAATCGTAATGTGGGCAGCAGACACCAGAAAATCGCAATGTGGGCAGCAGACACCAGAAAATCGCAATGTGGGCAGCAGTAACCAGAAAATCGCAATGTGGGCAGCAGTGACCAGAAAATCGTAATGCGGGCAGCAGACCCCTGAAAATCGTAATGTGGGCAGCAGACACCAGAAAATCCTAATGTGGGCAGCAGTGACCAGAAAATCGCAATGTGGGCAGCAGTGACCAGAAAATCATAATGTGTGCAGCAGACACCTGAAAATCGTAATGTGGGCAGCAGACACCAGAAAATCGCAATGTGGGCAGCAGACACCAGAAAATCGTAATGTGGGCAGCAGTCACCAGAAAATCATAATGTGGGCAGCAGACACCAGAAAATCACAATGTAGGCAGCAGACACTAGAAAAAAAAATGCACCTGTGAAAAAAAAACAATTCACTTACCTGACTGAAGTCTTCTCCTCTCCCGGCATCTGGTTCGCAGCTCCCTGAATACTCCTGCAGCACATCTCCCGCGCTGACAGGCAGAGTGCAGGGCTACGGCAAGATGGCTGCCGAAGCCCTGTACTAGAGACACAAATAGTCTCCAGTGTAGGGCTTCTTCGGCGCCCATCTTGCCGTAGCCCTGCTCTGCCTGCCGGAGACTATGCAGGCTGCTGGAGCGGGGCTGCGGGGAATGAACTGGCGCAGCGTCTATTAGACGCTGCGGCCAGTTGAGCACCTTGCTGGGGGGTCCAGAGCAGCGCTCCCCCCACGCACAGTGAGCGGGCCCCAGAGCAGCCCCGGGCCCCCCTGCGGCTGAGGGAGTCGCATCCCCGGTAGGTACGCCGGTGTCTGCACCCCTGCAACCCTCCCTGCACACCTAGCTGCAGTGCCAGCACTTTTCTATCCTACCTTCCTTTGTGAAAATTCTTCCACTTCATCTTCATTAGCATCTTCTTTTGGAGCGCAAACATTGAGGAAAGTTACACTGAAAAATTGGCCTTTTGGTTCATGCTTTGCAGGTGGTATGACTGGTTCAAATCCTGCAGCAGCTGGCACTATTTTGCTTAGAGCTATAAATCCTGTTCCATATATTTCATGTTTGTGGGTCATTCCACTGTAAAAGAATGAATTCTCCTCCCTTATTTCTTCCTTTCTTCTCCAACCCATTTCCTGCAACACTATCATTTCTACTTTGAATTTGTATAACTTTTTGTACATGCAATATACTCCATTTCAGGCAAGGAGCACGCCACCCACACTGCCAGCAAGCCAGGAAGCAAGGAGTTATATTTATATCCTTTTAAATAATACCAATTGCCTGGCAGTTCTGCTGATCCTCTGCTTTTAGCTGTAGACCCTGAACAAGCATGCAGATCAGGTGTTTCTGACAAGATTAATTGTATGCTTGTTTAGGGTGTGTGATTCAGACACTACTGCTGCCAGGTAACTGGTATTATTTAACCATTTATCGCCATCCTAACGTATTAAAACGTCATGCTTACCTATATTAACGGCAACATGACGTTTTAATACGTCGCGCATTCCCGCCGCTGCTACCGCCGTGTGCGCGCCGCTACCGCCGCTGTTTCCGTCGGGATCCCATGCTGGGTGATTGGGGAAGAAGACCGAACGGTCCTCTACCCAATCGCAGTGCCTGGAGTGACCGCGAACAGCGGCTACGTCCATTCACAAACAGGAAATGTAACAATTAAAGTGTGTAAAAAAAAAAAAAAAAAAAAAAAAAAAAAAGTGAACATTTCCTATGAGTGTTCACTAGCGCCATCTTGTGGCCAAAAAGTATATTACATCTACAAAATACATACATTTTCAAGTACAAGGGACTAAGGTTTTTTAATCTATATTTTATGGGGGAAAATTAATTTTAATTTATTACATAGGGGCTTGTAATTATGGCCAGAACAAAAAAAAAACAGAACAGAAAAATAACACTTATATTTCAAAAGAATATACTGTCGCCATACATTGTGATAGGGACATAATTTAAACGGTTTAATAATCATGAAAACTGGGCAAATAAAACGTGTTTGTTTTATCCACAGGAGAATGTTTAATTTTAAAACTATAATGGCTTAAAACTGAGAAATAATGATGATTTTTCTTTTTTTTCTGTTTTTCTCATTAAAACTCATTTAGAATAAAAAAATTCTTAGCAAAATGTACTATCGACAGAAAGCCTAATTGGTGGCGAAAAAAACGAGGTATAGATCATTTACTTGTGATAAGTAGTAATAAAGTTATTAGGGAATAAAAGGGAGGAGCACTGACAACTGAAAATTGCTCTGGTCCGTTAGGATAAAAACCCTTGGGGGTGAACTGGTTAAAGGGAAAGAAATATGGCAGCCTCCATATAAATCTCGCTTTAGGTTCCCGTTAAAGTGAACCTGGGCTCTTACTCAGCACACAGTGAAAAGTCTTTATCCCGCATATAGTTGCTGAAGACATTTACTGCTCTGTGTTCTGTGTTTGTTTAGCCAGTTCTTATCAGCAGCTGTGAGTAGACTTGAGTGGAGCTCTTGCCTCTGCTGTCTCCCCATATAATAAACAATGAGGCTTAACAATTCAGTGCTCCCTGGAAAGTGAAACTAATGCTAGGTACACAAGTTACATTTTTCATTCAATAGATGCGTTCAATTGATAAATTCCATCATGTCCGATATTCCTCTCGGTCATTTTATAGCTCGATTTCTCATAGAGATAAGAAAAACAAGCGGAAGATAAGAGAACCGAGTGAAGGATCGAGCGGAAAAAAACGATCGAACAGGAAAAACTTTTGTGTGTACCCAGCACAAGTTCAACTTCAGGTTTTTTTTTTTAGGTTTTCTATAAATTTTAATGAAGAAATGTTTTCCCATAAAGGTTTTCATGCTGTGGCTAATCTTTTAGAGTAGAGAGGCAGTTCTGAATTTAATTCCACTTTAACAGACCCTCATACAAGAATGTTGAGAGTGTAGTTGAAGCCTTTCAGGCTAAGCAACTTCTTCATTATTAAAGAGGAACTCCAGTGAACATTTTTATTGTTGGCAGGTGACGTAGCTGTTGCGTGTTTTTTTGGCAGCTGGAAACAGCTGTAAACAGCTATTTCCCACAATGCAGCAAGGTTCACAGACAGGAAACTGCCAAGAGTACGTACTTTTCTTGTTTCTTGTGGGAGGAGTTTCACCACAATATCAGCCATACAGCACCCCCTGATGCTCTGTTTGTGAAAAGGAATAGATTTCTCTTTAACCACTTGAGGACCCACCCTTTACCCCCCCTTAAGGACCAGCGCTGTTTTAGGTGATCTGTGCTGGGTGGGCTCTGCAGCCCCCAGCACAGATCAAAGGGCACTCAGAGCGATCAGATCGCCCCCTTTTTTCCCCACTAGGGGGATGATGTGCAGGGGGGGTCTGATCGCTCCTCCTGGCTGGCATTTTGCGGGGGGGGGGCACCTCAAAGCCCCCCTCCGCGGCGAAATCCTCCCCCTCCCTCTCCTACCTGCCACCCCCGGGAGATCTGGGCTGCACAGGACGCTATCCGTCCTGTGCAGCCAGTGACAGGACGTCCCCTGTCACATGGCGGCGATCCCCGGCCGCTGATTGGCCGGGGATCGCCGATCTGCCTTACGGCGCTGCTGCGCAGCAGCGCCGTACAAATGTAAACAAAGCGGATTATTTCCGCTTGTGTTTACATTTAGCCTGCGAGCCGCCATCGGCGGCCCGCAGGCTATTCAAGGAGCCCCCCGCCGTGAATTGACAGGAAGCAGCCGCTCCTACGAGCGGCTGCTTCCTGATTAATTAGGCTGCAGCTGGCGACGCAATACTGCGTCGCTGGTCCTGCAGCTGCCACTTTGCCGACGCACGGTATAAGCGTGCGGTCGGCAAGTGGTTAAGTAATATGTCACGTCTCATTTAGCTTTACTGTAATACTTATCATAAGAATCGGAATGAAATAAAAAAAACTTTGCATGTTTCTATTATATGTTTTAACATTCTGAAGCAAATGCTCTTCTAAAAACCTGCGCATACAGATTTAATGATTTGGGGAGTAAGTACTGAAATCTATAGTAGATATCCGTCAGCACTATGTTGCAGAGATCTGTAGGCACAATATACTGACAGGTGGCTGTTACCACATAAACAAAATGCGAAGGTTCAGATCTCCAATCCACAAAAATCTAATTTTATTTAAAAACAGTTCTAGAATCTAGTACTCACATTGTGGGTCCTTGCAAACAGGAGCCTGGTGCTAAGTGCAAATATGCAGTAACTGGAAGTATAAAACTGCCCAATTCTCCAAATCACCAGGTTTTAGCCTTCTGCTGTTGTCTGGGGATATTTAGATTCAAACCCAGGTCGTCTGTGTCAGAGGCAGAGCCCTTAACCACTACACTATTCAGCCACTTAAAGAGAAACTCCAGCGAAATTAATGTAATAGAAAGTGCTTAATTTTTACAATAATTATGTATAAATGATTTAGTCAGTGTTTGCCCATTGTAAAAGCTTTCGTCTTCCTGATTTACATTCTGGCATTTATCACATGGTGACATTTTTACTACTGGCAGGTGATGTCACTAGAAGTAGCCGTTGCTTGCCTTTTTTTGCCAGTTGGAAACAGCTGTAAACAGCTATTTCCCACAATGCAACAAGGTTCACAGGCAGGAAACTTCCAGAACCATGGTCCTCACAGTTTCCTGTGAGGGGGTATCAGCTACTGATTGGGGTGAAGTTCAATTCTTGGTCACTGCTTCTTTTTAAAGGACCTCTGCAGCAAGTATCTTAAAATGTAAAATATATGTAAACTTATACAATGAAGAAGTAACTTTCTTCCAGAGTAAAATGAGCCCCAAATTACTTTTCTCCTATGTTGCTGTCACTTACAGTAGGTAGTAGAAATCTGACAGAACCAATAGGTTTTGGACTATCCCATCTCTTCATGGGGGGTCCACAGGGATTTGGTTATTTTTAAAATGCACTTAGTAAATGGCAGTTGCTCCGTCCAACTGCCAAAAAAATTGTACGATGAGCAGGGAGCATCTTTGTATAAATCTTTTTCAGGGAGTGTCTTTATAAAGAATAAAGGCCATGCTAAGAATCCCTATAGAGAGATGGACTAGCCCAAATGTCAGAATTCGGGTAATGTCAGATTTCTACTACTTACTGTAAATGCCAGCAACATAGAGAATTCATTTATGGCTCATTTTACTCAAGAAGAAACATACTTCTTATTTGTAGGAGTTGTAAATTTCAAGATTTTCGCTGCAGTTCCTCTTTAAGTACGAAATCTGCCAGCATAACAGAATTAAATATATAATGGCTTCAATTCATCAAAGGGTGTTCGATAACAAAACCCCAGTCCTTAAAATACCGCATTCGGTATTTTACACTTCACTGTGCTAATTCATCAATATTTTCCCATGTGCGGTAGAGGTTCGTTAAGTTACCAAACTACTAGGCTTCAATTCATCAAAGGCTGTTCGATAACAGCAGAGTGGTGCAGAGCAGCTTGGAATGTCTGTGTTGTTACAAGCTGATAACAATAGAAGGCATCCAGACATCCCTTTACATGTAAACGTGTTATAGTTACTGTTACTTGTACTGCCTCTGCAGCTCTGAATCTGTCCATCAGTCTTTCTTAACATTTTATTTATTTGCCACAACGTAGATGAACTTCCTGGAGACATTACAAATGCCATGCTTGGTGATTTCACCACCAGCATCTTTGCATTATCAAACAGGGCCTGAAAGGGTTACACCACCGAAGGGAATCTGGGGATATATTTTGACCCGTTCTCTCTGCTCACTGCTTGGGGGGTCTGAAAGCTTGTGTGGAGAAGCCTGTGTGACCTATCAGCGGCACTTGCAGGAGAACAGGGGCTGTTTCTATTGGCTGCCTGCTCCTGCTAATCATGAAAACATTCACACAGAAGGCTTTCGAAGCCTGTAACGACAGGGGAGAGCTTGAGATAAACACCGAATGTGTTAGCGAATGTGGGAACCTTGATGAATTAACATTTGTTGAGCACATGTCAGTAATTTATCTCATTGCTGTGTCATTTCAGCTTCTCATTCGGTAACAGCTTTGATGAATTAACATTTTCTAAAGTGCTCCCTTAAGTCAGCTGTTTTTAGCATTACCGAATGCGGTAATGCTTGATGAATTGAAGCCAATGTCTTAGACTTGTCAGTAGAGGTACCCTGTTTTCTATGTATTGGCACATGTACATACTGTTCCATACTTTCTTAACTTTTAAATGTTTATTACTCATCATTTTCACTTGCTGATGACACAAATCCATTATGCTTAAGCTAACATGTCAGTGCCCGCACTGCATCTTGTAGGTGAGGACATAAATACTACATTGAAGATATGTCAGGTCTACAGTTGGCATTATTTAAAACAGCCAGGTGGGTGGTGTCAAGTGCTGATTAATGGAAAAATGCCATGAACTAAAACTTAAGATACAATAGCATTTAAAGCATAGAATAACCTCTAGTAATCTAGTGGCAATCCACCTTAAAGTGTGACTCAATTTGTGGGGAAAAAAAGTTTGCGATATACTATAGAAGGATAATGACAAATATTACTTAAACTTTTTTTACTTTGTTAATTTACGTGCATATATTAGGGGACACTAATGCATTTTTTTCTAATATTAAATACTACTTAGATGTGTCAGTTTGTGTTATGACTTCAGCAGTCCAAGGTGTAAAAAGCAGAACAAGAAGATCCCACTTGTCTTCACTTGTCCTGTAGCTGTATCTATTTTTCTAGGTTTGATTCTTGTTCCATGCTACCTGTATATAGAAAGGAAGCGTGTGTAATAAAATGTTACTCCAACAAAAGCGTCTTTGAATTTTTGGCCGGGGTTTTCTTTCCCCCCCCCCCAGGAATCTCTTTGGTCAGTGTATTGACCAAAAGGAAACCATGGTGGAAAATTCAAGTATTCTTTTGCTTGGGTTCCTTGTATTGCTGTGATAGTACAGTGTAGGGTGCCCCGCTATTGTGGAATATGAAGGACTGATCAACAGTTAGCACAAATGTTTAGCTTCAGTCAGTGCTGCACAAGGTAGTCACACTAAATACTGAGCACAATCAATTTCTTCAGTCCATACTTTTCCGACACGCAGATATGTTATTTGATAATTTTTTTTATCAATAAATACAAGAGCAAATGTAATCCTCTTTTTCGTTTCATCTGCACAACTAGATTTTCTTTATTTAGTTTTCGGGGCTTGTTTGCAAATCAGATTATATGTTAGGTCATATTCATAGCAAATGTAGACAATGTTAAAGGATTCCCAAACTTTTAGGCACCACTGTATATGCCTTCAAAATATTTCTAAATACTGTATAAATGACTATGTATATTACAAAATAAAAGCTCACCTTATTGGAATAATAATAATGGCCTTCATGTTTGGTCACTGAGAAACAAGGTGTACGTAGCAACTAACGGGGGTTATCACACATGTAGTAGACCTCCTATTGCGGCAAGCCATGGTCTTACCATAAGGAGAAACATTAGAGGGAGAGACATTTGAACACAGAATGTAGGAGAATCTAAATACACATTTTGTTTTGGTTTTCTTTATAGATGATGGGAATGTTTTCATTGGACTCAGATGAAGTGAGCTATCTGAGATGAGGGACTAGGCGTGTGAAAAATCACACAAATTACAGTACATACAGATTGGGAGGTCTGGAAGACTGCAACCAAACCCATAATCTGTTGTGGGTGATAAAATAAAGTGGGATTTGTGTGCTTCCTCGACTAATGTGTTCCATAAGCAAATACAAAAACTGACCCATCATCTCTATGAACAGTACAGAAAACCTGTAGTTAGAAGAATATGGAGGCTGTGAAATGTATTCTTTAAATGCCACTTGTCTGGGTGTCAGTGTGATTTTTGGCTTCAGTAGTGTCTGACTCACACACCTGCAACAAGCATGCAGCCAGAAAGGCAGACCTGAGTCTGAGAACATTGCTTCTGCACACTCTTGCTGACAGTATTAGAGCAAAACCACCAAGGACAAAAAACGCAAACCGTATGATAGGTAGATGTAAAATGTGGTGCTGCTTGTGTATGCCGTGGGAAGAAAATAAATAAAATGTGAGTCTCAAAGGTTGATTCAACGAACACACAGGAAGCTGTGGTAACATGCACACATATTACTGTTGAGTACAGCAGCTTACTGCAGTGTGAGGTTTACCTAATATGTGAATACTGCCTTATGACTAAGCACCACTTACTATGTGCTGTGGTTGGCTGACCTAATTTGCTCAGCAACCATAACTCAACAAGCTTTCCATGGTGTTTAACATATTCAGGTCCTTGGAAAGCAGAACATATTAACAAGCTATCCTTATCACAATACCATACTGAGCCCCATCAACAGCGAGGGCATAACCTCAAAACAGAGTTACAAAGTACCCACCTCTCCATTTCCAAAGTATTGCTTCCACGTCTGTCATGTATTGGAGCTCTTCAGGCAAACCCCTTGGCCTGGAGGCATGCCTGGTAATCAGAGCAGGTTGTAGGCTAAATTGCACCTAGAACGAGGGTGTAAAAATTGCACACACCCCCCATCCCCGTGGACTAGGGTATTGTACCGTGTTAGCCATCAGTAAAAGCAAGAAGTTTTAAATCAGGATGATACCATTTATTGGCGAACTAAAAAGAATAAGAATAAGCAAGCTTTCGGCTTTGCAGCCTTCATCGGGCTTAAATCCACAACAAAACGGAACATCACCCTGCCGACAAAAAAGGTGTGGGACCTGCAGACACATTTACTCCACTGACAGGTTAACGATACCAGGTTCACAACAGGAGTATAGAATACAAGGCACATTTTCCTGTGGATCCACAAATCTGGTATATCTGATCATGTGTGCTAAGTGCCTCAATGTTATGTATGTGGGAGAAACTGGACAAACTCTGCGCAAATGTATGAATGGACACAGGCACACTATTAACGATACCAAATCTGAACTCCCAGTTGCTACACACTTTCGTTCCAACGGACACAGCATGTATGATCTTTGTGTCACTGCCCTGAAGGGTGGCTTCAAAACGTCAAATGATCGATTAATAGCAGAAACTAAATTTATAAATTGTTTCAAAGTGGTGGACAAAGGCTTGAATAAGGACAAATACTTTTTATATTGGTATGAGGCTGAGGATATTTAATGCCAAAAATTATTTCTCAGCCTATATAGCTAAACTTGTGAACTCAGAATTTACGATGCCTTTGTGACAATCCAACTTCCAGGTCTGTGAGCATGGTGTAAACAAGGATTCTTATCTCAGCTAACAATCTTCCACCCCCTTTAGATGTTCTGTTTCACTTAAGGCATCTTAATGACATGTATTTATGCTTGAAAACAATCTATGTATACCCTTTTGATGTTGGATGTATAAAGCTGTCTGTACCATCAGCCTGCAAGCAAACAGGATTTAAGCCCGACAAAGGCTAAAGAGCCCGAATGCTTGCTTATTCTTATTCTTTTTAGTTAGTCTTTAGGGACAGTCACACAGCCACAGGTCACAAGTAGATCTGCCTACTTACTAGTGACCAGCAGCTCATCCAGGAGGAAGCAGGGACCAGGAAAACACACAGGCGAAGAGAGCCCGAAAAGCCGACTCCTCCATGGTTGTCGCACACTGACAGCCTGCAGTACCACTACAGGACATCAGTTTTCATCACGTGGTGGTGACGTGATGATGACTTGACGTCTGGTGCAGACAGCCTAGGAGGAGTCAAGGAATGTGGTCACGCTGTTAATCTTCCATTTGGCTGCACCAGCTCCCTAGCGGTTATGTTCTTCTGTCTGCGAACCCCCTTCTTCTACTTGCCGGTCTGCACCCAGGGCGGTCTCCCTGCCCGCACTTCCCAAGAAACGGCCTTGTTGGTAATAGTGACCTACAGTGGGATGCGAACGTTTTGGCCATGTTGTTAATCATCATGATTTTCCTGTATAAATCGTTGGTTGTTACGATAAAAAGTCAGTTAAATATATCATATAGGAGACGCACACAGTGATATTTGAGAAGTGAAATTAAGTTTATTGGATTTACAGAAAGTGTGCAATAATTGTTTAAACAAAATTAGGCATAATATATAATAATAAATGAAATCAGTATTTAGTAGATCCTCCTTTTGCGGAAATGACAGCCTCTAAACGCTTCCTGTAGGTTCCAATGAGAGTCTGGATTCTGGTTGAGGGTATTTTGGACCATTCCTCTTTACAAAACATCCGTAGTTCATTCAGGTTTGATGGCTTCCAAGCATGGACAGCTCTCTTTAACTCACACCACAGATTTTCAATTATATTCAGGTCTGGGGACTGAGATGGCCATTCCAGAACGCTGTACGTGTTCCTTTGCATGAATGCCTTAGTGGATTTTGAGCAGTGTTTAGGGTGGTTGTCTTGTTGAAAGATACAGCCCAAGCGCAGCTTCAGCTTTGTCACTGATTCCTGAACATTGGTCTCCAGAATCTGCTGATACTGAGTGGAATCCATGCGTCCCTCAACTTTGACAATATTCCCAGTCCCTGCACTGGCCACACAGCCCCACAGCATAATGGAACCACCACCATATTTTACTGTAGGTAGCAGGTGTTTTTCTTGAAATGCTGTGTTGTTTTTCCTCCATGCATAATGCCCCTTGTTATGCCCAAATAACTCAATTTTAGTTTCAGCAGTCCATAGCACCTTATTCCAAAATGAAGCTGGCTTGTCCAAATGTGCTTTAGCATACCTCAAGCGGCTCTGTTTGTGCTGTGGGCAGAAAAAAAGGCTTCCTCTGCATACAGCATCTCTTTGTGTAAAGTGCGCTGAATGGTTAAACGACGCACAGTGACTCCATCTGCAGCAAGATAATGTTGTAGGTCTTTGGTGCTGGTCTGTGGGTTGACTGACTGTTCTGACCATTCGTCGCTTCTGTTTATCTGAGATTTTTCTTAATCTGCCACTTCGAGCATTAACTTGAACTGAGCCTGTGGTGTTCCATTTCCTCAATATGTTCCTAACTGTGGAAACAGACAGCTGAAATCTCTGAGACAGCTTTCTGTATCCTTCCCCTAAACTATGATGGTGAACAATCTTTGTCTTCAGGTCATTTGAGAGTTGTTTTGAGACCCCCACGTTGCTACTCTTCAGAGAAATTTTAAAGAGGAAGGAAACTTACAATTGACCCCCTTAAAAGAATACTTAAGTCACCTAAAAAAAAATGACTTTTACTCACCCGGGGCTCCCCTCAGCCCCCTGCAGCTGAACGGTGCCCTCGCCGTGTCCCTACGATGCACCAGGACTCGCCGGCGACCACTTCCGGTTTGGCCGTCACCGGCCGACAGGCTGGGAACGCGGCTGATTATCCACGTCCCCGGCCGCAATAGCATTATAGAGAGCGCTATCCACAGCCGCGTTCCCAGCCTGTCGGCCGGTGTCGGCCGAACCGGAAGTGGCCACCGGCGAGTCCAGGCGCATCGGAGGGACAAGGCCAGGGCACCGTTCAGCTGCCTCGGGTGAGTAAAAGTCATTTTTTTAGGTGACTTAAGTATTCCTTTAAATACTCTTTCTTATAATTGGATTCACCAGTGTATGTAGGTCAGGGGTCACTGAGCTTACCAAGCCAATTTGAGTTCCAATAATTAGTTCTAAAGGTTTTGGAATCAATAAAATTAAAACAGTGCCCACATTTATGCACCTGCCTAATTTTATTTAAACAATTATTGCACACTTTCTGTAAATGCAATAAGCTTTATTTCACTTCTCAAATATCACTGTGTGTGTCTCCTACATGATATATTTAACTGACATTTTTTTATCGGAACAACCAACAATTTATACAGGAAAATCATGATGATTAACAATGTTGCCCAAACTTTTGCATCCCACTGTATATGATGCTATCCAATGCCAGTAAATCAGAGCAATCAGATAAGCACCCTTCCTCTTTTTATATGGGCTCTTCTGTTTCCTCTCACGGATTTAGCCACTGTATAAAAGTAAGGACAATAAAAACACGTTTTGGTAATAATTTATTATCTGTAACTTGCTTGAGGTCTTTAGGGTCTTGAAGACTCTTCAGGAGAATGTCTATCTCCTTAAAGTTCTTCCTGCCCCAACGTATAACTCTGCTTAAAGATTCAGCACAGTGGGGTGTATGTACTAAACCGTGTTAAGCAGAGAAACGTATGTTAAGTCTTGCTGCTTTAAGGAATACTGTAGGGGGGTCGGGGGAAAATGAGTTGAACTTACCCGGGGCTTCTAATGGTCCCCCGCAAACATCCTGTGCCCAAGCAGCCACTCACCGATGCTCTGGCCCCGCCTCCGGTTCACTTCTGGAATTTCAGACTTTAACCACTTGCCGACCGTACACTCATAACGCGCGTCGGCAAAGTGGTAGCTGCAGGACCAGTGACGCACATCTGCGTCGCCGGCTGCAGGCTAATTAATCAGGAAACAGCCGCTGGCGCGAGCGGCTGCTTCCTGTCAATTCACGGCGGGGGGCTCCGTGAATAGCCTGCGGGCTGCCGATCGCAGCTCGCAGGCTAAATGTAAACACAAGCGGAAATAATCCGTTTTGTTTACATTTTTACAACGCTGCTAACAGTAGCAGCATTGTACTAGATCAGCGATCCCCAGCCAATCAGCGGCCGGGGATCGCTGTCACATGACAGGCAGGAGCCTGTTAGAGGCTGCACAGGACAGATCCGTTCTTGTGCAGCCTCCGATCTCCGGGGCAGGGAGGGAGGAGAGGGAGAGGGGGAATCCTGCGGTGGAGGGGGCTTTGAGGTGCCCCCCCCCCCGCCACCCACACGCATGCAGGAGCGATCAGACCCCCCCCCCAGCACATCATCCCCCTAGTGAGGAAAAAAGGGGGGCGATCTGGTCGCTCTGCCTGTTATTTGATCTGTGCTGGGGGCTGCAGAGCCCACCCAGCACAGATCTTCGAAATCAGCGCTGGTCCTTAAGGGGGGTAAAGGCTGAGTCCTGAAGTGTAGAGGTGTACAAAGGCGCCAAAAGAGTAAAATACGCTAAAATCATTTAAAACCGTTCAGGAGGCGGCGGTGGACCAGACACTCCAAACAGACACGATGCTGTCGATATATTAAATAGAATTTATTCACATACTCCTAGTGATATCACTAGGAGTATGTGAATAAATTCTATTTAATATATCGACAGCATCGTGTCTGTTTGGAGTGTCTGGTCACCGCCGCCTCCTGAACGGTTTTAAATGATTTTAGCGTATTCTCTTTTGGCGCCTCTGTACACCTCTACATAGTAAGCTATCCACCCTTGGTGGAAGGGTGATACACCCTCTTTTTCCTCTATCCACAGAGAGCGACTTCTTAACCCTTAGTGAGGACAGGTTTAATCTCCCCACCTGCCTCTTCAGTGGTTGCCTATGCGGTAACCCTGGTTTGTGAGTTAAAATACTTATGTCACATATTTTCTCCCCTCTTTCGAAACATACTACACTATATTGGGCTCTCAGTTTTCTTTTTTCGAGTCCGGAAGTGGTTAAAGTCTGAAAACCACTGCGCCTGCGTTGCCGTGTCCTCGCTGCCGCTGATGTCACCAGGAGCTCCTGCTGACCTCAGCGGAAGAGAGGACACAGCAACATTAGACCTACAGTTAAGGGTCTCAGAAGACCCTTATACACATTAACCGACGCAGGGGTGCTTATTGGATTGCTACAATTTTGGGATGATCAGATAACACCATAAACCCTTGTTAAGAGGACACCTACATACAGTCCACACAGGCTGCAGACCTCCTCCCCTGTAGGTTAATTCAGTACACCCATGCGCCACTGAACACAGTAAGAAGCCATGGCCTTGGACCACACAGGAAGCAAGGATGACATAAACAGAGCTCTGTAGGGCCACATAGAGACATGGAATAGCAGGGAACTAAAAACAAGGGGCATGCTTAAAGTGTGGTGGCAATTGGACTCATTTGTTACCTTCATTCTCATTAGATTTTTGTAAAAATGTGTTCTTTATGGGTAATGTAAAGAAGCTGATGAATTAGGGTAATACATTCCCCATAAACATCCAAAATGTTTGCTGTACTCTTTGTTTTTGCTATAGGAAGGTGTGTCCCCAGACTCCCCAACTATAGCTGTAGCTCAGACTACTGCATCCTCAGCCCATTGTTCATTCTTCTAAATAAGCCTACATTTCTGATATCTGTACACAGATGACATAATGACTCTTTCTCTTCATTTTCAAACCATAGCTTACACTTCCATTGACTCATGTAACCTTCATGCATCAGCAATCTCTCCTTCTGCAAGTCACCCATAGAGTTCAATGAACAAAAACACTGCTGTATTATTTTATTTTTTTTATTAAAAACTAAAAAATTAATTGGACTTAAAATGTAATAACTTGCTATCGGGCACATCAGTTACATATATTTAATAACCACAGCAAATAGCAATGCCAGCAAAAACACACTGAATATAGTCAAGAAAAGACATGAAACCCAGACAAGCATAATGAGATACTGCCCTCAATGCCATAATTATATATTGTTGCTGCATAAGCATTTTTATAATTTAATGTTCTTAAAACTATTTCTCTATTTCAATTTGTAACCAACAAAGTTTAAAAACAGCCAGGAAGCTCAGACTGGACTTCTGTGCAACCATGGCAATGGTACTCTTTTTGGAGTACAGACTACCGATAAACTACCTTCTTGTACAGAAGTAATTAGCTCTATAGTGCTGATGCCATTGTTAACACCTGTGCTAATCTATTGACTGAAGGGTTTTTTGTTTGTTTGTTTGTTTTTTTACATTCCTACATGCCAGTTTCCATTAGAAACATTGTGGAATGGCTGTGCTTTTTCCTGTATGCACATAAAACAAACTAAACAAGTACAGATATTTCCTATAAACCTTTGCAATATACAGTGCTGGACTGATTGCATTTTCTTATATCCAAAGGAAGTGGAATTTCCCTTTAATAGCTAATGTGGTCTAATTTACTAATGTAAATTAGTATATGTCAGTGCAGCTGCAGGAAAGAGGGCGGCACACATGACCTGTCATGACACACCAGAAACTCACTATGTGAATTTTGTCAGTTGTTATGGAACATTACGCGGCAGGCAATGGCTGCCACATCTGCCAGAAAGTAGGTGGAAATGCAGCTTTTTAGACATGTATCTTGTCAACAAAAATATGAATCAAACAAGACTCCAAAACCATTGATATTAGAGCGGTTTTTTTTTACCCTCTTATCCAACCGTGCTGCTTGGGTGGGCAGGAGGGCTGAAGCAGTGAGTGTGGTCCTCTACCCTCTGACCTGTAACAACCTGTATGGTCAGATAAGGGGTTAATAAGTCTTGAGGAGGGAATCAGCAAAACCTATCTCTTCTTGCAAAGACCCCTGGTTGAGGTACAGGGCACTCATCTGACCTTCTGTGCCCAGAAAGAGGTGGGTTATAGTGTGAGAATGTTCTCTGCTTTTGTTTGTCAACAAGTACTGTACTTCAGTACAAGACAAGACAATCTGGTAATTTATCCTGCAACCAGGAATGTTATCCATTAGCTTCTGTGAAGTGTAAACATGCCTTCAAATCGAATTTTTTTGCTGTGTTTAACCACTTCCAACCACAGGTTTTCCCCCATTAAAAACCAGAGCTATTTTGACATCAAACTCCTCCCATTCATTTGTCAATATCTTTATCGTTACTTATCACATCGAATATATATATATATATGTTTTAATTGTCACAAATTAGGCTTTCTTTGTGTGGTACTTTTTTCTTAGAATTATTTTATTTTATATGCATTTTAAATGGAATAATAAGGAAAAAAAGGAACAAATCATTTTTTAGTTTTCAGCCATTATAGTTTTAAAATAAAATACGGTTTAATAATGTAAAAGCCACATTTTATTTGCCCATTTGTTCCAGTTATCACACCATTTAAAGTGTCTCTAGCATAATGTATGGCTATAATATTTTATCTGAAAATAAAGGTGTATTTTTTCCATTTAGTGATCTTTAATACTATATCACTAATTACAAGGCTTCATTTGCTAAATTTTATATATATATAAGTGTTTTATTTTGGTAACTATAGGGTAGGGATGTAAGGGGTTAACATTTAATAAATGTATGTAATGTATTTTATGAATGCAATAGTGTATTGAGGTGCGTTTTACTTTTCTATCAATAGAACACAAGACGAAAGACGAGTCTTCAACAAAGAATAAGAGCAAGTAAATCTCCACCACAATAAGTATGGGGGTCACGGCACAGCTCTGAAATCATGGATACCCGAAAAAAGGAAAGAGACTTACCAGCTGGTGACAACCCACATTATAAGGTTGTATCAACGATTTGGTAGGACATCAGGAAGCAACAGTCTGTCCAGGATCCACCGATTAAGCAATGATTCATCTCATGAATGGATATCAGTAAACATCATAAAAAAACAAACAAACTGCAACTCTAAGTGTAAACCGTTTAATATAGATTTTTTTATAGTAAAAACAGCTTAAAAATAGCATAAAAACAAAACTTACATACGGGGCCCATGCAATGGGAACCCAGAGAAAGTTGCACGCATGTATGGGTCAGCAGTACAGGACAGTATAAATATGCCACCTGTCTCCTTCCCGACCGGACTCGCAAACTAGCGTCATCAGGGGATCCTGATTATTGTGGTGGAGATTTACCTGCTTGTATTCTTTGTTGAAGACTCGTTTTTCGTCTTTTGTTTTTGGACTCTGCGCTGATCATATATAATTTACCTGTTTGTGAACTCTGGACATTGTTTTTCTCTCAGCAGCGGCCACTTTGTTTCCTTGGTGCTGATACACATATGCAAACTTATCAATAGAACACAGAAGTACTGTTTACGTTTGGGTTTTGTGAATGAGAGGCTGCATCTTGCTGCCGCATGCTTTCATTTATCACAGGCACTGTGATTGGTTTTGAGAACAAGCTGTTCTCATTCCTTGATCACGGAGCGGCAAGATTGAGGCGGAACGGAGGGTCTGTTATGTGGTTATTGGGAAAGGCAAGATAAACAAAGCAAGTATGTGTATTTGCGCCCCCAGTCTTGAAGCGTTGTGCAGGGGGGTGTAAATGCACGTACCAGTGGTCGTGAAGAAGTTAATGTTTTACAGCAAAAATTGTATGTTCAGTTTCGCACCACTTTAATTCCCATCTCAAGTTAAACTCTATCTAATAAAACGTATTAAGGATATCATGGTACAGCAAGAGACTGACTAGATAAAACGTGTTGCAGAGCTCTGTTATAGTTTATATATCTTCAAATGATGCATTTGTCACCATATCGCCAGTGTTAGTAAAGCTACATAAGCATGTTAGTAGTGATCGTGCATATCAAAGCCAATAAGGTCCAGCAGCGTTTCTGTACATAGCCAGGAATAATATCTGTTTCCATAGTCACACACAGCAGTGCCAGAACAAATACAGATGAAAAACAAAAGAAAATAATAATCTAAAATGGACTTGGATTATGTTGATGGGGGAAAAAATAATTTTAAAATCAGATTTTATTTCTTTTTTTTTCCATTATCATTTCATTATATATTCCATCAACTATAACATAATTATTTGAAGATATTTTTTTCCTTTTTTACTCTTAAAGCTTTATAGTAAATAGGTCATGGGGAATACCGGTAAATGATTCCTGGATAGACAGGGAAAAGCAGAGATTGGTTGCTTAGACCTGCCCATTCCTCCTTTTAAGCCTCCCTGCAGGTCCATACTGTGGTGGATGATATAACTGACCAATAAAGAAGTGCTAAAGCCCAGCTTGCTTTAATTGTATGTTCGTTTCCTCCAGATTTCATCAGTCTGTTTGGAACTATTGAAGGTGAACACATGTTGCGACATCCAAGACTGCCTGTTGCTATGTATTTTTTATACTGTGTCCCCCTTTTACTGCCCAAGTATGTGACAGGTGTATATTAGTGTTGCTACAAGAACCTCAATGGTAACACTTGTTCTAGTGATGGCTAAATACTGGTTTCCACCACCATCTTCTCCATGTTATATGTAAATAACCTGTTCTGGGTCATGGAGCAGAGGCAGGTAGTGGGGATGAAGATGGAGCAAACTGGGACTGGTGAGTTATTACAATGCAGCCACACATCATGCAGGGACCCCGGGGACTCAGGAACTGTGAGGGGAGACCACCTAGGGAGTCCGGCGGTGCGGGATGGGGGTGGCAGTGGTTGAGGCCCTGGGGCAATTGCCCCCTTTGCCTAAATGGCAGCGCCGGCCCTGATTAAAACTTACCAGTGACTTTTAATGTCTTAAATATATTTAAATATATTTGATTAACTTCCTGATGGGAACACTATCCAAAAAGGAGTACAGATTAAATCTTTATAGAATTTTTAATTCTTCCTTACACTACCCAACATTAGATGATAACAATGGTAAAGGAATCAGAATAGATAGCTAGGATTTAGCAAAACCAATTCCAGACATAGTTCTAAATATACCATCTGACAGATTAGTAAACAAGATGTTCATGATACTTTCATAGTGTCTGCTATGGCTAATGCAGCTAATAGTCCAGGCACTAGAAATCGAACACAGTGAATCCAGCGCAGGAGACTTGGGCGCAGCCGGCGCCACCATAGGCCATAATAGGAATTACGGCTATAGCAGCGCACAGGGAGTAACTTCGGCGCCGTCAGTAGACGGAGCTGAAGCTACTTTAAAAGCACAATAATTCATTCCAAACCATCCATGGCGGCCTGGAAGGGGAATAGTATTTAACACGGCCGGGACTTGTGCAGCAGCAGGATCAGCCATATACCGGCTGTGTCCTGCGCCCAAGTCTCCCGCGCCGACTCCTCTCGTACGCCTGGAAATTGTTCAGGTGACCAGATGCAGCAAAGCTGAAGGTAGTAACAGCAAGGTCTGAAAATAGGCCTACTGCTGCTGTTTGGCTCAACATTGTCATTGCTATTCAGGTGCAAGAGGACCAGGGTACAAACATAACTAAGAAATTGCTGCATCGCTGGTGGCTGATGATGGGGCTTTTCACCAAAATTGATTTATATGGCATCGGCTGATTGAATATCTTTTGCTTTTTGATTGGGACTTAAAGAACTGGTTCTATTCTGTTACTGTCTGGAATGGTCAAATACTTATCCAGTTTTCATGTGTTCCATTATTCAGGTGTAAAAATGACAAAGGAATTTCTGCCCTAAGCATTGCATTACACTGCTGCACTCTAGCAGGACTTATAAGAAAAAAAAATGACAGTTGGAAAATGGACATGTCTGGGAAACAGAAATGTATGGTGGCCTCCCAGGAGCGATCAAACAAACATTTGGGATCCCGTAGAGCTTATGATTGCGGTAAGAACTTTGTTTATTTTCCGGTTTTATAACTGGATACTTTCTCTTGAATTGTCTACTTACTATCGAAGGATATAATGTATTTCACAAGGGAGTGTTCATGAAATAGCTATTAAATGAACTATTTTCCTCCATCATGTCACTATAGTCTTGATATTAGGGCAACCTTGTCCAACAGAGCAGCCTCTTCCTGTGTTTTGATGTGCCCTGTTGTTCAGCTTCCCTGGCCTATTGCTTGATTTCCTTCACTTCCTAAACAAACAAAATATACACAATGGATTATTTTAATGGACTCTTAAAGCGGCAATGTCTTGTCAGTCATTAAACTCATATCATACCATAATGTGTTTTTGGTTATAGATAAATCCAGGACTTACTAATAAGCAATACGCCATATGCAATTCGAGGTGATCAGAATCTCAAAACGTGCAAGCGTCTTGTCACCTGACATTGCCAGGATTTACCGGGAAATTAAATTGCCGGCTTCAATTTAGCAATGTCCGAGCGTAAAGAGTAAATAGTAGTATTATAATATTAATATAATAATAGTATTTGCCTGAGTGATGCTACTGTATCCTAATCAATGCCGGACAATGCGCAGCAAGGTATTTGTCCAGTGGAGCAGCGATGTTCCTGTATCCCAAGCAATGCTTCTGTATCCTAAGCAATATTCATGTATCCCAAGCAATGCTAAGCGATGGAGAGAAAAGTATTTGTCCCATGGAGCTGTCCTTCAGTTTGTAGAAAAGACCAGCACTCAAGACAGACTATCTGGAATGTAGTTTAATCCAGTGTGAAAAAAGTGCATGCAGTGACAATACATAGTGCAAATAGGCAATTGATATCAGTCCCAATACATGGTATGATGATATATCCTTCACACAGATCCTTCTGATGAAGTGGCTGTTTTAGCCATGCTATGCATTAAGGAATTATCATTGCATGGACTTTTCTCCAGCCCTCATTTTCTCTTATGGATTTGTATGGTCATACAGCAGGTAGTATCATATCCTGGTAATTGCACTGCCATTGCATTGGGGCTCCTTCACTTGTATTCCTATTATATAGAGGGGTTTAACACTGCAGTCCTGTTTTTAAAGTCGAATGACACTTTTTTTGGCTATCCAACTTTTGTAACTTTTTGAATATAATTGCATAGAATTGGTTCTTTGTTCTTTTGATCAAGGAATTATGATATGACAGTGGTGCTTTTTTACAGGGAAAGTCTTTCTTCAGTTCTATCCATATCTCTTCCCTAGCACACTGTGCTTAGCCATAATTATTGTTCTTATAGTGGTGCGCACCTGTTGCTCTTACATTTAAAAGTATCAAATTGTATTCAAGCACAACATTAAAAACAAAGACCGAACAAAGGGTAGCTGGCTCACCCGCATCACACCAACCACATACACAGACCATGCATAAGTAGGGGGGGGGGGATAGTTAGTATGTTAGGGCTGGTGCACACCAAGGGCACGACCGTGCTATAGCATTCAGCATGGAATGTGACGCGCGCAAAGGTTTGCACGAGGTTATGCTAGGCATGTTTACAAACCCTAGGCATGTTTAGAAAATCTCTCTAAACATGCCTAGAATCACTCAGAAAATCAGCTTCAAAAACCGCTAGCGCTTGTGGATCCGCTAGCGGTTTTTGGTGTGCACCATTTGTGATGTATGATATGTAAAATGTGATGTATAATATGTAAGAACTGTATTTTTTGGTTAATGTATTTTGTTCCTGCTTTGTTTGCTGTGATTGGACCTGATTGAGTTACTGGAGTCAAGTGGGAATATACTATTGTTCTGTTGTGTGTTAGCAGACTGGCATTGTCTTTATCACTTGTATCACTTGATAACATTTGAGGTCTGTTTGTTGACAAGCCTGATATACTGTCGGGTCAGAGGGAGAGACAGTCAGTTGTGGTGTGAGACAGCCAGGTGAAAGCTGTATGCTACTCTATGGATGTAATGTTGGGGATACGCGGTACGTTTCTGTACCGTGTATCGAGCCGCTGATGCTCCCAGCTGATAATTTGTGACAGGTCCAATGACCTGCCTAATCGATACCCCGCTCAATCCTCGGGGACAATAGCGGACAATAGCAGGGAGTCAAGCAGAAGATAAAGAAGGACATGGGGACACAGAGGGAGTCGATCCGGTTGCTAATCGAGCCGCCGTGTCGACCCATGTATGCCCAGCATAATTCTGCTTACAAATGCTTTAGAATAAAGTCATCATTGGATTCCATGTCTGCTCACTGTTTACAGACAATTCTCATGTCATATCATGACATATTGGTGAGCAGCGGTGGGACAGACATTGGAACACCAGAAGCATAGAAGAGATGCTGCAGGAGCTGGAAATTGCTCCCCTTCGGAAGTAATGCTTAGGCACCGAGTGAAAGTGGAGACGTGTAGACCAATGAAGGCTCGGAGGAACAGTCTGCGGACCTAGCCCAGCAAGGTGTTGCCAGAAGTAAGGACATGCTTGCTCAGGATGGTTTGTGAGATGGCACAGAATGTGAACCATTCACAGGGGGGAATGTCACAGCCACATATGGACACTGTGACACTGAGACGGTATTTCCTATTCCCCATGTTTGCGAATCTAAAGAGGAAATTGATGGCTATTTAGAAACTTTTTAACTCATATGTGAGACACATTGTATTCCAACCAGTGAGTGGCATCGCATTCTGTTGGGAATTTGAAAGGACGTGCCAGTGACACTTTTAAATCGCTCCCTCTGGCACAATGAATGAACTTTATTGAATTGAAGCGGGCGTTGCTGGCTCGGTATGCGAAAACTCCAGAGACACACAGACAATCTTTCCATTCAATGTGTTAGACCTCACACACCTCTTTTACTGAGTTCGGAGTGAAGCTGAATCATGTATTTAATCAGTGGATTTAGAGCAGTGGGGTCAGGACTTTGGAGGACTTAAAAGAACTGTGTTTGAGGCAACAATTCCTGAACTGCTGTCCTCCAGAGGTAAAAATGTGGGTGCAGGATCGGAACCCTTCAACAATGAGGGATGCTGCAAAGCTGGCCAATCAGTTTCTGGAGAACCGGTCACAGGTGTGTCATCTACGAGAGGATCCGTGTTTCTGTGAAGCATCCAGGACAGCATCTAGTGTAAAGTCCAGGCCCACACACTCCAGAGAGGAATTATGCCACTTTAGCTGTTACAAAGAACAAGGTGAGGAAGCATTGTTTTGCCTGTGGGTCGACTGAGCACCTGGTAGCAGCATGTCCAGATGTTGTCAGAGACAATGGAGCTACTCAGTTTCCTCAGCCCACTGATGGTAGGAATGTGGCAACCAACTCATCAGATGTTTCCTCACTCTTAAAGCGGTATTGTCACCATAAAAATCAAATTTCAACAGCAACTGGTCTGAGTGTATTAAGTGATAAAGAAGCTAATCCTGCATTTAAAACTTGCAAAACTTTTTCTGCTGTTATGATTTGTAGTTATCACATACTTTAGGAGCACTGGCCCTAGTGCCAAACAGTGCCAAAGAGTTGAATTCTAGGAGTTCTTTTTATCTATATTATATTCCTCCTCTTCCATGTATTGCCCTTCCTAGCTGCTTATCAGAAACACCCTCTGATTACTTGTGTTTACAATCAAGGCTGAGGTGACTCAGTGATTGGATGTGTAAATAAAAAAAAAAAGACAGTCAGTTGGTAGTATACACCTCAGTTGGAGTGTCTGAAGACTCTGGGAGGAGGGTAGCTAATGAATACACAATGAGCAAGAGAAGGGAGGGGGGGGGGGGGGGGACAAAGAGTCAGGGAGGATATGATGTCAGCATTAGCTTGGCAAGATGGCCACTGCCTAGAATAGGATTTTCTGCTTTCCCTTTATAAAATTCACAGGAATCATTACGTGGATAGCACAATACATCTGTTATGTAAGTAGAAGTAGTATTTATCTACTTATATATGTGTTTTTATTTCTAGGTTAGCATGGGTGTCGCTTGTTCTTTAAGAACAGTAGCAGAAAGAGATCATGCCAGAGGGATTAATTACATTTGTCTGTCAAGTGATGTTTTGACCAATAATATATCTGACTGTGCCCAATCCCATGGAGCTTGCATGACTAATGCCAAGGTGTACAAAGCAACAAATGGGAGTTGGAGCGAGTGTTTGACCGCTATGGACCTGTGCGTCATATCTGGGTTGCAAGGGGTCCGCCTGGATTCGCTTTTGTGGAATTTGAGAGTCCAGCAGATGCAGCGAGCGCTGTAGTTGGATTAAATAGACTAATTGTATGTGGACATCGAGTAAAAGTTGAAATGGCACATACCAAAGCAAGAACAATTAATCATGAACTCCCACCTAGACTGAGGAGTAGATGGGCAGATTTGCCTTGTACCTGTACCTCAGTCTCACCCAACTAATGGGTTCACCTGGGGGTCCAGGAATGTATGGGGGGAGGAATGTGATGTATGATATGTAAAATGTGATGTATAATATGTAAAAACTATATTTTTTGCTTAATGTATTTTGTTCCTGCTTTGTTTGTTTGCTGTGATTGGACCCTGAATTGATTGAGTTACTGGAATCAGGTGGGGATATACTATTGATATGTTGTGTGTTAGCAGACTGGCATTGTCCTTATCACTTGATAACATTTGAGATTTGTTTGTTGACAAGCCTGATATACTGTCTGGTCAGAGGGAGAGACAGTCAGTTGTGATGTGAGACAGCCAGGTGAAAGCTGTATGCTACTCTATGGATGTAATTCTGCTTACAAATGCTTCAGAATAAAGTGTTCATCATAGGATTCCATGTCTGCTCGCTGTTTATGGACAATTCTCATGTCATATCATGACACCATCCCTTAGTCATCGCTTTGAAGCGTGTATGGGGTAAACTATGTCCAGTGATGTTTAAATGGACAGCAACCTCACAAGTTTCTAAAGGCAGCAAAAGCAGTTCCATTCCATCACAATTGGTGCTCTGGCATACTGTACTCGTCCTATAGTGTCTGGATAATGAAGAGTTGATGTCCACTGTAACTTACACCAGCAGTCCTCCGTGAAAGTAAGGGTGCCCATACTCGGCACAATAAAAACGTTCGATTTTCCCATTTATTCAACCAAAATGATCAAATCAAAAGAAAGTAAAAAAAATTTTTTTTCGTTCAAGAAAAACGAACGCTTATCCTATTTTGTCAATAAAAATCCAATTGGACATGTTGGAAAAATCTTTATATTCGATCTAACGGAATAATCAAACTAAATTATCTAATCTAAAAAAATGAAAACATTGTACCATGTATGGGCATCATAAGCATAAGAGCAGTTAATGAGAGTTCATATATTGATCCAGCGCACGCTGTCAGAGCATCTTCCGCACTGGGATCCTGTGACTGCATGTCACTGTTAGCATAGAAAGATCTCCTGCAGGTGCGTAATGAAGGCCGACAAATCCACCAGTGGTATAGCAGATATTCAGGTCGGACGGAACCAGGTAGGTGGCCAGTGGCCGTGTTGGGAGCCGTCGGTCAGGCTAGCACACTGTGTGAACCCGACGTGTTTCACCGGCACAATTTCTGGCTTACTTAAGGGGGTGTGACTAAGCTCACAGCATCACACACTCAATCCTCTGCAGCAGGCCAATCGGAAGCCGCGTGCCCACCCATCCCCACGCACAGCCGCAATGCTGATCAGGGACAGGGGGCGGAGCAGCCTAAACACCGTACTGACCAGACTGCAGCCCACAGAGAAAAACATCAAGTACATATAAACAAGCACATTATAATAATTGAAAATGTAATATCAAGGAGCGATCATATCATAAATGAAATATTAGCTAAATAGGCTGAGGGGAAAAATCGGTACCAAACAAAACCCTCTAGTAAAAATGTACTAGTTATCAAAGAAGATCCACTCGTCATAGGATATCAAAGATCGGAAGGGGCCGCAATGCCAAAATAGAAATCGGGACACTCCGGTCCCCAGACAGGAAGGGACACGCGCCAAATCAGTGTGCATGAGGTGTCATGGGTGTTAATATTTTATTGTGAGTGAAAAGATGTACAGTATATGCTAGCAATGAATGAAAAGTAATTTCACTGTTACACAATGACAATAAAATCTTGAATCTACTGTAAATCATCATGCAGCACTGATTTTTGCTACAGTATGCCACATGCTTGAAAATGTGGAACTTTTTTTGGCTGTTAATTATCCACATATTAACCATATTCATGAGCCATCAAGGCGTGCAACCAATTCATCTTGGTTAATGCATCCAGGAACAACCCAGCTTTTATAGAGTACTGCGTGTTTGTTTTTGTCTAGCAAGTTTAGGGTCAGTAAGGGCTGGTTTACAGTGCTCAGTTGCATTGCAAAATAATTTTGCATTTCAGTTCACTGCCCATACAATTCTATGAGCCTGTTCACAGTACTACGTTGTAACAGATTGTGCTATTCTAACCCACGGCATGCAGGCTTTGTATTAATGTCTATGTCCAGTCTCCATTGCAGTTCACAGTCATTATAACACGTGCGTTTTGCAACTGACCACTGTGAACCTAGCCCAACACACCTGTTATTATCAATAATGCAACTGTGGCTTGATTTTCGCGTTAAAGATTTTAATGGCCCTATAGCAAATTATGTTTAGTAGTACTCTATAAGCTTTTTAGCTGTCCAAACAAACCTTGCACAGATGTCTAAACAAACTATAGCACCACCACCATCCTCATTCTGGTATGATAATCAGCAAGAACATTAATGAAATCAGGCACCTTTTTATTAAATTGGCCCACTGCAGCTTTAAGGGCTCGCTACAGGGTTGTACAACTCAGCACACTAAGTGATCCCCCCCTTTTCTCCCCACCAACAGAGCTCTCTGTTGGTGGGGTCTGATCGCTCCCCCAATGTTTGTTTGTTTGTTTTTTTTAGTAAATATTTAGTTTACTATTTCTCTATTTTGTGCCCCCCCCCCCCCCACCAGCCAGTCAACGTGATCGGCTGTCAAAGGCTTCAGCCTATGACAACCGATCACTTCCTGCACTACAGAGGGGACAGCCATGTCACACGGCTGTCCCCAGTTTGGCGCTACCTTAGATCGCAGCTCTGTGCAGGGTTATAAGACGGCGGTTTCACCATCTAACAGTCTCCGAGCGGAGTTCCGTCTTCCAAGTGGAGATGCGCAAGCGATCTCCTGCTAGCCCCATAGAAAGCCGTTCACGCCAATCGGCGTGGAGCAGTCAGCAAGTAGTTATCAACTTTATTATCATCATCAGTGGTTAGTGAATGTATCTCAAATATATTCATATCTGATTATCTAATTGACTTTAAAGCATACTTTTGTAATTTGTTTTGAAAATATTATCCGCACAAGCACATGTAGGTTTTGAGCCCAGAACACTGTAGTTTGCCATGAAAATGGAAAAATTGCAATTTCAAATATACAACACACATGTCCAGTTGCTATTTCACTGGATCAGTCCCAGGTTTCAAAAACACATGTGGACTTTCCTTTATAATTGCAAAAAGGAAATGGTGACCTGTGTAAATCTAAGAGTATTGCCTGGGGATGCCATCATTTTGCTTTTTACTTTGTCAGTAACAAAAGCAAGGAGATGAGAACCTTAACCTCCTGGGGACCAGCAGCCTAACACCCCCCCCCCCCCCTTACGGACCAGAGCATTTTGCATGGGGGGGGGGTGCGTTTAGATAGCCAGGCAGCGGTATCCCCAATATAGATAGCTAGGCATGGGTGTCCCCAGTATAGAAAGGTGATCTATCAGTGAGGGGAAATGTCGGCTGTCATATGAAGGCTTAATCACCCCTCTTGGGTGGGTGTGATCGTGGGGGGAGCAGAAATAGTAGGTGGCGTAAATCCTACGCTGCATCAGCGTTAGGCATTAGAAATTACTACATGCGGTCCCTAAGAGGTTAACAGGAACCCGAAGTGAGAGGGATATGGAGGCTGCCATATTTATTTCCTTTTAAACAATTCTAGTTGCCTGGCTGTCCTCCTGATCCTGTGTCTCAAATGCTTTTAGCCATAGACCCTAAACAAGCATGCAGCCAATCAGGTACTCTGACTCTACTGGATTAGCCATACGCTTGTTCCAGGGATTTGACACAAACACCACTTATGCTAGTAGATCAACAGGGCTGCCAACAGGGCATGCAACTACCATTGTTTACAGGTGGATGAGATGGTCCAGAGGGTGAATGTTCCTGCCTGCTAATCACAAGGTTAACTTCTCTAGGTCCATAAGTGCTGCAATTATTCACTCCCCTTCCTGAAGCCCAGTATTTCCACCCCTTTCTTTATTAAAGGACAACTAAAGTCAGAAGACTATGGAGGTTGCCATGTGTATTTCCTTTTAAACAATACCAGTTGCCTGGCAGCCCTGCTGATCTGTTTGGATGCAGAGGTGTCTGAATAACACCAGAAACAAGCATACAGCTAATCTGTCAGATCTGACAATAATGTCAGAAACACCTGATCTGCTGTTCAGGGTATATGGCTGAAAGTATTAGAGGCAGTGGGTCAGCAGGGCTGCCAGGCAACTGGTATTGCTTAAAAGGAAATAAACATGGCAACCTCCATATACATCTCTCTTCAGTTGTCCTTTAACTTTTGTGGCCAGGACTTTTCAGACCTGTGTTTTCTTGGCATTTCCTTTCCTCAAAGTATCACTTACCATTGGGTAAATTGCTGAAAATAGCAATGTCACTAATAGTACAGACATTACTCAGTGTGCTTAGTGCTGCCCATGACTCGTGTATAAGCCGACCCCTATACTTGAAGTGAATAAGACCTAAATTTCTAGACTTTTACTCGAGTATATACAGTATTTTCATAGTATTTGTCTAGGATACAAGCAACTGTGAAATATTGAAGTTAAATATCTTATATTTACCCAGTATTCCAATCTTCCCTAAGCATGCTCTCATTGCTGTAGCCACAGCCAGACCCTAGACTAGCATACCTGATATTGAAGATGCACAGTGCCTCTTTGTGTGGTTGTATGGAGTGAAGAGTTCAACTGAACCTTTGAGGAACAGAATGGAGGATGCTCTTTTGCACCAGCTGCTGGATAAATGTGCAACACTTACAGTATGTTCAGTATTTTATAACTTGTGTGTGTGTGTGTGTGTGTGTGTGTGTGTGTGTGTGTGTGTGTGTGTGTGTGTGTGTGTGTGTGTGTGTGTGTGTGTGTGTCTAATGGTGGCCATACATGGTACAATTTTTTTCAGTCAATCTTACCATTTCTATGTAATATAAGGGAACTGCCTAAATTATCCTTTCAATATATTCACTTAATTTACCCTTATACTACATAGAAATGGTAAGATTGGATGAAAAAATGGTATCATGTATGGCCAGCTGAAAAGTAATTCTCTTTTGAAATTTAGTAAACGATTTACTTCTAATGTTGCCATTCAGCCTTCTATTTTTATTTAAAGGAGAACTGTAGTACGAGTTATATAGAGACTGACATATTTATTTCCTTTTAAGCAATACCAGTTGCCTGGCAGCCCTGCTGATCCTCTGCCTCTAATACTTTTAGCCCAAGCCCCTGAACAAGCATGCAGCAGATCAGGTGTTTCTGACATTTTTGTCAGATCTGACAAGATTAGCTTCATGCTTGTTTCTGGTGTGATTCACACTACTGTAGGCAAATAGCTCAGCAGGGCTGCCAGGCAACTGGTATTGCTTAAAAGGAAATCAATATGGCAGCCTCCATATACCTCTCACTACAGTTCTCCTTTAAGTTTTTTTTTTGTGTTGAAACAGAGTTCTATTAAGATACATTTTGAAAGTAAATATGACATTCGCAGCTACATCATATATAAGATAGATGGCAATAACATGTTAAATATATAACAGTATTACAGAAGTTTCATGTCTATCAGCAAAATTAGACTTTAGGACAATAACCAAAAAAAGGGAAGGAAAAGAAAGGGTATAGCCTCAAGTCCTGGGGGAATAAATAACAGTAACTGTCCTATATTGAGTAATTATGAGAAACAGAGCATCAGTCAAGCTTGGGAAACTGCAGGGTATACAATGGAAGGAAACGTGTGTGCCAAGACAAGGATGCCTTCCAAAAACCTTAGAAAGCAAGTCCCACCAGATCAGGGTCCAAGCACTTATGTTGTGAGAATGGTGGCCATGCAGATTCCTCCCCTAGTCACACAGCAGAGAAGGCAGCGCTTCTTACAAACCTATATTGGAATGACTAGCTGCATAAGTATGTAGAGTCTAATTTTAGGCATCCTGGCTCCCCTATAGTCAGCCTAGGGTTACCACATATTTTCAAATATAGGCAGAGTGTCTGAAAGATGAACATTCATTCTCTCATAAATCATCTTGTCTATACAGGACAGAATAGCATCACAGCTCAAGTCAGGTTTTCACCAGTAAGAGGCGATGTACACTTGGTAGAGGCTGCTATTTAAGTATTTATTGGGTTTTCATAACAGTGAAAAATATAAGGCTTACATTTCAAAGTTGTAATAAATCAGAAAGAGTTATTGCTTTAATTGCACACTAGATTATTTGATTTTGTGGTTCGCCTTTTATACCTACTTCACTGTTATCCATAGGATTGCTAAAGAGTTATAACTGTAAGTTAACAAGAGATAAAGCCTGTTTGTTGTACGGGGGTACTTCGGGAGGGGGAAGCCTCAGGGTCCCAATGAGGCTTCCCCCCCCCTCCCCTGTCACTGCTAGCAATTCAGCGCTGGCTCCCCCCAAGTGTCCTGCAATCCTGGCTCGACAAGCCTTGATATATTTACCTTCCCTGGCTCCAGTGGGGGTGGCTTAAGCATGGAGATAGGCGGAAATAGCCGATCTCTGTTGGGTCCGCTCTACTATGCAGGCGCTGGAGACTTGCACCTGCGCAGTAGAGCGACCCGACAGCGATCGGCTATTTCCGCGTATCTCTGAGCGGAGAGCCGATACTACGCCTGCGCTGGAGCCGGGAACGGAAAATATTTACATCCCAGCTGTTCGGAGGGGCACAGCGAGACCGCCGTGGGACACAGGAGGACAGGGGAAGCCACGATAGGATCCAGAGGCTTCTGCCACTCGAGGTGAGTACCCCAAGGGGAACTTTTTTTAGTTAAAGGTTTTCTTTAATACACACCTTAAATTCAAAACAGATGCAATCTATGCACTAAACCCTAAAGCTAGATAACATTGAATGCAAACTAATACACATGAAGAAGACTCACATTTTTGTACAACAGTAGGAGATGGCAGCGCTTCCAAATGCAGGCTGCACCCTGCACATCTATGCAGTAGGTCAAATCGGTTGCCGTCTGCATTTGGAAATGCTGCCATCTCCTCCTTTAGTACAAAAATGCGAGTCTACTTCTGGTTAGCTGCATTCATTTCTATCAATTTGCATTCAATGTTTTCTAGTTTTAGGGTTTAGTGCATAGTTTGTGTCTGTTTTGAATTCAAGGTGTGTATTTAAGTCTCTGGGGGGGGCGTTGCACACCTCTGTTGGTAGTCATTTCAGTTGCAGCCTGAATACAAGCGCTTACAATTCCTTCACCGTTTTTTAGAAAATGTGTAAACCATTTTATGGGTAGCTGCCCCAGGTTGACACCGTTTGTTAGAGGTTAGGTCTCTTCTGTGTGGGCCCCACAACACGGTAGAAGAGTCTAGTACTGAACAATCTGCGCGCAAACTGTTTATTGAAAGCTAACGTTCTCCATTTGTTGCATCTGTTTTGAATGCAAGTTGTGTAATCTGCTGGTCAAATTGGGTGCAGCCTGCATTTGGAAGAGCTGCTATCTACTCCTGTTAAATAATCCTAAAATTTGTATAGCACTTTTCTCCTGTTGGACTCAAAGCACTCAAGAGCTGCAGCCACTAAGAGGCTCAAGGGGCCACCCTACAGTGTTGGGAAGTCTTGCCCGAATAGTTCTTACTGAATAGTTACTAACCCTGGTTGCCTATGTCAAAGGCAGAGTCCTTATCCAGCCACTTCAGATCAATCTATTGTATTATGTCCCTTCTGTTAACTGCACTATTGCCAAGCCTGTCTCTACCAAAACCAATTCCAGGTGCAACACCCATCGCCCTTGGTTTATAAACTGATTCTGATCAAACAACAATTACATTGTAGAGCTGGGGAGCCTTAAAAGGGCACCTCAACCAGTTCTTTCTATCTTAAAAAAAAAACTATTGAGAACAACCTTCCATTTCGACCAATTACTATCTATAATATGTGGCTGAGCCTGCCAACACTCTCAATAATTATCATGTTAGAACAATAGACAAAATCATTAGAAAAATACAATTATTATTTAATATTATCTTATTCCATTGAGAGTTACTGATAGCTGCATTCTAATTTTTCCCAAGTGTCTCTAAAATGATTTTGTATAGCCTTTACGTATATACTATACTTTAATATAAATAGAATAAATAATACCTTCCTTAAACAGTTAGTTTTGCTCCTATAATTAATGGAAATCATTGAAGTCTTCACTGGAGATCTGTTTGTTGGCTTTTCAAAGCTCCAAATGTTGTTCGGTCAATTAGTAATGACGAAAGCCATGGAGAGAGACTGCTGAAAAGCCGCATTGAGAAGCGCCGTATGGACTTTTTTCTAAGGAACACAAATCATTTCCTAGAAATAGTGGGAGAAGATCAGCACTTACAGCACATCAATTATTCTTGAATAGGTCAGAAGAGGAGCAACAGAGTAAGTTATTTTTCTGCAGTAAGCTGGTAAAAGCAGTAATACTATTAAGCCTGTTTGATATTATCAAAGTGCACTTCAGCTTTCATGTTTAACCAGGTTTATGAGGAGGAAAATGCTCATTCACTGAGAACATGCGTGATCCATGTTTTAAAACTCCACTATGGTAAAAATAGTATTTGTTTCTATTACAGCAATATTTAACCATTTTCAGGGCTTGGATTCACTGAAAACATCATTTTTCACACTGAACGTAATTTCTAGTGTACATGAAAATCTCCTTTGTATGACACGTTTGTGCAAATACAAAAACATTCTATGAAAAAGTTCCGTCAGAGCTGTGTGTAATGTATACAGAAACATGCAGAGGTGCTCGTGTTATTTCAGGTCAGCCCACTGGCCCTATACCTGAGGAAATGAACATACATCTCGAGAAACGTTTGTTTTGTGCCAAAGAAAGTATTCAATTTATTTAATTTTGGTTGCTTGAGGTACCATAAATACTAATGGAATGGCTGAACCGTGCATAAGCTCCCCCCACACACCCTTTTGTTTTAAAATCTGGGTCAAATTCAGTGACCCTCTAATAGGCCAAGGTCCACTGTGTGCCCCTAGCCCTCTCATGCAGAGCGCACACTGGAAGTGCACTGAGAGGTCATAGCTACCTGTCCTAGATCCTGCTGCCACCTACTTGTCTCTCTGGCAGCTTCGTACTCTCTGCTAGAGTGCCAGACTCACTGCAATCGTATGACAATAAGACTGGAGCTCTAGTGGCAAGTTGTGTGTAGCCTTGCAGCTCACTGCTAGAGTTGCAGTCTCCAGTTACAGGTGGGCTGTAACTGGAGTGAGGACAGGTAGCTATGATCTCCCAGTATGCCCACAACACCTGCTCTCTGCATGGAGGGGCCTAGGGTTGGACTGGGACACAGGGCCCACCAAAGAAATTTCAACCTGGGGCCCACACATCCCATGATTGCGGTGAAAAAAAGGGCGTGACCATGCACCGGAAGGTGGGTGTGGTCATGATGTATTATGGACAGGGCCAAATGTACATGATCTTAGCAACATTGTAATTCAGAGACACTGCTGCCCAGCAAAACTTTTCATAGAGTCCCCTCCTTCAATATAAAGTAATGTCCTACTTTGCAGAGATTGCGACCGCATTGAGGCCCTTGGGCCAAAGGGGCCCCGAAGGGCCCTCCCTCAACTACAGTATTACCTCTTTATTGGTCCTTTGCTCATAATAATCACTTCTATAGATACTTTGAACAGTGGTACGCAGCAGCCAGACTCATCTACTCCTCCCACCGCTCTGTCTCCACAACTCCCCTACGCAAATCCCTTCATTGGCTTCCAATTCACTTCAGAATCAACTTCAAGATCCTATGTTTGGCATACAAATCCTTACACAAGTCCTGCCCAACCTACATCTCTGACCTGGTCAGCAGATATACACCTGGCCGCCCACTTCGCTCCTCCAACGACCTCCTCTTAACCACCCCACGCATCTCGCACTCCCATGCCAGACTGCAGGACTTCACTAGAGCTGCCCCTATCCTGTGGAACTCTCTCCCGCTGCCCATCAGGCTTGCTCCCACCTTCAACACCTTCAAAAAAGCACTCAAAACTCACTTCTTCAAGGAGGCCTACATCAACTCGACACTACCCTAATCCTTTCTGCCAATAACTTCTTGATGCACCCCCTCCTTTTGTGTCACCAGCCCCTCCCTCTAGATTGTAAGCCTTTGGCAGGGCCCTCTCCCCTTGTGTATCATACTTGACTGTGTGCACTTTACCCAGAATTTGGAACTGGTAATTTTTTACCACTACCATTCCAGTTTATGATCTGGCATTGTACTATTATCTGCATTGTGTTGTGTATCTTATTGCTATTACCTGTATTGTTGTATCTATGGTCCGTTACCTGTATTGTTCTGTCAACCCTGTTATCATTGTCTGTAAGCCTATTTATTGTACAGCGCTGCGTAATATGTTGGCGCTATATAAATCTAATAAATAATAATAATAATAATAAGTGGTAATCATTAACAAGCTATTTCCCATCCCCTTCTTGCACCTCTGACACTGTAGTTGCCATTGGCAGGTTTTGGTGCGTCGTATCAATTGTTATGTATAGAGTGCTTGGGGGGCCCCATTGTAAAATTTGCATCGAGGCCTACAGCTCCTTAGCTACGCCACTGCTCTCAGCATGAGTGATTACAGCACTGAGAAGAGAATTTTTGTGCTGCAGGCAGCAATTGGAGCTCTGTCAGACAAGGAAGTGGGGACCCACCAGAGACCTGGAGGGGGGCCCACCAAGGGAAAAAACTGTACTACTGTGGCCCAGTCCGACCCTGGAGGGGCCCCCCAAAGATATCACCTTCGGATATAGCTGAACACACACACACACACACCTTAAAAATTTGTAATAAAAAATTGGCTTATGCGCAGTGATATACATACTTGCTCTCTTCCTCTCCATTTTAATTATTTTAAAGGACAACTGAAGTGAGAAGAATATAGAGGCTGCCATATTTTTTTTCCTTTTAAACAATACAAGTTACATACATCACGCCCTGATGAAACGTCTTATGACGTGAAATGCATCCGTGGGAGGAGCCAACCGCCACGCCACGTGTATCCAGCATTCCCCACTGCCCATGCTGACCAAGCCAGCTGGCACCCGGTGACCGCCCACCCCCAAACGTTACTGGGTGTCTCATGCTGAGTCTGGGTGGAGTGTGAGTCTTGCAGCCATGCTGCCTGACTATGGACATTATATACAGGATCCACTATAGCGATGTATCTCACACAGAGGGGAATGAGGCCATCCTGAACCTCACTGAAGGAATACAAGAGCTGGATGCCGGTTGCCACAGTGATACAGACTGCAGTTACTTGGAAGGGAGAGAATACATCTAGTTGAACTGATCCAATTCATTCTGCTGGAATACTGCAAGTATATCCTCAATTGATGCATGCAAAGTATGTGATAACTGAAGAATGATGCCTGAATGACATTGCTTCACTAATACAGCTGCTAGCATAACATTGCACGCTCTCTAACCATTTAAAGCTTGAATACTGCAGTTTCTTGTTACCATCAAAGACTTATCCCCATTAGGGGGAGGCAGCTGCTGGGTGCATGGTGTGTGGTGCTGTGTGACAGTAGGGCAGACTGGGCTTGCGTGCATGGAGCATAAGAGTCCTTTTGACAGGCTCCATGCACACAAGCCTAGAACCATATGGTTTGGGGTATGTGGGGTGGCTCCTCGGTTTTAATGTACACTATTTTTCTGCGTAGAAATAGTTTTTAACTTCGTCTGTGTCATGGTTCTTAAAGGGACTTTGTAACAAAAATGTCATTGTGTTTTCTACCATCCTACAGGTTCCTAAACCTATTATAATGTGCTCTGGCTTACTGCAGCACTTTATACTATCACCATCTCTGTAATAAATCAGCTTATCTTTCCCCTGTCGGACTTGTCATCCTGTGTCTGGAAGGCTGCCAACTCTTCAGTGTGATCTGCTATGCATGCCCCCTCTATGCACACTCCCCTGTGTGTGTGTGTTATTTACATTAGCCAGCTTTTCTCTGCTCTCTTATCTTTTACAAGCTGGATAAATCCTCTGTTCACATACTGATGAGTCACATACTGCAGAATTACAGACAACCGGGCAGAGCTGTCTGCAAGAGTAAAGAAACAATCAGCTTGTAACTCTTCAGTGAGATGGAGGGGGAAAGAAACCGACAAATGATCTCTTTAGATTCAAAATTAAGGCTGTATACAGCCTGATTGTGTATGGATGTATTTTCTATGTGTGGACATACTGTACATCAACCTACTTCCTGTTTTGGTGGCCATTTTGTTTACAAACAAACTTTTTAAAACTGTTTTTGACTACTTTTAATGCGGCGGGGAGCGGCGAAATTGTGACAGAGGGTAATAGGAGATGTCCCCTAACACACTGGTATGTTTACTTTTGTGTGATTTTAACAATACAGATTCTCTTTAACCCTCCTGGCGGTTTGTCAAAATCCGCCAGGGGGCAGCAAAGCCATTTTTTGAAAAAATGTTTTCTTAATTTCATGTAGCGAGACTACATGATAGCCGTTCAAAGAACGGGATCTCCTGGGGGGCTTCCCCCGTCGCCATGGCGATGGGCGGGGTGATGTCACCGACGCCGTGACGTCAAAGGGGACTCCGATCCACCCCACAGCGCTGCCTGGCACTGATTGGCCAGGCAGCACACGGGGTCTGGGGGGGGGGCAACTGCGGCACGACGGTTAGCGGCGAATCGGCGGGTAGCGGCGGCGATCGGAATGCACACGCAGCTAGCAAAGTGCTAGCTGCGTGTAGCAAAAAGAAAATTATGCAAATCGGCCCAGCGGGGCCTGAGCGGTGCCTTCCGGCGGCATAGCCCGAGCTCAGCTTGGGCTTACCGCCAGGAAGGTTAAAGGTGTATACCTGTATTACTGATCGTGTAATAAAGATGCAAATTTAAACTGAGATGCGACGGGTGTATATGGCCACTTTTGCGTGAATTTTATAGTTATAGTCTCTACTGGCCACACCGACTCACCGGTTTATATTTACTTATACATATGCATAGAAGGTGCACGATCTGACTGCAGCGATAAGGCAAACCCTCCACTTTTTTCAAACAATACCAGTTGCCTGGCAGCCCTGCTGATCTCTCTGGCTGCAGTAGCGCTTGAAGAACTGAATAAAGGTGCCCAAAACACTTGCTCGATTTCCCGCCGATAGACAGCAGATTCGATCACTGTGATCGAATCTGCTGTGAAATTGATGCGCAAACGCTGACCGATTTCTGTCCGAAATTGATCGAGCCCGTCGATCTGTCCGCGCGGACAATTTCGCTTGATCGTCGGCGTGTCGGGAGTGTGTCGATAGCGGCGTTCGAATGTCCGACAACCAATGCTAGCAGTGATACATTACCTGTTCCACCGGTGCGTGTCCCCGCGGTCCCTTCTACGCGCTAGGCTCCGGCTAGCTTCACTTACTTCCTGTCGAGGGAAGTTTAAACAGTAGAGCGCCCTCTACTGTTTAACTTCCCCCGACATGAAGTAAAGTGAAGCTGGAGCCCAGAGCGGAGAAGAGACAGCGGAGACCAGGGGACTCGCGCCGGCCGGATCAGGTAATGTATGCAGGGGCGGCGGCAGCGGCAGCTCCACAGATTGTGAAACGATTTCATAGTGAAATCGATTCAAAATCTGTTTGCAGCGTAGGCAGCCAAAAGATTCCTCTTTGATCAGATTCGATCACAGAGGGATCTATCTGCTGGTCGATCTGGTGGCAATCGACCAGAGTATGGCTGCCTTTACACTAGAAACAAGCATATAGCTAATCTTGTCAGATCTGACAATAATGTCAGACACACCAGATCTGCATATGCTTGTTCAGGGTCTATTGCTGGGCATACACAGGAGTTGTGCAGCCTTATCAATTGAGCCTGATGGCTCGATTGATAATATCCGACAGGTCCGATGACCTGCCGGAAAGATTTCCTGCTCGATCCCTGCCGGACGAGCGGGGATCGATCTACGCGCACAAGCGGGGACGCGGCGGGGGTCGATCCGGCGGCTAATCGGCCGCAGGATCGGCCCGTGTATGCCCAGCATATGGCTAAAAGTATAAGAGGTAGAGGATCAGCAGGATAGCCAGGCAACTGGTATTGCTTGAAAGGAAATAAGAATGGCAGTCTCCATATCTCTCTAACTTCAGTTGTCCTTTAATTCATTTAGAAACACACCTACACACATACACCTACACACACACACCTACACACCTCTTGCCCTGTGCCTTTTAGCATTAATGTATAGAGACGCTTACAATCCAAAGTTCCTATCATGATTCCACTCTTGCACTAATATACAAGATGCTTGCATGCAATCTCCATACTAGTAAACAGATGCATTGGGTGAATGACAAGAGAGAGAATAGGTGGAGTGAATGAAGATAGCTGAAGTTAATGTACACACTACATTTCTGTTACCTTCCTTTTTGTCAAACGACCGTTAGCACAAGTTTTGGGAATGTGCAGAATCTGCTGATAGGGGTTGGTGAACAAGCAGGAAACGTCTTGCAGTATGGAGTACAAAAATGGGCAATGCCACTCATTTATTGCTTGTCACTTGCAAATAATGGCATGGTGAAGTTGTAGACATGCTAGATTCCGCATTCTATGTCCCTACAGTGCCTCTTTAAGATCTTTGCTTTGGATGTCAGAAAACCTTGTTCTGCCACATGTACAATTCTGTTTTCTTCAAAAAGAATCCGCAAAGTAAAATGAAACTATGCAAACTGTTTCAGGGGCTTGTTATGAGTGTGTAAAATACAGCTGCAATTGTGTATAATAATAATCACATCCAGGGATACTGGGGGAGAACAATAATGTTCGGACAGTAGATGGGGTGTTAAAGGGATCCCTTGACTTTTTTCACACTTCTTAGATTCGGCTCAATTTTTAGTTTTGTTGTATTAGATATTTTAGCTTAGTTTAGTCTGCACTCCTCATTTCAGAACAATGAAACCCAGAGGTAGTACTGTACTGATAGATCCAATCAGATTTTGAAGGATATCCATTTAGAATAGGAGGATACAGTATAATGCTGTATACAAAGTGCAAAGTTTAAATACATAACCAATCCCTTAAAGGGACCCTGAGCAGTAACATAAATTAAAAGATTTCACTTACCTGGGGCTTCCTCCAGCCCACCGTAGGCTGCGGGGTCCCCCGGCGTCGTCCTGGCTCCTCTCCGTGTCCTGCCGTCGGCTCCCGTTACCGGCGACACCTGGGGCCAGGTGTCGGGCGACTCTTCCTGGATCCTGACGCTCATCATCATCACGGCGGCCGGCGTGACAGTCCTGCGCATGCGCGGTTTAGAGTTAGAAAAACACATATGTGCAGGCCTATCACGCCGGCCGCTGTGATGACGCGTAGCAGCCAGAGTGACGACGAGCATCAGGATCCAGGAAGAGTCGGTCCGACACCCGACTGGGTTGTCGCTGGTAAGGGGAGCCGAAGGCGGGACGCTGGAGGAAGCCTCAGGTAAGTAAAATCTTTTAATGTATGTTACTGCTCAGGGTCTCATTAACATCACCAAACATCACCCCATGCAAATAAATGATCCATTAATTACCTAGTAGTGTAACTTATGAATTTGATAAGTCTGTATCTTTAAAGACTTTTGTTAAATTAAATATAAAACTCATAAAGCTGTCCCTGTAATTAGCTCAACGGTGACCCTTGAAAGAAATGTTTATTTATTGGTGGGAAGGAATATATTTATTTACTAGCTGAAACCTAGAGAGTTGCCCAGAACTCACTGTAGCAATTCGGTCCCCAAATGCTACAGGCAACAGTTGTTATATATGTGTTGCCACTTAACGGAATGTACAGCCACTGTGCTACATTGCTATGGATAATTCCATGACTTAGGGGTCATACTTGGGTGAATCACATGCAGTTTTACTGCATGCAGAAACGCTCCATGTTGTGCCAGCACATGTTACAACGGGCTGGCTCACATGAGTGCAGTTCCTGCATGCAGAAAAATATTTGCTGCATGCATTACTTTTTCACACTTGACATGTGATTCCCTCTGCAGACAGTTAGCTGTTGTCTGCTGACTGTAATCCGATGCGTGTGGAAAATGCACACTAAAAACAAAAATCAACCGTGGAAAACCACAGCCATTTTTTTGTGGATCCCAGTGTGTAATCTTATTAACTCTAGTAATCCTTAGTTATAATGTAGAAAGTATATATGATCCTTTATCCTGAATATTCAAGAATTTATCAGTCATACGGTTAGTTAAGCCAATGGTATCTAAAAACCTTACTACCCTATCCATGGTTTTCTGAAGTATAAGGGCAATTAAATTAGTGACTTGACATCTACAGGGTTTATACTAAATTGAGATCCTTTGCAATGGAGTTTACAGTTAACTAGTGATTAGTCAGGGATGGTTTATTGTAAGTGTATGAGATTGATTTCCCTGCGTGAACCAAGAAAACTTCGCAGCTGGCACAATGCTGCAGAGAATTCTAATCCCCGATCCTTCAGGAAATGCAATGTAGTTGTATGTAGCTTGTGATGTCTATTATTGACCACATAATAAATCATTTATTTATTTGATATGCAGATTATAATATACACAAAGACATATCAAGGGCACTTGAATACATTCTTATCTTCAAAACTGGATATAGAAATTCCTTCTTGTATTAGTAGTAGCAGTAGGGTATTGTACCGTGTTAGCCATCAGTAAAAGCAAGAAGTTTTAAATCAGGATGATACTATTTATTGGCTAACTAAAAATGAATAAAAATAAGCAAGCTTTCGGCCTTGCAGCCTTCGTCGGGCTTATATCCTGTTAGTTTGCAGGCTGGTGGTACAGACAGCTTACAGCTTATATACATGCAACATCAAGAGGGAAAACAGATATTTTTTTCAAGCATAAATACATGTCATTAAGATGCCTTAATTCAAACAGACCATCTGAATGTGGTTAGAGGTTATTAGCTAAGATAACGATCCTTGTTTACGCCATGCTCACAGACCTGGGATTAGGATTGACCCAGAGGCATCGTAAATTCTTAGTTCACAAGTTCAGCTAGAATGGCTGAGAAAGTTTAAATATCATCAGTCTCATACCAATATAAAAAAATGTTGTCCTTATTCAAACCGTTCTGCACAGCTTTGAACCAATTTATACATTTTGTTTCTGCTATTAATCAATCATTTGACGTTTTGAAGCCAGGTTGCAGAGGTTATATGTTGGCGATGCTTATTTATTGTACTTCAAGGAGGAACAAGTATTGAAGTGAATTCATTAAAAGAAAAAACACCAAATGGTCAAACATAAGTGTTAAGCTTGGGGGTGTAATCTCCACAGTCAGCATACAACACATAAGCTGACGTGAAGGAGGTACACACACCAGCACAAGGGATCAGGATATCCCCAGTTTAGTGGAGGAGAGGACTGACTCCAATAGGAGATTGTGGTGCACAGAGCCGGTGCAGATCTGAACAGCCACAAACACTTTCGTAATAACGTCTCAGCGCAAAGTAGCGCTGAGCGCATAAACCAGGACTGAGGAGATCAGGACAGGTAGACAGAATGAACGCTTGCTAGCTAGTGATTACTTAGCGACAGCAAGCGTCCAAGACCAGACAGACTGGAATGAGGCAGCCAATGCGTTGCGGCGATGGCGTGCCTCACAAAGACAGGACAGGAGAGACAGGAATAGCAGGATCGAGATAGATGAACGTAACACAGATAAATATACAATAAGTATGTTTTCCTAGCGTATTACAATTACAGCTATCAATGAAACTATTCGTAACGTCTGACTAACATATGTATATATTGGCAATGAACCGATATATGACATAAGCAGGAACTCTGACTAAGACTGAAGTAATACAGGGAACAGGACTCAGAAGGATTCGCTATCTCTTCGCAGAGATTAACGCAATCCACAAACAGGACCAGGAACAGGATAACTAGCTCAGCACGGGTGTTCACGATACGCGCAAACTACCAAAACGTGCTGGAAAACTGACTAACTGAACACAGGAAATAAACAGTTCGTGTACGTATATATCAGCGACACTGATATATTAACGTAACACGAATACAAGGAAAATAACAAAATGCGCAAGTATGCGTATATATTGGCGATGAACCAATATATGACACAAGACAAGCAAGTAGCAACTTCTAGAACAAGAGCAGAACTAGGAGGACTCGCTGACCCCTTCGCAGGAGTCAGCGCAGTCCACACAGACCAGGAACGAGGTGGGGCACGAGCAGAGTAACAGATAGAGTCTGAAACTATGATAGCCCATGAGGCATTGCAGGAAGCAGTTCTTTATACTGAGGTCATCCAATGGGAGCAGACCTGCAGATTCCCACACAAGTGAATGGTAATTAATCACAGGCTGATAGCAGGAAAAGGCAGACAATGATATGCAGCCTGCAGGAAAGGGACCGCCCCTCCACTGCAGCAGACAATGTTTGTTTACACAAAAGCATATTAAACTGTCATAAACTTCAGAGCGACTGCAGATGGAATCAGCAACTAGTTTAAGTGCAAACCAAACTATGCAAGCAAATGCATGTAATGACATTAGAACTGCTTGGTTTGCAATACCAGTGCAGTCAGCAGTAAACGCTGCAGAAGCGATCATAACAGTACCCCCTCCCTTAAACGCGGCCTCTGGACGCCTATGAAAACTGACATATTTCTCCTGAACCACCCAAACCAAAAAATCAGAAGTGGGAAATCCAGCAAACTGATCTGACTGAAAATTCATGAAGGTCGGATCCGTCCGACAAAACCAAATTCCCGAATCAGTCTCACCAAAACTAGACCAATTGGAACCAGAACCTACCGAACCATGCCCGTCAGCACTACAAGCCTCAGTGTGACACCCATCAGAACCACGACTTCCAGAAAACAACCCCAAAAAACTCTCTGCGCGATACCCACCGCCTTCCAAGGACTGTCCAAAAACGCCAAAGCCTTTGCAATGCCCACCGGAACTGTCCCTACCAACACAAAACCCACCGTTGAACCAGTCCAAGGTACCAGGACAAGTTTCCTCAGAGATCTCCCAGAACACTTGGAAGCTCCAAAGAGATCCCCACAGGTCAGAACGCCCCTTAGGCTCACATGGAGAACTATCAAGAACCCCTATGGAACCCAGGGCGACTCCAGAGTCAGGGTCACAAGGACAAACATCAAGATCAGGGCTTTTAGGGACCAGAACCATCTCCGGGCATGCAGGCCAACCGGCAACATCAGAACATGTCTCCACTAGGGAAGCACGTGAGCACGCCAACACAGACACATCTGGGCAGTCTGGCATACGAAGCACATCTGGGCACACCGGCACAAGAGAAACCTCTGGGCATGTCAAGGAACTGCGAACCTCAAAGTCAGTCAAGACAGGACCGAAACCAGAACTGGGCAAAAAAAATTCATCATGACTAGACTTCATAGTTACTGGATTCTCACTAAAAACTGCAGGATCAGACTTAGATGTCGCTGATTCCAGCAGGGTTATTAACAAATCATGTTCAGGGGCATTTACAAGACAGGGCAAATCTTCTGATGTATGCACTGAACTAGACAGGGTTCCCAAAGCTTCTTCTGGACTAGACAGAGACTCATCAAATACACTGGACTGGAGCTCATGAAGGGCTGCAAAACAAGTCAATATTGCAGCAATCCCTACTGAACTAGGCAAAACTGAGTAACTCACTGGACAGGAAGGGGGCTCTGGAACTTCTGCCACACCGGCCAGAGAACCAGAATTTTCCAGGATACAGGGCTGAGTTTCAGAAACACTCATTAACCCGGACTGAAATTCTGAGATTTCTATTATTTTTTCCAGCGAGTCAGAATTATCCATGTTACAGGGCAAGACTTTTGAAACATTCAGAGGACAGGGCTGGAGTTCCTCGGCTGTTACAACACTGGAGAGGGACTCAACAACATTGGTTAAATCAGACTGTGTACAGGGCAAGGTATCTAACACACTTGCTGACGAGGACAATATTTCAATGGCTTCTGCTTCGCTGGGCAGAAATTCATCAAGTTTTATTAGAGCAGACTGTAATTCCAAAACAGCTGCTAGACAAGTGAATATTACTGCAACACCAACTGAGGTAAGCAGTGCTTCAGCCTCCTCTGCTAAAGGGTTTAAAGTATCCAAAGTACTGGGTGAAGCATAAGACTCTGCGACCACAGCTTCACTGGACAGGATCACTGAACAGTCCATATTGCAGGGCAAAACCATGGAAGCACCTGCTGGACAGCATAATGATTCTGTGACCTGAGTTTCATTGGAGAGATCTACTGCACAATTCATGGTACAGGGCAAATTTATTGGAAAATTTTCTGAACAAGGTAATAATTCTGCGATTTCAGGTTCACATAGCAGATGCTCTGAGCTATTCACGAAACTAGAGCGAGGTGTAGAAACAGGAAGATCAAGACACAATGTTTGCGCATCTGAATCACCATTCATTTGTAAAATTGGAAAATTCAGATGCTGGGGTTCTGAGTTTACTAGACAGGATTGCTGGGACTCGGAAACTGATGTAGTGCATCTATTGGCATCTGCTGGATCAGACAGGAGTTGAACTTTATTAACACAGGTAATTTCTGCAGAAGTGTTTGCAGAGACAGGCAAGATTTTTCTGGTGTCTGTTTCACTAAACAAAGAGTCATGAGTACTGGCTAGGCTGGACTCGAAAGTCAGCAGGACCTCTGGGTCCTCTGCTGAGAAATTTGTGCAGGGCAAGATTAAGGAAGTATTAGTAATTTCTGTCTTACTGGGAAGTAACACTGAGTTATCCATGGTACAGGGTGGAATTACAGGAACTTCAATTTCACACAAAAGGAGCTCAGAATCACTCGCTGAATCAGCCAAAGGTGCTGAAGCAGGCGAGTCCTCAGGAACTGAGGAAGTGGAACAATCTCCACTTGACAGTGTGTCTTCCCTGGTATCAACTGATTGAATTGCATAAAAATCGTCCAGAATCATTCTCCACACATCGATCAATGGAGCCACAAAGTCATACCCACACACACCAGTTTTTATTAGGTTATAAGCAGACTTAATGCATGCATTCAATACTAATTCACTTTTTGCACTGTAAAACTGACAAAATGAACTTGCATCTTTCTTCCATTCATAGACCAGAGCTTCCATCTCTCCTTTCTCAAATGGAGGATCCCATGCATATTTAACAGCTGAGCATTCCGGCTGATCATAGTTTGCAAATGTGTTAGTGGCAGAAACATACATTGGGTTATTTAGCAGGTGATTGGCCGATTTCTTATTCCTAAGGATCTCCAATACCTGTAGCAAGTATTGAACTGTAGTGTATGCAAATTTCCCTTGCTGCACGAATAAATTGATCTGTTCAATACTCTGTAATATATCTTCATAATCATATTCAGATAATTCATTTAAACAAGAACCTTTATTTTCCCTGGCTAGCAATGAAAGTTCATTAGTAGTTTCATAGGTCCATTTGACTCCCCTGAATGGTGACTGAATTTCATTATCTGCTAATGGTGGAGTCTCGTTACAGATCTGATGCGCAGTCGCCAAGGGCAACGACTCCGCTGATTGTAACGCTTTTCTTTTGGAGCGTTTACGTTTGGCTTTAGACCCTGCTGCCTTAGCAGAAGAAAAGTTATCAGAACAATTATCTGCTTGCTGATTATTTTTGTAGGCAGTAGAAGGAGCAGCTGATTGACAAGCTGCCAGGAGCTTATCAAAAGGGCTAGGCAAATCGGTTTTGCGCAGCCAGTTATGGATCACAAACGCTAGAAATTCCAGTGGTCTTTCTTTTAAATTGGTATGATCCAAGACATCGTAGGCCCACTGAAACAATCTTCCCTTAAATAAAACATAAACTAGCTGGGGGGCCCACGTTGAAACAGGAGTAGCCTGGAGCTCAGGATTGGCCAGGAACCTGGCACATTCAGAAAAAAACTCATTTTCTGTTTCAGAATTGAGCTTCTCAAATTTCTTAAAGGAACAGGAACCATAACAAACAGTGTCATTTTTGCTGGGAACCCCCCCCCACAATGGGGATTGGTAATGGGGCTATCATAATGTTAAGCTTGGGGGTGTAATCTCCACAGTCAGCATACAACACATAAGCTGACGTGAAGGAGGTACACACACCAGCACAAGGGATCAGGATATCCCCAGTTTAGTGGAGGAGAGGACTGACTCCAATAGGAGATTGTGGTGCACAGAGCCGGTGCAGATCTGAACAGCCACAAACACTTTCGTAATAACGTCTCAGCGCAAAGTAGCGCTGAGCGCATAAACCAGGACTGAGGAGATCAGGACAGGTAGACAGAATGAACGCTTGCTAGCTAGTGATTACTTAGCGACAGCAAGCGTCCAAGACCAGACAGACTGGAATGAGGCAGCCAATGCGTTGCGGCGATGGCGTGCCTCACAAAGACAGGACAGGAGAGACAGGAATAGCAGGATCGAGATAGATGAACGTAACACAGATAAATATACAATAAGTATGTTTTCCTAGCGTATTACAATTACAGCTATCAATGAAACTATTCGTAACGTCTGACTAACATATGTATATATTGGCAATGAACCGATATATGACATAAGCAGGAACTCTGACTAAGACTGAAGTAATACAGGGAACAGGACTCAGAAGGATTCGCTATCTCTTCGCAGAGATTAACGCAATCCACAAACAGGACCAGGAACAGGATAACTAGCTCAGCACGGGTGTTCACGATACGCGCAAACTACCAAAACGTGCTGGAAAACTGACTAACTGAACACAGGAAATAAACAGTTCGTGTACGTATATATCAGCGACACTGATATATTAACGTAACACGAATACAAGGAAAATAACAAAATGCGCAAGTATGCGTATATATTGGCGATGAACCAATATATGACACAAGACAAGCAAGTAGCAACTTCTAGAACAAGAGCAGAACTAGGAGGACTCGCTGACCCCTTCGCAGGAGTCAGCGCAGTCCACACAGACCAGGAACGAGGTGGGGCACGAGCAGAGTAACAGATAGAGTCTGAAACTATGATAGCCCATGAGGCATTGCAGGAAGCAGTTCTTTATACTGAGGTCATCCAATGGGAGCAGACCTGCAGATTCCCACACAAGTGAATGGTAATTAATCACAGGCTGATAGCAGGAAAAGGCAGACAATGATATGCAGCCTGCAGGAAAGGGACCGCCCCTCCACTGCAGCAGACAATGTTTGTTTACACAAAAGCATATTAAACTGTCATAAACTTCAGAGCGACTGCAGATGGAATCAGCAACTAGTTTAAGTGCAAACCAAACTATGCAAGCAAATGCATGTAATGACATTAGAACTGCTTGGTTTGCAATACCAGTGCAGTCAGCAGTAAACGCTGCAGAAGCGATCATAACAATAAGCTAGGACATTATGTTCTACTAGTTGACCTAAGCCTGTTTTTTAACGGGCTTTAGGTCTGTCACTGCCGCCATATGTCAGCGCGCATGCGCGCACACCCGCCGGCACCCTAGCCTTGTCCTGCTCCTGTCCCAACGGCTGTCTGTGCAGCACATGCGCAGTAGCGCTAACGCATAGAAACGCGGACAAAGGGACAGGATGACGCAGGGACAGTTAGGTTTTATTATATAGGATGAAAAAATGAAAGCGATTTTAGATGATAAATGAGATCTTTGAAAAGCAATGGCCCCCACTATATGAGAATTATCATATGTTCTCCCCGCCTTTCCTGTCATAAGAATTCCTTTGGAAATCGAGCTAATCCCTGTCTGACTCATGCTAATGGAGGAACTGAATAAATTAGCAAAGCCTTGGAAATAGACCTTTTACCACCTTGAATTTAATGCTTCAAGCAACCCCCCTCCTTTCTCTCTTTCTCCTTTTTCTTCCTATCTCTTTTTCGGCCACCCCTACATGGAAACCTTTATTTCTCATGAGTCTATTTTGGCTCAGTTAGGTGATTACCTTATGTTCATATCCAGTTTCATTCCCTTGTCCAACCATTACAGATCTTATCGCCATATAAGTGCCTTTCCTATACTAGGGCCTCTCAAACACACTCTTTCCTTCCATGGACCCACATAGTGGTTGGCTGATGCCGAATCCTGGAGTGAAGATTTATGAAGTCTATTGAGTCTCCGTTCTGCCCCTTGCCTCACCTACTGCTTTACATGACATCACCCCTACTAGGATTGTATGCGCTCTCGCTGAACTACTCTAAGGCTGCCCTATGAGCTGTTATGTTTCACCAGAAACTGTTACTTGCATAGACCCTATGATATTTTGAGATGTTTACAAACATTTATTGGATCCCTTTTGGGACGGTTTATGATTCTTTTGCTTGTTTGTAACCCATCATGTAATGTTTTTGTTTTTTTCATACCTGAAATTTCAATAAAAATTGACAATAAAAGAAAAACACCAAATGGAATAGTCTATTAAGAATACACTCAACAAATTTTAGTTTGGACGCGATCCTGAAGTTGGAAATCTTCTCAAACAATTGCTTTATTTAATATTTGGTGATACAGCATAGCAATACAGTACCAGGGGCTGGCTTGCTATGCTGCATCACCGCATACAGAGAGTTTTGGAGAAGTTTTTCCACTTCAGGGTGAAGACCCAACTTGAGGCGTGATGGGAGTGCGGCTGGAGGCGTGATGGGAGTGCGGCTGGAGGCGTGATGGGGGTGCGGCTGGAAGCGTGATGGGGGTTTGGCTGGAGCTGTGATGGGGGTGCAGCTGGAGGCGTGATGGTGGTGCGGCTGGCGGCTTGATGGGTGTGCGGCTGGCGGCGTGATGAGAGTGTGGCTGGCGGCGTGATGAGTGCGGCTGGCGGCGTGATAAGAGTGCGGCTGGCGGCGTGATGAGAGTGCGGCTGGTGGCTGGGCAAATGTATTTGAGCTAAAAAGTGCTTTTTTTTCCTTATCTAAGAAATTTGGATGGTATACAATTTTGATAACTATTTCATGAATCTATAAAACTGTATTTTTTATATTTTATATGGATGTTTTATAGTAAATAAGCCATATACTTGTCCCAGAATACAATACTAGATTGAGAGAGCGCACCGGTATCTCTATCTGCTCTTTTTTGTCCTTAGAGGTTCACAAAGCATTTTAAAAGGGGCTTGTATGCCTTCCTTGTTAGGGCAACCACCACTGTAATTATTGGGTATAGTATGGTGGTATGGTTTTCATTTATCTGGATGAAAATACAGAGAGGCTCAGTATGTTTACTAGTTGAACTCTGAGGAGTTTCACCCCTTAACCACTTTGCATCCAGACCTGGTTTCCTCCTTATGGACCAGAGCAGTTTTGACATCTTAGCTATGTCCCTATTTAATCAGCAATAACGTTATTCCTACTTATGACACCTAATTTAAATATATATATTTTTTTGCAATACTAACTAGGCTTTCATTGTATGGCATTTTTTTCCCTCGAACAATTTTGTCTTCTATGCATTTTAACCTCCTTGGCGGTAACCCCGTGTGTGACACGGGGTAAGCCGCCGGAGGGTGCCGCTCAGGCCCTGCTGGGCCGATTTTCATAATTTTTGTTTTGCTGGACGCAGCTAGCACTTTGCTAGCTGCGCCAGCACTCTGATCGCCGCCGGCCCCTGCCCGATCGCCGCTATCTGCTGCGGCGCGGGCCCCCCTCCCCCTCCAGACCCCAGCGCTGCCTGGCCAATCAGTGCCAGGCAGCGCCGAGGGGTGGCCCGGGACTCCCAATGACGTCCCGACGTCAGTGACGTCGGTGACGTCATCCCGCCCCGTCGCCATGGCGACGGGGGAAGCCCTCCAGGAAATCCCGTTCTATGAACGGGATTTCCTGATCGGAGATCGCCGAAGGCGATCGAAGCGGGCGGGGGGATGCCGCTCAGCAGCGGCTATCATGTAGCGAGCCCTCGGCTCGCTACATGATTAAAAAAAAAAAAAAATTTTTAAAAACTGCTGCGCTCCCTCCTGGCGGTATTTTTCATACCGCCAAGGAGGTTAATAGGAAAAAAAATAGAAAAAAACCATTATTTCTCAGTTTTACCAATTCCAGTTTAAAAATAAAAAGCGCTATCGTGGATAAAGAAAAAACAATTTTTTTTAACTATTTCTACTGTTTATCACAAAACTTATCACAATTTATGGTGAAGATATTTGATTCTGAAATAATGCTACAGAGTGTATTTTGCACTATGAAGTACGAAAATAAAAGTATTTTTAATGGTAAAAATCAGTCTGATTGGCTCAGGGAACATATAGTCCCTTTCACCAATTAGTGCGGCAGTAGATAGTGCTGGAGGTGTGCAAAGGAGCAAGCCCAATCATGCACAGCTGTGCTTCAGCTACATGACTTATATCTACATCCTCGTGGCTTAGATGAGGTCACAGAGGATGTAGATATACTGTAGCGGTAGAAAAAGTGGTTAAGTACTAGAGCAATTTTCACCTTTTTCAGTGCTCCTCCCTTTCATTCACCAATAACGTGCTTATCACAACAAAATGTTCTAGATCTTGTTGTTTTTTTTCACCACCAATTAGGCTTTCTTTGGGTGGTATGTTAGTCTACAAATTATTTTGTTCTAAATGAGTTTTAACAGGACTAATAATAAAAAAATGAAAATAAAAAAACATTTTTTCCTCAGTTTTCAGCCTTTATAGTTTTAACCACTTCACAACTGAGGGGTTTTACCCCTTCAGCATCCAAGCAATTTTCACCTTTCAGCTCCTTCTATTCATTTGCCAATAACTTTATCTCTACTTATCAGAATGAAATGTGTTAAATGTTTTTTTTTTTATCACTAATTAGGCTTACTTTGGGTGGTACATTATGCCAAGAATTATTTTATTCTAAATGTTTTTTAATGGAAAAATAAGAAAAAATTGGAAAAAAATCCTTATTTTTCAGTTTTCGGCCATTATAATTTTTAAATAATGCATGCTACCGTAATATGTGCCCATTTGTACTGGTTATTACACCATTTAAATGATGTCCCTATCACAATGTCTGGCGCCAATATTTTATTAGCTAATAAAGATGCATTTTTTTTCAGTTTTGCATCCATCATTAATAAAAAGCCCATAATTTATAAAGTAACAGTATTATACCATCTTGACATACATATTAAAAAAGTTCAGTCCCTAAGAAAACTATTTATGCATTTTTTATAATTGTAAATTTATTTCATTGTATTTTTTTACAAAAAAAATAAATGTTGGTAACTATTGGGGAGTGTGGGAGGTAAGGGGATAATTTAAAATGTAAAAACAGGTCTTTGCATTTAAAAAAAATACTTTTAGATGTAGTTTTACTATGGGGCCACAAGATGGCCTCAGTCTTTTTTTTTATACGTCCTGTAAGCAAAATATGTATGCTTACAGGAAGTGTACTGAAGATGGGAAACTTTTAATTATTAGAATGATCGTGCAGCTTCTCATAAACGGCGCCGATAATTGCTACGGGGACTTAGATCAATGATTAGGAATTGCTTTCCCATACATTGATCTCCTGGCGGGCAGATGGCAACATGAACGAGCGCACAAATAAGCGGGAGTACGTACAGCAGTGGTAGCAGCGGGAGTACGTATATTTACTCCCCTGGGCGGTTAGACGAAGTCTGCAGGGAAGTAGATATACTGTACTGAAGCTGTGAAGTGGTTAAAATAATACATGCTGCTGTAATTAATTCCCACATATTGTATTTGCTCATTAGTCCCGGTTATTAAACCATTTAAATTATGTCCCTATCACAATGTATGGCAACAATATTTTATTTGGAAATAAAGATTTATTTTTTCAGTTTTGTGTCCATCACTAATTACAAGCCCTTATTTGCAAATATTGCAGTAATATACCCTTCGTATAGAGTCCCTAAGGTAACTATGTATGTTTTTTTTTTAAATGTAATTTTTTAATATATGCAAATGTTTTATTCTGGTCACTGTGGGGGAGGTAAGAGGTTAATTTTAATGGCAGATGTATGACATTTTTATTTAAAAAAAAAGTGTATGTAGGTGCCACAAGACGTCCTCACACTTTATCTTCCTGTGCGTACTGTTAGTATGTTAACTGGAAGCAATGCGTGCATGTGTAACTTTTTTATTTTATTAAAGGCCAAGGCATCTCATTGATGTCGACGACCATTGATGGCACTACTGATCTCTCTACCAACAGGTGGCGACAAGAATGTGAGCAGGAGTGCGCGCAGCAGCAATCGTGGTGGGAGGTGTATATAGCTGCACCCCTGGGAATTTAGATAAAGTCCTGCGGGGCATAGATATACTGACGGGACAACAACTAGTTTAAAGTTAATGGACACACATCTCTTTTTTTTTTTTTTTTAACCATATAACCGGAATACTGACAGTCACAGGAGTACCTGTATAAAAAGTGTAAAGTGAGATCTTACTTTTGTTATACAACTATGTATATAGGTACTACACACTTCTTTTTGCAATTTAATCTTAAAAATTGGCTTTCCATTTCAGGGGCGCCTCGAGGCATAAAGCGAACCAAGCGGTCGCTTGGGGCCTCAAGATCGTCGGGGCCTCGGCGGCTCAGTGACGTCGGCGTGACGTCACTGTTTCCCCGCAGCCCCGCGGGGCTGGCAGAGCAGAGCAGGGCAGGGCAGGGCTACGGGAAGATGGCCGCCACCGAGGCCCTGCTCTAGAGACTATTTATATGCCTCCAGTACAGGGCTTCGGGTGGCCATCTTCCCGTAGCCCTGATTCAATCAGTGCGGGAGATTGGAGGAGGGAGGGAGCTCCGTGGGAACTGCGCGCCTGAGGAGCCGGCCAGGAGAGAAGACGGGGAGAGAAGACTTCTGCCAGTGCCACTGCCAGGTGAGTAAATTCTTTTCTTTTTGCAGCTCTGAAAATGTGCCCTAATTGTGTTTGATTTCTGCTGAACTGTTCCCTAATTGTGTTTGATTTCTGCTGAACTGTGCCCTAATTGCGTTCGATTTCTGCTGAACTGGTCCCTAATTGTGTTTGATTTCTGCTGAAAATGTGCCCTAATTGCGTTTGATATCTGCTGAAAATGTGCCCTAATTGCGTTTGATTTCTGCTGAACTGTGCCCAAATTGCGTTTGATTTCTGCTGAACTGTGCCCAAATTGCGTTTGATTTCTGCTGAAAATGTGCCATAATTGCGTTTGATATCTGCTGAAAATGTGCCCTAATTGCGTTTGATTTCTGCTGAAAATGTACCCAAATTGCGTTTGATTTTTGCTGAAATGTGGCCCAAATTGCGTTTGATTTCTGCTGAAATGTGCCCAAATTGCGTTTGATTTCTGCTGAAATGTGGCCCTAATTGCGTTTGATTTCTGCTGAAATGTGGCCCAAATTGCGTTTGAATTCTGCTGAAATGTGGCCCAAATTCTGTTTGTTTTCTGTGGAAATGTTGCACAAATTGCGTTTGTTTTCTGCTGAAATGTTGCACAAATTGCGTTTTTATTTTTTGGTGTCTGGGGTAACTGTTGCTGCATTTATTATTTAATGGTCATAGTTGGCTATATTTGCTGTGCTACGGTTAAGCTCCGCCCATACAATGTCATGGCCAAATCCATCTGCGCGCGCCTCAATCACCCCCACATCCATTTTCCCCGCAAACAGCCCCGCCCCAATCCGCCCTCCAGCTCCACCCACATGTCATGGCCACGCCCACTTATGCGGGATAGCCACACTCATTTTTCGCCGTAGGGCCACTTCCTACAGTCCGCTTGGGGCCACAAAAACCTTAGCTGCACCCCTGTTCCATTTAAATCGGCAGCCGGCTAAAATTACCAAAAACTTACGAATTCTTATCTGCAACCATGGCAACAGTGCTCTGCATACTCTGTTTGGAATACTGATGCTATAAGAATGTGCAGAGCCTCAGACCTTTCCAACGTAAACAGTTGCACAGGACAGGAGCCTTTCTCAGGGCTGGACCCCACTAGAGCGATTTGGTGAGCATTTAGGGAGCAATTCACACCACTAGCGATTTCCCTAAATGCTCAGCTAATGTTAATGGATGAGCCAAATTCCACTGGAGCAGTTGCAATTACCAAAATCGCAAACGCAGGACATGCAGCATTTTTGAGCGTTATCCATTAGCGTTAGCGTTTCTGCAATGTAAAGTATATAAACGCTGGCATAATCGCTCATCAAAACCTACACAGAGCGATTTTGCTAGCGTTTTTACATTACTGCACACTGTAATAAAATTAAAGTTGAAAGGACCAATCAGAAATTAAAAACGCTAATCGCTACACAACCGCTGCCAAATCGATTACACTTTTTTACATCGCTACCGAAAACGCTCATGAAATCTCTTACAAAACGCTCATACAAAACACTAGCTAATGCGATTAGCGATAGCATTCTGTAGTGGGTTCCAGGCCTTACTCATTTAACACCTGGACTAATCCATTGAAAGGAATGGCTATTTTTTACATTTGCATAATAACATTTTTTTGAAATATATCAATTTCATCTAATTTTGCACTTGGCCTACGTGCTTCTAATGTGTATCAGAGGCAGTGCAGTTTCTAGGCTAAAATGCACCCAGGGCGAGGGTGTAAAAATTGCGCCCCCCCCCCCCCCCCCCCCCCCCCCCCGAAGCAAGGTATGGGTGCCCGCAGTGTAGGTTAGCCAGGTCTAGTTGCACTCAGTATAGATTCCCCCAGAATAGGTACCCCAGTATAGGTAGCCAGCTATAGGTCCCCCCAGTATAGGTAGCCAGGCATAGGTGAGCCAATATAGTTGCCTCCGGTATAGGTTAGACACACACAAGCAATAGAACACAGCAATACATGCATGCAGCTACATTTGAGTCATCAGCAGGTGCTCGTCAGCCAATCAGGATGCACTGTCATACACCCTTTACCTGCCATACCACATCTAGCAGCCATTAGCATTCAGGTGGGAGGCTTCAGTTGGACGCAAATCGCAAGATTGCGTCGCTAGCAGGACCGCCCCGTGCAGGCATCCCTCCCACAGGGGTCCCTCCCTAACCGCTGTCCGCCATGTCCTAGAGCTGAAAAAAAAAACGTTAAAAAACACACGATTGTGTATTGCTGTGCTCTATTGCTTGTGTGTGTCGAATTTAGAATTCAGTATGGAGGCAGTGTTGGTGGGTTTTCTGGATGTGAGAGGTCCAGAGCCTGGGTGTGAGAGGTCCAGGCCCACCTGCACTCCCCTCCAGGTATCGCGCATTGGCCTTGGGGCCCCGGCCAGTGAGAGAGGTCCGGGGCCCCTGGCCATCGTGCGAACCCATCGTGTGTTTTTTAAACGTTTTTTTTTCAGCTCTAGGGCATGGCGGACAGGTGAGCGGTTAGGGAGGGACCCCTGTGGGAGGGATGCCTGCACGGGGCGGTCCTGCTAGCGACGCAATCTTGCGATTTGCGTCCAACTGAAGCCTCCCACCTGAATGCTAATGGCTGCTAGATGTGGTATGGCAGGTAAAGGGTGTATGACAGTGCATCCTGATTGGCTGACGAGCACCTGCTGACGACTCAAATGTAGCTGCATGCATGTATAGGTTAGCCAGGTAGGTGCCTCCAGTATAGGTAGCCAGTATAGTTGCCCACAGTATAGGTTAGATAGGCAGGCGTCCCCGCCGCTAGTCTCATCTCTCCATACACGCTGATAGACACACACGCTGCTTCCTGTTTAGCAGCGTGTGTGTGTATCAGCGTGTAGGCAAAGAGGAGACTGGCGGCGAGAGAGCAGCGCTTGGAGCCAGCGAGGTGAGTAGTTATGCACAGCGCTTCCCTGCGCATTACTCTGCAGTCCGAGGGGGGATCGCATGGAGGGCGGCCCGGGGAGAGGAAGGGAGGGAGAGGTCGGGCTGCCCTCCCTGCGGCTCCCCCTCCATCACAGCGCCCCCCTCCCAGCAGCGCCCCGGGCGGTGGCACGCCCCGCACGGCCGTAGAAACGGCCATGATCAGAGGTTGCAAGCTTGCAATACAGAGACCGATACTTTCTATTCATTGTGGTCCTGTTCTAAAGCAATCAAATTTCTGGAAACTTATTTTAACCTAATTTCAATGTTTCTGTCCACGGAGGTTGCTCAAAAGCAGATGCTAACTTTGTCCAATGAGAATCTCTCAGGTTTATCTTTACTGCAGAGTCGATGGGCCTTAATTGGCCAGAAGATAGCAGTGAGGATAGATGTAAGCCTGTTAAGCATGGAAAGCTACCTGAACTCACACAAGGATGACAAAGGTGATGAAAGAGAAGATCCATGCAATAAACCTAATCACCATTTCATGTGGAAAATACCACTATCATTCAGTAAAGTGAATGATAATAATTTGAGACAATTTTGGTACAGTTTTGCAGAACCTATTCTGCTTTTTCGGAAATATGGCAATTCAGTGGAGTTGTCAATGTTCTACCTCCACAAGACATATACATATTCAGATTCCCCAACAGTAATCAGATCGCCCGCAGGTCAAATGGTACAATATATTCATAGCATTACCCAATCAGAGGAACTGTGGTGGGGGTGGCTCAGCACCCTGTAGGAAAAGGCACAGGAGACAAAAGCATGGGAGCCCAGTAGTGCAATACTTCAATAATCACAATGAAGATTAAGTAATCAGTACTACTGTACTACTCACTACTCACAAAGGGGGGTTGCGAGGGGCAACCAACCACAGGAAGCAGGTGGAGACAACAATCCTGACTTCACTTGGGGTGGTGCTAGCCAGAACCAGGAGATGGTCGCTCTCTTAGAAGAAAAGGGGGACAGAGGTCCACTGTGGAATAATCCACCAGTGGTCTATCACCACCCCTTGGACAGGATATATAAGCCAGTACATTTAGCACAACGGGGGAAAAGAGGCGCCCTGGTAGGATAAAAGCGTCTAAAAGCAGCTTAAAAACGATAAATATTGTGAGGTAGCTTACCTCAATGACGAAATTTCTGTAAGTAATACAAAAGATTTTTATTTAACCTGTGCTAAATAAAAAGCTTCTGTATTACTTACAGAGATTTCGTCATTGAGGTAAGCTACCTCACAATATTTATCATTTTTAAGCTGCTTTTAGACGCTTTTATCCTACCAGGGCGCCTCTTTTCCCCCGTTGTACCCAATCAGAGGTGCTTTATCCTGGACCCTGTGGCCGGAAGGAACGACCAATGGTGGGTACAAGCCAGCCGAACCACTATTATTAATTAACCTGGCTGACTACTGTGGACTGTCTTTGGATCCTTTGATGAACATTTACTAATATGAGGTACAGGATAAAGGACGAGTGTGGTTGTAATATTGGTCTGAACATTGGGTATGACCCTTTTGAGGTTCACCTTCTATAGTATAACTGGTAATTTTGTATGGTTATTTTCTATACTGTTTTATACCAAAATATCCTTCTTATTGTCTATCTAAAATTTTCAATGTTTTGTTTATCATGCAATAAACTATTTTGGTAACATGGTTAGAATGATTAAAATGGTGACCTTAGTTTATACTTGAATATTTGAGTATATATTTAATGATATCTGTCTGATACATCATAGTGAAAGGGGATTGGCCTATTTTGACAGTTACCACAATATTTTTATAAATATTAGTGTCAGTATGTCAATATCATTAAACTAGGACTGTCTAATATGTCCGTTTCAAATTAAGTTCCAGATGATCAAGTTACTGGACATTGCTGAAAATGAAGGAAAAACTAAATAGGGCAGAGCTATAATAATGCATTTCTATCGTGATTAGTGTGACCATTATAGACAGCGCTGCATTCTGTTGAATTACATATTTAATCTTTAAGACATCAAACACAGATATATTTGGCAGCAGGAAGCGTGCTTTCAGATAAAGATAATGAAATCATTTAGCATTCTTGTTTTAAGCCAGGAAGTAATGCAATGAATCTCAAGGATTTAACTAGTATTCAGCCAAATCATTTAAACACGTATGCCTGGGCTCTCTGTTGCATTCCTAAGCTAATTTCAGCAATGCGTCTGTCTGTGTGATGCATCAGGACATCAGGTAGTGTACAGGAAGCACGGTCTGATGGGCACACTTCTATGCTGCACAGCAATGCATCTCAGTGTGTGATGCATCAGGACATCAGGCAGTGTACAGGCAGCACTATTTAATGGGCACATTTCTATGCTGCACAGCAATGCATCTCAGTGTGTGATGCATCAGGACATCAGGCAGTGTACAGGCAGCACTATCTGATGGGCACACTTGTATGCTGCACAGCAATGCATCTCAGTGTGTGATGCATCAGGCAGTGTACAGCCAGTACTGTCTGATGGGCACACTTCTCCATGCTGTAAAAATTCCAGGATACTTAATTCCCGTAGATCTGCAGATGTCTTTTTTTTTCCATAAATTGTATAAATCTTTGCCATGTTCTGTGAGAAGTGGTATTTTTTGAAAATGTTCTTGATTTTAACAAGGTATCAATTACAGTGTTTGAACAGCCTAATTCCAATAGACTCTGTTTTTCAGTTTCCACTAAATTCAATGTCTGTGGGTATGGATGATACACCCTTCCCTGTAATAGAAGATGCTCCGGGCAAGGAAGGCACATTGAGGGCTCTGTTGTCAAATGTTTAAGAAGGGGGGACCATGGACTGCGTGGCCAGTGTGGAGCTATCAGCACTGTTGCTTTTTTGCTGTTACTTTCTTTAGTACTTGGTAGATTATGGGCGTAGAGTGAGCAATTGACTCACCACAGTCAGTCAGGCCGCAGGCAGGCACATCTGTTGATTCTGTCTGGTGCAGCCGAAACAGCATCGGCGCGCTTCTCTCTTTGTAGGCATAGACGCACTGACATGATATCCATGTGTGCATCACATGATGGGGCAGCACTGCGCTGTGGCTGTCCACTTGCAAGCAGCACAGCCAGGGAGCCATGGAGACCAGGATGCCGCCAGTTTCTGCTTGGCTCCCTGACTCTTCGCATCATCGGTCTGCCATCGCAGGACCACACACACACTGAGCAGGTGGCAGCCAGCCAAAGCATCCGCCAGCTGCCACGGCTGGGGCAAAGGACATTTTGGCTGGCTGGCAAAGGGGGCCTGGAGCCCCCAGGGACTCGGGGGCCTGAGGGCAATTGCCCCCTTTGCCTTACTTGTAGCGCTGGCACTGCTGCTGTGTTGTGTACCCCTGGTATATGTACTGTTTGAAGAGTTGCCAACTTCTTCGGTGCCTTTGTCATTATAGGTGTCGCCTCCCTCAGGAAAGTACCTCCCTGATTCTGTACATACGCACATACTGTAGATCCATTGTCCATTTTTAGGGTTACTGCTTTGCTCCTGAGCCAAGTTGAGAAATGGAGTAGTTCTTTGAATGCTGCTCTCAATTCGAATATGTTAGATGACGTCTCTTGCATTTGTATGCTTCACTTACCTTGATCGATTTACTTGTTTATATGGGCTCACCAGCCCCACTGACACGCATCTGTGACTATTATCATTGAATCTTTCTGCTGGATATTGTGATGGGTGTTTAGATTTGCTAGATGTTTCCACCATGATAACTCTTTGTTCATATAAGGCAGAATGCGTATCATTTGCTGGTAATCGGTCCATTGCACTAGAAATCCTCTCTGGAAAAAAGTTCCACTTCACCCGTTTTACCATTGGTATCACTGCAGCGAGCATTCCAATAATTGCTAGACATTGTTTGGCTGGAATGGCTATAGACTTCTGTGCTTTTGTGATTCTTGCTACTATTCTCTGCACTTTGTACGACGATAGACTGATTGAATTCTGTACTGTATCCATCTGGGCATCCAGAAAAATCGGTTTCTGTGTTGGTTGAAGCTTGCTTTTTTTCATATTTATCAACCAACTGAATTTCTTTAAGGTTGTCAATAACAGTTCTTTGTGCTGAAGCTGCTTTATCTCTGTGCTTGCACAACACATCGTCTAGGTCAGGAATGTCCAATGTGTGGCCGGGGGCTAAATGCAGCCTGCCAAGCCTTTCCTGCTGGCCCTCAAAGTTCTCTGCAGTTGTTAATTCTAAGTGGCCTGCAGGCTTTAGTTGTGATGCCTCATGCCACCTTGAATTTCCACTTTGTCTCCCCCTTTCATCCACCTGTAGGTTATCAGACACCTCTGTAGCAGTAGAAGCCACTGATTAGCAGCTGCTACTAGGCCAGCAGCAGTAACCGCCATTGAATAGCAGCTGCCACTGTGCCAGTAGCTCCTGCCATCTCCAACTCAAAAACATAGCACGCATCCGACCTTTTCTCTCCCATGACACAACCAAAATGTTAGTGCATGCTCTTATTATATCTCGATTGGACTATTGCAATATATTGCTTGGTGGACTTCCAACTAACAGACTAGCACTGCTCAATTCTGTACTGAACTCTGCTGCTCGACTTATTCATCTCTCCTCTCGCTCTTCCTCTGCTGCTCCTCTCTGTCAAGCTCTTCACTGGCTACCAATTAAAATGATTCAGTTCAAACTCTTAACCCTAACCTACAAATCTCTCCACAATCTCTCTCCCCTGTACATCTCCTCACTAGTCTCCAGATACCAACCCAACCGCAATCTCAGATCTGCACACGAGCTTCTTTTATCCTCTTCTACAATTACCTCCTCACATTCACGTGTACAAGACTTCTCACGTGACTCACCCCTCCTCTGGAATGCCCTTCCACAACACATCCGCCACTCTCCCGTCTTTGAAATCTTTAAACGCTCCCTCAAAACCCACAGGGCCGGATTTGTACTTTTTTCCACCCTAGGCCCAATGTCACCAACCGCCCCCAACATTAATGCTATTTCCCTCTGAAAAAAACGCCAGTCGTGGGGTTCTGCATATGCACAGCCAAAGCTACACACTTCCTTGATCGTACTCCAATGGCTGGCAGCATTCTACTCATGCGCAGAATGCTCCCGTACACAGGAGCACAACTGAGGAGGTGCATGGCCAGGGCCGCACATACGCAGTAGCCCACAACTGGTCTAGTGGGCAAGCTTGTGGATGGGGACAGCGGCACAATGTAACAGATAAGGAGAAACCAAGGGACCGTAAGGCTACGAGGGAATGGAAGAAGCACCAGGTTAGTAAAATAGAACTTTTATCCTGTCTCAGGTATACTTTAACCTCCTTGCCGTTCTAATTATTTGCGGCGCACGGCCGCGGGAGGTTGTTTTTTTTGCAACTTTTTTTTTTTTTTTTTTTTTTTTTTTAGCACGTAGCTACCCTAGCGCTAGCTACATGCTCCCCCCCTCCCTGCGGCGTCCGCCCAGCCCCTCTGATCGCCGCCAGCGCATAATCCCAACAGGAAATCCCTTTCTGAATAAGGGGTCTGCTGGGGGGGCCTTCTTTCATGTCGGGTAGCGGCGGATCGGCGGCGATCGGAACAAACACGCAGCTAGCAAAGTGTTTGAAAAAAAAATTATGCAAATCGGCCCAGCAGGGCTAGAGCAATCCTCCGCGGCAGCATAGCCCGAGCTCAGCTCGGGATTACAGCCAAGGAGGTTAAAGGAAACCTGAGATAAAGTATAAGGTTTTATACTTACCTGGGGTTTCCTCCAGCCACCTTGAAGCCATCTGCTTAATCGCCGCCCTCCTGATCCCCTCTATTCTCCTGCAGTGGAGTCTTTGATTGAGCCCAGTGTTGCGCCACTGCACATGTGTGGTCCCAGGCTGGCCACATACACCCTAGAATCTAAATCCCATGGCTGGGAAAGTTCTGCGCAAATAATGTTGCACAAATTGGGCACGTGCAGAACACTCCCAGCTATGTGCAATTGGCCCCAGTGAATCACGACAGGGCCATTTAGGGAATTTATAGTGCCAAACTGCGAAAGTACAGGCTGTACAGCGATCAAGGAGCTGGACTACAGGGGGCTGGAGAAAGCTCACATAGGGCCGTGGCTGCTGTACACAGCTGAATAGAAGCTCACAGAGTGGACAGAGGCAGAGCAAGAGCATTAGAATCACAGTGTGAGAGCAGAAGGTATCTCAACAAAGAGAGGATGGGGATTGGTAAAAAGCCCCCTAGGTATATCTTAAGAAGTTAGGACATTTGTTTTCTAGGGGGGGGGGGGGGGGGGAGACAGTGAACATTTACAGTAATTTCAATGGTCTCTACTTACAGCAGCCTTTATTTCCCCTGCTGTCAGACCCTCTGGCATCCATCGCACACACTGGAAGTGAAGTGATCGCTGTACACAGCAGAGAACCTTTTTTCAAGGAGGGGGAAAGGAGGGCTGGAGCTGCACGGTCTCTGCACACTAGGATTCTCATCCATAAATCAATCCCAGCGGCACCGCGAGACATCAGACCTTCACATCCACTCCGCACTCCTGGCTGGGCTCAGGGCTGGCTGACGTCACATAGCATATTACGTGACTTGATTGATAGCGGTTACAGAGTGTTACCGGCTGTATAGGAAGTCGCCGCTGCCCAGGGTGAGACTTGGGAGAGTCTGCATGCAGCAAGCTGCAGGCTTGTTGCAGCCTCACAGTGCACTGCTTTTAGCTGGCAATTGCGGAGCTGCTCTGTTTACACAGGCTCAGGCGGTCAGTCAGAGCGGGGCAGCTGCGGACTTGCAGAGTGGGCGAGCGGCTCTTATGGCAAGTGACAGGTGCAGTTAACCTGTCACCCGCCCTTCGGAATGTGGCAGATTCTGTCGCCCTAGTCCCAGGCCTTGGGGACCTGACCCTAAATCCAGCCCTGAAAACCCACCATTTCCGACAAGCATATTCTCTAGCTTAGGCCATGCACCCATTAAATAACCTAATTACACACTGCCTGTACATATACTGTATATTTCCCCACCTCTTGTTTCCACCCCATTCCTTCAGATTGTAAGCTCGCAAGGGCAGGGCTTTCACCCTTTTGTGTCATGGAACGTTATTAAGTTAATTGCTTGCACACTGTTAGACATTTATACATTTTAGTCATCATGTCAATCAAATTGTAATCAGCAGTGCTGTATTTTGTATCAGTGTTCATATTTGATGTATATCATTGTCTGTATCATTATGTATCCCTTGTTTGTTTTCTTACATTGTACAGCGCCACGGAATATGTTGGCACTTTATAGATAAAAAATAATAATAATTTTTTTTTTTTGGGGGGGGGGGGGCTTTGATTCTTCTGGAACTTTCCATTGAATCGCTTCTTGTACTGATTTTATGAACGGACTGACTAGGTTGAAATTAAAACCTACAGCCACATAGACTTTGTTCGCCGGATTTTCGGATGCTACCGAATTCTCCAAATCTTTAAGTTCTGCCACACTCGAAGAGGCTGGCTGTTCTAATAATTATTGCTGTACAATCTCTTTAATTAGTAATGGTAAATCATTATTTGTGTCTTCCTCCATAGGTAGAGTATAGAAGCAAGCTGTGACGTTTCATCTTCAGTGCAGGTCCAGCATTGTTTCCTTCTTCCCAATGTTCTACAATTATGTGCCTCTTTACTAGAATGTGATCTTCGGCTTGAGGAAGATCTATGCCTTGATTCTGATTCTGAAGATGAGGAGGCCTGCAGAATCATCAGACAAGAGAATGAATGTCAATCTTTAATAAGCCTTCATTCTCCTACTCTTTTTTTTTTTTTTATCCTGTACTGTCCTTGCCAATCGGACTGTGGCTGGTCTTTTTTGTGGGCAGGAGTTTCCTGCAGGCGTCACAAGCATGCTACAGAGAGAGAGAGATATGGCATAATTGAAAAGCTCCGTAAGTTTTTCTTTTAAGATTTGGCTTACATGTATGCATACCAGTAGATTTTATCTACCTGTGCATCTCTTGTCAATGATGAGGGATAGATTAGGACATCTGAAAGAGAAAAACTTACTGTTATTCTGCCTCCTAGGTGCATAGGCTTTACCTATGCAACACTGAAGTTTTGCTCCCATACCTTTGCAGCCAGCAAATGTAGTTTCCATCTGTATCCCCTGGCTGTCAGTAGCATGTATGCCGAACATGCATGCGCTTATATAGTTACAGTCTCAGGGGCTTCTGGAAGACGTGACTTAGTTTCTCCTCACTCCATTGCAATTTTCTGCTTAGTTATATGGGGCAGGATGGTACTTTTGTAATCCAGAAGTATTTTGCAGTCCAGCTGTACCTGTATTTCCACAACACAGAAGTACTTGCGTTCCATAGTGGAGCACCTACCATAGTGGGTGTGGGAAGGCAGTATCCTGCCTTCCTACATCTACTGCTATCCGTTTTACATTTCCGCATTGTGGCAGTAAGAGCTCAGATTCCCCCAAAAGGCCAGAAAAAAATGGGGTAAATATTCCATCCTTACCCTCCTTTAGGGGTACTTAAATGGATTTGTAAACTAGGGAGATGCAGTGTGAAGGCCGCCAAATGGCCAGGTAAGGAGATATAGTATTCCCCCCCACCCAAAAATGCTAAATAAAACATAAAAAAACCCCATTCTCTTATAACAATTTCCAATCCTCACAGGTCTCTTGGGGGAACTGCTGGCTATTTGTGCGCATTTATGTGGGGGTAACACTGACTAGTTAGGAATGGTTCTATGGGAGAAATGCTTCCGAAGTCAGTGTGGCAGAACATATAGAGGGGGTCCCCATGAGATTTTTGCAGGGGGGGCCCATGGTTTGTAGTTATGCCCCTGGGCAGACCAAAAATAAGTGTCTGTAACACAGTAAACCTATTTTAGATAGATGAATTAGATGTATTTTTGTAGAAGTCGGCCTCTGCAGAAGTCTGCTGTTGAAGGATATCACATTTTAGTTACATAACTAGGTAAAAAAAGACAAATCCATCACGTTCAGTCTTGCACAACTCCAGTTGTTCTGATGCAGAGAAAGACAAAACAAAAATACATGGAATGCTATGGTCATTTTTTTCCCTTACAGAGGAATAAATTCCTTCCTGTCTCCACTAAGGCAGATGAATACATTTCCACATCAAAGCTGTAGTGCACTATTTCTCTAATTATAGCAACAAGAACCATTCACACACATTCACTGAAACATCCTTTAACTGCATCATATAACTGTCACAGCTAACTGCTCAGCATGTTCAGTCTCAGCATTTATACAGTGTTTACCAAGCATTTTCTAAAGGCATAAAAGCCTTGGTGAGAGGGATAATGGATGTCCATGTATGCCATCATAGACATTCCGAAATGCTCTCTATAGTGCTCTATCCTCGATCAGCAAGTCATACATTCAGGGCTTAATATCTAGAAAGACCACAAAAGCCCAGGCTTAAAGCAAGTCTGAAGCCTTAGTAAAAAACATTAACCCAAAAAAACAGATACTTGCTTAAGGAGAGGGAAGGCTCTGGGTCCTATAGAGTATTCCTGTTCCTTTCCTCATCTGCTTGTTCCCCCGCGGGATCCTCCATTTGATTCTCCCGCCGCAGGAGACATTGGAAGCTCCTGAAGATCGGCGGCTCTGTACTGCACACGCAAGAGTTGGTGCTCGCGCGTGCAGAGTGGCCCATATTCGGAAGCCTGAGTGCTTCTGAAGACTCTCGAAGCAAGCCCAACCCGAAAGAGACTGGTCTTAGACTGCTAACGGGGGAGCCTACAGGGGGACATGGGGACTGTAAGGAGACTGGGAAGGCTCTATAGGACCCAGAGCCTTCCCTCTCCTTAGGTATGTATAGGTTTTTGTTTTTTAAAATGGCTTCAGACTCCCTTTAAGGCAGATTCTGCCTAAGGGAGCTGCTGACATGGAAAGGGGGTTACTGCATATGGAAGAGAGACTGGAAATAAAAACAATACACTAAAGTGGTGTTGGAGTGTCCGGTGACTTCAACTTGTGAGTCCCAGGAACCAAGAGAAAAAAGACAAATGACACAAAGAGTACCACTATATTGCAGTATTTAAACCAAAGAGAGTGTAAGTGATGAAAAACGACTTATAAAGCTGGCTTGCTGAAGGGCTATTACAGTAATAGACTTGGAAAATACCGTCTCTAGGCAGTTCTGTTGGGATTCTTCTTTGGATAGTCGCTCTTCACAAAAACAAATACATCCTGAGATAGCTCTCAGGGGAAACCATTTAACTAATGGGGGGAGGGATAGGAGGAGGTGCCCCAGGTATATAAAGGTTTAAAAACTATTAGGTAAATGATTGTCTTACATTGTATAAATTTTTCTCTAATCGTCATCCGGGACAACCTGAGATCCGGTCCCGCCCAGGATCTGTGTAAACATAATCCCAAGAAGTTTACAAGCCCCCGCCCTCCCTCAATCCTCAGTTCATCTGTGTTTCCGTGACGGAAACAACTGAGAAGGATGCTCCGGTAAAGCAGAACGTTTTTCCCTTTTCCTCAATGGGCTCATAAAGGCTCATTTTGAACCCATTTGAATCCATTGAAGAGATTGATATTACGTTTCTGACACTCCAATAAGCTTTTCTTATTGCTGTCACGTCTGCTAGATGGTTAAGCGATTTACAGGCATTATCTATTAAAAATCCCTTCCTCATTATCTGCCCTGATAGTATTAGACTCAGAATGGATCCTTAAAACAAAAACATGGAGCGCTCCATAGTGCATTACCATAAAAACTTCTTTTATTCCGCAAAGTAAAAGTTGTACTTACAATGTATCTGTAAAAAACTCGCTTATCAGCGGCAAGCCCTCCGCTTAACTCCCCGGCGGCTAAGACCCTCACACTGTGGCCAGCAGCGCGGTCCGATGGTTTCCGTAGCTCGTCTCTAGGGGGGTGGGCGTGGCTTACTCCGAACGTGCTTGTAGCGTCATTACGCGTTTCGGCGCTCTGCGCCTTCGTCAGATCTGACGAAGGCGCAGAGCGCCGAAACGCGTAATGACGCTACAAGCACGTTCGGAGTAAGCCACGCCCACCCCCCTAGAGACGAGCTACGGAAACCATCGGACCGCGCTGCTGGCCACAGTGCGAGGGTCTTAGCCGCCGGGGAGTTAAGCGGAGGGCTTGCCGCTGATAAGCGAGTTTTTTACAGATACATTGTAAGTACAACTTTTACTTTGCGGAATAAAAGAAGTTTTTATGGTAATGCACTATGGAGCGCTCCATGTTTTTGTTTTAAAGCTGCACACACCCCTGAGAGCGGAGCTGAGCCGTGCATTGGTACATAGAGACAGCCAGGACTTGTGGAATCGTTTGGAGACCAAGATTTGAGCGCAGGGGTTTTTGTTGGATTGCTCAGAATGGATCCTGCCTATCTACCAATGGTAGCATCCAGGGCCGGATTTACCATAAGGCACGTGCCTACAGGCGCCAGATAATGGAAAGGTGGCTCACTCCTCTCCCCAAGTGCCTCTCTCCCTCCTTCCCTATGCAGAGTTCTGAGCAGAGTGTAAATGATAGGTTACTCACTCGGCTCTGTATTTCACTAACGTGATCTCCCTTCAGTCGGGGGCAACTTATGGTAATACTGAGGGCACCTCTGGCTACCTTATACTAACTGGCAACTTTAGCTACCTATGACGGTCAAGGGAAATAAGGGAGAAGTGACAGCTGGGACAGCCAGCACATTTGAAGTGTGGTTCTGTGGGGGTTTGTAGGCTCATGGAGGGTGAAGTCTAGGGTGCCAGGACATCTGTGCCTATAGGCTCCTGTGATGTAAATCCGGGCCTGGTAGCATCTGAGTTCCATAGAAAGGAAATTATTCTTCCTTCTGTTCCAAACCGTCAGGAGCTAGGGAAGAGGGTTTTCACTGTTTAGATGTCAGAAAATATCTGCTAGTTTATCTCACAAGATCCAGAGAATTCAGGAAATCAAGCAGTTTGTTAGTTTTGTTTCCAGGAAAGAATAAGGGTCATCAGGCATCCAGACAAACTATTGCTAGTTGGATTAGACAGACCATATCCTTGACGTATGAGGGTAGTAATTGTCTCTTACCACCTAATATTTAGGCTCATTCAACTGATTCATTATCCACTTCGTGGGCAGAGAGAGCAGGAGCCACAATTCAGCAAATATGCCAAGCAGCAACATGGTCAAGTGCATCAACTTTCATCAAACATTACAGAGTGGATGTACTATCTCAACAAGATCAGTCATTTGGCAGAAAGGTGCTTCAAGCAGTGGTCCCTCCCTAGGTGAGTCTTTTTGTACTAAAAGACTTTCTTGTTTATCTCTCAGGTTGTCCTGGATGACAATTAGAGAAAGACTCCTATTAGACCTACCAGTAATGGAGTTTCTGTTTGTCAACTGCTATAACCCTTCCCTATTTCGGTCGCACACCTTTCATTTGAAGTTAAAATCATTTTTGGTGTCTAATTTCCTTCCTTCATCTTGGTGTTTCTAATCATATGTACTTTCAGACGCACTGAGGATTGAGGGAGGGCGGGGGCTTTTAAACTTCTTGGGATTATGTTTCCACAGATCCTGGGCGGGACCGGATCTCAGGTTGTCCCGGATGACAACCAGAAACTCCATTACTGGTAAGTCTAATAGGAGTCTATGACACTGATCTACCAACCCAGTCTGAGCATTGGAAGTGTGACCCCTGTAACTTGTCAAGTTGTGATCGGATAGCAATAACTCACAATCTTAGAAGCGTTGGCAGTTGACTCTATCATAAATGATGCCTTGTAGATTTTGGGAAGTTTATTCCAAACTGCAGATCTTGACAACAGCGAACATCAGATAGATAGGTCAAAAGATCATGACATGAACGGCTCCAGCAATACAATTGCATGAGGCAAGATGGGCTGGCTGAAACTTACAGAAAAAAAACAAGCTAGTGGGAGGGGGAGGAGCTGGTCACAGCCAGAGCTACAGGAGAGGAGCTGGGACAAACTTTTGAAGGGAATATGAATCTGCTGGACAGCAAGAAATGCATGTGTAACGTGACAAACACTTAAAAACGACTGTATGTTTCATGGGTCTTACCTGCTTCCTCAGGTCAATTTCGCACAGTCTTATAGTGGAACAGGACTTGTGAGTGCCTATAAGAGGGAAGCTGATTCCCAAAGGAGCTGTACATGAAGTAGATGTGCTGTACATAGATGTTGCACATGTAAAAGAGGCCTGAATATAGAATAAAAGGGGGGCTGATGTACATGGAAGGGTAGTCACAAGATAAATAGCTGGCCTAGCAATAAACAAAACAACAACAAATCTGGCATATTCATCCTCCTTGATCTGTCTTCTACATTTGACACTGACCATGTTCTACTTGTCCAAACACTATAGCAGAGTGTGTGCAGCAAGCACCCATGAAAAAGGGACAATAATAGGTGGTGCCAAGACCAGTGTCGCTAAGTACCACAGCAGACACAACAATCCAGAATTCAAGTGTTGGCACCACTGGGTGTAATTAAAGGATTAGCTCTTTTTTAAAACACGTTAAAGAATGCGTCTGTATCTAGCGACAGCCCGCTGTTTGAGGCTATGCAGTGTTTCATCAAGCTGTGGATCCACAGTACTGAGCCACAGAGCCACTCTTTTAATAGCACTTGGTGGTGCCACCAACCTCAGAATCAGAATTTATTTCGCCAAGTACAATGTGAGTCGTACCCGGAATTGGTTTTGGCACAACAGGGTCGGTGGTGGTACATACAGTAGTAGATACATACAGCATATACAGTAGATACATACAGGCATATACAGTAGATACATACAGTAGGAACAGTGAAAACACAGGCATAGAAATAAAGCATAGAGAGATGCATACATAAAAGAGGAACCCCAGGGAAAGACCAGGGGGGTAATCCGCTGCCATCCAAGGCACTCAAAACGCTTTGCAGTGATACTTTGAATCAGATGCCCCCAAGTCTAACCCAAGGCCAGAGACAGAGAGAGGAGAGGAAAGAGAAGAAGAGAAAGTGAAAAGGACAGTGAAAAGGACAGTGATAAAGAGTCCCCCTAGGATTGCGGCACAACCTGTCGGTTGGTGTCCGTTTTTGTCCCACTGGCTGGCGTTGCCTGCTGCAGAGCTTGGTACCCAAAGTGGCTGAGGTCAATGCATGGCTTCTGCGATGCAGTTTCCATAACTTCCATGCAGGGCTGTGTTAGACCTACGGCTAGGGTAGTCCTGTGCTGGATCTTTAGCTCGGTGGAGTGCTGCTTGGTGGAGTGCATTGGCCTAGCACAGGGGAAGATCGAAGCTCCAGGCAGAAGACTCCAGGATTTCAACTGGGGGAGTGTGCAGGCAGCAGCAGCATCTGATGGGCCCGCCTTTGCTGCATTCTGTCCAAACACTATAATCTTAAGGTATGAAAGACCTTATTCATTTCTGAGCATGCGGTAAAACGTATGGAAACTGCATAAAGTTTTATTTCAGCGGTAAGCATTTGGTAAATAAATAATAGTGTTTGTTTTCCATGAGTTAGGATGCTCTTTAGAAGATTTTTTTTTTGCCCGGGGGGGGGGGGGGGGGGGGGGGGGGGGTGGGGGGGGGGAGGTTGTATTTGATTATGTAGCAACCTATGAAAAGTGTATTTATAGGCATCCCCTATAAAAAAAAAAATCCAGTAAATATTTGGAGTTCTATTTCTACTGTTCTTTTTTTATTACACAGCCTGAATAGGAACTCCACTAAAACAGCAATAGGAACTCCACTAAAAACTGCAAAATGCATACAAATTGACTTTAATGCCAGGTACAGGCAGGTCTTAAACAGTTTGGTAAATTATGTGCTAACATGCCCCCTAATTTACATGAGAATAGCGATTTTCGGTAACATTAATAAAAATTACTGCACAAATTACCACATAATTTACAGCATGCGATAATACATGACTAAAATTTACCGCATGCAGTAAAACATGACTGAAATCTACCAGAATTGCTAAATGTCCTTACCGCATGCGGTAATTTACTCAAAAATCTTACCAGAACTGAGGCCATGGGTCTTGATTTATCAAGCTGGTTGCCGTCCGCGTCACGCCGATGAGCGTGGCCACGGCGGCGGCCCCAGGACCACCTAACGCCAATCGGCGTAAAGTCCTAGGGCAGGGTTTGCAGGAGATCATGCGTGCATCTCCGCTTGGATGACGGAGCTCCGCAACCATTGTCTATTTAGTCTTTGGTTATCCTAATTGTATTATGTTATTTACTCCTTTTTTGCACCATTGTTTTGTTGTATACATATATATACACCATTTATTCGCTTGTACCTCCTCACTGCTCCACTTTTCTGTCCCACTTTTCCCCCTCCAACCTCTACCCACTCCTGCCCCCCCCCCCCCTTTTGTTTATTGCCCATAATGAACTTTTAATCTGAGCTACCCCCTCTTTATTAATTTTTCCTTCCCCAAGAGCCGCCCCTCTTAAACCCAACCCCAACCCCCCCCCCCCCCCCCCCCCGACAAGTTTCTCATCCATTCCTTTATCTTTTTCTTTCTTCCTCTTTCTTTCCTCCTCCGTTTTCTTTTTCTTTCTTCATCCTCCTCTTCTTTTTTTCTTCTACCCCCCTCTTTGGTATTTATGAAACCATGATACTGTCAAAACCATTTATAATATCATGTTCATTCTTTGTATCATATGTCATGCTGAGCCAGCCTTTTTATTGCCTGATGAAGCAAGAGATGCCTGCGAAACGCATTGCACTTGCACTTTTTGGAGTATACAAATAAACCCTTGTTGTTTTGAATATATACAACAGTCTCTTTGTTTGTCTCTTGCTATTCTTGGATGCGTTTCAGCATCCAAGACACCATCGATGAGTATCAGTCTTTGATCTTTACCAGATTGCGGTCACATACCTTTTGAGGGTCGACAGTTGATGTGTGTGTGTGCTGTGTGCCTCTGGGGAGGCGTTCTTTGGCCATGGGACACGTGTCGGGCAGTCTTTTAGTGATTTGGAATTCCGAAATTGTGTTCACATGTTTGTCCGCAATTTTGAAGAAACTTTGAAGGAAGAATAAAAGTTTATGGCCTCGATTCATAAAGCATTACCGCATGCATTATCGCCCAAGCGGTAAATTACTGCATGGTATGTTGTTGATAGTGGATTCATAAAATTTAACGCATGTTTTACGCATGCGGTAATAGTGCGGTAATGAAAACGTTGTTTGTGTCTGTAAACTGAATGAAGTGTATTCATGTAAAAAAAAAAAAAAGAAAAAAAAAGGGGATTAAGGATGCGATAAATAACATGTTATCACCAACAAAGACCTGGCGAGTTTTTTAGGTGACAAATGGAGCCCTTTGAACTTAATGTTATGGAATTTTTAAGGATACAGAGGAGGAAGGGTGGTTGTAATATCACCCAGGCTTTTAGAAATCGCAGAGAGTTAGATAATTTATAAGAATAATTTATTTATATATATATATATATATATATATATATATATATATATATATATATATATTATAATAATAATAATTTATAAAAAGTCACGTGTGTCTAAAACTGCCCACTTCTACCCAGCATGCACCTTGTCATTAGGAAGTCAGCAGCAAACTACCGCACTCAGCAAATTATACCGACAGCTTTCCGCACCACACCGCACACTTACCGCACGCTTACCGACTGCTATCGCAATCACCTTGCACTCAGATTTTTTTAAATGAATTTACTGCAAAAACCCTCATTTACTGCTAGCGGTAATTTCCCGGCAGTCTCTGAACTATCGCACTCACTTTTATGAATCAAGGCCTGTTTGTTCATTTAAAGCCCCGTATTCATTTATGTGGAATTTGTATAAGATTGTATTAGGGTTGGAACATTATTGTGTTTTTTATTGTTACGGTATTGCTCTTTGTGTGTGTGCTTGGAGGAGGTAAGTCCACCTCTGTCTTCTCTCATTTTAACATTTTTAGTACATTTTATTATTTTGGCGCCTTTGTCTGCATATGCAGTTCCAGTGTCCACCCTTGGTGGAGAGGTGTTGACCCGTATTTCCTATCTACAGAGAGTGACTTCTTAATCCTGAGTGGGGACAGGTCTAATCTCCCCATCTGCATATATAGTGGTTACCTGGATGGTATATCTAAGTATATCTGCATACTTACCTTACATATCCACTCTACCCGTACATACTACACTATATTGGGCTCTCTGTGTCTCAATCTTCATGGATATCGGTTAGGCTAGGTACATAACAGTGCGTTCACAGCGTATCCTGTGCGGATACTCTGTGCCTATCACATGATTTACAGAAACACATTTGTAACTATACAACTCTTAAAAACTGTAAGTCAACCCTGAAAACTCATCTTTTCAGCCAAGCATGTAGTCTACCCTATACTTCATTGCCAAATGCATTGGAATGCTCTTCCAAATCATTGACTAAGTTCATGAACGCTCTACCCCCATTGTAACACATACCAGTCGGTGCAGGATCTAGAGAGCCAGTCCTTTAGCACACACTGTAGAGAAAGGATCCGCAAACCAGACTTGGCTTAGTGAAAAATTGTCCGTTCTTTATTAGAAAAATCCACATGACAATAGTGCAATAAAATCACAGGATCGACTAACGCGTATCGGGCTTACAATCTGCCCTTAGTCATAGTCGACTATGACTAAGGGCAGATTGTAAGCCCGATACGCGTTAGTCGATCCTGTGATTTTATTGCACTACTTTTGTGATGTGGATTTTTCTAATAAAGAACGGACATTTTTTTTCACTAAGCCAAGTCTGGTTTGCGGATCCTTTCTCTACAGCAAATCATTGACTGGCTTGGTCAGAAACCTGAACTCAACCCGATACACCTTTGGGATGAATAAGAGTGAAGACTGTGAGGCAGTGCTTCTCATCCAACATCAACGACTGACCTCACAAATGCTTTTCCTGAAGAATGGTCAAAAATTCCCATTACACACATAACACAACCTAAACCTTGTGATTGAAGTTGTTATAGCTGTGAAGGGTAAGCTAACTGTATATTAAGGCCTATGGATGAAGAATGGGATGTCATTCAAGCTCTTGTGTGTGCAAAGGCAGGCATAATATTACTTTTGGCAATATTTTTTAGTTAATTTCCTTTAGTTCTGCTTCGGCCAGAATCTGCCTTAAAGAGGAACTCCAGTGAAAATAATGTAATAAAAGTGCTTCATTTTTACAATAATTATGTATAAATGATTTAGTCAGTGTTTGCCTATTGTAAAATCTTTTAAATCCCTGATTTACAGACTGACATTTATTACATGATGCCCTCCACAAAAAATACATATGTAAGTAGATAAATTCTTGCTCTACTTACATATCAGATGTAATGCACTGTCCACGGTTTGGTTTCTTTTAATTTTCAATTTATATTATTTTCCTGGCAGGGGCCATCTTGTGCCATCCAGGTTAAAGAACCCCCCCCCCCTCCGCATCCCCCTCCTCCCTGCACTGATTCAGAGCAGAGCGGGGAGGATAAAGGTAGCAGGCACAGACTCCCCTAATAATGTATCCAACTGCTGGCGTTCCCATCTGTTCTCTGCACTACCACCGGAGGCAGTGCAGAGAGTATAGAAGGGGACTGCAGCGCCTGGAACCATTATTCAGGGAGTCTGTGTGCATCTCCTTTATCCTTCCTTTATCTGCGGGCGGCAGATGCAGCAGAGAGGGAGCCCATATGCTTCTGGAGGAGGGGGGCCGAGGACAGTGACAGGAGACAGCCTCTGGCCCCCCTCCCTGCGCACTTAAGTGGCTGAAACATAGAGAGTGAAGAGGAGAGCAGGCGGACAATCACAGCGCAGAGAGATGAGTGACAGAGGCTTCAGCCAATCAGGCTGATATAGCATGTCACTTCTCTTTTGCATCTGTATTAGTCTGCGTACCATCTTAGAGCCTGGGGGCATGGGGAGAGAAGGAGCACAGTAAGATTGATTTTAAAGTTTGGATTTGCCTGGTTAGCATCCTCTTGACTAATGTAACAGCCTGCACTAGAAAATTAATTTTGTATTTAAGGCCTAACAGTTACTCTTTAAAGAGACCCAGAGACGAGATGATACTAAATTTATACATACCTGGGGCTTCCTCCAGCCCCATAAGCCTGGATCGCTCCCACACCGCCGTCCTCTGCTGCCTCTGTCTACCAGTACCGGGTCCCGTAATTTCAGCCAGTTGACGCAAGCACAGTGCGCTCCCTTCGTACTGTGCAGGCGCATGCGTACAAAGCCGGATGGAGCCCCTGTGCATGCATACAACTGGTCGCGTCCGGTGGAAGTGACGGGACCCGGTACCGGCGATAGAGGCAGCGGAGGATGGCGGCGTGGGAGCGATCCAGGCTTATGGGGCTGGAGGAAGCCCCAGCCCCCAGTTATGTATAACATCTTTTTCAATTTTGCAGGTTGTCTTTGTCTCTGATTCCCTTTAAGTGATGATGATGATGATGATGATAAAAATATAAAAAAATGGGTGTTGCTACACATTTTTGGATGTAGTGCAGATTCTTATAAATACTGTTACTTGTAGGCAATTTTTAAACTTGTCCCCATTACATATTTTTTAAAATTTCATGAGTGTCACTGTGGGGGGATTGCTGAGAAATGGCAATAAAGCATCACCTCATCACCTCATAAAAATGTCAGATGGAGTAGAAAACGAAGGCAAAAAAAGTGCTACAGCTCACAAACCCACCATGGCAGAGTAGCAGCAACCTGATTAATAAGTCAAACATGACATTTTTAGCTAGTTGGCATTCTGGTATCCGTATTTACAGTAGATGATTGATTTAACACTGTGCTTGAATCACATTAAAGTGGAACTGAAGATTTAAAAAACAAAACAGAGTTTCACTTACCTGGGGCTTCTGCCAGCTCCCAGCAGCCGCCCTGTGCCCACCAAGTTACCAACTGATCCTCCGTTCCCCTGCTGCGGCTCACTTTCACTTCTGGCTGTTGCTGTGCACTGCGCCTGCGCGTCCTTGTTCATGTACTGCACCTGCGATGCACACGGCCAGGGCCGCGCAGGCGCAGTGGACGTCGACTTAGAAGTCAGGCGTGAAGAAAAGTAATCCGCGGCGGGGGAACGGAGGATCGTTTGGAAATGGCATGGGCACAGGGATGTTGCAGGGGGCTGGCAGAAGCCCCAGGTAAGCAGACAATTTCAGTATCCGCTCCGCTCTCCTAAACCAGCCCTCACTGACCTCTCCTACTATCCCTTAGCACCCACTGACCTCTCCTACTATCCCTTAGCACCCACTGGCCTGTCCTACCCTCCACCAGCACCCACTGACCTCTCCTACCCTCTGCCAGCACCCAATGACCTCTCCTACCCTCCACCAGCCTGCACTGACCTCTCCTACCCTCCCCCAGCACCCACTGATCTTTTCTACTCTCGTACCCACTGGCCTCTTCTCGGCCAGCACCCATTGACCTCTCCTACCCTCAACCCGCACCCACTGACCTCTCCTACCCTTTGCCAGCACCCAAATGACCTTTCCGACCCTCCACCAGCACCCACTGACCTCTCCTTCCCTTCGTCAGCACTCACTGACCGCTCCTACCCTCCCCCAGCACCCACTGACCTCTCTTTCCCTCCCCCAGTACCCACTGACCACTCCTACCCTCCACCAGCACCCACTGACCTCTGCTACCCTCCCCAGCACCCACTGACCTCTCCTACTATCCCTTAGCACCCATTGACCTCCTACCCTCCACCAGCACCCACTGATCTTTCCTACTCTTGTACCCACTGGCCTCTTCTTTTCTCGGCCAGCACCCACTGACCTCTCCTCCCCTCTACCTTTCCTACCCTCCACCAGCACCCACTGACCTCTCCTTCCCTCGCACCCACTGACCTCTCCTACCCTCGCACCCACTGACCTCTCCTACCCTCCACCAGCTCACACTGACTTCTCCTAGCACCCACTGACCTCTCCTACCCTCACACCCACTGACCTCTCCTACCCTTTGCCAGCACTCTGACCTCTCCTACCCTCTGCATAATCACTATGTGGCATAATTTAAAATGATTCTACATTTCATGTGTAATAACGGTTTCAACATTTGGGGTAAATGTTTCTGCATTTCACATGTGTGGTAATGGTTTCTGCATTTGACTCTTGGGGTAATGGTTTCTTCATTGACATTTGGGGTAAGGGTTTCTGCATTTGACTCTTGGGGTAATGGTTTCTGCATTTGACATCTGAGGTAATGGTTTCTGCATTTTATATGTGGCGTACTGTTTGTTTTATTAGTTATGTCTTGCTTGCTAGTACTGAGTTTGCGCATCATGGGGGAAACGCTGCATTGTTGTGTTTTTTTCTGGGGGGGTATTACTGCCTTATTATATGTGTACCAGAGGCTGCTGGTACACTAAAACACCACTCTTGCCGTCATAGAGACGGCAGGGTGAGCTAATTGCAGCGGGTAAAAAGCGGCGAGAGCAGTGGTAACGGGCGGGAACGCGCGGTGAATGGGACTTAGATTTTACGTCCGGTCAGAACCGCAGCGCTACCTGCCCCGACGCAGATTTCTACTGCGCCGGTCCGCAAAAAGTAAAACAAAATTAATAATATTTATAAAAAAAAACACTGGAGGGGATGATCAGACCCCACCAACAGGAAGCTCTGTTGGTAGGGGGAAAAGGGGGGGGGGGGGTGGATCACTTGGTGCTGTGCGGCCCTGCAGCTTGGCCTTAAAGCTGCAGTGGCACTATTAACAAAATGGCCTGGTTACTAGGGGGGATTAATACCGCGGTCTTCAAGAGGTTAAGCAATACAAGTTGCCGGACTATCCTGCTGATCATCTGCCTCTAATACTTTTTGCCACAGACCCCGAATATTCATGCAGTAGATCAGGTGTTTCTGACAGTGTCAGAACGAACAGGATTAGCTGCATGCTTGTATCTGGTGTAATTCAGACACTACTGCAGCCAAATAGACAAGCAGGGCTGCCAGGCAACTGGTATTGTTTAAAAGGAAATAAATATGGTAGCCTCCATATACCTCTCACCTTGGGTTCACTTTAAGTCTCTGAACTGGTCACTGACTCCTGATTGTGATTTGTTCCTGATCTGTCCCATTTATTGATGTTGCTTACGCTTGTCTGCTGCTTTACTCGATACCCAACCTTTTTTTTTTTACTATGACTGATTTCTACCAGTTTGGACATCCTGCTAGTTTCTGTTGTGGGCTTCTGCACACCTCTGACAGGGAGTACTACTTTCAGCCTGATCCATTTATAGCATCTGCTTCCTTTGTAGAAATCCAGTCTGCTCCAACCATTATACAACATCATTCTCGCCTGTCCCTGCCCACCACTGTTTAGGATGATTTCCAGAGCAACAAAGTGATTGAAGTGTGCCTGTGCAGTAGCACTGTGAAGAAGTACTGCGGGAGCGTGCATGATGCATGCGCAGTTGTCTCCAGACTGGAGGACTTTCCAGGGCCAAATGTGGATGAACGGGGAGTCTGAGGACAGCGTGGGAGCGAGCAGCCTGGAGGAAGACTTAGGTATGTATATTTTATTTATCCCTATCTCAGGTACCCTTTAATAGGAGATAGGATTAGTGGTCCATCATGCTGTGCAGGGTGTTCTGGTGAGGAATGGGAGGTTCATGAAGTGCCATACCCCCTGTGTGAGTCTGCATTACTTGTTGGTAATGGTTTCTAAAAGTATGTATATTTTCATACATGAATACTTATCTGTTCCCATAGTAGGAAAGGAAGCAATGCACACACTTCTAAATGTGTTTGGTTTGTGGCAGCTTTTTTTTTTATAATGCAAACCTGTTTTTACTTTATTTTCAATTTAAAGTTAACTGATTTCCTTCTAATTTACCAACAAATTCTTCTTGCTTAGAGATGAAATTCACAGTGACGGCCTTGTATTTACACTAGATTGTCCCACTATAGGCTAGTCAGATGATCACCAGCCAAGCAGAGAGCTCCATTCATGGATTTGTTCAAACTGGCGGCTTGCCGCAGGTTGGAGACTCTGGATGGTATAGCAGCCTGATCCCAACACTGTCAAAGTGGCGGCAGTAGCGGAAACAGTGCAGGATGTATAATAACAAGGACTTGGCTGGGAGCCTGCTTCTCAACTATTAGTCCCTTTTGAGTGGGTTTATGGAGCCAGGCCTGTGGTCTTCTGCTCATCTTCCAATATTTATTTCCCAATCCTATTTTTGGAAATTGACCTCTGATCCGAGATTTCAGCACTAGAGATGGCCTGAACCTCCGATTTTTGGTTCGTGCGAACTTTCGCGAACCGCAATAGACTTCAATGGGGAGGCGAACGTTGAAAAGTAGAAACACTTATGCTGGCCTTAAAAGTTATGGAAAAGATGTTTCAAGGGGTCTAACATCTGAGTTTTTGCATGGATGAGTGGGATAGATGCCAAAAGTCCCAGGGAAAAAAAATCTGGATTTGATGCAAAGCAGCGTTTTAAGGGCAGAAATCACATTGAATGCTAAATTGCAGGCTTAAAGTGCTTTCAAACATCTTGCATGTGTATACATCAATCAGGGAGTGTAATTAGAGTACTGCTTCATACGGACACACCAAAACTCACTGTGCAACGCACCGCAAACAGCTGTGCTGGACTGGTGTGCACCATGGCGCGAGTGCAGGCCGTGGCGGTTTTCAAGCCCATATGGTCGCCGGGCTGTGGTAGCTCAATGATAGAACAACAGTGACTGTCCAGCTGATCAAATTTGGTCTGTCCACAATGAACCAATGACCTTATTATCTTCTTGTATGTAGGTAGGCATAGGTAGGTGTCCCAGTATAGGTAGATAGGCATAGGTAGGAGTCCTAGTATAGGTAGGTAGGTGCCCTAGTAGTTAAGTAGGCATAGGTAGGTGTCACAGTATAGATAGGCAGGGCCTGGCTGGCACAGCAATTACAGCAACTACCAAGGCCCAGCTGCAACAGCTAGGGCTGTATAATGCAGTGTCAGTGGGCAACACACCAAAAAAAAAAAAAAAGCAACACATCAGGAGAACATTAGCTCTCAAAAGAGCTGTCAAGGGGTGCTATTTTAGCAATAATAATCAGCCAGGAGCAAGCTAACAAGCCTACAAGAGCCTAACTAATCTTTCCCTATGAGAGTCTACCAGCAGCTGTCCCTTCACCAATTAATGCAGGCACACAAGTGAGTGTAATGGCCAGCGCTGTCTGCCTTTTATAAGGGGGGGGGGGGATGGCTCCAGGAGGGAGTGTAGCCTAATTGGCTACAATGTGCCTGCTGACTGTGATGTAGAGGGTCAAAGTTGACCCTAATGGTGCGCACTATGGGGGCGATTGGAACTTCCGGAAAAGTTTGCCTTACATGGCGAACGCGAACCGCCGGAAGTTCGCCTGGAACCGTTCGGGCCATCTCTATTCAGCACCAACAATAAATAATATTTATATGGAATAAAGGAAACTGAATAAATCTTATGACCTATCCCAGGAGGCTTTCCTCATTCTAGTGATCCCCAGTCTGCCCTATGGAAGTAAAATCACAATGAATAGAGCTGGATATTCTGGCTGCTCTCATTTTCTGACAGTTTTTCCCAGTGCCAATGTCTCTCGATCATGGCTATAATTAAAAATACAAAAATGTTTAATCTTTTAAAAAATGAAGTAAGATTTAACTATTTTATGATGAACTAACTGTAAACTTAACTATAAATAAACTTTCTCTACAGTGGCGGACCTCAGGTCCCTGATACTGAATTTGGACTGCCCCCCCCCACACACACACACATTCCTACATTAAATAATGTGCTCCCTCCCACCCCAATATAGTAGCCAGATATGCTCTGCCCTGCCTACCCAGTATGGTAGCTAGATGTGTCCCCATTCCTCAACCCCTCCCCCCACACCCTAGTATCTTACATATTGCCCCCCCCCCCCTGCTTTACAGGCACACACACTCACTTGTCACAGGTTCCAGGGGCTGGAGGCCCCCGCCTGTCTTCTCTGCCCTACTGCTACTCTGTACTTTTTTGCTTCTCAGATCGGCAATAGAGCCAAAACTGAGAAGCAGGAATTACGGGGGAACAGAGGTGAAGTAATGAGAACAGATGGGACCTCCAGCACATTGAACCTGTAAGAGGGGAGTATTTGTTTGCTGCCTCTAATCTTCAACACTGCTGCGGAGGAGCAAAATGTGGGGAGTACAAGTGGGCCCCCCAGGAGCATGGGCCTGGTTGCAATGGCGGCCTTGGCCCCTATGCCACAGATTATCTCATTTTTGTTTTAATAACATCCAGACATCACGTCTGTACTATGGATGGACTGCTTTTGTAGTGAGGACAAATGTACGTAAACACAGTGAATGACCATAATGTGTATGAAAGAGTGTATCATTCTAATACATTTTTCATCTTAACCTCTTCTAAACAGCCATAGTTGAAATCTACACCGTTTATGTCCACTTATCCCTGCCAGGGCATAGATTTCAACTTCCGTGTTAGTACGCACCTCACGCTCCTGCCTTTCACCCTGATACTGCAACCTGCTTGCTATGCTGTAACGCTGATAACAGAGCCCAGTATCTCCATTGGCTCCAGACCCCGTGATCACTGAGGGCCAATCAGAAAGAAATTCCCTGGTCCTTAAGGGGCCAGAGATGCTACATCCACAAGTGGTTAAGCTCCACCCTGCACAGTGGCATTGTAAATAAAGCAAACAAATAAAATAAAAAATACTTCAGTGAGTACAGAGAAAAAGAATGAGAAATAAAATTACATCCCCATCCAAAAACTAACCTCTATTTTGGGACAAGTTCAGCTGAACAGGTTCCAAACAGAACTGAGGCCTACAAAAACCCATCATATTATGTATAAAAAAAATAAATAAATCATACAGTACTGGCTGGAGTAATGATGAACAGGCGGTTCCCTACTTACAAACCAGTTCCGTTCTGGGAGATTGTAAGTTGAATTTGTTTGTAAGTTAGAAACTGAAGTTTCATAAAATACAGCTTTTTATTGCAAAAAGCTCTTAAAGAGTAACTGTCAGGCTGCAGAAGCTAATTTAAACCTCTATTCTCCTGTGTTAAACAGTTTAGAAGGAAGCCAGAAAGCCATTAGTGAAGATAAAAATCTCTCTTACCTTTGATGTGTGCTTATCAGAAAAGCTAATTAGACCCAAGAGGACGCAAGCCGCGTACTATACTGCAAAGCATTCTGGGGCCCTCCCCTCGGCTGCTAATGAGACGTTACAGCAGCTTGTAATCAGTCCAGCGCGTAGCACTGATAAATCTCCGGGCAGAGTACACTGCAGGAGTCAGCTAGCCATTCCTAGCCACATGGCTCATTAATATTCACTGCACACTGTGTTATTCAGTAGGAGCTTTTCTGTGATCAGGAAGCAGGCAGGACATGACGACACATTTGTCAGGAGCATCTATCTCTGCATATACTATATACAAATTCTGTGAAATCCAAACGTGGACAGTGAAATGCATATGTAATGTAAGTACAGCCAATATTTAGCTACTGATATATGTGTTTATTTTCTCTGAGACCTTATACCTAACAGCTCCTCTTTAAGCATGTTTGCCCTAACTAAAACTCCACATCCCCATGGATGAAATCTAACTAAATCCCCCCAAACTTCCTGGGGCACATTGCGGGGAGCGCTTCCATGAGGTATAGCTTTCAGCTGCAGCTCTGCCTCTCCATGCGTCTGTCAGCACGTATCTCCGCCTCCGCCCGCCCCTCTGTCTTCCTTCACTGAGAGGGGCAGGGGAGAGGCGGAGATACACGCTGATAGACGCGTGTAGAGGCAGAGCTGCAGCTGAAAGCTCTGCCTCTCACGGAAGCGCACAAGGCAGCAAAATCCACGACCACGAAAGTCGTGAATTTTGCAAGGGGAGTTTGGGGGAATTTAGTTCGATTTCCGCCCAGGGATGCAGCGTTTTAGTTAGGGAAAACATGCTTAAGAGCTTTTAAAAATAAAAACATTATTTTAACCTCCTTGCCGGTTCCATTCCCGCCGGCAAGGAGGCAGCGCAGCACTTTTTAAATTTTTTTTTTTTTCAAATCATGTAGCGAGCCCAGGGCTCGCTACATGATAGCCACTGAGCGGCGGCGATCAGAGTAAGCAGAAAATTCCGTTCAGAACGGGATTTCCTGCAGGTCTTCCCCGGTCGCCATGGCGACGGGGCAGGATGACGTCACAGACGTCATGGACGTCAGAGAAAATCCTGATCCACCCCTCAGCGCTGCCTGGCACTGATTGGCCAGGCTGCGCAGGGGTGTGGGGGGAGGCGGCTCGGCGCGGCGGGTAGCAGCGAATCGGCGGCGATCGCGTACCACACGCAGCTAGCAAAGTGCTAGCTGCGTGTAGGAAAAAAAAATTATGCCCGAGAAATCCTCCTGCGCAGGTTACCCCGAGCTGAGCACGGGATAACCGGCAAGGAGGTTTCAGAGACTCTTTAAGCCCTGTATTAAACATGGTGAAACATGGACAAATGATTTACTTTCAGACAACTCTGGATTTGCACAATAGATATAAACAATGTTTTTATTGTGGTTTTCAATGTGCATTTTATGTGTATGAAACTACCTATATATTTTGAACATGGAGACAACTTTGTTTGTATCTTTGAAGCGTTGTACCTCAAGTCATTTATAAGTAGGGAGCTGTCCGTATTTTGCAGTAGGCATGATCTTTATAAGTGTGTGTAGTTTATTTTTTTTTAAGTAACAGCCACCCTGTTTAGCCTTTATTCCCTACTCCCCTATTATAGTGCATCCATTTCATGCCCTTTATTACAGTATTCCCTATTACCGTGACCTGCATTTTAGCGTTTCTCATAGCAGCTCCCACAGCTACAGTGCTTTGAAATGATAGTGCTTCTTATTCTTTCAATCCCAATATAGTGCCTCTCATTATTAGCACACTTTTCTAGCGATTTATATTACTATGCTACTGATTGTACTGTTATCCTTTATTATAACATGCTTTACATGGCTTCCCTCCATTTTAGTACCGTCTGTTGTCATGAAACCCGACTACAGTGTGCAGCTGCATCCTGATGCAGAGATTGACATGATCACATGGTATCATCCTGATTTAAAACTTCTTGCTTTTACTGATGGCTAACACGGTACAATACCCTACTATGATCGCATTGGTTATAGTACCCTGCTCAATTTCTCCATTTCCTCTTCAGATCGTCATATGGGCACCCATCCTCATGTCTAGACTTGAATGTATGCCTTCATAACAACAAGATTGTATGAGGTCATAAGAGTGAAATGACCATCGTGCCATTGGCGAACGAGAAGATGGAATTTGAGATGAGCAGATCAGTGGACATAGGGGAGCTAAGCAGGTACGTTTGAAACTTTCTCAACCTGCCAGCTGAACTGAAGCCCCCTCTTTAGTCATCTGTAAGGCTGGGTTTAAACTGGCAACTGATAAATGATACGTTTTAACTGAATCAGTTGTTCATCAGCATTGGGACCGAATTGCCCACAAAAATGCTGCACAGATGTAAAATGACCAATAGGGAAACACCTCACAAGTGAGAGTTTTCTGAGCATTAGTGGTCTATTGACTCTGGGACCCCTTGTAAGTAGTGATTGCACTTTGTGTAGCATTTTTTCAGCATCATTTTGTGTGATTTCAAAGCGCTTTTTAATGTAATGCTGGCAATTATACAATGATTGAGATTGTGGTTTTTTTTGTGTGGTTTGGCTAGTAAAATTGCTTTTGAACAGTTATTGCAATGCGGTTTTGCAGCAATCCTTTTTTTCTACTTTGCTGCAGGACCCGGGATGGAAATTGGGAATAATCGCTCCTGAAAGTTCCAGCCCCAACTAGGAGAAAAAAATATACCAGGGAACCTTGGTATAGAAAGTCTGCTTTTAGAGACAACGCTTGACTCTCTCACCAAAATGTACTGTTCCCAAACATTCTTACAGCAATGTACTTTTATACATATATATGTGGAGGTTACAAAATGCTTGAATCAGGAGCTCAGAACAGACTTTTTTTATGGCTATTCAAGGAAAAAATAAATCATAAAGTCTATATTGAAAAAAATGTCCACCCCCACTATACATGAGAAACATGAACAGTTTTGGAAGACATGGTTTGGCTGGTTTGAGTTTAAGGAATCGGACCACTACCGATCCCTTGTGCTTGCCCAGGGCCCCAATTGATATACACAAGAGAGAGGGAAATGTACATTCAAATACGTAGGTATATGTATTGACTGCTCCTCTTCTCAATATCCCCTTGGTGTTTAGGGAGCGAGGGTCGGTTATAGGGATGGCCTCCTGACATATTCTGATATACTTTACACTACTTTCCTACTCTATTCTCTTTTTCTCTACCTTCTCTTTTCTTGTTTTTCTTTTTTCCTACTATTTAAGTCATAGTTTTCCAATATATCCTAAGGGATTACCCAGACTAATGGACATACCCATTTGTTTGTTTTTATATATAAATATATTCCCTATAAGGGCTGAGTGACCTCTCTATATTGGGCAAAGAATTATGGGTTATGGTTGTCTTCCACCCCCAAAATGATATGTTGGTGGCTCCTGGTGTTTGTTCCCCTTGGGCCCAGGACCACCCCGTTTATTCAGACAATATGGTGGACATCCACTCCCATATACTTATATCGCTAGTAAACTCCCGTTCGTCCATATGTTTTTTATGGGTACTCTATGAAGCTATTGCTAGTCACGCTGGTTTGTGACCTGACTTCATATTTAATATTCTCTGTCATAGATGTACCAATGTCTAGTGCCTTACTTACACTGTTATCTGGTATCCTCTATGAATACGCCTGTTTTGACAAATTCTTGTATCTCTGTACTTTCATATACCTTGTATGTTGTATTTCATATTTCTTTTTGAAAATCAAAATAAAAAGATCTTTAAAAAAAAAAAAGAATGGTGGACTTATTCTGCAGGGCTTTAAGTATGCCCATGGCCAGGCTTCAGCAACTTATTAAATTCAGGATCACACAACTAAATAGGCTCTCTAAGTTTGCTGCACAAATATTTAACTTTGTTGAGATCATTATTGTGATATGCGATTAATATTTTCAAAAGATCATTGAGAATCCCTTTTTATTAAAAGTTACCATGCTTATTTCTGGATTTGGCCCCAGCGTATGAACAACATACCAGTTATGCAGCAAACTATTAGCAATGATCATAATTTAAGCCATATATCCATAGAAATAATTTAACTGCATATTCAAACACATGGTGAACATATTTTCAGTTTTATAGCAGGAGAACCATGATTAATAAATCAAAACTAAAGTGGCTGATTTCCTCCTGGAAATAAAAGGAAACCGTAGGAGAGGATAAGGTGCTGCCATTGTTTTCTCCTTTACAATACATTCATTCCAGTTACCTGGTTGTCATGCTGATCTGCACTTTCAAAGTCACACATTTGTAACAAGATGCACCTGATGTAGTCAGAATGCCTCTAATGCATACTTGTTCTGATTCAATGCATTAGGGTTATTTCACGTTCAGCACATAGCGATAGGATTGCAATGTAAAGGTGCAGAAAAGTCACACCATGGATTAGACTTGTGGTGCTACCATACAGTGAAGCATACAGTACAATAAAGTATGCTTCACTGCCAGTGTAATCTCCCCCGGGAACCTGGTAAACCTTAATCTATCGCAACCTACTGCACACCATGTGAAAGCACCATAGCAATATCATTGCAACACGTTGAGATGATATTGTCCATTGCAACAGAACACAATGAACACAGTGCGAAAGGACCCTAAAAGGAAATGATCAGATCAAGATTGAGGCTATATTCACAGTGTCATGTTGCGGAGCTACATTATAAAATTATATAACGCAGCTTACCGCACTGCAATAAAGTCTATGCGACGTGCACAGTACAACGTTAGTGTTGCATTGTAATGTGTAGCATTATGGTAGTGCACACATTACCAAGTAAAGGAAAGCATATTTTTCATTGACTGTATGCTTTACTATACCTACTTAATGCAACAGTAACCACTTTTTTGTTGCATTGTGTGGTAATGTTGCTTTGTTGCTTGCTTCAGATTTACTTAAAATTTGGAATGGAGGCTTACCTTTATTGTTAGGGCACAAATTGGAACTATATTTAATGTTTTTTTGTCTGCTGTAAGATATTAGCCACACCATCATAACCTTTTATAGATGAATAATTTCTTCATGAAGTGATTCTGAGAGGATTAACCGTGTGTTTTTCTCTTTATTTTCACTTTGCACAGAGTACTAAAGTGGTTACCAGACAGTGGCCTCAATTCACTAAGATCATGCTGGAGATAATAAGGCAAGAGAAAACTTACCTCCACACATTAAGAGAGTTATCTTATCTCTTCATTCCTTACGTTACCTATTCTGTAGTTAATTTACCTCCTCTGTAGTTAAGTTACCTCCTCTGTAGTTAAGTTACCTCCTCTGTAGTTATTTTCACACGCAGTTAATAAACAGCCTGTCTTTAACTCTGGAGTTATTTTAAGGATTAAAGAGTTAACTTAAAGACAGAAGAGTTAACTTTAGGTTTGCCTGAGGTAAAATGTTTCCTGAATACTACACGCCTTATTACCATGGTAACAACTCTATAAGAGTTATTAAAGACAGGAGATAAGCTTAGTGAATTGAGGCCAATGTGTTACTGTCGGGAGGTTATCAGATAGCTGCTGTTGGTGTTATTAGCTGCTGCAGAAGAAGTGAACAATATATTCTTTGATACAATTGATCAAACGCAGAGCTATTATAGTGTTCAACTGCAGAGTTTTTTGTGCAACATGCAGTACCCCAACAGCTCAGCAAAACCAAAGCATTATACTAACAAAACTGGAATTATTTTAACTATGTATGCTTTGCATGCAATGACAGCTCGTAGCAATGCTGTTCTGTGAGCTGTGAGGACTTGCGATTGTTCACAAGTAATTTCATCTGTGCATAAATCACAACTGTATTGGCAAGGACTATGGAAATAACATTTTTTTTATTGGGTGTTATACCAAACTAGAATTCCCCACAGTCCCTGGTTGAAGGAGGAGGCAGACAGTAACAACTTTAGATATAATTATTCTAAAATGAATGTAGGCAAACCGTGACATTGGAGATGTAATAAGGATGGGCCAAGACTTGATACTACTTGAAAATAACATTTATTTTGTACCAAGCAGAACTAATTACATTTTTTACATATGTCCAGTCTAAGAGATCCTTCTCAGTTCAACACAATTTTATTGTATTGTTCATTGTCATAAATATTGCTGCTCAGTTTCTGAAAATTATCATTCACCATCTTTTACAGTGTATACATATAAAATACTTTGCAAATATCTAAAGTTAAAGCAAAAGAAAATAAAAATTATAATTTTAAAATCAGTATAAGCCTTAAGGGCTCAAATAGATTTCATCATAATACAAGCAAATCCAGTTGTATAAAGAGTTACAAAACTAAGACAAGAAATTAAATTTTAATAAATGTGTAAACCCTATTAGCAAAAAAATGTAAATATAGCCTTTATTCCTTCCTGACTCTTATCAATGTTTCAGGGAAACCATTTTGGTTTAAGGTACAGTATACCGTGACTTGGGGATCAGAAAGAAGGTGGCAGATTGCCAGAGTAAGAGCAGAAAGAAAAGTGAAATGAAAAGACATAGCAGTGCATAGGAAATGCACCTTACTGGCTCATCAAAGAGATAGAATTAAGGCATGTGTCAAACAAGCAAACATTTCACACGTGTGAACAGATGCTAGAAAAACACTGAAGAAATAGCTAGATTATTATTGAAACTAAAATGGCACTTTTCTACTCACATGGCCAGTTCAGACATTTTGGTTATAAAATCCAGCTAGCAGCTTTTATTGTCATCAAACACAATCAAGGGAAGGCACTCATTCTGTTTGGGGATGTAATAAGATGAGTTGATGAGCTTAGGTGAGACTGAATGGGTTTAGACACTAGGCTAAATCCAACTGGTCAGAGCTTATAATATTTACCTACAAAGATGGAGGCAAAGGAAGTCTGTTGCGAGAGTGACCAACAAGGTTTATGCAGCTATTTTTTAGTGCAACATGGAAAAACCACTTCAGTTCCAAGACTTTAAACTTTTTAATATGGATTTGTCATATTATAAAGCAATGTTCAAAATCAAAAGTGTACTTAATAAGCAAACCAGTAATCTGGAAAAGCATTTCTTAATCTACAGATCCAACTGCGTATAGAGGGATCATGGCTGGCCAAAAACATTCTTCAGCCTTGCCACAATCACTGCCATAAATGTCATAAGCCTAGCCTCGGGGCTGCCCAGGAAGACTTTGGAAGCATCTGGAGACTGTACAGCATGTACAGTCCTAACTGGTTGCTTCACCACATAGTCAGTTTAGTGACCACATTCCCATATTGTAATGATTGTGGAATTTGTTTTACACATTGCGATAGACTGTCCAATAATTTGTTCTCTCTGTATAAATCTGTCTAATAAGTATTATTTATTAATTTTATTGGGGACAGCAGGATTTTTTTTCTTTTTAACGCATTCAATTATTTTTTATTTTTTTTTAAACACTAATTGGTTTCTACAGTACAGTTAATTTTTTATGTGATAAAGTTATGTAATTTAGTTTAGACAGGCTTCTAACCCTATTAAGCTATAACCCTAGCTCAAACCCTACACTACTATTACATGTAAATGTTCTATAATAAGCCTATTGATATAAGGTTACATTCACAGTGGGACGTTATCCTGCGTTATAATTACTTTATAACGCACTGTAATGTTATGCCTATGCAACATTCACATTGTGCCATTAACGTTGCGTTGTAAATGCTGCATTATGGTAACTCCCTGCTTGCGTTACCGCTAAACACAGACGTTAACAGACACAGAGAGGCATACTTTTCATTGACTATGCGCCACTGTATCTACTGTATGCCATGGTAACATAGTGTTAATGTACGTTACCACCTTTTTTTGCGGTGCGTTGTAATGCTGCATTGCGACTTTAATGTTGCATTACAACGCAACGTCCCACTGTGAATATGCCCCAAATCTCTTTTCAATAAAGGGTTAATGTCTCTGGTAAAAAGTAGAAATATCACAAGTGTTCAAAGGATTGGTGTGGTTTTGACTACAGTCATGTTACAAGTGTAGGCTACGGTTTCCTGGTTTGTTTACCGTAGCCTGGAATGGACAATAGCATTCCATTTAAACATTAAGTTGCTAAAGATAAAACGTAAATGGCAGCGAAGGCCAAGAGCATTTGTCTTGCCTCCTCTATGTGCAGTTGATATATTGACCTATTTCATTACTTCTGATTGTTCAGCATGTATTACTTTCTGTATTTATATAGACCAACATTTGAGGTACGTTAAGTGGTAAGCTTCATCAGGTGCAGGGACTATGTACAGTGCTGCCTATCACACCCACAGGAGTGCACAAATACATTGGCCTCAATTCACTAAGCTTTATCAAACACTTTATCAAACGTTTGATAATTTACCTTATGGGTAAAATCTAATTTTGAATTCACTAAGGGGTTAAATATTTATTGAATGTTTTATCGATAAAACGTTCAATAAATCTATAACACCTTAGTGAATTCAAAATTAGATTTTACCCATGAGGTAAATTATCAAACGTTTGATAAAGTGTTTGATAAAGCTTAGTGAATTGAGGCCATTGTCTACAAAGACAGTTTGAGCTGCCAATTGATCTAAAAGTATCTTTTTGAGTTGTGAGAATAGACAGTTAGAAAACCAAGATATAATGTCAAAGAAGTACCTTGAAGTACTACTGAAGGTAATGCATCTAGAGGAAACCCATAAAATATGGGAAGAATATTCTACACAGGTAGCGATCCTGGAGGGGTTCAACCCATCTGCTATATGAGTTCCAGTTTATTGTGAGCGCACTGCATATAAGAATGCAGGACTTTGGATTTCATATCCATAACTAAGGGCACTTAAACACAAGTAGCTGCTGAATATTTTACAGGAAGTGCAAATACTAAGCAAAAGTTAAGGGTGACTGCAAAGGACCTCAAGATTATACCATATGTATAAATACCTTCATGTAAGCATTATACAGTGAATCTGCACAGATATGTATGTTACTGGAATAAGCCTCCAGTAAAGTCACCTTCACACTTGGAACATCTTAGTACATCCCCAATATTTTTTTTTCATATCCATTTCATGGATATAGTTGATTTATCATGTGCAAGTCAATCCACAAATACATACAAAGCTTGTCAAGCTTTAGTCCTTTTAGGAAAACATTTCAGCTCAGAACAAGGTTTAGGGCAGGGAAGGGGGCATTTGCCTGTGTAGACAATCCCTTTCAAATATGTACTTCTATTAAGTTTATCTAATTTCAAACTCATCCATCTTTAGTAGAGTATGTGCGTTTTGTCAGAAAGCTGAATTGCAGACACAGGAAAATGCCCATGGTACAGGGGACTGCAGACATATTACAGCATACGAGAAAGAAAAACTTTAACAAGATCAACACTTTATATAAAGCCAATAGTCTGGCCACACTGAGATATCAGTTACTCTAAGTGTTCCCAGTGTTAAAAAAAAGTAGGCAATATTTTGTGCATCCACAGCATGGAATGTATCCTTTTTGTGGCAAAGCGAAGTTGCATATGAATACAACCACAGTTTTGCAATGAGCTGGTGTAAAACTTCTTGATTAAAAATTGTAGAGGGACAGACAGCTCTCCTTTATCTTCTAAGGCTAGGCTTCCATCTCTGATTGTCATTGCTTCTAAAGTATACAAAGCAGCTTTTACTGCAGAAAAGGCATTAGTTATTAGAATTTCCCATTATTTGACTTCTCGCAATTAAATCTGAGGAAACCCATCTTCTGTCCAAAGAGCTATCATGTCTGGTGTTACCATCAAGAAATAAACTCAGGTTTGACAAGAGCAGGCAATAACTAATACTCTTAGGCTTGGCAGCTGTATCTCAGCAAAGGCAAGCAAGCACGTCCTGCATAGAAGATGCTATTAACATAAGACTACAATGAAGGCTAACGTCCATTTCCATTTGTGGTCCTCCAAAGCTAGTTGGACATTGACTTATCTTGATACTTGAGCATATTTTGCCAGTGTATAAATATGTATATTTTTTTACAAGCTGAATGTAAGGCCAGCACACTTACAAATATGTGAAAGTAGAAATAATCAGAGAGATGTACACATTACTAGGCAATACCATAGAAAGGACATGGTCAACTGCTGCATTTATAAGGGCTTAATCACATCAGCATGTGTGTACTATTCCATACTGAAGACAACGTCAGAAAACTGTCAGTCAGACTTCTGATCTACAAACTGCCTTTGTTGTCCAAATGGTAAAAACCTGCAAAAGAAAAAAACAAAACCACTCTACAAAAGTTGTAGCTCCATGGGCTGGCAGAAGTAATTTGGTTAACAAGTCAATGTTACTGAAGAATAAGTGGTCTGACATATGCACAGAACCAGGGGTTCATGTCTAAAGTAAAGTCAATTCAACAGGCCCCTTGAAAATGCATCAAAAAGGCAAAGGTACAATGTCACAAAATATTGGCGTGAACATAGCCTATAGATTCAAGTTACATTAGTGCAGTTTACAGGAGTCAGTTAGCAGGGTACAAGTAAGTTCAAATCAACACACAAACAAAACCATACACACTTTAGACACAAATGCTGCAGTATTTGGTATCAAAATAAGTGAAAATTCAAAACTTTCTTTCTCACTGCACCAGCCACACCGACATCATGTTTGCGTATTACTAAAGTGCAATTCTAAGCATTAAAGCAGAGACACAAATTGTGAAAGTACATTTAGAGGGGCTGTCAGCAAACACAGTCTCTCTCCTTGGTACGCTAAAGCTGCAAACAGCAGAATGTTGGGTAGCATCTGCTCTGAGTGATGCACAAGGACAAAAGAAGTGGCTACTTACAGAAAATTCATATTCTATACAATAACTTCCTAATGGCATACAGGATCTTCTAAAAAAATTAGCATATTGTGATAAAGTTCATTATTTTCTGCAATGTACTGATAAACATTAGACTTTCATATATTTTAGATTCAAATACACACAACTGAAGTAGTCCAAGCCTTTAATTGTTTTAATATTGATGATTTTGGCATACAGCTCATGAAAACCCAAATTTCCTATCTCAAAAAATTTGCATATTTCATCCGACCAATAAAAGAAAAGTGTTTTTAAAACAAAAAAGTCAACCTTCAAATAATTATGTTCAGTTATGCACTCAATACTTGGTCGGGAATCCTTTTGCAGAAATGACTGCTTCAATGCGGCGTGGCATGGAGGCAATCAGCCTGTGGCACTGCTCAGGTGTTATGGAAGCCCAGGATGCTTCGATAGCGGCCTTAAGCTCATCCAGAGTGTTGGGTCTTGCGTCTCTCAACTGTATCTTCACAATATCCCACAGATTCTCTATGGGGTTCAGGTCAAGAGAGTTGGCAGGCCAATTGAGCACAGTAATACCATGGTCAGTAAACCATTTACCAGTGGTTTTGGCACTGTGAGCAGGTGCCAGGTCGTGCTGAAAAATGAAATCATCTCCATAAAGCTTTTCAGCAGATGGAAGCATGAAGTGCTCCAAAATCTCCCGATACCCAGCTGCATTGATCCTGCCCTTGATAAAACACAGTGGACCAACACCAGCAGCTGACATGGCACCCCAGACCATCACTGACTGTGGGTACTTGACACTGGACTTCAGGCATTTTGGCATTTCCCTCTCCCCAGTATTCCTCCAGACTCTGGCACCTTGATTTCCGAATGACATGTAAAAGTTGCTTTCATCTGAAAAAAGTACTTTGGACCACTGAGCAACAGTCCAGTGATGCTTCTCTGTAGGCCAGGTCAGGCGCTTCTGCCGCTGTGTCTGGTTCAAATGTGGGTTCATGCTTCCATCTGCTGAAAAGCTTTATGGAGATGAAGATTTCATTTTTCAGCACGACCTGGCACCTGCTCACAGTGCCAAAACCACTGGTAAATGGTTTACTGACCATGGTATTACTGTGCTCAATTGGCCTGCCAACTGTCCTGACCTGAACCCCATAGATAATATGTGGGATATTGTGAAGAGAAAGTTGAGACGCAAGACCCAACACTCTGGATGAGCTTAAGGCTGCTATCGAAGCATCCTGGGCCTCCATAACACCTGAGCAGTGCCACAGGCTGATTGCCTCCATGCCATGCCACATTGAAGCAGTCATTTCTGCAAAAGGATTCTCGACCAAGTATTGAGTGCATAACTGAACATAATTATTTGAAGGTTGACTTTTTTTGTTTTAAAAACACTTCTTTTATTGGTCGGATGAAATATGCTAATTTTTTGAGATAGGAAATTTGGGTTTTCATGAGCTGTATGCCAAAATCATCAATATTAAAACAATAAAAGGCTTGAACTACTTCAGTTGTGTGTATTTGAAACTAAAATATATGAAAGTCTAATGTTTATCAGTACATTACAGAAAATAATGAACTTTATCACAATATGCTAATTTTTTGAGAAGATCCTGTACTTGTCAGCACTGCTCATTGTGTAGCTAGTATGAGGTCATGCTGAAATGTTCATTAACTAAGCTTAGAAAATAAAATTAGATCTCCTATGGAGGGACACAAAAAGCAAACTGGAAATATCTCAAACAAAACTACACAGATAAAAACAAAAAGACTTAGGCCCATATGCAATTCACTTTTTCTCCTGAGTTTTCACCTAGGTGATATTTTCAAAATTGTCAATAAATTGCCTTTTAAGCCACCACCACGCAAGAACATACTCAGAATGATTTTGACAGTACCTTTTCGCCTAATTTTGGTACTTTTTCCACTGCAAAGTGATGAAAAGTTACCTTAAACATAAGAAGAAAAATTATCTCCTAAGAGAAAACAGGAGAAAAGTTGAATTGAATAAGGGCCTTAGTGTTAAAGTGCAACTCCATCTAATTGTTTTCTAAGTCTTCACTAGAGTAAGAACAGGGTGAAATATATTTGCCCATTGGGAGAGAAAAGGAGTGCAGTTTTACTTGGGGCTTCTTCCAGCAACCAGAGGTCCAACCATTCCAGTGCCGAAGCTCCCCTATTCTCTAGGCTGCCCCTGTACCATACCAAAAAATCACAACCCGTGGCTGGGTGTTTCTCGCGATCATGCTACCATGGCCTAAGGGCTCTGCGCAGTTCACAAAAACTTGAACTGGGCAAGCTCCGAGTGCTCCCGATCATGTAAGGTACGCCCCCTGCAGAGGCCAGCGACTTTGCCATGGGTTGCGATCTTATGGAGAGGACAGCAGTAGCCTGTAGAACAGAGGAACTTCAGGGGTAGAATGGTTAGACTTCTAGTGGCTGGAAGAACTCCAGGTAAGTAAAGCAGCACTATTTCAGCTTATGTATCTTTTAAAGGGAACCTTAACTGAGAGCGATATGGATGTTTACTTTGAAACAATACCAGTTGCCTCGCAGTCCTGCTGATCTATTTGGCTGCAGTAGTAGCTAAATCACACCTAAAACAAATATGCAGCTAATGCAGTCTGATTTCAGTCAGAGCACCTGATCTGCATGCTTGTTGAGAGGCTGTGGCTAAGAGACAGATCAGCAAGAGAGTCAGGCAACTGGTATTATTTTAAAAGGAAAAATCCATATCCTTATCAGTTTAGGTTCCCTTTAAAGCTATTACAAATAGTATTTTAATGCTTTCCTTTTTGCCTCTTCAGAAATTTTACTTCCCGTCGAAGAGAGCGCTGGTAAAGCAATGGAAATTCTCCCAAAACAGACAACAACAAAAAAACATGCAAAAGGGGTACTAATTCATTTATGTTTGAAAGATATTAAAAAAAAGCAAAACAAAAAAAAAAAAAAAAACAACTTTGGCTAGAGTTCCAGTTTAAAAGGAATGTATAGTGTTTTTGTTTTGTTCAATCTCTCAGCCTTAGTATTAAAACTGATTTTTGATCTGTAAAATATAAAATACTGTATTACAAAGAAATAGTTTATATTTGTTTGAAACCAGCGATGGGCTTTTGAGTAGTAAACTACTCGAATTTGAAATTCAAATGATGTCTAATGACTTCACCTGTGACTGTGGGATAGGGGGGTTAACTTACCCAGAAGTCTTTGTGAACGTCTGTTTCATTACGCGTCAAAGGTGTAATGAAACCGCGTTCCATGCTTCCTCTTTCCGGCATGAAAGAGGAAGCACGATATGGAGTCTTAAGGCTCATACACACATCAGACCATAGTCTTTGGAAAATGAAAGATCACAGACCAATTTTACCCCCTTCCCTGTAGTATGAGAGCCATACCTACACAATCTATTCTATGGAGCTGAACTCCCCATCAGACAGAAATCTTTGCAAGATGCTGCACACAAAGATGCTGCACACAGTCAAAAGATCAGTATCTGCAAAAGATCTGTTCCTGCCAAAGATCCGTTCCTGCAAATTGCATTCATAGTCTATGAGATCTGCAGATCATAATACACACCTTGTTTAACAGACATTCATCTGCAGATCAGATCCACCAGGATGGATTTTCAGATCTGCAGATGATTGTCTGATCTGCAGATCTCAGACTATCAATGCAATTTGCAGGAACAGATCTTTTTCAGATACTGATCTTTTGTGTCTGTACAGCATCTGTGTGTGCAGCATCTTGCAAAGATTTTTTTTTCTGACGGGGAGTTCAGCTCCATAGAAAAGACTGTGTAGGTATGGCTCTCATACTACATGGAAGGGGGTAAGATTGGTCTGGGATCTTTCATTTTCCAAAGACTATGGTCTGATGTGTGTATGAGCCTTTAGAATGCAGCTTTCATTACGCCTATGACACGTAATGAAACGCAGACGTCCACATAGACTGAGTAGGTTAACCCCCCCCCATCCCGCGGTCACAGGTAACGTCATTAGACTTCATTTGAATTTCGAATTCGAGTAGTTTACTACTTGAAAGCCCACTGCTGTTTGAAGAATCATCTGCTGATGACTGGAAAAAAAAAAAAAAAAAGGATTTTACTGCTAGGTAGTAAAGATGAAGTAACTGAAACTAATAATCACTCCACCTTCACACACTTCTAAGTTAATGGCTGATGGGATTTGGTCACTACAGAGTCTTTTTTACTACTGAAACCAAAGTTTTTTCTACTGATAAAAATTACAAATCTTAGTAGTTGGTGGAGTGAAATATGTAATATTCCACATTGTTCTGTTTTGAAGAAACCATATGTGTTACTACTGGACAAAAGTGTAAATAAATCACATATTAAAACATTATACATTCCTATTAAAGTAAATCAGGCCACAAAAAGTGACCACATTACCAATACTGCCAAGTCCACAATATTTTCAGGTAGACAATGGTGGCCCTTTGGGCAGAGATAATATAGCGAGTAGGCTCTAGAAGCCCATTATGTAATATACAGTTTCCAATGCCACCATTGGAGAATTTGGATTCTAATCCTACATGGAGCTGCCATAAAAAAAAGACACTAGAGAGATATAGTTAAGACTAAGAACTTCCACTGATGACTTTTCACTCAACAGTGAAACAGCCTGTACTGGCCACTGGACTTCCAGCACTGCATTTGAAGAGGGCAGGCTAAGCACGACCAGGAGAAGGAATTTTCTGCCAACTGGATTGAAGTCCAGGGCCCATATCTATTTAAAGTAAATGGGAACCAAATGCTAAAAAGAGAAAGCCAGATACTTACCTAAGTAGAAGGAAGGCTCTGGGTCCCAATGACCCTTCCCTCTCCCGTTCCAGCGCAGGACCCCTCATTAGCAGCATTCGACCAATTCCGTCGAATGCAGCTATCTCCGCCGCCCGAGTGCTCCCGAAGACAGGCTGCTCCATACTGTGCTCCAGAAGCCGGACTCTGCTCCCGAAGTCCCCTGTGGTGGGGGATTCAAATGGGGAAGGAAGCGCTGTATGGAGGGCACCGGGAGTGGAGAGCGAAGGCTCATTGGGACCCAGAGCCTTCGCTCTCCTTAATGAGCCTTCCCTCTCCTTAGGTAAGTATCTGGCTTTTCTTTTTAGCATTCGGTTCCCATGTACCGTATTTTCAGAATATAAGACTAGAATATATTTCCCCCCCAGTTTTGGGGATGAAAAAGTTTAAGGTACGGTATCTTGACCCCATACCATACTTACCGGATCCTGACGCAGTGATCCTCTCCTTCAGCCATCATCCGAAGCTCCCAGCAGCGTTGTCGAAGGTCATCCAGCCTTTCCATCCAGGATCCCAGTTTGTGTGTCCCAGCCGCCGGATTATCTTCAATACAGTCTCATATGCAGACTGCAGCCTTACGGTAAACGCGCTGCCGCCCCGCCGACATACTCCATAGTAACGGCGTCCTCTTCATAGTTACAGAGCCCTATTCTGTGTGACAAGCGGCGCATGTGCGCCTGACGTCATGCGTGACCACGGCACACGTGCGCCACTCGTCACACAGAAGGGGGCACTGTAACTAAGAAGAGGACGCCATTACTATGGAGGATGTCAGCGGGGCGGCAGAGCATGTTTACCGCAAGGCTGCAGTCTGCATACAAGACTGCAGCGAAGATGATCCGGCGGCTGGGACACACAAGCAGGGATCCTGGAAGGAAAGGCTGGATGACCCTCGACAACGGCTGCAGGGAGCATGGGGCCCTCGACGACGGCTGCAAGAGGGAGGATCGTGACGGCAGGATCAGGTGAGATGCAGCAGGGGTGTGAAGTGTGGTGTAGTTTGGGTTGGATGCAGGGGTTAGTTAGTGAAGTGTAGTGTAGTCTGGGTTGGATGCAGGGGTTAGTTAGTGATGCAGGGGTTAGTTAGTGAAGTGTAGTTGGTGGTGGTAGCAGGGGTTAGTGAAGTAGATTGTTGTTGGTGGGGGCAGCAGGGGTTAGTGAGGTGCAGTGTAGCAGGATTTAGTGTAGATGGGCAGTGTAGCTTAGCTAGAGAGAGTTTTTTTTTTTGGGGGGGGGGGGGGGTTAAAGGTCCATAAGACACCCCTGTACCATAGACGCACATAGGTTTCATTTTTTTTCCCGATTTTTGCCCTTTAAATCTAGGTGCATCTTATATGCCGCAGCGTCTTATATTCCGAAAAATACGGTACTTTAATGTATTCTCTTGAGTTTGCCCTAAGTAATATGTTCACACCTTGCCAATAAAAAGCCGTTTAAAACACCAGCAAGCAAGAAAATACTCAAAATAATCTTGATAGTACTTTTTCACCTACTTTCTGGTACTTTGTCAATTTCAAAATGCTGAAAAGTGTTTTTTTAAAGAGCAGATGAAAAATTATCTCCTAAGAGAAAAAGTTAATTGCATAATGAGCCCAGGTGCTCAAGAATACAGGGGCTCCCCTGGTGTACAGAAATTGATCAGAGCATTTACAGAAATGACCAGCAAACACCACGTGTTGCCTGCAATTAGCTGTATTCATTTTTTTTTTTTTAGACCATACAAGTTCAGGTTTAATTTGTGATCTAGTCTACCCTGGGAAATGTTTAATCTTAGTTTTGGATCATATGAAAAGGGATCAGAAACGTGTAGGGGACTATTATTGCTGTCTGTATTTCCTGTATTTTTCTAATCTAGCTTTTGTCCCTATGACCTTTATAAGGTGCGTACACACCCAATCCCCTTGGGCAACATCGCTGGGCCAGGCTGCACAGACACAAGTCAGCTGTGTAGCTGGCGACACGCTGTGCTGCTATGCGGGGAGGGAGGCAGAGGGACGACGTAGCGGCGTGTGCATGACATCACACAGCAGGCAGGGGCACAGAGTAGAAAATGAGAAACAAACAGCAATTAAAACTTCAGCTTCCCATCACCAGTGAATTATCATCTATGTGCTTTCCACCAACTAGGTAAGATATGAGGTTACCAGAGAATGCACACTCTGCATAGATGATGGCGGTCAAGATGTCAAAGGTATTTTCCTTCAAATAGATCTTCTTCCCTCCAGTTCATAGGTGTGATATACCACACAACATAAAGACTTCTAAGTGCACACTGTAAAATACACCAACATTTTTTAAATATCATATTAAATCCATCAGATTAAATAGGTCAAATAAACCACTTCAGGGTGTGTACATCCCTATATTACCTAGGTGGTGAAGCACAAACAGTGCTGACTGGAAGCTGGAATTTATCGGTCGGCAGTGGATTTCACCTCAAACCAATGTATTTATCGGTATGATTAGCAATTAAAACATTTTGGAGATTTTAACTCTTCCTAATGCCATCTCTTCAGAAAGGTCTTATTTTTGCAATCTTCAGTCTATAAAAAGAAGTAGGTAAAATTCTCAGATAGGTACACCAAGACCAATCTTAAAAAGATACTCTACTACCTTTCAAAACTAAAAGGAATAGAAAAACTGGGTGTTTATTTGTAAGGAGTGGTGATCAGCTGAAAAGACTGCAAGGCTGATTGACTGATTGGCTCTATGGTTGCCAATAGTAGCAGAAATCTGATCACCAGTTACAAACCAGCCTGATCATGACTTTATAGATCACTTAATGGTGTTTACTACAGGAAACCACAATTGGACATGATGCTTAATACAACCTGCTTGACAGTTTTTGGGCAATCGCCACATTAAGAATTAAAGGCTATTGGCTATATACTTCTTCTTTTCCTGGTGATCGTGGCCTGCAATCAGCTACTCCATTCAAGTGATGGTGCGTTGGGTTCAGCAATTTAGATTAATCACAGTTGATTGTCGCTGTAATAAATGTAATGGTTCTTCTGCATAAGGTTTTAAACAGCGGAGAATAATTTAGAAAAAAATATTTTTTTTTTGTCTTTTGAAGTTTTGCTTTAACAAGAATTTCAAGATTTTTTTTTCTAAGGTTGTTGTTAAAAAGAGAAATTTATTTAAAAGCGTTTTTTCACTTTTTGCTAAGAGAAAGAAATGCTTCAGACCGCCTGTGTGTAAAAATTGAACTCCATAGCAAAAAAAAAAAAAAAAAGGAGCAGTTTCATACACAGCTCAGAGATCATCATCAGTAGTAGCCCTGCCCCCTCCTGCACAAGCACTAGTGTAGAAGCTGGAGGATGGCAGAATGTGGAGGCGTACTGATACATCCACCACATAGAAGTGTGGTGTGCCACTTCACATGGTAGGAATCACCATTTGACCTGATTAGTCAGAACACAAGCTATGTCTTGGCTACACAAGAGTACAAATCTTTTTGTCAGCCACTTACCCCCTAGCTTTTATCCCAATATGTGCATTCTTTATTTAGCCCATATAAAATACCAGGATCACTCCTTTTTTCTTCATAGAAAAGAGACCGCAATGATGAAAATGTTGTTCTATGCACTTCATCCGAGCACATTTGTTTGCCAAGTTCCACATTATGCATTGATTTCAATGTTCATATCAGCAGCATCTGATGAAATTATGAAAACGCCCAGCCTAATCCAGCTGTTTCAAACAACACAGAAACATGTGCCCAGGTTCTATAGGCTTCCTGCAGACACTACCCGCTCAGTTCTGCTGGGGAAAGAGGAACAGTCCTCAATTAACTGGGAATCCTTGAATAGCTTTCTTCCCATACTTGGCAATCAACAGCGCTGCCTACCCTCAACCCTGAAGCCCCATCTACACGATAGGATTCTTTGTGTGATTCGATTACGATTCTATTTACAATTCGATTAAATCAGACATGTCCAATCGGGATTCGATTTTGCAATGCACTACTGTCGGGAGAATGACCGCCCAGCGGGAGGGTCTGACGGACCAGTTGTTCTCTTTAGTAGTGCGTCTGTACGCACCTTGACATAAAATCTAATGCTGGGAATATAAGGTGCGTTTCCGCAGCTCGATTCTGCCGCCCGATCGATTCCCCATTCGACCCCATGGGCGATTCTCTTATCTTCTGCTCGTTTTCCTTCTCTTTTTCCATTGTCCCCATGCGGAATCGAGCGTGGAATCGATTGGGGTGGGTGATCGGACATGTCGGAAATGATCAATCGAGCCATCTAAATGGCTCAATCGAGTGACGAAAACACACAATGTATTCCCAGCATAACAGAACATTGTATGGTGTGTACTAGACATAAATCCCAACTCCATTGACGTTGGCCAAATGCAAGCAGGTAATGCAAAGCTTGGAGGGTGGTCAGATAATACAGGCAGAGTTAACCACACTCCCGTATGCATAGGCACTGCTAGAGTTGTTCACACCACATACCGTAAATGTGTGTCTGATGCCTTACTTTGAGGACATTGCAACATACATTATGTTGCTAAGCAGTATATTGTGCTCCTGTTCAGTTGAGCCATTGCATGAAATTACAGCCTGAAAAAACGGTTTTAAAAGAGCTGTACTATTATAAAATGTTAAAAGTACTATCATAAAATGTTAAAAGTCCTGTGGTAGGATTTCCAGTGAAATGATGGATATGGCACAATGGTTAGGAATGCACCTTGAGTCTGTACATGCCAATAGAATAGTGATCACAAGAATACAACTATGCCGGAACAGTTTAAATGTAATATCAGTTCTCATCTGCAGGTAAAATCTGATCCTGTGGTCCTCTTTCTAAGCCAAGAAAGAAGGGAAATAAAGAAATGGGGCGGGGTCTGAAGCATGTGATTCACTTTAAAAATTTAGTGGAGAAACCCCTTTAAATTAACTTCAACAGCTTATTATTTCATCGGATCTGCACAACTTGATTAAACTTTAGAGAGTGTATGTACTCATCTACATAGAGCGCAAGACTAATGAGCTAAATCACATAGTGCAAATTTTAACACTGCATCTGAAAGTAGACAAAACTGTGGCAGAGTCATCTGCCACCTTCAAAGTGTCTCATCAGAGAAACAAAGGCTCTGATGTATATACTGGAATGGAACATTCACAGATGTAACGCTGCGACAAACCACACAGCAACTTTCTCATTCACACAGAGGTGTAGTTGACAAGGAAAAAGTTCTATAGAAACACAGGTATACCATAAAATAGTTGCTTTGTTTAAACATTTGGCCAAGTAAAGAAAATGTGGCTTTCTAGTTATTAACACTCTGTCACTCATATATTGCTCCCTCGTGTGGCTGTGTGCTCAAACCGATGTGTAAATCTATTTTCAGGGGAAATTTATGTTATGCTATGTACTACTTGGCCCCCTAACAATTTACCATTTTATTGTAAGATATTTCCAGGTTTTACAGGAAATCATACTCTATAGAGTGCTGTGTATTGAGACTACTTAATTATCAGGGCCAGCTGTCTGTGTGGCCATGTTTCTACAAGATCTTGTCAAAGGCTGAGTACAAAGCTCTGTAGCTCCTGAGCCACAGAGTCCTCTACACACGAGCATCGGTCACAGGGCTTCCTGGCAAGAGTTCTCCATTCACCACGCTGTCCTGTGCCTTCTCCTTTCCAGCCTCTGCCTTCTTTAGATCTCTCTCGTGAACAAGAGGAACAGACAACAGAACCAGGGCCCCGACCAGAGGAGGGATGCCAGCTATATAAAACGCCAGGTCATAACTCCCTCGCAAATCTCGTAGCAAACCTAGAATGGGATGGATGACAGCAGAAACACAGTTTAGATGCAGCATAGTAGAGTTCTAAGAAAACCTGTTCAGATACATTTATGGAAGCTATGATTATGGATATTCTTCTATTTAAAAAAAAATGCTAATGTTTTGGCTTTATACTGAATCCCTTAGTTAAAACACTTTCTAATATACTCTTTTGGAACAAGTGTGCTCATCATTGATCCTGTCTTCTCAAATTAAATTTTTTACTGCAGGTCAGTGAATTAGAAAATATTGTGGTCAGAGGAACAGCACAGATTACCAACAAGCATAGAAAACAGACACCCCCTTTTTTGGTGAAATATTGTTACACATTATATCTTTTCATGAGACAACGTGGGCTATACAGCTGTTTGGAACTACTCATTTCCATGAGTAGCTCTAAGGATGAGTGAATCGATACTGTGCATGCTTGAGTCCGGAATCGTGCATGCCTAGTCAAGGTGCACCCATTTGCGGAACTACTCAGGGACACAAGTTGCTCTGAAGAGCTGTTCGGCCGCACAGCACTACCGGTGGAAAGCGGAGGAAGGATTGCCCGGACAGAGGAACAGGAATGCTCTGTACTATCCAGAGCATTCCCTTTTCTTCTTAAGTGAGAAAGTCACTTAAGGTTTGATACTTGCAGGTTGCCTTAAGTAGGAGATGTTGAGATGAGCTCACATCCTGTTGCATAATCCAGAGTCCAGGTCACTTGCGTGGGGATGGGTCTTCTCCAGAGGCTTTTAATAGTTGTTGCAATCCACCTTTGTGTACATCATATATTTACACTCTAGTTACTCAGTGTAATTACTACACCATTAGGGGTCCAGTTATCCCTTGTTTTTTTGTATGCTTTTCTACATCCTAACTCTCCAGTTATATCTATATACTGATTAAAAATGGAGCAGGTTAACAGACAGTTTCAGAATTCAGTGGCTGTTCAGTAAGCCAGCACCTATTCAGGAAGGAATCATTGGGCTAGACTCCCTAACACTACTACTGCCTACTGAGTTCACCCTAGTGGCTGTAGTTCAAATTATTTTAGTCTGCCAGGAGAAAAGTGCAATACAAATGTTGTGTCTTTCGTATTCATATGATAATGAAAAATGTCCACATGTAAAGTTTTTGATACAGTGGTGACATTACTGATCCTTATGTTTCCAATCTGGAAAGGGGCACAGTGGTCCGATTTAAAAAGTGCATACAAGCAAGCAAAGTGTCTTGTTTCACCAATCTCGCTTAAGTTTGTTATGTGTGAGAGTGTAAAACAGTCACTTTAAAGTGGACCCGAGGTGCCGTGACATAATGTGATAAACGTATGTATACTGCAAAGCATATTAATAACCAGGCTGTTTATCATTTTATTTTAATGCCTGAAAGACTTCATTTTCAGGCATGCAAGTGACAGCTTCTGTCTTGTCTGTACCTTTTGGGAATGTGGTAAACCTCACTGATAAGCAAATTAGAGCCAATATCGTTTTCCTGGCAGAATACAACTTCTGAGGGCAGGGGAGGGATAGAAAAAGGTCAATAGGTTGAATGTTTAATTGTCTCTGCTCAATGGCAGTCTATTAAGTGTCCCAGAGTTAAAATATACAATCTACTTTGTAAATGTTTAAAAATAAAATAAAACCATGGGATATCTAAAAACGTTTTTGGAGTTTGACGATAAATACAATTGTTTATCTCATCAGTTTATTTTAAACTTGGGTTCACTTAAAAGTGAGGTACCAGCACTTTAAAAAGGAGTGGCTACCTTCACATGTCTGTCAATACAAAGCTACAGTTTTTAATTTTTATTAAACAAACTGAAAAGTGGCATTATAAACCGATTAATGGCAGTAAGGTTGTTCATGCTTGTTCCCCTTTACATACACAGCTGCAAAAACCATGGCCACATTTTCCACATCTGTGAGGTGTGCAACAAATGCAAACTTGTTTAAATGTGAATGAACTTCATTCGCTGCACATTCTAGTATGACTGGAAAGGAACATATACAGAGTGCTCTGAGCATATCATTTTTTTCTACCCAAGCAGCTCAGAGTGACCCAGAACCACTAGGAAAGTAAGGGCATTACAAGAGACCAAAACACCCTCCTACTTAAAAGCAATGCTCAGTGTAATTTGCCTTTCTTAAAACAGAAGGTATTTGCGATAATTCAGCTTTAAGTGAGCAACAGTGGTTTCACCCACAATGCATCACTACTGAATGTGCACATTATCTCTTTATGTCCCTGAAGCCAGGCTTCCATCCAGAACTGCTGGTGTATTGCAAGCCTATAAATTTTAAAGAGCCAAACATGCAGCAGCTTGTTTTGCGGACTGTTGGTCCTCATCAATACATGGCAGGGATTGATATGGCTCAATGGGATAGGGCTTGAGTGAGTACAACAGAATACCCAAGCAGCTCGCGGTATCCAGAACCACTAGAACAGTATAGGGGATTAAAAGAGATCAAAAAAGCCATCCTACTAAAAAAAAGCAACACTTAGTGGAATTTACCTTCTCAAAACAGAAGATATTTGCAATAATTCATCTTTAAGTGAGCAATTGTGGTTTTTAAATAAATGAAATTTTACTCATGACTGGCTCAGAATAGGTCTGCTTCCAGCATACATTCATCCAGTTTACTGTATGGTGCTCCAGTTTCAGGAAAAAAATTTTTTTGTCAAAGACTGCACACAGCGAGGAAGGTTTACCAATATCAGAGCAAATAAAATTGGAGCAAAACTGGAGAAGGGAGCCAGATTTAGAATTCTGAGTAACTGCACCTATTTTTCACCTACTTTGCAACAGCCTTGCTTGCACTAATGTTGGTCTGTGTGTGGTGGGTCTTATTCTTAAACCTCCCAGCAACTGTTGCTTGACCATATTCAGTGTTCCCCAACCCTGTCCTCAAGGCCCACCAACAGTGCATGTTTTGTGGAAATCCAAAGAGGTAGCTAATCAGCTCTGCTGAGATGCTAATTACCTCACCTGTGCATGTTTTTGCAAAACATGCACGGTTGTTGGGCCTTGAGGACAGGGTTGGAACTGTCTTATAGGATCCAATATTCCCCTCCGTATATTACTTACCTACCGAGGGCAGGAAAGGCACTTCTGCCTTATACCCTCTGTATATTACTTACACACCAAGGATAAGAAAGGAATGTCTACCTTATTTTCCTTTGTATATTGCTTACACACCGATGACAGCAAATGCACTTCAACTGGAATGATTATTATTACCACAACAGTAAGAATGCTGACTGCAGGTACCTGAAGGGCCCTTTCATACCTAAGTGGGAATCGTGCGATTCTAAAGCGCTAGCATTTTTTAAAAACGCTTGTGCTATATTAGTCTATGGCAGTGTTCACACTTGACCGATTAGCGATAAGCGCAGGTGTTCCGCGATTATCGCTAATCGCAAACGTGTTGCATGCAGCATTTTTCCGGCGATTTAGGAGCGATCGCCATTAGCATATATAGAAATCGGAATCGCTCCAAAAACGCAGATTTGTACAGTGATTTTTCCGCGCACCCACAGAAAACGCTACCGCAAATCGCTAGTGGTTAGCGATTTTAGGTCAATCATTCTGTCACAATGGTAAGCAAACGGGAATTCTTTACACTTTGTCTTTATGTGGAAATACAAATGCCAGCCACTTTCTACCTGTAAGACCATAATTACTGTTTCATAGATAGGAAGTGACTGAACTTGCTCTTTTGTGAAGGGCTGACGTTCATTTTGTCAGAGGGAGGTCTATATTTGTCCAACTGTTCCTGACCATCCTTAGAAAATGGTCAAAGATGGTGAAAGTATTCTTAACAATGGGGTAATAAGCTGGAGGTTCTATTCTTGTCTGGCGAGTGACCAATGCCCAGAGGAAAAATCTGAGAATGCACCTCCTTCAGGTATAGGTATATGTCTAGGGCCCTGTAGGTGGCCAGGAACTAAGCTTTAATCTCCTCTGGTCCTCAACCCATTTCTCTCCTTAGTAAAAAAAAAAGGTCAGGGGGTAACCAGAGGGAACCCAAGGTATACCTTGCCTAGGGCCACATTACGCATACATCCAAAAACAGCGCTGGGAATTGTCAGCGCAGGGTGCAGCCAAAAAAAATCTCACCGTGATCCTGCTAAAGTCCCGGCTGCATTAATTACTATTCCCATCCCGGGTCGCCATGGACTCGGGAAAGAAAAAAGTCGGCTGCCAGCTATAACTGGCAGCTGAATTGCACTGTTTTTTTTTTTTTCTTTAATTTGGGTTCAGTCTTTTGCTGGTGCCTGAATTACCCTCTAAGCGCTGCCTAAACTGTTATTAACATTACAGCCTATGGCAGCGCCCAAATGTCTGGCATCCCTTTTGCCTGCCTCGCTCCATTACACCTTAAAGGACAACTGTAACATGAGGGATGTGAAGGCTGTCATATTTATTTCCTTTTAACAATACCAGTTGCCTGGCAGCCCTGCTGATCTTTTTTACTGCAGCAGTGACTGAATCACACCAGAAACAAGCATGCAGATAATCTTGCCAGATCTGACAATGTCAAACACCCGATCTGCATATGCCTGTTTAGGGTTTATGACTTAAAGTATTAGAGGCAGAGGTTCTGCAGGACAGCCAGACAACTGGTATTGCTTAAAGTGGAACTGTAGATACGTTTTAAAGACTTACTTGGAGCTTCTGCAAGCCCACAGCAGCTGTGCTGTCCGGCACTGGTCCTCCACGAGCCTCCGTTCTCCCGCCGCCAGCTACTTTCGGTTTCGCCGCAGGGCCACTGCACCTGCGGGGCTCTGGCAACGCGTATCCTTTCTTCGCGTTCCCCGCTATTGCAGAGGGGAACGCAAATAAAAGATACGCTTGACAGGGCTGCGCTAGCCTCGACTTACAAGTCAAGGTACGGAACGGAGAGGCCGCAGCCCCAGGACCGCCTAATGTCAATTGGCGTCAAGTCCTGGGGCTGGCTACTGCGGGAGATTACGCGCGCATCTCCTGCTTGGGGGGGGCGGAGCTCTGCCCGCCTTCAGTCTCCGTGCGTGATCGCCGCTCAGGAGACTGTTAGACGGTGAAACTGCCATCTTTGAACTAAGTACAGCGCTGCGATCTGCCGCGTGACACAGCTGTGCCCCTGGGGCACAAAAGAGCGATCGGCAATGATAGGCTGAAGCCTATCGCAGCTGATAGCTGTAATAGGCTGGCTGGGGGAGGGAGGGTGATGAAAGAAAAGAAAGAGAAAAAAAAAAAAGAGAAATATTTGTAAAAAACAAAACAAAAAACAAAACAAAACAACAACTGGGGGCGATCATAGCCCACCAACAGAAATCTCTGTTGGTGGGGAGAAAAGGGGGGGTGGGGGAGAGAAATCACTTATGCAGTGTGTTGTGCGACCCTGCAGCTTGACCTTAAAGCTGCAGTGACCCTAAAAATAGCCTGGTCTTTAGGGGGGTTTAGCACTGTGGCCCTCAAGAGGTTAAAATACATAAAGGAAATATGGTGGTTTTATTACACCTTATAGTGTTAAAACACATTTTTTAACCACTTATATTTTATATTCAGTCATAAACACCACTAAATATTTGGAGTTGTGCGCCACTTATCATACAATATTTTCTACAACTAACCTGCAATTGGGGGTCCAGCAGTCATTGGAATGGCCATGAGCCCCAGAACATAACCAATAGCTTGAGAAGCATGCATTGGTCCCACCAACTCAAACGCAATAGGACTCATCATTGTAATAAGGAATCCATCTGCCAGTCCAAGGAACAGGCATACGACAATGACGCTCTCAAACACCTGGCACAGGGGCAGCATCATGCTCAGAATTCCCAGCAGCAGAAAAGAGGCCACCTAAAACACAACAAGGCAGATTAGAGAGTAAATAAATGCCATAGAAGAAAATGCCACAAGAAACGTAAACATTATATAAACATCAGCAATAACATTTTGCTATAATGAAATGCAATATTATTACTAAAAGAAGCACAACATTAACAAGACTGTTCATTTACTGGAAAGACGATGGCAGGGTACTCTTGCCAGGTTTGTGAACTGTCCAAATGCACACGATGAGGTTTGCAGCTAACAAGCCACAGTGGCCAAACACAACATAAGAACTGAGAAGTGCCCTGGCAGGACAGGGTGTTAGCTGCTGGAATTACGAGCAGTGAAAAAGTGTGAGATTAAACACTAATCCTAATGACTCTTTTACTCTAGTGCAGATGTTTCCCTTTTTCATCCCACAGGAAAACAACTGCAAACATTCCTGAGAGAAAAAGCGTCACAAGCAAACAGTGATATGCAGCACTTCTGAGACAATAGACATAACTAAGCTGAGATGGCAAATGGCATACAGATATAAAGTCTAGGTCAAAGTAATATCTGAGAAACATTTTTTTCCAAAGCATACCTGTGGTACCTGTTACCCAAGGGCAAAGAAAAAAACAAAACTAAGCCAACAATAACTAAGCTAATTGTAAAAATACAAAAGGGGAAATGTTACACTTTAACCCCTTCTTTACTCCTCTGACCTTTATACTGGACAATGTTTATTCCCCCCCTTTCACTTGGTGCCATTATATTATTGCACCTCATACTACTGTACCCTTTCTTCCCACTTTTACTTTAGCTCTTTTTTCCAGCTTCATCACCCCCCTTACTACTCTCTGCTGCTCTTCCTTGACAAGTCCTCCATGAACATCTTCCCAGTAAGGTAGGCTGGTCCTACCTTACTTTCTCCCAATATGTGATACTTCACCGTTTTGCCACTCTACATCTTATTCATCTTTACGGTGTTCCTCACAATCTGTGTCCTGCCCATTCCTGACATGGAACTCCTATGTCCATCATTCTTCCTTACACTTTGTGTGTATGCACCCTCAGTGATATACAAGTGGCTGCGGCTGTGCTTGCAAGATGTACGGTTGTGATCTAAAAGTGGGTTGCGTCGAGGGAGGCGAGGACGACACGGGAAGCCTATGGAGTATCGTTGGAAAAAAAAAAAAAAAAAAGAGGGTTGTTTGTGGCACTTCCCAAAAGTTACATAGAGCTTGTGTGTGAGATAAACTGCACAGTGCAAAGCCAATTGCAGCCCTGCAAAGATCTGCCTATAACTATGGCAACTGTCACAGAGACGTTTGCTCCACTTATAGTAGAAAAAGTACACCAGTATGTCAGCAAACCAAGAAGAAAAAAAAATAAGTTCCCTTGCGTGCACCTTCCGTCTAAATGATTTTAATGTGTCCAAAGTGACAGCCAAAATATCAACGTTGCAGGCAGCAGTGATGATAGTGACACTTCATATCATTGCAACATCCAAAATCCTGAAGACATGGTGTAAGATACCTCTTACGTGTCCATGAGAGGTGGGTGTAGGCACAGGGTGGTGGGACGATGGCCGTTTCGCGTCTGACGCTTGGTCACGCGTACCACTGAAATGAGGAAGAGAGTCTTCCGGCATTTAACGGAGCTAAGCTCCGCCCTTTCCGGGAGCGTCACTTCCTATGGTGCAGCGGCTGGTAACCCTGGAGACGGAGACGCCGCCTGCGTAGGCGGATGGGAGGGACCCAAACGCAAGAGCCATAGCCATGGGGACGGGAACTCGCAGCTATAATCTACGCTGCGTGTCACCATAATGCTAGTGTATGTTTACACTTTAGTTTATGCAGTCCTGATGCCGGCTTAGCCCGAGGGGACACCAATCAAGCAGCAACAATAACAGTACAACAAATTCAAGAATACATTAATCTCTAAGATATCCGAACAAGTATGGCATAAGGTGAATCCCACAATGGTGGGGGTCTAGCCAAGGGTCCAGCATACATGATAATTCCAATTTATCGTTGAGGCCTATTGCTTCTGTTTTCAAAATCAATCTTTTTTCTCTCCTCAGCAACAGTCTTTCCCTGTCACCTCCGCTTCAGGGAATGTCTTGTTTTTCTATACCTGCAAACCTTATAGATCTACCATTTCCATTATGGAACTCTCTCATATGCGTTATCAAACTAGCACAACCTTTTCCTGATATTATAGAATTCACATGTTCTCCCACCCTGACTTTTAGAGGTCTGGTGGTTTGGCCGATATAAAATCGGTCATATGGGCAGAGCATTACATAGACCACAAAAGTCTGTTTGGCATGTGAAAAAATCTTTCAGTTCCAGCGTTTCTTTACCCAAGCGAATCTATTTTTTGGTGTAAATATTTTTACACAAATGACACTGGCCACATCTAAAATTGCCAGATGGAAAAGATGCGCTCAACCAATCTTTAGACATTGGAGGGACAAACTCGCTATTGGTCAATATGTTGCTTAATGTAGGTGCCCTCCTAAAGGCCACCCGTGGAGGTTTCTCAGAGACTGAGGTTAGATTCAGATCTCTTGTGAGCATAGACCAATTGGAGTACACGGTTTTTCGTATCTGTTCTGCCATTGGGGAAAAATCTAACGTAAAGGGGACGTTCCTGTTGTCGTCACAACCTTTAGCTTTGGGAGTGAGGAGGATGTCCCTCTCTTGTTTTTTGGCCCTAAGTCTTGATGCTTTTAAGAGATCCGCATCATAGCCTCTTCTCCTGAATCTAGAGGTTAACTCCTCAGCCTGGTTGTCAAAATCGGCCTCATTACTATTGTTTCTCCTCAATCTCAAGTAATGGCCGTATGGGATAGCATTGATCACGTCTCGGACGGAAGCTGCGTGCGTGGAGAACTGAGTTGGTGGCCGTGGCTTTCCTGTATCCTTTACTAATCAGTTTATTGTTCTCCACCACTAGTCTTACATCCAGGAAAGTGACCTCGGAATCATCAATCTCATATTGGTATTTAAATACTGCATGAAGAGTACAAACTCATCTCTTGAGCCTGACCGCACCACCAGGACATCATCCACGTATCTTGACCAATGTCTGACGTGCCTCTGAAATGGATTCTGATTGGTAAGCACGGCAGACTCCTCCCACGCCCCCAGAAAGAGGGTAGCGTAGGTGCACGAAACCGGGGTCTCCATGGCCATCGCGGACACCTGTTGGTACCAGCTCTGGTCAAACAAAAAAGCATTATTGATCAAGACAAATTCAAGGCATTCCAAAATGTACTCAACATATTTCAAGTCCTTATTAGTACGTATCAAGGATTGCCTGACCGCTGCAATACCCAGCGTGTACGGGATACGGCTGTACAGACTGACCATGTCGATAGTGGCCAGTCTGTCAACGGGGACCCAGGTGGTGCGCTCCACCATTCACAAAACCTCCAGGGTGTCCCTTAAGTGAGAGGGCACTCCCTCCAACAGGGGGTGCAGGAGATGGTCAAGATACCTGGATAACCTCTCCGTGAGTAATGCACAGCCAGACACTATGGGGCGCCCCACTGGTGCGGCCAGAGATTTGTGCAATTTTGGTATATGATACCAAACCGGTAGATGGGGGAAAGAGTGGAAGCAGTTCAACTGCTAATTTTTTGGGGAGAAATCCCCCCTCTACTCCTCTCCATAACAAAGTACGATTGATAGCTCTTGATTGATCTTGATAGCGCAAAGTGGGGTCGGCAGAGAGTGGGCGATAAATTTCCCTATCCTCCAGCTGTCTTAGTGCCTCCTCACGGTATTGCGCCACCGACATAATGACATGGTTACCGCCTTTGTCGGCTTTTCTCAATATAATTTTGCGGTTATTTTTCAGCCATCTCAAGGCTTTCCACTCCTCCCCCGTGAGGTTGTACTTTGAGGGCTTGTAAAGCTCTGCTTTAATTTCTCTTAGGGTACATTCAAAAAATGCTCCAAAGTAGAGCCAGGGGTAGTGGGAAAAGGTTGAATAAATTTGCAGGCTCTGAATGAGCCGACATTTCCCAAACTGAGTCTATCCTTCTCCGGGACAAGAATCCCACTATCTGTTGTTGATCCATCTTCTAAACCTTGTAGTACCTGCAAAATTTCTTCATCCGTGGGGTTCAATCGGACCTGCGGGAAAAAACCTAAGGTATTGGTATCATCATCCCCTGTCATTTGAAGAATGGTATTAAAATTGAAATTAGTGGGTAAATTAGTAGTTAAACCCTTATTGGGTGTTAGTAGAGGAGGTTGGGTACCCTGTTCTGCTCCACCACCCATAATCATTGGGGGATCTTCTGCAGTCCCATTTGATGGTGTAGGCCTAGCATTGTTAAAGAATTTCTGTGTGATCACTAATTTACGTACGGATTTAAACAAGTCGATGGTGTTTTTTCACTTTCCTTTATAACCCTGGAGATGTCCATGTCTGCCTGCTTATGATAGAACTATTGCCCATCACCATTGCTTCTAATTATTTATATGTGGGAGTATGGCGTTTGCTGGGGGCTAATATACCCCTCGGCATCTACTGTTTAAATTTTGCAGTTCGCCCCACTCAGGTGCATCCAGCGCTTTATTGCGCTGTGCACCTTTGTTATGGTGACACGCAGCATAGATTATAGCTGCGAGTTCCCATCCCCATGGCTATGGCTCTTGCGCTTGAGTCCCTCCCATCCGCCTATGCAGGCGGCGTCTCCGTCTCCAGGATTACCAGCCACTGCACCATAGGAAGAGACGTTCCCGGAAAGGGTGGGGCTTAGCTCCGTTATATGCCGGTAGACTCTCTTCCTCATTTCAGTGGTACGTGTGACCAAGCGTCAGACACGAAACGGCCATCGTCCCACCACCCTGTGCCTACACCCACCTCCAGCACCGCGGACCCTGCTCTCATGGACACGTAAGAAGTGTCTTACACCATGTCTTCAGGATTTTGGATGTTGCAATGATATGAAGTGTCACTATCATCACTGCTGCCTGCAACGTTGATATTTTGGCTGTTACTTTGGACACATTAAAATCATTTAGACGGAAGGTGCAAGCAAGGCGGATCGCTCAGAAACAGCCGTATCAGTCTGACGACAGAGCGTACACACGCCGGACTGTCGCTGGCACGCCCACCCAGCGGGAGGCAACGACGGACCCGTCGTTGCCTAAAGTCCGGCGTGTGTACAGACCTTTAGTCGTGGAGAGGGCTGTTATCTGACTTTTATTATCTCAACTGTAAGTGAACTGTTTACTTTTTCTCTGCTAGAGGAGAGGTCATTACTTCATAGACTGCTCTGAAAGAATCATTTTGAATGCTGAGTGTTGTGTAATCTGCACATATTATAGAATAATGCAATGTTAGAAAAAACACTATATACCTGAAAATAAAAGTATGAGAATATTTTCTTTGCTGCTAATCTTCTAGAAATCATTCATAGTACACAACCAATTCATTATATCATTTTTTTTTCGCTTCAGTGTCTCTTTAAACCTTATGTTTAATTGAAGTTAGTACAAAGATAACTTGGTAACAAATGTTGAAACTGGGAAAACTGGTAATATTGTTTTTTTGAAAACGTGCCCATTTTGAATTTAATGTCAGCAACATGCTACAAAAAGTTGGGAAAATTGCTGTAGTATTGAACATGAAAAGCTGCCACAATATTCTATTGTAGCTGCTCAGTAGTTTGTGGTCTTCTTTGTCAGATAATTGTTTTATAATGTCCCAAATGTTTTTAGTGGATGAAACTGTGGAGCTATGAGATTGTTATATGTGCAGAAGGCAGGTGGGTGTTGCGGGTGGTTTCCTGGAAAGGACATCTGAATGGCAGAATATGCTGCTCCAAGACCATGACATATCTTGGCGTTGCACGTAATGTACCCCAAATCAACACAGTTGAACTGTGGGATGATAAAAAATATATAAATCAAATAAAAAACAAACAAAAAAAACACCCCGTTAGCATTTGTATAAATAATTGTTCCTGTCAGATTTGAAGTGCTTGAGAGTTGCAGCTACTCAGGGTGTACTCCCATCTCCCACTTCAGTCTCCTCCTCAGTCTTACATTGAAAACCTCTTGTTCATCACCAGTTGTAGAACTCTCTTCCATATGACATTATTATTACTGTATTATTATTTAAATAGGGCCAACATCTTACATAGCTCTGTACAGCAGTGTACAATAATATACTATAATAGAAAGCATAGATAAATGAGCAGTTCAAAATACTATACAATCAGGAGAACCAGTGATACAAGTACAGATAAATGCAGTTAATGTATAGTTTGAAAACCATCATGAATACTGATAGTTGTTCATTTTAATAAAATGCACACACCGGAAACACAAGAGAGAGGTCCCTGGCCTTGCAAGCTTACAATCTAGAAGGTAGTGGGGTGGAGACACTGGGGAGTAGACAAAATGGTTAGTCGATGAGGCAGTAAGCTTTAAATTGTAGCTATAGCAAATTATAAGCTTGTTTGCATAAGTGTCTCTTAAAGAGAAACTCCGACCAAGAATTGAACTTTATCCCAATCAGTAGCTGATACCCCTTTTACATGAGAAATCTATTCCTTTTCACAAACAGACCATCAGGGGGCGCTGTATGACTGATATTGTGGTGAAACCCCTCCCACAAAGAAATTCTGAGTATGTACTCTTGGCAGTTTCCTGTCTGTGAACCTTGCTGCATTGTGGGAAATAGCTGTTTACAGCTGTTTCCAACTGCCAAAAAAAACATGCAGCAGCTACATCACCTGCCAACAGTAAAAATGTCACCATGTAATGTGTCCGAATGTAAATCATAGATTTAAAAGATTTTACAATGGGCAAACACTGACTAAATCATTTACCAAGCTGGATGACAAGAGGGTGGTATGTCTAATGTGCTGGGCCTCAAAACTTTCTAAATGCCTCCTTAAAATGCACTCAAACAAGGATCTAATCTGTCCAGCGCTGTGACATATGTATATAGCAATGAATAAATTGAGAGCAAATTTACCTAGCAGTTAGCCATATCTTTCAAATGTATATAAACTTTCCATGATCCCTAGCATGCACAATAAAAGCCGTAACAATTGGGACTCAATGGATTTATAACCATGGAGGTAAACCTGGGATGGGAATTGAAAAAAACAAAAAAAAACAACAGAAAATTCTGCAGATCCCTCAGATACCCAGCTCTAGTATATCAGATCATTTTTAACCACTTGAGGACCTAGGGCTTTACCCCCCTTAAGGACCGGCCACTTTTTTTCCATTCAGACCACTGCAGCTTTCACGGTTTATTGCTCGCTCATACAACCTACCACCTAAATGAATTTTGGCTCCTTTTCTTGTCACTAATAAAGCTTTCTTTTGGTGCTATTTAATTGCTCCTGCGATTTTTACTTTTTATTATATTCAGCAAAAAAGACATGAATTTTGGCAAAAAAATGATTTTTTTAACTTTCTGTGCTGACAGTTTTCAAATAAAGTAAAATTTCTGTATACATGCAGCGCGAAAAATGTGGACAAACATGTTTTTGATTAAAAAAAACCCATTCAGCGTATATTTATTGGTTTGGGTAAAAGTTATAGCGTTTACAAACTATGGTGCAAAAAGTGAATTTTCCCATTTTCAAGCATCTCTGACTTTTCTGACCCCCTGTCATGTTTCATGAGGGGCTAGAATTCCAGGATAGTATAAATACCCCCCAAATTACCCCATTTTGGAAAGAAGACATCCCAAAGTATTCACTGAGAGGCATAGTGAGTTCATAGAAGATATTAATTTTTGTCACAAGTAAGCCGAAAATGACACTTTGTGACACGAAAAAAAAAAAAAAAAAGTTTCCATTTCTTCTAACTTGCACCAAAAAAAAATGAAATCTGCCACGGACTCACCATGCCCCTCTCTGAATACCTTGAAGGGTCTACTTTCCAAAATGGGGTCATTTGTGGGGTGTGTTTACTGTCCTGACATTTTGGGGGGTGCTAAATTGTAAGCACCCCTGTAAAGCCTAAAGGTGCTCATTGGACTTTGGACCCCTTAGCGCAGTTAGGCTGCAAAAAAGTGCCACATATGTGGTATTGCCGTACTCAGGAGAAGTAGTATAATGTGTTTTGGGGTGTATTTTTACACATACCCATGCTGGGTGGGAGAAATATCTCTGTAAATGACAATTTGTTAATTTTTTTTACACACAATTGTCTATTTACAGAGTTATTTCTCCCACCCAGCATGGGTATGTGTAAAAATACACCCCAAAACACATTGTACTACTTCTCCTGAGTACGGCGATACCACATGTGTGGCACTTTTTTGCACCCTAACTGCGCTAAAGGGCCCAAAGTCCAATGAGTACCTTTAGGATTTCACAGGTCATTTTGCGGAATTTGATTTCCAGACTACTCCTCACGGTTTAGGGCCCCTAAAATGCCAGGGCAGTATAGGAACCCCACAAATGACCCCATTTTAGAAAGAAGACACCCCAATGTATTCCGTTAGTAGCATAGCGAGTTCATAGAAGATTTTATTTTTTGTCAAAAGTTAGCGGAAAATTGATTTTTATTGTTTTTTTCACAAAGTGTCATTTTCCACTAACTTTTGACAAAAAATAAAATCTTCTATGAACTCACCATACTCCTAACGGAATACCTTGGGGTGTCTTCTTTCTAAAATGGGGTCATTTGTGGGGTTCCTATACTGCCCTGGCATTTTAGGGGCCCTAAACCGTGAGGAGTAGTCTGGAAATCAAATTCCGCAAAATGACCTGTGAAATCCTAAAGGTACTCATTGGACTTTGGGCCCTTTAGCGCAGTTAGGGTGCAAAAAAGTGCCACACATGTGGTATCGCCGTACTCGGGAGAAGTAGTACAATGTGTTTTGGGGTGTATTTTTACACATACCCATGCTGGGTGGGAGAAATATCTCTGTAAATGGACAATTGTGTGTAAAAAAATCAAAAGATTGTCATTTGCAGAGGTATTTCTCCCACCCAGCATGGGTATGTGTAAAAATACACCCCAAAACACATTGTACTACTTCTCCCGAGTACGGCAATACCACATGTGTGGCACTTTTTTGCACCCTAACTGCGCTAAAGGGCCCAAAGTCCAATGAGCACCTTTAGGCTTTCACAGGTCATTTTGCGGAATTTGATTTCCAGACTACTCCTCACGGTTTAGGGCCCCTAAAATGCCAGGGCAGTATAGGAACCCCACAAATGACCCCATTTTAGAAAGAAGACACCCCAAGGTATTCCGTTAGGAGTATGGTGAGTTCATAGAAGATTTTATTTTTTGTCACAAGTTAGCGGAAAATGACACTTTGTGAAAAAAACAATACAAATCAATTTTCCGCTAACTTTTGACAAAAAATAAAATCTTCTATGAACTCACCATACTCCTAACGGAATACCTTGGGGTGTCTTCTTTCTAAAATGGGGTCATTTGTGGGGTTCCTATACTGCCCTGGCATTTTAGGGGCCCTAAACCGTGAGGAGGAGTCTGGAAATCAAATTCCGCAAAATGACCTGTGAAATCCTAAAGGTACTCATTGGACTTTGGGCCCTTTAGCGCAGTTAGGGTGCAAAAAAGTGCCACACATGTGGTATCGCCGTACTCGGGAGAAGTAGTACAATGTGTTTTGGGGTGTATTTTTACACATACCCATGCTGGGTGGGAGAAATATCTCTGTAAATGGACAATTGTGTGTAAAAAAATCAAAAGATTGTCATTTGCAGAGGTATTTCTCCCACCCAGCATGGGTATGTGTAAAAATACACCCCAAAACACATTGTACTACTTCTCCCAAGTACGGCAATACCACATGTGTGGCACTTTTTTGCACCCTAACTGCGCTAAAGGGCCCAAAGTCCAATGAGCACCTTTAGGCTTTCACAGGTCATTTTGCGGAATTTGATTTCCAGACTACTCCTCACGGTTTAGGGCCCCTAAAATGCCAGGGCAGTATAGGAACCCCACAAATGACCCCATTTTAGAAAGAAGACACCCCAAGGTATTCCGTTAGGAGTATGGTGAGTTCATAGAAGATTTTATTTTTTGTCACAAGTTAGCGAAAAATGACACTTTGTGAAAAAAACAATACAAATCAATTTTCCGCTAACTTTTGACAAAAAATAAAATCTTCTATGAACTCACCATACTCCTAACGGAATACCTTGGGGTGTCTTCTTTCTAAAATGGGGTCATTTGTGGGGTTCCTATACTGCCCTGGCATTTTAGGGGCCCTAAACCGTGAGGAGGAGTCTGGAAATCAAATTCCGCAAAATGACCTGTGAAATCCTAAAGGTACTCATTGGACTTTGGGCCCTTTAGCGCAGTTAGGGTGCAAAAAAGTGCCACACATGTGGTATCGCCGTACTCGGGAGAAGTAGTACAATGTGTTTTGGGGTGTATTTTTACACATACCCATGCTGGGTGGGAGAAATAACTCTGTAAATGGACAATTGTGTGTAAAAAAATCAAAAGATTGTCATTTACAGAGGTATTTCTCCCACCCAGCATGGGTATGTGTAAAAATACACCCCAAAACACATTGTACTACTTCTCCCGAGTACGGCGATACCACATGTGTGGCACCTTTTTGCACCCTAACTGCGCTAAGGGGTCCAGAGTCCAATGAGTACCTTTAGGCTTTACAGGGGTGCTCAAAATTTAGCACCCCGCCCACTTGCCAGGACAGTTAACAAACCCCACAAATGACTCCATTTTGGAAAGAATACACAACAAGGTATTCCATGAGGGGAATGGTGAGGTCATTGAAAATTTTATTTTTTGTCACAAGTTAACGGAAAATGACACTTTGTTAAAAAAAAATAAAAAAAAAAATTCTGCTAACTTGTGACAAAAACTAAAATCTTTTATGAACTCACCGTGCACCTCACATAATACTTTAGGGTGTCCTCTTTCCAAAATGGGGTCATTTGTGGAGTCTGTCCTGGCATTTTAGGGTCTCTGCAATCATTACATGTATGGCCAGTATTAGGAGTTTCTGCTATACTCCTTATATTGGGTATACAAGTAATGCACTCTGGGCTGAAAGGAAAAATGAACGGCAAACATACCTTGCTCCACATCAATGGCAGATCTTCCTCCACATCAATGGCAGTGATAACCTCAGGAGAGAGACACCCCGTGCCACCCTGCACTCAGGGTGAGCCACCAACTTATGTGACTGGGCCTCAGAACTTTAGTATACAGCATTATGCCTGTAGGATACAGCAATATGCCTGCCAATAGAGATGACTCTGTGTGGCATTAAAGCATCATCATAGGCCCAAATCACATATAAACCGGGGGTGTCCACACTCAAGGGAAATTCAAACATGCCGTCTTATATCGCCAACCCAGGACAGATCAGCAATATCAAGCATGGAAACCGATCCTTCTTCCCATTTTTATGCTTACCCGTTTGGTCTTCAAGCTTACCTCTCCTCTCCCTGCGACAATGTGCGAAAGACCACTGAGTGTGTGCCTACTCCTGTGTCTGGAGTTCCCTAGGTTCTAATAGTGTACCTGCTCGTGGTACCTCTCAAAACACGGCCCTACGCATAGACCAGGCTGGTCAGGACAGCGGGGACAATAATAAACGGTGTCACTCCTTGTTCCAGCCCTGCTGCAGACACGGCAACGTTTTCTTCGGATGCGTTGACCTGGGGCACACGGAAGCTGATAGGCGTAATGCCTTCCATGCAGTCGGCTAGTTGCATCTGGGGGGGGGGGGCCTGGCACCTCCTGGATACAGGATGTCCATAATGATCTCTTCCTGAAATTGGAGGAAAGATCCAGTTCTCCCAGCCTTACTGTAGAGAACAAAGCTGTTGTAAACTGCCAATTGAATCAGATAAAAAGACACTTTCTTATACCAGCGTCTTGTTTTCCGGGTAACTAAATAGGGCGCTAACCTCTGGTCATTGAAGTCCACCCCTCCCATGTTGACATTATATTCGTGGACGACAAGGGGCTTTTCAATGACCGCAGTTGCCCGTTGAATTTGGACTGTCGTGTCTGTGTGAATGGTGGACAGAAAGTAAACGTCCCTCTTGTCCCTCCATTTCACCGCGAGCAGGTCTTCAGTACGCAAGGCGACCCTCTGCCCCCGTAAAAGTCTGGTGGTAACGAGCCGTTGGGGGAAGCCCTGGCGACTAGGCCGCGCAGTGCCACAGCATCGGATTCCTTCTAACTTTAAGTGCTGAAAGAGGGCCACACTTGTGTAATAATTGTCCACAAAAAGATGGTACCCCTTCTGGAACAAGGGTGACACCAAGTCCCACACAACCTTTCCACTGCTCCCCAGGTAGTCAGGGCATCCGACCGGCTCCAATTTTGAGTCTTTTCCCTCATAGACCCTAAAACGACATGTATAGCCTGTGGCCCTTTCACAGAGCTTATACAGTTTCACCCCATACCGGGCGCGCTTGCTTGGGATGTACTGTTTGATGCCAAGGCGCCCGGTAAAGCGTAAGAGGGACTCGTCTACGCAGATGTTCTGTTCAGGGATATAAGCATCTGCAAATGTTGATGACAGGTGGTCTATGAGGGGCCGAATTTTGTGGAGCCGGTCATAAGCAGGGTGGCCCTTTTCATGACAGGTTTTGTCGTCGTTGAAGTGCAGGAAGCGCAGGATGGACTCAAATCGTGTCCTGGACATGGCAGCAGGGTACAAGGGAACATGATTTACTGGGTTCGTAGACCAATACGACCGCAGTACATTCTGTTTCATTAGTCCCAAGTGAAGGATAAGGGCCAAAAAGATTTTAATGTCGGAAACTTGGACTGGTTTCCACCCGAAAGGCTGGGCATACATGCTCTCCGGGTGCTCGGTGATGAATTGTGTGGCTTTACGGTTGGTCTCAACCACAATTAAGTCCAAGAGAACCTGGGTGATGAACAGCTGCAAAAAGTCTAGGGCCGTTCCTAGATGAGCTGTCGCCACCTGGACTCCAGACTGGGCGGTGAAAGGGGGCACTACGGGTGCGGCGGAATCAGGGGATTGCCAATCTGGTTGTGCCAGCACCTCTGGGAGTCTATGGGTACTACGGGCCCGTCTTCTTGTTGGTGGCTGCGACGGGGGTACTACTGCACTTGCCACCGTACCAGTTTCAACTTCCATGCTGACGCTCACCACTTCGTCAGGGTCTACGGAAGCACTGGCACTAAGTCCAGGAGATGCTGCGCTGCTGGTGCCTGCCTCACCAAGAAAACTATCAACAGCGCTAGCACCACCCTGCTGCCCTTGAGGCGGATCCTGCGCCACCTGCGGTCTAACGACTTGGGGTCTGGTACGCCTGGCTCTAGCCGGGACCATAGCCTCGTCATCAGTATCGGTCAGGGAACCACTGCTTTCTACAGGTTCAAAATCGGACCCGGAAGATTCGACGGATGATTCTTCCCAAAAGAACTCATCCGACTGGTCCATGTACCTGTATACCTCGTCATCGGAAAGCCCCCTTCTTGCCATTTTGGATTGCTAAATTTATGGGGTTTTCCTCCGAGACTACCCAGAAAAAAAGAGCACCTACCTAGCAAAAAGGGAGTATTTGAGAGGTATTGGGGTTGGTGGGAAGTGGGGTCTCAGAGGCAATCAAACAATCACGGGACAATCAAATCCAATTACAGCACAATCGACTCCAATCACAGCACAAGCAGATCTGATGCACTCGGAAGGTGATGGGGGGAGGGTGGGATTGGGTGTGGCGGGAAGTGGGGTCTCAGGCAATCAAACAATCACGGGGCAATCGAAGCCGATCACGGGACAATCAAATACAATTACAGCACAATCGACTCCAATCACAGCACAAGCAAATCTGATGCACTCGGAAGGTGGTGGTTGGAGGTGGTGGGGGGTGGGGGGGTGGGGTTGGGTGTGGTGGGGGGGAGGGTGGGGTTGGGTGTGGCGGGAAGTGGGGTCTCAGGCAATCAAACAATCACGGGGCAATCGAAGCCGATCACGGGACAATCAAATACAATTACAGCACAATCGACTCCAATCACAGCCCAATCAAATCTGATGCACTCGGAAGGTGATGGGGGAGGGTGGGATTGGGTGTGGCGGGAAGTGGGGTCTCAGGCAATCAAACAATCACGGGGCAATCGAAGTCGATCACGGGACAATCAAATACAATTACAGCACAATCGACTCCAATCACAGCACAAGCAAATCTGATGCACTCGGAAGGTGGTGGTTGGAGGTGGTGGTGGGGGGGGGGGGGGGGGGGGTTGGGTGTGGTGGGGGGGAGGGTGGGGTTGGGTGTGGCGGGAAGTGGGGTCTCAGGCAATCAAACAATCACGGGGCAATCGAAGCCGATCACGGGACAATCAAATACAATTACACCACAATTGAATACAAGCGCAGCACAATCGAATACAAGCGCAGCACAGTCAAATACAATGCACTTGGACGGTGATTAGGGGGGGGGGGTCTGAGGGCGATTTGAGGGGATGGGGGGTTGATCAGGAGCCTGCACGGGGCAGACTGAGTCCTGATCTGATGAGAGGCAGACACAGGGGGTTACTGATCAAAGATCAGTTAGTGATTGCTGGGGAGGACAGATGTAAACAAACAGCAGGGGATGTAATCAGAAGGGGGGTACGAGGGCAATCGAGGGCCTGGGCAGGTGATCGGTTACCCCCGCGGGGCAGTTAGGGTCTGCTCTGATGGGTGGGGGTGCTGAGGGCTGATGGACAGGTGATAGACAGGTGATCAGAGGGGGATCAGAGGGGGATCAGAGGGTAATGTAGCTGTATACAAATGTATACAGTATACAGGGGGGTAGTCTGGGATGGGGTGTGGGGGTGATCTAAAGGTAGGGAGGGGGGATCAGGGGTGACTAGGAGGCAGTTAGGGACCTAAACTAAGGGGCAGCGTCGCTAGTTAGTGGCAGGTGGGGGGGGTGGGGGTTTTGCAGGGGTGCAAGGGTGCTGGGCAGGGGTCTGCTGGGGTGATCAGGGGGGGTATGAGGCCTGGGGTGGGTGATCAGGGAGGCTGTGGGCAAAATCAAGCTGCGTGCAGTGAGACTTACAAGTGCTTCCTCCTCGCTGGTGGTCTCTGGAACAATGAGACCACGAGGCGAGGAGGAAGCACGTATAAGGCACTTTGTTTACCTAACAAAGTGCCTTATACTTAGGGATTGGCTGATCCTGCGGATTCCTCCGCTCGCCGGCTCTGCTAAGTGGCCGGCGAGCGGAGACAAAATGCCCGTGCTTCGATCCCGGGCGGAGGATCGCGTCACGGATGACGCGATCGCTCCGCCCATGCCCTTAAATGGACTGCCGCCTCTGTGGGTGAGGCCGTCCTGCAGGGCTCCACTTCCCCGCCGCCCCTGTGTAGTGGGCGGTCGGGAAGTGGTTAAGCGACCTTGCTATGTATTTATTGCTTCACATTTCTCAATGATGGTACTCTAAACTAGGTACAACCATTAAAAACAACACTCATCCAGTGATTTGGGGCCACCATATATTTTAAGTGCACAAAATGGTTTCCATTTATTTTAATCATATTGCTGGTTAACAGGGCTGAGAACTGGGAATACACTTGTCTACTTCTAATTAATTTGTCCTCTGTTTTGCAGATCCTCAGCTAGTTATAAATGAAAGAGGTGTTTTTTTTTGTTTGTTTTTTTAATAGCGTTCAATTTGAAAAATTTTCCACATATAAAATCCCGGGATAGCGGGTACACATTTTGCCAGTGAGAACTTTTGCTGATAACAGTAAATGGAAAATATCTCTTCCCCCCCCCAAACACCCTCCCCTATCACTATCCCCAGACAGTTTTCACAATACAAACTTAAATAGAATGTAAGATGTAAAGTTAGACACACACACACACACACACACACACACACACACACACACACACACACTATGAATCAGGTCATATAACACTGTCATTTAATCTGAAGCCTATCAAGCTTTCCTTGGAGACCTATACATAATACTATAAGAGAAAAGATACCCATATAAACAGCACCACTGCAGACCATATGTGTCAATCAAAAGCATTTCTTTATTACAATCTTTGCAAACACTTATCAATGATACACACATTTAAAAAAAAACATCTAAAAACAGAATAATATTGTATTTCCAGCCATATTCAGCATAATGGGCCTGCTAGATATAATAATCTATTATGTTCAACCTCAGTGGATGTACAACCTGTAACCACTGGGGGCTCAGAGAATGAGCCCCCTTGTGGATGAACCCGGGTTCAGTAAGAATTATAAAGTGCAAAAAACTGTGTATAACAGTGCATATCAGCCCTACTTGGGACCATGAAAGTGCATATAGTGCTATATTTACACAAACAACCATTCATTATATACAATAAACCTGAACTGTGCAACCTATCAAACTATCATAGCTATCTACATCACCTTTCAAAGCGGAGTGACGACCGCGGAGCATGTGGGCTATGTCCTGAGGGGATATTTCCGTCTTGCCAAGCCAGTCTGCGCCTGCCTCTCTTTATACCCGGCTAAGTAGTTCTATTTATTCACTTCCTTGCAGCCCCTATAGACACAGATGGTCTGCAGTGGTGCTGTTTATAAGGGTATCTTTTCTCTTATAGTATTATGTATATATGTTCTACCCCAGCACACGCAGTCAATATTACTATTTTGTTTCCTTGGAGATCTCTTATAGAACGTCACTCTGTATATTGGGAGGGTGTCACAATACTCTATTTCGTCTGACGTAAATGTAGACTATAAACTTCTCCCATTTCTTAAAAAGCCTTTTTGCCATCCGTTCTTTATGTAACCAGGTTTCCAACTCATCCTGATATGTAATAACTCCTCCTTAAGATCCCATGTTGTTGGGGCACTCTGATAAATCCACTTATTATAGATCACTTTTCATGCGGCTATCAACATTAAATTAGCTAATTGAGGAAAGGATTTTCGTGCATGACTTGTAGCAGAATCGATCTTAGACGGAGCTGCATAATTGAACAAGAACAATTGTGCATCATGTGGGAGATCACATTTACATATTTTGGTCATACAGTATATTGACATATCTTCCCCCAATAATTCTGAAGAACTGCACACTCCCACATACAATGAAAAAGTGTTGCGTTAGCGGTATTACATTTGGGGCAAACAGGTTTATAATGTGGTGGGGACTTTCTATTTGATATTAAAACCATATTTGGCCCTATGGATTAGTTTGTAGTGTGATTCTCGCCAGGTTTCACTGAATATCAGCTTCCTGACTATGTTATTCCCCTGGATTATGTGCTCCTCCACATTCTCATCTGGGATATCTTTTTTCCAAGGCTTTAGAGATTTTGTTTGGCCATCACGTCAACCTTTAGATCCCAAAGCGTTGTCTGTAAATCAAACAGAGATACCGTATATATTCGGATATAAGTCGACTTCGTGTATAAGTCGACCTCAATATTTGACCCTCTTAAGCTGGATTTTTTTGATGACTCAAGTATAAGTCAACCCAGGAAAGTAGGAACGTGTGCCATCATGAGTTTTATTTATGCTGGCTATAAAATGCATAAAGTGGAGTCATGAACTTTTAAACATGAAAATCCATAAGAACCCAAATAACATACAAATTTAAAACATGGGCATGTGTAATAGAGCAAGCGGTGGGGGATCAGCGAGAACAAAGATGTCACTACAGTAGGGTCGCTTAATACAGCACAGTATTTGCAGTACATGGAGCAATTAAACTCTCATGATTCCCATGCACCTTTCCCACTCTGCTGTTACTGTGTAAATGCATGTTAACAGAAGCACAGTGTGGGAAAGAAGCTGAGGGGTTAACTGCATATAAACTGAGTGAGTCTGCATCACTACCTCTGTTCTCCTGTTCTTGCTGGCGCTATGCAGTGATGCTGTCAGCGCCAAGACCACCAGTGCTGACAGTTCCGACGGAGGGAGGAGCAGAGGATATTACTCGCCAACGAATGATCGGGGCAGGCCAGGCGGCTGCACACAGCGGGACAGGACACCGGCAGCTAATGGATGCAGCAACAGGTGATCTCGCTGCGGGACGCTGCGGATGGTGATCGGGGAGAGTTGCATCAGGTCAGCGCACAGAGATTTTGCCCATCTCGGGTTGGGGAGTGCAGGGTTCGGGCAGCTGGGCAGAGATCGGGGCAACCACAGAGAGACAGTGATGAGCGCTAAATCCTAATGGCAGCAATTATTATACAGGCTATAAGTGAGAAATGTAGGTCTTATGCGAATATAAGTCGCCCCCAATACTTTGCTTCAAGAAATCAGACCTAAATTTCTCGACTTAGATCAGAGTATATACAGTAGCTTTGTTCCTTGCAGCTTCAAATCTCCATCGAATGCATTTACTGATATACCTTTTGAATTAAATATATATAAAAAATCGTGTGTGTGTGTGCTGTGTGTGTGGTGTGTCCCGCGATCACGCAAAAATGCCTTGACCGATTTGAACAAAACTTGGTATATAGATCCCTTACTCCCTGGGATGATATGTTCTGGGGGTCTCGTGCCACCCCCCCCCCCCCTTGCACACCTGGGCGGAGCTACAAACAGCAAATTAGATTTCACCCATTCATGTCAATGGAAAAAATGTAAAAGGCCGCCATTCTCACAGTAATCAAGCCAGAGCCCCCACACTTGGCACAGTTGGTCACTTGGTAACCGAGGTTACAAAACCAGGAAAAGTGGGCGGAGCATAAAACAGCCAATCAAATTTCAGCCATTCATTTTAAATGGGAAAATGTAAACTGCAGCCATTCTTAGACAGTTAGTTAATTGCAGGGTTTTCAAACTTGACACACTTCTCAGTAACTGGGTGAATGAGATTAATATTCAGTAAAGTGGGTGGAGCCTACAACATCCAATCAAAATTCACCTATTGATTTTCAAGGGGAATATTTAAACTGCTGCCATTCTTACACTGTTAATGGCAGAGGCTTCAAACTTGCTACAGTTGGTCATTGGGTGACTGGGGTCCAAATTCACTAAAGGGGCGGGGCCACAAACAGCCAATCAGATTTACTTGGTGGATAAACACATTTTTGATGCCAGGAATGTGAAAGCTCACAAACTTGGTCATTGAGTGACTGTGTGTTCAGGTTACAAAAAAGTGGGCGGAGCCAAAACCAAATTTTACTGGGAAATCTAAACTGCAGCCATTCTTCCACCGTTAATGGCAGGGTTCTCAAACTTTTCACAGTTGGCCACTGGGTGAATGAGATTAAGATTTTGGAAAGTGGGTGGAGCCTACAACAGCCAATAAAAATTCACCTTTTGATTTTCAAAAGGAATATTGAAACCGCTACCATTTTTTTACTGTTAATAGCAGATGCTAGGGTGACTAGGGATCAATTTCAAAAATGGGGCGGAGCCACAAACAGCCAATCAGATTTGTTTATTTTTCAATGGGAATATACAAAGTATTTATACCAAAGACCCCAAAGCTGATCAACTTGGTAATTGAGTGACTGTATGTCAAGGTTAGAAAAAATGGGTGGCGCAAGCAACATAATTTTTTTTAATGGCAGGGTTCTCAAACTTGACACAATTGGCCACTGGGTGACTGGGATTATTATTCAGCAATGTTGGTGCAGCCTACAACAGCCAATCAAAGTTATCCTATTGATTTTCAAGGGGAATATTTACATTGCTACCATTCTTACACTGTTAATGGCAGAGGCCTCAAACTTGATAGTCAGTCAGTCATTGGGTGACTGCGGTCCAAATTCATTAAAGGAAGTGGAGCCACAAACAGCCAAGCAGATTTGTTATATTGATTTCAGCCATTCTGTTATTGGCAGGGTTCTCAAACTTGACACAGTTGGCCACTGGGTGACTGGGATTAATATTCAGGAAATTGGGTGGAGCCTACAGCAGCCAATCAAAATTCACCTTTTGATTTTTAAGGGGAATATTTACATTGCTGCCATTCATACACTCTTAATGGCAGAGGCCTCAAATCTGGTACAGTCAGTCACTGGGAGACTGGAGTTTAAATTCTGAAAAGGAATCGGGCCAAAAACAGCCACCAATTAGATTTGTTTAATTTCAATGGGAAAATGCAACTTATTGATGACAAAGACAAAATTCACCTATTGATTTTCAAGGGGAATATTGAAACTGCTGCCATTCATACACTTAATGGCAGAGGCCTCAAACCTGCTACAGTTGGTCGTTAAGTGACTGGGGTTCAAATTCATTAAAGGGGCAGAGTCACAAACAGACAGATTTCTTTGCTGGATAAACTGCTTCCATTAGCACAATTTTGATGCCAGGAACCCGAAAGCTCACAAACTTGGTCATTGAGTGTTTGTGCGTTAGGGTTAGAAAAAGTGGGCGGAGCCAAAACCAGTCAAATACATACACGGGCAACGCCGGGTAATCCTTGCCTGGAGACAAATACAAATTTCACTGGGAAAATATAAGCTGCAGTCATTCTTACACTGTTAATGGCAGGGTTCTTAAACTTTGCAAAGTTGGTCACTGGGTGACTGGGATTAATATTCAGAAAAGTGGGTGGGGCCTACAAAAGTGACTCGAACTTCACCTATTGCTTTTCAAGGGGAATATTTAATTGTTACCATTCTTACACTGCTAATGGCACAGGCCTCAAACCTGGTACAGTTGGTCATTGGGTGGCTGGGGTTCAAATTTAGAAACGGGGGTGGAGCCACAAATAGCCAATCAATTTTTTTTTCATTTCAATGCAAGATTATTGATACCAAAGACTGCAGAGCTCACAATCTTAGTCATTGAGTAATTATGCGTTAAAGTTAGAAAAAGTGGGCGGAGCCAACAACAGCCAAATACATACCCGGGCAACCAGCTAGTTTAATATAAGATCGGAGTTGAGCATAATATAAAGTGGTGTTTGGGTATTCCATAGCAGCTTGCTTTTATGAGCTATAATTGATATAACGAGCTGAGCAGATTCCTCTCTGTATAAACGGATTTGTGAATAGTTTGCATCTCTTCCACTGACCATCTAGTCCTAAGTGATCACCACAGAGCTCATCTGAGGAGCAGTTAGTGACATCACTACATATACTATGTTAAAGGGCTGCAGAAAATGCAAGTGCTATATAAATACAGTGGTGTGAAAAACAATTTGCCCCCTTCCTGATTTCTTATTCTTTTGCATGTTTGTCACACTTAAATGTTTCTGCTCATCAAAAACCATTAACTATTAGTCAAAGATAACATAATTGAACACAAAATGCAGTTTTAAATGATGGTTTTTATTATTTAGTGAGAAAAATAACTCAAAACCTACATGGCCCTGTGTGAAAAAGAAATTGCCCCCTGAACCTAATAACTAGTTGGTCCACCCTTAGCAGCAATAACTGCAATCAAGCGTTTGCGATAACTTGCAACGAGTCTTTTACAGCGCTCTGGAGGAATTTTGGCCCACTCATCTTTGCAGAATTGTTGTAATTCAGCTTTAGTTGAGGGTTTTCTAGCATGAACCGCCTTTTTAAGGTCATGCCACAACATCTCAATAGGATTCAGGTCAGGACTTTGACTAGGCCACTCCAAAAAGTCTTCATTTTGTTTTTATTCAGCCATTCAGAGGTGGATTTGATGGTGTGTTTTGGGTCATTGTCCTGCTGCAGCACCCAAGATCGCTTCAGCTTGAGTTGACGAACAGATGGCCGGACATTCTCCTTCAGGATTTTTTGGTAGACAGTAGAAATCATGGTTCCATCTATCACAGCAAGCCTTCCAGGTCCTGAAGCAGCAAAACAACCTCAGACCATCATACTACCACCACCATATTTTACTGTTGGTATGATGTTCTTTTGCTGAAATGCTGTGTTACTTCTACGCCAGATGTAATGGGACACGCACCTTCCAAAAAGTTCAACTTTTGTCTCGTCGGTCCACAAGGTATTTTCCCAAAAGTCTTGCCAATCATTGAGATCTTTTTTAGCAAAATTGAGACGAGCCTTAATGTTCTTTTTGCTTAAAAGTGGTTTGCGCCTTGGATATCTGCCATGCAGACCGTTTTTGCCCAGTCTCTTTCTTATAGTGGAGTCATAAACAATGACCTTAATTGAGGCAAGTGAGGCCTGCAGTTCTTTAGATGTTGTCCTGGGGTCTTTTGTGGCCTCTCGGATGAGTTTTCTCTGCGCTCTTGGGGTAATTTTGGTCGGCCAGCCACTCCTGGGAAGGTTCATCACTGTTCCATGTTTTTGTCATTTGTGGATAATGGTGTGGTTCGCTGGAGTCCCAAAGCTTTAGAAATGGCTTTATAACTTTTACCAGACTGATAGATCTCAATTACAGTACTTTGTTCTCATTTGTTCCTGAATTTCTTTGGATCTTGGCATGATGTCTAGCTTTTGAGGTGCTTTTGGTCTACTTCTCTGTGTCAGATAGCTTCTATTTAAGTGATTTCTTGATTGAAACAGGTGTGGCAGTAATCAGGCCTGGGGGTGACTACAGAAATTGAACTCAGGTGTGATAAACCACAGTTAAGTTATTTTTTTAACAAGGGGGGGCAATCACCTTTTCACACAGGGTCATGTAGATTTGGAGTTTTTTTTTCTCACTAAATAATAAAACCATCATTTAAAACTGCATTTTGTGTTCAATTATGTTATCTTTGACTAATAGTTAATGGTTTTTGATGAGCAGAAACATTTAAGTGTGACAAACATGGAAAAGAATAAGAAATCAGGAAGGGGGCAAATAGTTTTTCACACCATTGTACATGATAATATTAACAGCAACCCCCCCCCCCCCTCCAGCCCTAACTGCTTCTCATAATGTTAATCCCTTTCTGATGCCTATCAATAGTCTCCCCTTTATTAACCCATACTTGGTGCCTACCCCTAACATACCCCTTATTAACCTATTCCTGCCCCTTGTCATTAACCGATTCCTAAAGCCTGGCCCTAACCTGTTTCCTTATCACACCCTTATAGGTTTAGGTGTATGGCGTTATTTGTAGGCCAGAGTCCACCTGCTTTGATTTTGGGTATGTGCAGGTATATGTATAGGTGAAGTGTATTAACACAAAATTTTGTGATCTATTCATCTATGCTTTCCATGTTGTTGCTATTTTTCCTTCACATAAGAACTCATGGCAGTCTTGTGTTGAACTGTACACAATATTGATTTATACTCCCATTTGCTCATTTTGTGAACATGAAATACACTTTTAATGAATATTTAGTCATTTCTGGGGAGTTGAAAACCAATAAAATATTCTGCTGTCTGTACCCACATGTCATGATTTAATGGTTTTGTTATATAGGGTCTGGGCTATAGACCCATTACACGTCAGCGGTATAACATTTCCTGTAACCTATACAGTCTCTTATAAAACCTCAGGCTTTGGCTGGCCAAGAAACTCGCTAAACGTAGCACTTCATTTCCAAAATCCAGCAGGGACCTTCTATATGTTGTAACCCTGGATAAAGAAATGAACATTACCCTATAAATTACAAAGCAGCAGCTGCACCACATAAAAGCAAAATACAAAAAGAGGGGGAAAAATGGAGAAGTAAGAAACACTAGCTATTTCAAGGTTATTTACAAAAGTGTTTTGCTGAAAAGACCAGGGTATTACTGGTGAAATGTGCATGGAAAAAAATATTGTTTTGACTGATAACTCCTTCCAGAGCATACATTAATGAACTTGCTGTCAGTGCATTTTCCTACGGTCTTAGACACAGCAAAAATTGCTGAGACTACATCAAATCATCTTAAAGAGTCTTGGGCTTTAAAAAGCAATTAAATGTCCTGAAACCGTAATAAAAGATAAATGATTAAAAAAAGTACTTTGCTGTTTTTTTTTTCAAGTATTTTTTGCTACAGGTACTATGAAATACCTGTAGCATCTAGAACCACCCCCACAGCACACAAGTGTTTTCTTCATCATTTTCATATTTTTACATTAAGAGTTAGTTAAAGGGGAACGGTTTCCCCTTCACAGCAAATCACGTTTTCCACATTTTGTTATGTTACATCCTTATTCCAACATTGATTAAATTAATTTTTCTCTCAGGATTCTACACATTTTTTAAATATTTTTGCAAATTTATAACAAAAAAAAGTGAGAAAGCACTTATACATAAGTATTCACAGCCTTTGCCATGGAGCTTAAAATTGAGCTCATGTGCATCCTGTTTCCCCTGATCATCCTTTAGTTGTTTCTGCAGCTTAATTGGAGTCCACCAGTGGTAAATTCAGTTGATTGGACATGATTTGGAAAGGCACATACTGGTCTAAACAAGGTGCCATAGTTGACAGTTCATGTCAAAGCACAAATCAAGCATGAAGTTAAATTAATTTTCTGTAGACCTCAGAGACAGGATTGTCTTGAGGTACAAATATGGGGATGGTTACAGAAACATTTCTGCTGCTTTGAAGGTCCCAATGAGCACAGTGGCCTCCATCATTCGTATGTGGAAGAAGTTCGAAACTACCAGGACTCTTCCTAGAGCTGGCTGGTCATCTAAACTAAGCGATTAGTCAGGGAGGCAACCAAGAACCTGATGGCCCCTCTGTAAGAGCTCCAGAGGTCCTCTGTGGAGAGAGAACAACCTTCCAGAAGGACAACCATTTCTGCAGCAATCCACCAATCAGGCTTGTATAGTAGAGTGGCCCGACAGAAGCCACGCCTTTAGTAAAAGGCACATTGGCAGCCCATCTGGAGTTTGCCAAAAAGCATCCGAAGGATTCTCAAACCACGAGAAACAAAATTCTCTAATGATGTATAATGCAATTGCATAGCTGCATTTATCACCTGTTGACACAAGTCAGCGATTAAAACAGTCAGTGCGGTCATTGTGCAGTGAATGGGTGTGGCATGTACTTACTTGCAGGAGGATGGCTCCCATTCAGATGTGAATGTTACAGGTACAGTTTTGTACGAGTTTTCTATAGCTTGGTTCAAACATAAATCTGTACATTTGTGGTCCGGTTCGTTTTGTATCAGTTTTCTAGGGGTGTGTTCACACATAAAAGGTGTCCAGTTCCACTCCGGTCAGGTAAAACTGATGGAAAACTGACAGGACTGGACCGGAACTATACAGATTTGTGTGTGAAACAAGCCTAACAGTAATGAACTGCAGTTGCCTGCAGGAACCGTTCACGACCGTGTCATTGGATGAATGTAACTATTGTTTAAATGTTTGTCATTGAAGGTTGTCTTTATAACCTAAACACATCCTGTTTGGGGACTGCTTTGCCATTATGTTAACTTTTAACCTCATCTCTCCTGAGCAAATTGCCTCCCAGACTTCACATTGGCATTGTCCCTGAAAAATGTTGTCTCTGGCAACTTCTGCTCTTTTCACCTTACTTACCTTTGGCAATGCCACAGTAATTACATAACATGTTTGCAAAAAGCTACGTGTGCAGCTGGATAAAGTGAAGAAAAACTGGCCTAGAGCAATCTCCTTAAATACAAAGCCAGTCTATCACTTTAACACAGCCTTTACACTGCTAAGCAAAGGTATTTTTCTAAGCTCATGTCTTCGTAAGTATTCAATCCACACCATGTATTTGCTGCATTAAAAAAAAACCCTCTTGGGCCTGGAACCCACTAGGAGCGCTTTGTGATTTGAAAAGCTCTTGCTAATGTAATGCGATGGGTGCGATTCCACAAGAGGGATGTGATTTTATAAAAATCATGTATAGCATTGCATTAGCAAGAGCTTTTTCAAATCACCAGTGCTTAGAAAGTGCTAGAGGATTTGAGCCCTTATTGCTTCAAAGTTGTGAGTCATAGTCTGTGGCAGGAACTTCCTTTGAATTAAGGGTAGGAGGCAAGTGTGATCCCTCCTCCTGGATCCCTAGAGGGGAGGCTAGTGATGCGGGGGATTAGCCTGTACACAATATACATTTCCAGCGAGACAATTACTCAGAGTGCATTCCTCCTTCTCCAATGGAAACTTCCCCCACCTTAGGCCGCTTTCACATTATAAACTGGCGGCACAATGCGGTGCATCGCTTTCACCGCACTACAAGAAGCAGTTACTACACAATATTCTCCATATGGCATTTGGCCAAGCGCATTTGCCGCCACTTCCTGCTTTGGGGTATGCGGAAGTGCACGACAGCATATTGTAAAAATGCATTAAATAAAGTGCATGTAACAGAGTGAACACTGCCCCACTCCACCACTTCTACTGTAGTGCTCGACCTGGTCAGCAACACCAAAATTCACAGCAAGAGAGAGGAGAGGAGATCCGCACATATCAGTAAGAAGTTATCCTCATAGCTCATGATTTAGGGCCCGTTCACACTGCACGCGTTTCCAGCCGCGTTTTGGAAACGCGTGCAGGTGGCCAAAACGCACGACATCAGACATTGCATAGAGTGCAATGTCTGATGTTCACACTGCATGCGTTCCGGACCTGTGCGGTCCGGGAACGCATGCTGCACGCAGATTTTGCAAAAACGCGTGGCTGTCCCATTCACTTTTCAGTGATGGGATCAGCCACGCAACGCACACAAACGCGGATGGCCATGCGTTCGTACGCGTTGCGTTCCGCACGCATGGCCATCCGCATTTCTGATCTGAACGGGCCCTAAGGACTGTTAGCCCGAAACACGTCAGCTACTTGATGCCTGCCGTGGTTGTTTTTGGATATGTCCACAATAAAGGATAACTTCTTACTGATAAGTGCGGACCTCCTCTCCTCTCTCTTGCTATTAAACAAAGATTGTAAAAGGTTTTAATTTTTTAAATATCCCTGGGTCGCCATAGACTAACATGACTTCTGGACCGACGCAGCTTGCAGCAGAAGATGCGTAGTAACGTAGTTTTGGACCTGCGTCGAGGATGCGGCCAAAAGTCACATCTGTGGAGTTGCGCCAGGTCTCCATAGACTTTCATTGCACGGTGGTGGGGTGCGGTAAAAATACCGATCACATATGCAATTGTCCTTCCTCCACCCCTCATTACTCTCCAACTTTCCAGCCATTTCTCTTCTTCCACCTCCCACTACTCTCTAGCTACTCAGCCATTTCTCTTCTTCCACCTCCCACTACTCTCTAGCTATCCAGCCATTTATCCTCTTCCACCTCCCACTACTCTCTGACTACCCAGCCATTTCTCATCTTCCACCTCCCCACTACCCTCTAGCTACCGAGCCAGTTCTCTTCTTCCACCTCCCACTACCCTCTAGCTACCCAGCCATTTCTCTTCTTCCACCTCTCGTAACTAACTGCAGAGCCATTTCTTTATTTCTGGTGATGGTCACTGTGGAAATATGCTTTTGAGCACTGTGGGGTTACTGCAGATGCTGATCTGAGTAACGCTGTGGATTTGTATGCATTTTTTCTTGGAACCGATTGTGGATGTGGTTGATCCTGAGCGGCTGGTGGAACATACACATGAGATAAAGTTTGGATCAGCGCCTGTATATACTACAAAATACGTGAAGATATAAAACAAAGCAGAAATAAAGACCCTTTGAACTTTCCTGCTTTAAAACTGTATCTAGTTCCTTCTCAGATGTTTGTTGAATCTCAGTAGTCGCAATGCCAATTCCCTTAGCAACTTGTTCATCCTCTTCGTACTGGATCTTTCATCTACCTATAACATGGTTTACTACCCCTTCTTTTCCAAGCTCTGCTTCTTACCTCAAGCTGCCGCTCACTGTTTCTTGGCTGTTTATGGCCCCGTTCACACTGCACGCGTTTCCAGTCGCGTTTTGGAAACGCGTGCAGGTGGCCGACACGCACGACATCAGACATTGCATAGAGTGCAATGTCTGATGTTCACACTGCATGCGTTCCGGACCTGTGCGGTCCGGGAACGCATGCTGCACGTATTTTTTGTAAAAACGCGTGGCTGTCCCATTCACTTTCAGTGAATGGGTTCAGCCACGCAACGCACAGAGACGCACATGACGTGCGTTCCTGTGCGCTGTGTTCTGAACGGGGCCTAAGTGCTTAAAAAAACAGGACTGTATTCGACTCAGTGGGTCGAATAGCTCAGAGAAGTTCTTTAGCATAGATAACAACTGAAGTTTTTTTTTTTTTTTTTAACTCTTCCTGTACTGGAAAACAATATGAGACTCTTTTGACAATGTTCTATTTCGTAGTTGTACTACACATACAATTCATTGTCTCATAAGTTTATTTTCGCTTCAGGTTTGCTTCAAATAGAACCCGAGGAGGGTATTTTAAATCTTAAGAGGACACAGAGGCATGTTCTGTGTATAATCACATGCCTCTGTGTCTCACTATTGCCGCCTCTAGTCCCCCCTCCCTGGGGTCTGCTGTGCCCCCCTGAAAAAAAGCACCAGGCTAGCGACAATCTGCTTGTCGCTAGCCTTCTATTTACCTGCAGCCTGTCATTCATTCTGCACTCCCCCCTCGCTGTCAGCCTCTATGAGCTTTCTCCAATTGGAAGCTAAGCCATGACCTGGGAGGTAATTCCTGGGTCACGGCTTAGCTTTCGATTTGAGGAAGCTCACGGAGTCGGACAACAAGGGGGAGAGAGGCGGGAAGCGCAGAAAGAATGACAGACTGCAGGTAAATGAAATGCTGCTGACAAGCAGATTGTCGCTAGCCTGGCGCTTTTTTCAGGGGGGCACAGCAGACCCGGGGGAGGGGGACGACGACGACAAGAGGCAGCAATAGTGAGACACAGAGGCATGCGATTATGCACAGAACATGCCTCTGTGTCCTCAAAGATTCAAAAATACCTGCCTCGGGACTTGCTCAATTTGTGTTCTAAACTTTATGTTCTATGTTTAAGTTGTATGGCTCAGTTATGAGTCAGTTGTGAGTCAGTTATCTGCAAAAATTCAAAAGATACATAGAAGCATCTAATTGTTTTATAGATATTTATGGATGGTTGCAGTAACAATTTGTAGTCGCGGAGTCAATTAGATGTATGTCCAGTAGAATGGCCACACACAAGATGTACTGCAAGATTTAACGACATACGTCCTTTATCACTATTTGTCTCCATTAGGTGTTAACATTTTAAATGTTATTGCAACATAAGTTGATTATTGTATTTGCATTTTAAAACTTCAATAAAAATGTATTGAGAAAAAAAAAAATACCTGCCTCGGGTTCTCTTTAATGCTGGGAAGTTTGTAATTACTTAGGGCCCACAGAATTTCTTAACGCCAACATGTTGGAATATGTAACAGAAATCATGTTTAAACTGAGTGCTAAAAATGCCACAAAGGCACTTTGCATTTTGTTGTTGTGTTACTTTGCTCTAAAGTTGTGGTCTAGTTCCTTGTCGGATGTTTGTTGAATCTTTGTAATCACAAAGCCAATTCCCTTACCAAATTTTTCCTTCTCTTCGTACCGGATCTTTCATCTACCTATAACAGCCTTTCTCAACCTTTTTTGGGCCGAGGAACCCTTACATTTTTTTTCAAATCTCAGGGAACCTCTGCATGAAAATGATGCCGAGAAACATTGCCATTTTGATTGCAAACTTAAAACATTTACTAATTAGCATTCTATCACCACTAATATGTACAAACATTGTTGCACATAAAAATTGCACCAGTCTACTACCAAAGCAAATGCAGTAGTAGTCTGACATAATAAATGCATTAATCACCCCCCTCCATATACAATGTGGCAATCACTGCACATATAAATTGCATAAATCAACTACTATAGCACACACATGAATTTCAGCAATTACCCCATATAAAATGCAGTGGTAGGCATATATGCAGTGAATTCATCCCACATAAAAAAAATAAATCAATGGAGTTATTGATACTACCTAGTATATGTAGGCAGGAATAAAGGCCTCCAGTAAAGGTAACTTGGCATAGGTTTTCCCAGTATATGTAAGCAGGGATAATGGCCTCCAGTACATGTAACTAGGCATAGGTGCTCCCAGTATAGGTAAGCAGGAATACGGGCCTCCAGTATAGGCAAGCAGGAATACGGGCCTCCAGTATAGGCAACTAGGCATAGGTGTTCCCAGTATAGGCAGGAATAGGGGCCTCCAGTAACGGTAACTAGGCATAGGTGTTCCCTGGGTAGGCAGGAATAGGGACCTCCAGACTAAGTATAGGTAGGCGTAGGTAACCCCAGTAAAGTTGCCCCCACGTACAGCTGCACGGGACTCCGGTGGCCCTGCATGCTGACACGCTCCCCCGCCGGCATAAACATAAAGAACATACTCACCACCAGCTGCCTCTGTCATCTCTTCATCCTCGATCTCAGCCCTCGCCATTGCATCCCTGTTACCTCCAGTCCACATGGTAGCGGTGTCCTTGCATCAGCCATGCTCGCTCTCTCACGCAACATTGAAGGGCGCAAAAACCACCCAATGAGAGAGCAGACTCTGCTTTCTCATTAGGTGGTTTTCACGCCCTTCAAAGCTTAGCAGAGCGATGCGCTGTGGATTGAATCAATCCGCTGGCCACAGCAGCGGACTAGTGGGACTATTTTGTCCCATGGAAGGGGAAAGTGGGACCAATTTGTCCCACAGCAGAGGCAAAATTCTGCGGAACCCCTGAGGGATTCTCACGGAACCTGAGGGTTCCGCGGAACCCCGGTTGAAAAATGCTGACCTATAACATGGTTTACTACCCCTTCTCCAAGCTCTGCACTCTGTTGGTGTTTGCAACACTACGCACTCGAGGTTCATCCTATTTAGTTGGTGTTTGCAACACTACACACTCTTGAGGTCCATCCTATTTATTAGACCGATCAGTCCAGATCTCCTTCAATAGTGCCACTTTCTCTCCTACTTCTGTTTCTGCCAGTGTTTACCTAGGCTCAGTCCTGAGTCCTATATACTTCTCTTACTATACTACCTTCCTTGGCAAGTGCACCTCCGTTTAAGCCTACAATAATCTCTGTACACAAATTACAACCACATTTACCGGTCTATCCCGTACTTGTCTCTCTTTATCCCGGAAGAAGTTTCATGCTGCCTGCCAGCCATTTCATCATAGACATCTTACATAATCTAAAGCTGAGCCTGGATAAACCTGAAATGAACAGTTAAAGGGAACCTGAAGTGAAAAGTAAGGATACTTTCATATGCATTTCCTTTGAATCAATACCAGTTGTTCCAGCTGTCCTCAGGCTCGGACTGAGCCACCGAACAACGGATGGTCCGATCGGTGGGCCCCGACTGCCCTGCCTCCTGGGGGCCCCAGAGCTAAGAGGGAGGGGGGCACAGCTTGGAAGGGGGGAAATTGAGCACAGAGCGGCGGGGAGGAGCCCCCCCCTCCCTCACCTAGGGCCCCCCCCTTCCGCGCACCCCCTCCTCCAGAAGTCCAGGAAGTACTGCGAGAGCGTGATTGGACAGCATCACTACAGGAGACAGAGACCAGCAGGGCAGCAGCAGCGGCATGCGGAGCGGAGCTAGCATCATCTGAAGCTCGGTAAGCTATTCTCCGCTCGCTGCTGGCTGCACTTCTGGAGGAGGGGGGTGCGCGGAAGGGGGGGGGGCCCTAGGTGTGGGAGGAAAGGAGGCTTCCCCGCTGATCTGTGCCCACTGACCCCCCTTTCAAGCTGGGGGGGTCACTTGCATTTTGTGGGGATATCTGCCACCAACCTGATTGCATTGTGTGGGGGTATCTGCCACCAACCTGATTGCATTGTGTGGGAGTATCTGCAGCCAACCTGATTGCATTTTGTGGGGGTATCTGCAGCCAACCTGTTTGCATTTTGTGGGGGTATCTGCAGCCAACCTGATTGCATTTTGTGGGGGTATCTGCCACCAACCTGATTGCATTGTGTGAGGGTATCTGCAGCCAACCTGATTGCATTTTGTGGGGGTATTTGCCGTCAACCTGATTGCATTTTGTGGGGGTATCTGCCGCCAACCTGATTGCATTTTGTGGGGGTATCTGCCACCAACCTGATTGCATTTTGTGGGGGTATTTGCCGTCAACCTGATTGCATTTTGTGGGGGTATTTGCCGTCAACCTGATTGCATTTTGTGGGGGTATCTGCAGCCAACCTGATTGCATTTTGTGGGGGTATCTGCAGCTAACCTGATTGCATTTTGTGGGGGTATTTGCCGTCAACCTGATTGCATTTTGTGGGGGTATCTGCAGCCATCCTGATTGCATTTTGTGGGGGTATCTGCAGCCAACCTGATTGCATTTTGTGGGGGTATCTGCAGCCAACCTGATTGCATTTTGTGGGGGTATCTGCAGCCAACCTGATTGCATTTTGTGGTGGTATCTGCAGCCAACCTGATTGCATTTTGTGGGGGTATCTGCAGCCAACCTGATTGCATTGTGTGGGTGTATCTGCCGCCAACCTGATTGCATTTTGTGGGGGCATCTGTCGGCAACCTGATTGCATTTTGTGGGGGCATCTGCTGCTATTTGACTACTTTATGAATTATCATGAGGCATGTAACTACTTGAATATTTTATCTAAAATGTATCTGGTCAGACCTAATCTCTGTGAATAACACCGCTACTTATTTTGTGTTTTGTATTTTTTTTTAAGTCTGCCCATGACTCATCATGACCACGCCGATGTTCCAGTGCGTGGTGACACCCATTAAGCGTCGCTGCGGCGCGCCGCATTTAGACATATCCCTATTGGAGACTGTCCTCAGAATTGCTCAAAATCTATTCCCTACCATAAAGTCATGCAAAATTTCTAGAGTACATGTGTATGTGAGCCCAAAATGGGGGGTGGGGGTGGAGGAGAGGGGGGTGGGCCCCAGGCTGAAACTTCCTTGGTGTCCCAGTCCGACCCTGGCTGTCCTGCTGATCTTTCTGGCATCATATTTAAATCACACACCTGAAACAAGCAAGCTGCTAGTCAAACTTCAGTTCTGCATACTTATTCAGGGTCTAATGCTAAAACTATTAGAGGCAGATGATCAGCAGGGCAGCCAGGCAATTTGCCATGTTTCTAAGAAAATGTCAGCCTCCATTTCCATCCCACCTCAGATTCCCTTTAATGGTACATTTTCTGGATCCCACGGGATTTCAGCCTAGGATCCACAATTGACTTTGCACCCTTCTTAACGCTCTACTTCTAGGGCATCGCTAAGATCTACAGCTTTTATCTGTGCAACATCTCTAAAATATACCAAATGCTCTATAGCTCTTTCTCAAAAATTGCAATGTCTTTTTGTCTAGTGTTCCATTAGAATTACTCTCACACCTCTACCATGAGCATCACAAATGCTAAAACTGCACCCATATATATCCCTCTCAGTATTCCTAATCAGCTTTTTCTCACCACTAAACTCCACATTAGCTCCATATTCTCCTCTACTTGCCATGTGTTGTCAGCTTATGCGTGACCTACATGGTAGGACCTCATACAGAAATCAATCACAAACCACCATCTCTGCTCTGCCACTGAACTACTGACAGATTTCTCATTCACAACCTATTTTCCATGCATGGTTCCAAGATCTCTAGAAGGTTGCTCACAATTACCGGTAGTATATTCAAGAATGCCGTAAAACTCACACTTTCAAATCTGCCCATCTATCTCTCTACCATAACCCTTCACTACTAATGAAAAATGACAGCTGCACCTTCCTATCCATTGTATCCCAAGTTCCAGCATCTTTTAAACTGTAAGCTTGACTAGAGCGAGTCTCCTCCTTTTAGGCCTGATGAACTTAGATCACTAGCTAAAAAAGGCTTGCAAAAAAAAAAAAAAAAGCAAGTTGGAGAGGAAAAAAACGACCTGATGCAAAATCCCCTCCAGAAACTACTCAGCTCACTCATGCCTAAAAATGATCATACACAAGTAAGTTTCATGCTTTGTAAAAAAAAAATCAGGTCATATTCTTTATTTATTCTGTTATTGATTTCAGATGAGCAAAATGAATTCATTCATCCAATACAATCATCCATTTATCACATTTCTCTCATAACAATAGAGCCTTTTGAGTCTTTATATACAGAATATGTCTGTTACCAGAGGAGGACCCAAAGGGCTTAAATGATGTCAAAAATTAGTGATTGATTATTGCATTCATTTATTGGCCAAAAATAACTTTCAAAACTGTCAAGGCCAATTTGTGCAATTCTAGAGAAAGATTACACTGATTTCAAACAGTATCACAGGCCAGTTTACAAAAGGATTGTTTATTCTGGCAGTGATGTTTGGGAAACAGATGTCCTAGGAGAACTGCCTGATGAACATCTAGGCCTTGTTGTCTTTCCTGGAGAGGAGAGAGAACTTCCTTACCAGGGTTGGGGTACCTAAAGCTTTGAGAAGCAAGAAAATTTGGGAAGTTCTTCAAGGGTATAGCAGAGGTGAACTGTGGCGAGATATAGAGATGGAATGCACAAGAATTCTGAGGGTACTTGAACTAAACTGTATAGGAGATTGTCACAGAGCACTTTATCTGTGTGAGTTTAAGTTCTTTAAAGTGTACATGAACTTACAAGTGACATGATGGCTACATATAGTACAGACTGGTTCATTCACTGTGCCAGAAGTCCATACCCCAATATGCCCTCCTCATCATAATTTAAATTGTTTTTCATCTGGTGGCAGAAGATCGACGGCATGCAATGTTGCACTACATCTAGCAGTGCATCACTGAGGTTAGAAAGATATTCAATAGATCTCATGCTTTAATCTATTGAACATCTACAGGCAGTGTGTGGAGGCAATAGTTTCCTCTTTGATCAGAAAGGAATTATCTTTTTGGGTACTCATCGGCTAGAATATGGCCATTAAAGGGGCAAATACACTGGTCGATTTCAGCCACCGATTGATCGATTCTATGGAATTGATTGATCGATCGGAAATCTATTGTATCAAACCTATCGATCGATTTGCGGCCGATTTCAATCGATTTGATCTGACAGGATGGAAAATCTGCTGCTGGCAGCAGATTGATGCCCCATAGAGTTGCATTAGATCTAATGGTCCAACAATGCATTTCGATAGATTTCCAATAGATTTAGTTCTGAAATCTATTGGAAATCTGTTCCTAGTGTGTGGCACACATCAGATAGATTCCTGTCAGATTCGACTTGATAGGCATCTGACAGAAATCTATCTGATGGGCGAATCTACTGCAAATCTATAAGTATATGGCCACCTTAAGAGAGGTGGGTTATCTGTATGGAAATAAAGCATGAAGCAATACAATAGCAAGTCAAAGGCAGAGCAGCTCTCCAGAAGAGTTAAGGTACCCATACACTATGTCGATTTTCCACCGATATACAGCAGATTCGATCACTGTGAAATGCTGTGAAATTGTTAATGCAAATGTTGACCGATCCACAGATTTCCATCCAAAATCGATTCGATTCAGTTGATCTGTCCAGGCGGAAATTTCACTCGATGGCCTGCGGGTCAGGAGCGCGTTCGATTTGGTGACGACCGACGCAGCAATAATCTTACCTGTCCTGCTGGCACGAGTCCCCCGGGTCCGTGCTGTCCCTTTCTCTGGCTGGCCGCCTTCTCAGTCTCCTCTTCACTTCCTGTCCTGAGAGAAGGGGAGGTTCAAACTGTAGAGCGCCCTCTACTGTTTGAACTTCCCCTTCTCACAGACGGGACAGGAAGTGAAGAGGATACGGAGAAGAAGAACAGTTGGAAAAAGGGACAGCACAGACCCTGGGACTCCCACGGCAGACAGGTAATATTGCTTGCCATATTGCTGTGTGGACATGAAGGTGTTCGGCATCGCAACAACCGGTATTCCAACAAGTGTGTAAGTGTACCCCCTGTACAGTGTTTAAGTCTCATCTGCAGTCACTTATGAACTCTTCCGGTGTTACCATGAGCGCTTGTTCTCGTTACGTCACTACATGGTACAGAAGCTTGCTGTGATGCTGAAAACTGGAGGAAGCCTGGGGTCACCCTGGCAGAGAGTATCTAAAAAAGAAGGAGCGCTCTAAGTGCGTTACCCAGGATGAGACTTTTATTGCGCTTAAAAGTGATTACTTACAGAAATGAAGATTAAAAACGCTTATCAGCGGGTGGGCTACCCGCTACACCCCTCAGCGGCAAGGCTGCACGCGCTGTGGCCAGCAGCAGCGTGTCCGATGTACCAGGAAGCTCGTCTTGCGAGGCGGTGGGCGGGGCCTAGAATCGTGATGCGTGTGACGTCATGACGCGTTTCGGCGCTCTGCGCCTTCATCAGATGACGTCACGCGTACAGGGAGGCGGATTTATATCCGCATAGATGCCGTAGTTATGGCAACAAGTGGGGAAGATTAAAACAAACTTTATTGTTCGTGCACAGTGTGCGCAAGCTAGTCAGCTTGCTGTGTCGTTCGGGGATACACTGCTACGGATTCAACCTGGCTCACAGCGCGTGCCCCTAGAGTACTTTATAAATTTTACAAATTTTACAGTGATGCAGTTAAGACAATATTGTAAAATCGACAAATATATAGCAACATATTAAAAAATAATAATACATTTTTTAAAAAGCATGATATAAATATATAGCAACCTATTATAGACAGAAAACACCTAATATAATTTAGTTATTGCAAGAATTATATTCTCTGAACCCAAAGCGTGCCAGATATTATTACTATTATAGATCCACGGAAAATAAAATAAAAATACAAATCAAAAATAAAAAGTTATAAGAACCTATTTGACAGCCCTTCTATTTATATGCGGATCTGGTGCATCCATGACATTGGTTCTGAGATGTACGGCTGACGGAAAATTTTGGTGATGGGATTGACATATCATAATGGAATACCAATAAATGGATGGGCTTGGATAGGCGGGGAAGGGGGGGGGGGGAAGAAAAGGGAAAGGGGTTCAGGGAGGGGGGGGGGTGGGGGGGAGGGGAGGGGAATGCAAGGATTTTGTAGCCCACAACAACAATCGCACAGTGAATACTAAATGATTATTTATGTGTGTGCACAAAAACCCACCATGTAATCAGTTCTGCCATTGGGCTAATGGAACTGGCTACATACGGACATGGGATCACACTGTTCAACCATTATGAATTAAATAGACAGCTTTAACCGGAAATATATGGAATACTATGAGAAGTATGACCAATTCCTACTATGGACAATATCTATCTCATGGGTACTCACCACCCTCATCTAGTGTCAGAAACTGCTAGGAATTGTATTGGAAGCTGTGGAGAGAGATAGAAGCAACCGTTTAAATAACGAATGCAATTATTCATAGACTATAAAAACATTTTTTTAGGCTTAAAGAACTGTGGATATTAGAAGTGTGCATACATCTTACATATAAGTAGAAATTTCTAACCCTTCATTGAGACCATTTGGGCTCAAAGAATTCATTTTAAAAATCCAGTACGTCTCTCTCTCACAGAGCCTCTTATATCTTTCGCCTCTATGGAGGCTCTTGGAAATCGTTTCTAGGCCTAAAATGCAGAGGGAATCAACACTACTGGAATGGCATTCTTTAAAATGACGTGGGACACTATGTTTTTCACCTCCGTCTAGTATATTTCTCTTATGTTCACCAAATCTTTGTCTAAGTGGACGCGTGGTGCGTCCCACATAATGTTTTGGCAATCACAGGACAACAGGTATATCACATGGTCACTGCCGCATGTAATAAATTGTTTGATTGTGACCTTTTGTTGTCGTCCATCTACTGTTTCTTTAGCTCTGTGTTTGATAAATGGGCAGCAACCACATCTTTTTACATGACATTTATAATTACCTGTGATAGCAGGTGAATGCGTTTAGTTTGGCATTTACACATGTGGTTTCCGATCAAGAGTTGACCTTTTTAGATTTAGAATTGTATTTTAACAATAATGGCGAGATTAGCTCTAGAACACATTTTAAGCCTACAGCAGGTAACTCATACTTACATGCATCTAGTTGCCATAATACAAAGTGGATAGAAAACATCCCTAGAAGCCAATTTCGTAGGCTAAGACGTAATTGCACATTGGACGAGGATTATTACAAACAAGGTGAAATATTGTCTAAGAAATTTTTGGAAAAGGGTTATAGGCCAGACTCTCTCCAGGCTACACTGGAGGAATTCAGTGCTACACCATATGAACCTAAAACTCATTCTATAAAGGCCTCTATGAGATCTGAATTTTCTTTTATTACCCCTTATACTGAAGAGTCCAGAAAAATCAAAAAGATAATAACCAAAATTGGCCTATATTACAACAAGATCCCCTGTTGAGAGACATACTTCCTGAAAAACCGAGTGTAATTTTTAAAAAAGCTAGATCCTTAAAAAACATTATGGCACCGAGTAATGTTAAGAAAACTCTTGAAGCACCTAAAACTATGTTTCCTGCTATCACAGGTAATTATAAATGTCATGTAAAAAGATGTGGTTGCTGCCCATTTATCAAACACAGAGCTAAAGAAACAGTAGATGGACGACAACAAAAGGTCACAATCAAACAATTTATTACATGCGGCAGTGACCATGTGATATACCTGTTGTCCTGTGATTGCCCAAAACATTATGTGGGACGCACCACGCGTCCACTTAGACAAAGATTTGGTGAACATAAGAGAAATATACTAGACGGAGGTGAAAAACATAGTGTCCCACGTCATTTTAAAGAATGCCATTCCAGTAGTGTTGATTCCCTCTGCATTTTAGGCCTAGAAACGATTTCCAAGAGCCTCCATAGAGGCGAAAGATATAAGAGGCTCTGTGAGAGAGAGACGTACTGGATTTTTAAAATGAATTCTTTGAGCCCAAATGGTCTCAATGAAGGGTTAGAAATTTCTACTTATATGTAAGATGTATGCACACTTCTAATATCCACAGTTCTTTAAGCCTAAAAAAATGTTTTTATAGTCTATGAATAATTGCATTCGTTATTAAACCGGTTGCTTCTATCTCTCTCCACAGCTTCCAATACAATTCCTAGCAGTTTCTGACACTAGATGAGGGTGGTGAGTACCCATGAGATAGATATTGTCCATAGTAGGAATTGGTCATACTTCTCATAGTATTCCATATATTTCCGGTTAAAGCTGTCTATTTAATTCATAATGGTTGAACAGTGTGATCCCATGTCCGTATGTAGCCAGTTCCATTAGCCCAATGGCAGAACTGATTACATGGTGGGTTTTTGTGCACACACATAAATAATCATTTAGTATTCACTGTGCGATTGTTGTTGTGGGCTACAAAATCCTTGCATTCCCCCTCCCCTCCCCCCCCCCCCTCCCTGAACCCCTTTCCCTTTTCTTCCCCCCCCCCCCCTTCCCCGCCTATCCAAGCCCATCCATTTATTGGTATTCCATTATGATATGTCAATCCCATCACCAAAATTTTCCGTCAGCCGTACATCTCAGAACCAATGTCATGGATGCACCAGATCCGCATATAAATAGAAGGGCTGTCAAATAGGTTCTTATAACTTTTTATTTTTGATTTGTATTTTTATTTTATTTTCCGTGGATCTATAATAGTAATAATATCTGGCACGCTTTGGGTTCAGAGAATATAATTCTTGCAATAACTAAATTATATTAGGTGTTTTCTGTCTATAATAGGTTGCTATATATTTATATCATGCTTTTTAAAAAATGTATTATTATTTTTTAATATGTTGCTATATATTTGTCGATTTTACAATATTGTCTTAACTGCATCACTGTAAAATTTGTAAAATTTATAAAGTACTCTAGGGGCACGCGCTGTGAGCCAGGTTGAATCCGTAGCAGTGTATCCCCGAACGACACAGCAAGCTGACTAGCTTGCGCACACTGTGCACGAACAATAAAGTTTGTTTTAATCTTCCCCACTTGTTGCCATAACTACGGCATCTATGCGGATATAAATCCGCCTCCCTGTACGCGTGACGTCATCTGATGAAGGCGCAGAGCGCCGAAACGCGTCATGACGTCACACGCATCACGATTCTAGGCCCCGCCCACCGCCTCGCAAGACGAGCTTCCTGGTACATCGGACACGCTGCTGCTGGCCACAGCGCGTGCAGCCTTGCCGCTGAGGGGTGTAGCGGGTAGCCCACCCGCTGATAAGCGTTTTTAATCTTCATTTCTGTAAGTAATCACTTTTAAGCGCAATAAAAGTCTCATCCTGGGTAACGCACTTAGAGCGCTCCTTCTTTTTTAGATACTTTTTGCACACTCCCTAACTTGGAGCAGCATAAACTGTGTTTGCCTGGTGTGGACTAGAGACTCATTGGATGTGATTGGTCAAGGCTTCCTGGAGTTGAAAGCGCAAGGAACACTTTTTTGTCACCCTGGCAGAGAGTCTTTTAAATTGAGCATGAGCACAGGGGGAAAATAACTGCACAGTGTGCAACAGGCAATAGATCCGATCAGAGAGGGATCTATCTAACTGTTGATCTGGCCATACATTGAGTTATGTATGGCCGGCTTAGATGTTTTGTTCATTCAGCTTCCAGCAAAAAGAATTAATAGTCTTTATATCCCACTGAAATACATGCTATACAAATTTCAGAGATCAGATTTAACCTTTGAATTGAAAATAAGAATATGAGCCAGCAGGGAGGAATTAATTTATGTTGCTGCTATACTTACAATTAGTTATCTCATAACTCCATTTTCAGTTCAGGTTTGCCTTAAGTTCCTGATTTGTCATGGTCTGAAGACAGCTGCACAGAAGTGTTTGCAGTGCCTTTATAATACAGGGAATAGATGTACTACTTCTGTACCTAGAACTAGACTGACAGCTACTCATATAAACCTTTCCACTCCAAAATATGCTCACCAACCTACCACGCAGACAGCAATAAAAACCACTAATGCTGCTAAAATACAGGATAATCGTTTACAAAACAGACTGTGGTATCTTGTGCATGGCAGGTAACTGAAAAAGGTATTCTCTGTATATTGGTCCATACACTACCCCGTATCATGCTCAGCTCCCTCCAGCCGCACCTTAGTGTAGGAAGTTGTGTACAGGCTTCTCATTGACTTTTATGGACAAGCAGTACACATAGGTCTGTAATTATCAAGTTGCGCCCTCTAGCTTCCAGAGATAGCAGCCAGAGCATACATAAAGCATGGCCCAGATTCTTTATGCTGCTAGGTCTCTGGTCCTGGAAGATTAACTCCCAAAAGGGGTTCTTACAGGCTACTAAAGAGATGCTGAGGGGCCACACAATCACAACTTTTTTTGGTAAACATGCAACATCTGCCTTGTGGGTGTGTGTCTGGAGGAGGGCACAGCTGATGTGCAGATGATTTTGGAAGCTGTCCATGCACTATAAGTACACTTGAATTCAAATAACACAGTAGTTACAAGACTGGCAACACTCATGCGGAGTATAAAAATAAGCTATACTTGGTGCAGCTGTTCTACATCTGCATAGACAGAGGTTTTTCATCTATTTTTTTTCCTCCTATGCTCTGGAAATGAACCGTCCCCTATTCCCATTAGAGCATCACAATTTAATGCTGATATTCTGTGAAATCGCAGTTCTGTAATAAACAACATCCTGAAATACCATTCATTGCCATACTGTACTTATAAAGGTGGTAATGTTCTAAAAGCCACAGATCAGGAGGAAACCGCTGATCAGATAACTGCTTTTGTACAAAACATTTATTTTTGTAAACAATTTGTTTCATCGGCAGCTGTGTTTTAAAACCCAGATGTATCATGTGTACAAACATGCCTTGCTTTATGCATTACTTCCGACCACAAGTGTTCCTACAGAAAGTAACCATCCAGGGATTTTCATGTGTTAAAAAATACAGCCCAAAACTAAATTCTAAGCAGGATAATAGCTCATCAAAGAACAAAAGCTCACAAGCAGTCACAGACATCTGCATAGCCGGGGTGACTCATTATCCTGATTTGCACCAGATCCCAACAAAAAATGGTTGCTATGGTTTCTGCAGCGCTAAACAACCAAGCAGTTATTGCCTGTGTATGCTCCAGTATACTGCTGTACTTTTGTCACACTGCCTACTAACCACATTTTACATTTATTCTACAAGACAGTGGGATAAATGTAAACAGTGCAACACAGTGGCTACATGGTCCTCTTACAGCACTTGAGTCCCAGATTCATTCCTGGTCATAATACAATCTGCATGGAGTTTGCACATTTTACCAGCGAGTCAGTGGGTTTCCTCTGGGTGCTCTGGTTTCCTCAAAAACACAGTGACTGGATCAAATTGGTCTTAAAATGCTGCAGGAATACGAGATTATGAGCACCGATCAGGGACAGTCAGTGATAGGAATTGTTCAATGTACTCTGTAAAACACTGTGGACAAACATGTTGATGCTATAGGATCAAAGCCTCACATACACATGTACAAGGCACGCCACCCATCATAAATCAGCACCCGGTCCCTTGAGCGTGATTGTGCAGTCGCGTTGCTAGCCTGCAGCTAGCAAGGTCTTCTGTTGCTAGTGCAGTGGATGGTGGAGGGCAGATGGATTGGGCCAGAAGGGACGTCCCGCAGCGGGCATGGTAAGTGGGGAGAACAGGGCTCTCAACCGTTGCTCGTGCAAATCAATCTGATTGCTAGCCAAGCCGTCGGTACCCACTGTACACAAGCTAGATCAACGCTGGGCAATCTACTGCCCCCGGGCCTTATTCCTCTGTTTCCCCCCTCCCTCCCTGCAGAGTTGCGAGCGGGCGATTAGCGGAGGTTAAAACTCACCTACTCACTACTTCATGTGTCGCATTTCCATGGCAACAGGGTGTCACATGACAAGCCACCAGGACGTGCCAGCGTATTACATGCTGATGAAAAGGAAGGGGGGGTTGGAGAGAGGAGGGAATGTCAGTAATGTGGCCTGGGCCGCACAAAGTTTAGTAGTCATTATTATCCACTTTGGTAGAGTCTCATCTAGCATGTGTACGAGGCTTAAAGAGAATCTGTATTGTTAAAATCGCACAAAAGTAAACATACCAGTGCGTTAGGGGACATCTCCTATTACCCTCTGTCACAATTTAGCCGCTCCTCGCCGCATTAAAAGTGGTTAAAAACAGTTTTAAAAAGTTTGTTTATAAACAAACAAAATGGCCACCAAAACAGGAAGTAGGTTGATGTACAGTATGTCCACACATAGAAAGTACATTCATACACAAGCAGGCTGTATACACCCTTCCTTTTGAATCTCAAGAGATCATTTGTGTGTTTATTTCCCCCTGCAGCTATCTTCCACTGAAGTGTCAGGCTGTTTCTTCCTGCAGAGTGCAGACAGCTCTGCCTGTATGTAATTCCTCAGTATGTGAAAGCCCAGCCAGCTCAGAGGAGGATTTATCCAGCTTGTAAAAGATAAGAGAGAAGAGAGAAGCTGCCCTAATCTAAATTATACACAGGCAGTGTGCAGAGAGGGGCCTGGAGGTGGGAGATGCATCACAGAACCACAACACTGAAGAACTTGGCAGCCTTCCAGACACAGGCTGACAAGTCTGACAAGAGAGAGATAAGTTGATTTATTACAGAGATGGTGATAGTAGAACGAGCTGCAGTAAGCCAGAACACATTAGAATAGCTTTTGGAACTTGTAGGATGATAAAAAACAGGATGCAATTTTTGTTACGGAGTCTCTTTAAGTGATAATTGCACTAGAGAAAAGACAGGGAATTATTGTTGAGCAAGGGCTTAGGAACAGCTGATAGTCTGATTCACATCAGAAAGTGCAGAGGATGAACTGTCCAGATTGTCAAGATGTGGCTTTTACAGCTAGACATTCAGTATACGGATTTAATCTGACATAATTCAATGTAGCTCAGCTGAAGGAGCTAACAGCTGGCTCTTGGAACAGGGCTACTGCTATTGCTGCTTGGTTCAGAATAATTTGCATCAAGCTGCTTAGGCTGGGGAGGGGCGGAAGTTTGACTGAGACTATTACAGTATTTATCTATGTATGAAAATTGTCTGTCTTGGAAAATGTGGACCGGTTCACTTTTTATGCTCTATTTTAATTTAAAGATCTTTATGACACCTGCTGGATGCACATCGAATATATGAAATATTCATACAGTGCATCGGGAAGGATTTCACAACGCACCACTTTTTCAAGGATGATCAGTGGAAACACAATGTGACTGAAATCAATTTTGAGCTTCATGGCCAAGACTGTGAATAGTTAAAGGGACACTTTAAGAAACTCTGTAACAAAATGTTCAGCCTTATTTCTTCTACCTATAAGTTCCTATACCTGTTCTAATGTGGTCTGGATTACTGCAGCCTTTTCTAGTTGCACTGTTCTGTAATAGATCTAATCTTATTTTCTTGTCAAGTCTTGTTGAGACAAAGAGGAATGCACTTGCTCTGCTGTGATAGGGAGAAGTTATGCACACCCCCTGCAGGCTCTCCTGTGTGTGTGTGTATGAGTCATAGGCTGTCTCTGCTCACAGCCAGCGTCTCTGCAAGGCTCGTGGAGCTGAGACATTTCAAAGAGCTGTGAGTGCAGAGAGATCAGTGCAGAGCTCAGACAAGCAACTAAGGCAACATGTGGGAGCAACATTCCTACAATCAAGTCACATTTGAGAGGAGCTTCTGCAAACGGGCACCTGCTCTGATGATGTATTTCCTATTTGGTGGCCATCTTCATTGTTTACAAAAACAATGAATAAAACAGTGATTTTATCACCAGGAAAGCAGCTGGAGCAGCGAAAATGTCACAGAGGGGGCTAGGAGAAGACAACAAACAGGCTGGTACGTTTATTTATGTAAGATTTTCACAGTACAGATTCTCTTTAAGTCAGGAATAAAAAATCAGTTTTACTTTCCTGGGGCTTCTACCAGCCCCCTCCAGCCATCCCGTGCCCTCGCAGTCACTCACGGAACCTCCAGTCCCCCGCCGCCACGTGCATTTTTCTTCGCATTTCCGTCCGCACTAGGGTCCTGCACCTGTGTAGGACACTATTGAGGACGGGAACATGAAGAAGGCTACACATGGCCAGGCCTGTGCAGGCGCAGAAAGCCTGCCGACTCCCTGTCAGCAAAAACGAAACTAGCTGGCGGCAGGAGACCTGAGGCTCCGTGAGTGACTGCGAGGGCACGGGACAGCTGGTAGAAACATCAGGCAAGTAAAACTAATTTTTTTATTCCTGGCTTAAGTGTCCCTTTAAGTACATGTGGTTTATCTGTTGTTTTTTTTAATTGTTAATAAATTTGCCAAAACCTCAAGTAAATATTTTTCACATTGTCATTATGGGGTGTTGTGTGTAGAATTCTGAGAAAAAAATGAATTCAATCCATTTTGGAATAAGGCTGTAACATAACAAAATGTGGAAAAAGTGATGCGCTGTGAATACTTTCTGGATTTACTGTATGTTATATTTCCTACTTTAAAACAAAAGTAAAATGATTGTAGTAGTGAATAAAATCAACACTCCATACCTTGACTTTCTGCTCTCCACAGGCTGATGAAGATGTTTTAATGGAATAGTTTGGGCATTAAATATATGAAGACGTATACATGGAAGGAAGACATTTCATGCTCATCTTTTCAAAGAATTGTGGCAAACCTAAGAAAAACGTATTTTTGCAGTTGTAAACACATTGCAAATTGATGCAATGATCTCTGTAGGAGTTTCTTATTACTACAAAGTACTATTCTGATCTTGTCACTAATATAAACAGCAGTGATGTTTGGATGAAGCCAAGCTCATAAACATTGCAGGATGGTTGTTGTATATACAAAGCATTATCGGACTATCATGTTACCTTCTAAGCAAAGGTCAGCGTACGATTATGCATGTACAGCTCAGGTGTATGCACATATTCCTCCTAGGAGGGAAAGAACAGGAGACCTTCCTGTTCTGCAGGAATAATAGAGAAATCAGCAATGAAAGATGTGAAGTAACATTTGTATAAACTTTGCGCTTGTTAGTTTATCAGGAAATAACTAGACTGGATCATGATTATCTAACGTCGGCTTACAGATTAAGCAGAATACTAAATTCAATACCTGCAGGTAGATTTTTTTCAGTCCTGGAATGCAGTCTCCGATCTTGCCAGAAGCAAGACGACCAACACCAGACATAGCTCCAATACACACCAACAGGACCCAGTTTCCTTTCCTGTCTTGAAACCGTTGTTCTACAAACTTTATCTATGAAACAGTGAGAGATAAAAAATACATAAATGTGAAAACTATTTAAATGCTCATAGAATGTAGGATGCTCTAAAGCAATTCAATGATGTTAATATACAGGTATGATATATTATTATGGCACACAGCAAAAAATACCAGATTGCATTGCCAATAAAGCAAAATGGTGTGCCGAGTAAAGCATACATGGACAGCATGAAGATGGAAAACCCACCCTCATACATTGCTTAATGATTTTTTTCCCCCATGAATCACCTCTTCAGGTGAGATAAACATGTATGCAAAAAAAAAACCGTGAATGGGATTACATTTTATTGAACATCTGATACAGATGCCCAGTTATGTTATGGACAACCAGAAGAAGACAAACGGAATCTATAAATCTCTTCTATTAAAAAGCTATACAAAATTTAAAAATGTTCTCTTCCTAAACCAGTGAATACTGGTTTAAAGCACCTCTACAGTATAAAAAAAAATGTACTAAGCAATACAAACCAGCTAGCAAATGTCAGGCTGCTTTGGGTGTCATACAGGGCAAATAATACATTGATATAGCTTTATGGTAGGACTTAGCAGATAGAGGTTAGAAAGTACCCAGTTATGTTATGGAAAACCAGAACCATCAGGATTTCTGTAAAGGACCAAAAAGAATACAGACAGATCTGCCACCATGCCAAATGCAAACATATTCTGTTTCAAGAAGGTAAAATTGTAAATACAGTATGCAACGCCACAGGAGCCAAAATGAACCCCAATAATGCCATGTAATCCCTGCTGTTTTAGCATTCACCAGTTTGTTGATGTATTATTACTTCTGGGTCATGTGATGCTAAGAATGTTTTCTTGTTTATGGAAATCTTGTCCAACTACTAATGAGCCTGCCCTTTATGGCTTTTACCCAAAATAAATGTCTTGCGACAGCACCACTGCTGACCGTACCTGCTAACAACTGTCAGAAATACAGAGTCTGTCCATGCAATCTCCTGCGACTTTGAGGTCTATGGGCACAGGTGTAAATACATGTGTAGAGTTCTGATAGCAAAATTATTATAGGCTTCTTCAATGTGGGAGGATAAAGTCTCAATATGTAGACAAGGTAAGGTAAAAAGACAGTGGGAGCCTAAAATTATGGGGGGTGGAGAGGGGGGTGGGGACAGTGTAAAGATTAAGGAGGTTGGTAAAACTTAAAGTAGCCCATTTCATGTAAACAAAATTGGTAAATGTGGTGGTAAAAATATAAAGTGCATGGTAACCAATGCTCGGAGCCTTGCAAATAAAATAGACGAACTAGAGTTCATTCTGAATGACAAAGGCTATGACATTGTGGGAATAACCGAGACATGGATGGATGAAAGCCATGACTGGATAGCTAATTTAAAAGGATACAATGTGTTTAGGAGGGATAGAACAGGGAAAAAAGGTGGAGGGGTTTGTCTCTTTAGTAAGAATTATTTTACAGCTATCCTTAACGATGATATGGAAGAAGATTGCGAAGATGTGGAGTCCGTTTGGGTAAATATTCATGGTGGAAATAAAAGTTGCCAATTGCTTATTGGGGTATGCTATAGACCACCTTATATTAATGAAGCTGCAGAACTGTGATTACTACAGCAGATTGAAAAAGCTGCAAGTAAAAATGAGGTCATAGTTATGGGCGACTTCAACTTTCCAGACATTGACTGGGGTATTTAGGCTACCCATTCTGGTAAAAGCAGCAGATTTCTGGCAGCACTACAGGACAATTACTTGACTCAAATGGTAACGGAACCAACTAGGGGGAATGAGTTACTGGATCTGATCATTTCTAATAGACTAGATAATGTATCAAATGTGCAGGTGCATGATAACGTTTGATCTGGTGACTGATAGGCCACGGGGCAGCGGGACCACTAAAACTATGAATTTTAGAAAAGCAAATTTCAATCAAATTAGGCAGGCACTAAGTTTGGTGAACTGGGATAATGTACTACAAGGGGAGGACACTGAAGGGAAATGGCAAGCTTTTAAACTTATTCTCAATCAATATTGTACTATGTATATCCCATATGGAAACAAAATGTCTAGGAATAAAAAAAGGCCTCTATGGATGAATAGAAAGGTTAGGGATAAAATGAAGAGGAAAAAGAATGCCTATAAGGTCCTAAAACAGGAGGGGACCGAGGCTGCACTAAGCAATTATAAGGAGTGCAATAAAAATTGTAAAAAATAAATTAGGCTGGCAAAGATCGAAGCTGAAAATCAAATCGCTAGGGATATCAAATCTAACCCAAAAAAGTTTTACAAGTACATCAACTCTAAAAAAAAGAAATGTTGACTGTATAGGACTCCTAAAGGATGAGGGTGGGAACTCAATGGTGGATGACCAAGGTAAGGCAGAGTTATTAAATGCTTTCTTTGCTTCTGTCTTCACAAAGGAAACAGTACTGTTGCAAATTATAGAGGTAGAAGAGTCTCAATCTTCTAACTGTAATATTAAATACTTAACGCAGGAAGAAGTGAAGGCAAGACTAAATAAATTAAAAATAGACAAGGCACCTGGCCCGGATGGCATGCATCCTCGGGTCCTAAGGGAATTAAGTTCAGTTATAGATAAACCCCTTTATCTTATCTTTTGTGACTCTCTTTCAACTGGCAGAGTCCCAGTGGATTGGCGTACAGCCCACGTTTTCCCATTATTTAAGAAGGGCAAAAAATCAGATCCAGGAAATTATAGACCTGTAAGCTTAACATCAGTTGTATGCAAACTATTTGAGGGGTTACTAAGAGATACTATACATGACTTCATAGTAGAAAATGATCTTATTTTTCAGCATCAACATGGGTTTACTAAAGACAGGTCCTGTTTGACTAACATGCTCAGCTTTTATGAGGTAGTGAATGCTAATATGGATATTGGGAATGCTGTAGATGTGATATACTTGGACTTTGCAAAGGACTTCGACACTGTTCCCCACAAAAGTCTGGTGCAAAAGTTGAGGATGCAAGGACTGCGGAAGAGTCTGTGTGCATGGATAGGGAACTGGCTAATGGACAGAAAACAGAGAGTTGTGGTCAATGGATCGTACTCAAAATGGCAGAGTGTTAGCAGTGGGGTCCCACAGGGGTCTGTACTGGGTCCAGTGCTCTTCAATTTATTTATTAATGACCTAGTAGATGCAGTAGTGAGCAATGTTGCTATTTTTGCAGATGATACAAAATTGTGCAGAATCATCAACTCTCAGGAAGATAGTGTCATATTGCAACAGGATCTGGATAGGATGGCTATATGGGCACATAAATGGCAGATGAAATTCAATGTTGAAAAATGTAAAGTCATGCATTTTGGTCGTACCAATGGTCTAGCACCATACAAAATAAATGGGATACAGTTGGGGACATCAAACTTGGAGAAGGACTTAGGAGTACTCAACGACAACAAATTAAATAATCATACTCAATACCAAGCCGCTGCAGCTAAAGCTAACAAAATTTTGGGATGCATTAAAAGGGAAATAAAAACTCGAGATGCTAGCATAATATTGCCCCTGTTTAATTCTCTAGTAAGGCCACATCTGGAATATGGAATTCAGTTCTGGGCACCACATTACAAAAAGATATTGCAGTTTTAGAGCAGGTGCAGAGACTAGCAACAAAATTGATACGTGGGATGGAAGGTCTCGCTTACCAAGAAAGGTTAGATAAACTGGCTTTATTTAGTCTAGAGAAAAGCCGCCTTAGAGGAGATCTAATTAACATGTATAAATACATCAGAGGGCAATATAATAGCTTGGCAGATGAGCTTTTTGTCCCTAGGCCTTTTCAAAGGACTAGAGGACATGATCTGCGCATGGAGGAAAAACGTTTTAGCCATTTATTTAGGAAAGGGTTCTTTACAGTAAGAGTGATTAAGATGTGGAATGCATTGTCACAGGAAGTCGTTATGGCAAACTCTATACCTGCATTTAAAGGGGGCTTAGATGCTTTCCTTGCGTTGAAAGACATCCATGGCTACAATTACTAGGTAATGCCTAATGATGTTGATCCAGGGATTTTATCTGATTGACATTTGAAGTCGGGAAGGAATTTTTCCCTTTTGAGGCTAATTGGACCATGCCTTGTAAGGGTTTTTTCGCCTTCCTCTGGATCAACAGGGATATGTGAGAGAGCAGGCTGGAGTTGTACTTTGTACTGGTTGAACTCGATGGACGCATGTCTTTTTTCAACCAAAATAACTATGTAACTATGTAATGTTTATCATAAAAACAATACCTCCAGCAATACCACCTACTAATAACTTTGTCACATTTGCAAGACAGTGCAAAATATAGTAATTGCATTACTAACAGCTATATAAAGATATGCTACTGTCACCCAAATAAATCAGTTTAGCAACACACTGGGACCCCCAGCTGCAGGATCTCAGAACATATGCAAGACCTGACAGAACTCCCTATCTATGGGTGCCTGAAGACCTTTGTAATGAAATCAGACTATAGAGTATCAGTAAGGTTAAAAAATGTTGAGTTTTTGTGCAACGGAAAAGGTTGATCAGCACTGTTCAATGTGTGTTAAGCCTGGTGCACACATCCAATTTTACCACTTCCATGTAGTGTGATAAATTACCTACCCAATCTGTTCATAGCATTCAAAATCTGTTGGCCTTCATATTACATGGAGGGGGTAAAATTGGCCAGTCATTCGCCAATCAAAATTGTATGGGTGTATAAGGCTTTAAACATCCTTGATATCACCTCCAAATCTAGGGAACTGTAAACCATGTGCCAGGTCTCCAACAGCTATGCAGCCTATGTGACTTCACATAATGTGGCATTCAGCAGACAAGAGTGTAAGGCTCAGTTCCCATCTGCAGCCGGATCACATGCGGAAAAGTGCAGTGTGTGCTCCGATGGTCCAAGCTAGTCGTGCTCTGCTGTATTGTTAAGTTTATCAGTTAGAACGTAGCTATAAGAAGGTAAAAAAGAGTGACTATTCTTCACTGTGCTGCTACTCCTCGCTGTGATCAGTGCATTCTCCGTAAATGTACAGGAAAGAAACCTGTAGGCAGAGCTGGTTATGTTACCTGTGCTGAGTGGTTGGACATTTTGAAACAGGACTGAAGGGAACCTGAAGTGAGATACATATGAAGGCTGACATTTATTCCCTTTTATAACAATGCACATTGTTAAGCAAGTGTGCATTGCATTACCCTGTTTTAGCACAGGATAATGAAACGACAATGCAATGCGGCCTAGAACATTAACGATATTGCGACGGAAGTGCTTGATCAGCCACCGAGCTGCTGCAAAGTCAACAGTGCATTACCGTTGGAATCCCAGCGACGTACTTCCTGACCAGCAGGGATTAAGTCACAGCGAGGGGTGTGCTGCGCTATGCATATGACCCTGTGGGTGCACTCTGCTGCAGGGTCATTTGAATGATTATTTGTGCATAGTGGTGCGATGTGGGCGGACCTTCGCACCACAAAATACAATGGCCAAGTATAAAACCGGCCTAAACAAGCACACAGACCAGAAGTTTATGAAAAAAATCTGACAAGATTAGCTGCGAGCTTGTTTCAGGCGCGCTGACTAATCCCCGCAGGGCAAAGTTTTGTGGTGTAATTAGTCAAAAGACTCTGCATATTCTGAGCAATGCCTCTTGATTAAGCCAATTAGGCCAAGTTTGCAAAGCCAGATATATCAGGTTCCACTTGGTTTGATGCACACACTTTTATCTTGTGTTGAACATGGTTCACTTCTATCCTTTGGAGGTGGGTGGTGGATGGCCCTCTCAGGGGAAGCCGTCTGTGCCTGTACCCCCCCCCCCCCACCTTGCGGTGCAGTGCATGGGAGCCACCCCTGAGCTGTAACCAGTTTGGGGTGGCCCATGCTTCGCTCCCCTTTCTGTGCGTTTGCTCCCAGGATTAAAACCGGCCTAAACAAGCACGCAGATCAGAAGATTATGACAAAAATCTGACAAGATTAGCTGCGAGCTTGTTTCAGGTGTGTGAATCAGACTCTACTGACCAGAAAGATCAGCAAGACTGCCAGGCAACTGGTAGTGTTTACAAGGAAATAAATATGGCAGCCCCCATAGGTCTCTTACCTCGGGTTCCTTTTAAAATCATAGCAAAGGAATAAACTTCATATGCACTATATTTAAATAGTTTATTTGTCCGTCTCCCTGGCATTCAGAGAAGAGTTTTCTATTTACAGTTTGTGATAATTGTGTGTAGTTAAACAAATTTTCTCATTTCATAATTAGACTTATTTTATCTCTAACAGGTGTTAATCAGGGCAATAGTATGATTACAGTGAAATCTGTGTAGAGATACCTACATATCGGTATATTTACAACAATAACAGAAATGTAAAACAGAAAACATTTAAAAATGCGACTGCTGTATATAAAGTTGAGGTAAACATTATAATTACTGAAAGAACCTGGCAGGTTTAATGTAAGCATTATAGAGGTGAGAGAAAGGAAAACATAATAACAGGTCTTTATATTACTATTTATATTACATTTTGCTGAACTCGGGTATTTTTTTGTGAATATAGGCTGCAGTAAAAAGACCTTGTTTCACCTTGGGGGCTATTCCCACTTTCATCATAGGATCGTACAAAAAACCCCCAAAACAATTGACACTAGACAGAGCAGTCATTGGGTAAAAGAAAACCAGCAGTTTGTATATAAATATGGTATATATACAATTATAGTGATTATGTTAGGCCTGATAAAGACTACATTCAGAAGAGAAAATCCAGCAAAATCTCCAATTAAATTAGACATGTAACTGTAATAAGAGTCAGACCAACTAGATCACTATAATAAATAGGATTGGGTGAGCTGGATAGCATACTGGTAAGGTTGTTGCCTTAAATGTGGGATTTGAGCCTTGACCAGGATTCAAATCCCCAGCTCAAGCCAGTATGTAAAACAGTGAGGAGTCTTTGGGCACGGCTCCCTAATGATCCTGGTCGCCCATGGAGCATGCTCTAAGTGGCTGCAGCCCTGATGCACTTTGAGTCTGCGAGGAGAAAAAAAGAGCAATATAAATCTCCTATGTCTTCTCTACATTGTCAATTTCAAGGTCCTCAGAATTCTAACTACTAAACGAGTCTGGCTTTTCCTTGGAATTGGCTGTTGCATTCATACTTTGAGTATGAGTATTTTAATGTCTCTGGTAATTACTGTGAAATTGATGTAGGCCTTGTGCATAGGCCTAGCAGCCTTTTTAAGGCTGGCTTCAAGTTTAAACCTTTTTTCCCAAAGCAGTATGAAAAAATATCTGTAAGCCAAATACAAATTTATTTTATAAAATTTTAGAGACCATCCAGTTACTAAATAAGTCACAGAATAATGAGCATAGTACAGTAACCAATAAGATGTCATTGGTCATTTCAATCAACTCAAAATGTATTGGCTGTTCATGTTCAGATGTATATATCTTCATTTATAATAGCCCACTAAATATGCCTTCAGAAAGATTTTCAAGATCAACCATATATTGCCTATATATACATACACTATACACTGGGGGGGGGGGGGGGGGGGGGGGGAACAAGTTCATTTTTTTTATCAGTATTATTCACGTACCAAGTGGATATAAGGGACAAAGTATCCCAAAACTGTGGTTGCAATGCCAAAAGCCCAGATTCTGTAGGTCTTCTTCCGGAACACTTGCATGTTGAAGTATTTCTGGATATGTATAAGACACTGCTGGATTTTACTTCTTCCTGCCTCCTTCTCTTGGTTATGATCAGCTGGTGGAGGCAAAAGAGGCTTAAAAGTGAGGGAGAGGAATATCTGAACAAACATGAAGACACTGAGTACACGAAATGTGTTGTCCAGGCCGATGACATTTCCCATGTTCTCCAGCATGAAAGGAATGCATATTGTGAACACACAGCTTCCACCAGTCACAATGCCATTTACAAGCCCTAGGCGTTTCTTGAAGTAGTGACCAAGAATGACCAGAGAGGGCTGGAATGCAAATGAACAGCCACATCCAAAGAGAATTCCGTAAGTAAAATACCGAACACTCAGGGACCTGTCAGCAAAAAAAACATAACCGTTGATGCTACTCAGATTTTTTTCAAAACATTTTTTGCTTAAAGGGAAACTGAGGTGAGAGTGATATGGAGGCTGCCATATTTATTTTCTTTTAAAGAATGCAAGGTGACTGGCTGTCACCCTGATCCACTGTCTCTAGTACGTTAAGCCATAGACCCTGAACAAGCATGCAGATAAGGTGCTCTGACTCAAGGCTGACTGGATAAGCCATATGCTTGTTTCAGGTTTGTGACTTGGACACTACTGATGCAAGAACATTAATAAGACTGCCAGGCAACTTGTATTGTTTAAAAAAATCATGGCAGCCTCCATATCACTCCCCCCTTGGGTTCACTTTAAGGCATCATCAATAATGTACAGATTTTACATTGAGAAATAAATTCTGCTTTTTACACATGGACATGCAATTATTTTGTGTGCAATCTTTGTGCACTGACATAACTGTTGTGCTGCCTGTTCATCTGTTAACCAGTTCCTGTCCCAGCTACAGTATAATCACGTCATTGCAAGTGGCTTGTGAAAGCCACATGACGTGATTATAAGTTGCCCCCTTTAAATGAGCACAGCGTGCGTGCTAGCATGCACCTGGGCTCATCAACCCCCCTCCCTCTAACTACACTAATAAAGGATCCCCTCCCAGGTGTCCGATCCCCCCACCTAAGCCCGATCCCCTATAATTACAACCCCCCCCCTCCCTTGCAGAGATCGGCGGCACAGGGAAGCTATGAAAAGTCTCACCTAATCTTGTTCCTGCGGCGGCGATCGGCTCCCCTCCATTCAGTACCGCTGACAGCCTCTATGTGCAGAATGGATCGGGTCCCGGCTTAATGACGTCATCAAGCCGGGACCCGATCCATTCTGCGCATAGAGGCTGTCAGCGGTACTGAATGGAGGGGAGCCGATCGCCGCCGCAGGAACAAGATTAGGTGAGACATAGCTTCCCTGCGCAGCCGATCTCTGCAAGGGGGGGGGGGGGGGGATGGATGGGGAGCATTACAGAAACCTCGCTGCTCTGTGGGGGTGGGGGGGCTCGGGTAAGCAACACAGGATCAACAGGGGGGGAGTTAAAGGGACGCACACACGCCTGGCTATGGAGGGGGGGGGGGGGTGAATAGCCACAACCAGACAGCTTGGGGGGGGGGGATAGATAAATATCCACATCTTGCTAGCTGGGGGGGAGGGGTACTAAGGCCTGCCTGGGGGGAGGGGGGGGGGGGTATCCAGAGGAACATCTGACCAACTATGGGGGAGGGAGGAATATGTGGGTGCACATCTGGCTAACTGGGGGGAGAATCGAATTATAAACGAGGAAAAAAACAACAATAAAAATCAGACACAAACTGAAAAAAATGCATTTTATTTCCAAATAATTTATTGTAATCATGCATTGTACTAGGATTGAATTTTAAATGGTGAAAAAACCAGATCGAATGGAAAAATAAAATGTGTGGGTTTAACTTACAGCAGCAACTTTTATTTTCAAACTATAATGGCTGAAAACTGGGAAAGAATGACTTTTTTCATTTTTTACCCCTTGTTCCCTTTAAAATGCATAGAAAAGAATATAATTCTTAGCAAAAAGTACCACCCAAAGAAAGCCGGATTGGTGGCGGGAAAAACAAGGTATAGATCATTTATGTATGATAAGTAGTGATTAAGATATTGGCAAATGAATGGGAGGAGTGTGAAATGTAGAAAATTGTTCTGTTTTTTTTAGGGGAAAACCCCAGGGACTCGAAGTGGTTAAAGTGAACCTCCAGACTAAAAATCTACTCAGCAGCACTAAAAAAGGCTTGGTGTTTTTCTTTAACAGTATCACTGCATCCGAACTTTCTTTTTCTTACCCAAGCCTCATTTTTAGCTGCACAGAAGAAAACTGCCCAGGCATTTTCCCCTGATGCTGTGCAAAGCAGGGTGGGATTTCTGATGTTGTTCTCTTTCTGCTGTTTTGGCGCAAATTTGTTTTTTTTTTATTTTGAATTTGAGATTTAAAGCCTAGTGCGCGCAGCTGGGAAGGGTGATCAGGACACAAGACAGCTGGAACTGTGTCTCATGCTCCCAATCACCTCTTTTCAACCAAAAAGATAGCTGCCCCCATGAAAAAGATGGCTGCCTCCATGAAATCACAAACATGCGCCTGTTCTTTTAAAACAGGGTGGGTAAGAGATTATATTACCTAATTATGTTAATTAACACAACTAATGTAACTTAATGACAGTATGTTTTTTAGGCTGAAGATCCCCTTTAAGTTTACTCATGTATATATTATGCACAAGTTGCTGAACACTTGCCATGCAATTTCATTGCTATACTCTCTAAGACAAGTTCTTCAAGAGGAACTGTAGTAAAAATAACAATGAATAAAGGAAAGTAGAGGGTAAGTGTCCACGAATGACTCAACAAGACCTCTGAAGGTGCCAGGCTAAATACACAAGGCTTTTTTCATTTCAGGGGTACTTTAACTTTCCTATAAGTATGGAAATGCATGCATCGTCTATTATTTAGTTGATTTACTGATATAAATGTATGTATTTTGTACGGTGTCTATAGATGTTATGTTTCTTTATAATGTTTAACATTTTCGAATTATCTGTTAACTGGAACAAGACACTACAGACCTGACCCTTATTATATTTTATTTAATTGGATAAGATGATTTATTTATTGCATTTATAAAGCGCCATCATATTACGCAGCGCTAAAGAGAGAAGTGGCTATTTGTGAACAGATTGTTTTGTCAGATGTGCCTTCTGTCTCTTCACATAGATGGATGCGCAGAGTAGACAATGTGAGAATGTTGTCTTAGGAATCTACATTTTTTTCTCTTCCTCTATGCAGCAAAATACTCATGCAAGAAAATAAGAAATTACGGTAATGTAAAATCCCTGCAACAGTGTAGTTTTACCACAGTTACAAAGTAGAAAGCGTAGTTAATCACAAAATTAAATGGAATGGTGACTATGCAGTTACACAGTGTTATCTCTTCCCATAGTGTTATGCTACACTTCATATTTCCTAGTGCCATCACTATCTGGTCCTTGCATTCACATACAATTTGCTTAGGCTATATAAAAAGTAGAGAGAAGAAAGCCTGCTACATGCATTCAGTTCTGAATGACCAATGTTATCACTTCCATATAATATAAGATTCTAGGAGGTTAGGTAGATTAGTTTTCTAGTTTGAAAACTCAGGTACCGGTAAGAAAAAGGAGACAAAAAGAGCACCAGGAGCGCAAATAGTGCATTTCTGGGAAATGTAAAGATAACTATTCACAAAATGGGTTGTTATAGGCAACCACAAATTCAGGCATGTGGAGAAGGACCATCTCAACTTGGTTATGATGACTTGGTTGATCAACATGGGTCACGCTCTAGAAAAAAAAATGGATGTAGTTGCAGAGGTAGGAGACAATGCAAAATGGGAGGAGATGCCACAATTGTGATGCAATGTGTAGTGAGTGGAGGTAAGTAATAGGAACAGACTTACCATGTGATGAGAGGTTAAGATTTTTATTGCTATACACCAATAAAAAGACAATGCGTTTCACTGGACCAGTCTGCTTCCTCAGGCCAATACGAGAGTGTCTGAGCTGTGTATTTGTTTTAGAGTGCCAAATTGACCTGAGGAAGCGGGCAGGTCCCGTGACACGTGTTGTCTTTTTATTGGTGTCCAGAAAAAAATATCTTAACCTCTTATCACAAGGTAAGACTGTTCCTATTACTTAAAGTGGATCCGAGATGAACTTTTACACATTGCATAATTGGGTTCCTTTCCTATTGTTTATAGGGCATTTCTCAAGCCAAATACTTTTTTGTTTTTGTTTTAATACTCTAATTCCCTATAAACTAAACAAGCCACGCCCACAACTTCTCCAGAGAGCCTTGGCAGTAGCAAGGGCTCATGGGAGCAGGAGGAGGGGGAGGTATTTCTAGCCAGAGATTTCAGAGGCAGAGGGGAGGAGGGAGGAGGAAAGGGATTAGGTTTTTTTGCTCAAGATGCAGATAAACCTGCCTCTGTGTAATGTTTACAAACAACATGGCTGCTGTCATAGTATCACAAGACGAAAGAATCATATTCTATTAAAGCTGTTTGCAGTTAGATTTGTTGTGTAAACTATCTAAACTTTAGATAAGATATATAGAGAAGTTACTTGTTATAGTTAGTATTTCATCTCGGATCCGCTTTAACTCCACTCACTACACATTGTATCACAATTGGGGCATCTCCTCCCATTTTGCAATGTATTATGAGAGCTAACCTCCAGTCTGTTCATAGTATTGGTTATACTACATTGGATGTGTGTACATACGGTGTATAATATGCATAGACATACTTAGTAAATGAGGTGGATAACAATCCAATGAAAGCCACCGCGGCGCCTCCAGATGAAGTCTTCCTGCAGCCCAGCCGGTCTGTGAAGATGCTCACAACAGGGGAGCACAAAAAGATCATCCCCATGGCCAGAGAGCCGACCCAAGCTGTGGAGAGAGGAAAAGAGGCGCTCTGTTAGTACCAAAACATAATTCAGTAATGTACTCACACTGAAAAATCAGTTGTGTAAGTTTTGCAGAACTACAGGCAATAAACTACCCTTGGTTAGCTTGAGTAGGGTTTGAATCTCTATAGTTATTTAACTGGTGAGATCAAAAAGTGAAGGAAACTCTACGAGGACACAAACCGTCATAAATAAACTTTTAGTAGTGCATAAGAGGGCTAGAAACTCAGTTTCTTTTATTGCAGTTTGTGAGTTTAATGAAGAATTTCTTAGCTCCTGCGGTGTCAATAGCGATGGAAAGAAAGTGTAATTCAATAATGACAGCACATAAAACAGCGGCTGTAACTCTGCCCTTCTCTGCCCAAAGCTAAAACAAATTTTACCTGTAGTTTGGCATGCATAAGAACACGGCTAAGTACAACATTCATGTAAGATAGCCATGCAGCGAGAAAACAACCATCATTTACCACAAAAACAGCAAGTTCTGATCTTCAAAGAGTCAGAGCATCCCTAATGAGATGAAAATGATTCTGAGGTAATGTAAATGCAAATATATTTAGCATGAAAATGGACCAAAGGCCAAATGACCAAAATCCCTCCAATGTGAAGTCTTTACAGGTAGGGTTAAATGCTCCACACGGGTAAGTCCAACTAATACAGACGTCTTTTCAAACACAATAAACAAATATATGTGCGCCTTAAGTTACAACCAGGAATAAAGGATATAGGCTCATATGCAATTAACTTTTTCTCCTGAGTTTTCTACTAGAAGATCATTGTTCATCTTCTATTTAGAATACCATTTCAGCACTTTGCAATAGATAAAGTACCAAAAAAGAGGTGAAAAAGTATTACCCAAACTATTTTAAGCATTTTCTTGCTTGCTGGTGAAAAGGCATTTTATTGACAAATTTGAAAATCTAATTTAGGAGAAAACGGAGGAGATAAAGTTAATTGAAAATGGGCCACACTGTCCAAAGTAAACCATCCACTGCCAGTGTCAGACAAAGGCAGGAAGGTAGCGTCCAGAGCAGCTCTCAGTGGTGGGATTTGACAGGTGGCCATTTCAGAAAAAGGATAAAAGAGGAGAGCGCTTCTATGGTACAATTTCCGCATCAATTCTCAGACTCATAAAATCATAAAACATAAAACAGATCATAGTGTACACTGTTTAAAATGAATGATAGCCCACGCACAGACGTGCCGGCGGAGCTACGGCCGGCACGTCTGACGTCACTGCACTAGGAAGGTTTGGGTAACAGCTGACTGTGGAGGGCGCGTGGGAGAGAGGACCTAGGCGAACGGAGAGCAGGAGAGATACGGGACGCCGTTACTTCATGCCCGGAGGCCAGGACAGACCCCGCTGCAACAACATATGATGCGCCTGATAACAAGCAGATATACGTGAGTGCGCAATTAGTGCGTGGGCTATCATTCATTTTAAACAGTGTACACTATGATCTGTTTTATGTTTTATGATTTTATGAGTCTGAGAATTGATGCGGAAATAAAAAAGAGATTGAAGATTTAAAGTGCCCGGAGCTTGTCTGTGAAATATGCGCTAGATCCACCTGGCTTTGAGGTGGCTACGATTTGGTGAGCGCAATCTGGAATGGGAGTGGATTCACAAGTCTAACACGAGCACATTGTTCACAAGGGTGTTTGAGTGCACTGACTATATTATTTGTTATACGGAGTTACGCTATGTGCCATCTGTCTATTTGATTTGTAGGAAAGTGGAGAGCGCAGTTCAACTACTTGACATATCTATAAATCTGGAACTTTGAAACAGAGATCCCACAACAACTATTTGTGAAATTGTCTGCAGTAAGGTTGAGTGATACCTGCACTGGATGCCCTAGTGACATTCGGAGTATATTTTCAAACCTAAGAAACTCTTTATGTGAAGCCTATATCGAGTGTTGGTACATTGTAATAGTATTACCTAATTAGGCAGCGCAGCCCTGTTTAATCTATGGTACAATATGCGCTTCTAAGGTGAAATACCTTTAGTTCAGTTTGCAACTTGCAAAAGAAATGCAAGTACAAGATTGCAAAAATGGTCTTCTCAAACAATAAGAACTATGATGATTCACAAGTGAAAGCTTTTTTGAAGACCAAGTACAAAATGTGTTTTGTTTGGAGAGTGTTGATAGGGCGACAGGAATCAAAGCATTCCCCTAACTCACTTGTGAGCCTATGCTAATTGCACCACGGTTTCTGTTTTTCATCACAAGAAGTTGATATGTGATGGTAAATCTACGGGCTCCTTCAAGGGAAGCATTCTTAGAGATGAGTAAAAAAAAAAAAGTTGTAAATGGACAACAAGCCAAAGGAAAATGTAACAGCTAGAATGTACTATACATTTTCCATATCACATCACGCAAGTCAATGTAGCCTAAATCAGATCTCGGGGACAACTGACTCGATGACATAGAAAAAAAGAAGTGAAATTTGCTGGATCTCTTAGGTTTTCCAGCATTTTGCACTGTTCTCCAACCTGAATAAACTTTTGTTTCTTTAACATGTAAAAAACTTAAACATGTTTCTCACACATTATATTGTAATTTCTTGCATTATTCAATTTTTTTAAACTACCTGGTTTGCAATACAGAGGTCCTGTATGAATGTTACATGTAATTTGGCTGGACTAAACAGCAGTCTATAAGCTGTACAATCTCCTCCCCACCACATCATCACTTACATCAGTGCGGTCCAGCTTCATGGGCAGGGGATGTGGCTAGGACCAGATTTACCAGCTGTAGGGGGCAGGGCATCAATTTCCTGGCTTTGGGTGGCAGAGCCAAGTCCGAACAACAAGAAGTGGGCTTGCCAGAGAATGGGGCTGACACCAAAAATAGCCCGGGCAAGCTAGAGCAGCCCACGGGCCACATCCAGCAATGACCTACATGATGTAGACACATAGCTAAGGTAGAGCTGGGAGAGGAGACCGGACAGCCTTTCCGTGATTCCCAGCAGGAAGCAGAGGGAGGGGCTTAGGTCTGGTCAGGTGATGTCTCTGTATATGAAGGAAGAAACTCTCACTCTGCTGATAGCTCTATAGTTTGTGCACAGATCTGAGGGTCATACGCCTGCCTTTCCAAAAGGATTGGTTCTAGAATGGCTGAATCAAATATAAAAATTGTACAAGTAACAACATTGTTTCCTATTCAACAAGTAAACATCCATGAACCATTGCTTTGAATGCTTATTGCAATACATACCATGGTTTGCATGACTACTTGTTGTTTCAGCAACACTTAAAATTATTTTTAAAATCCCAACCGAAGGATATGAAAAGAAGAAAATACAACTGGCTAAAGTAGCTTCACAGTTGCTCAGTAACGTGACATTTCAAATCTCCAATAACATAGAAAGCACCACAAACTTCAGCCTGAGTTTCCATGCATGTAATGATCTGCTATTCAGTACTTGTCAGGAACCACTAATGAATTTCTCCATTTTACCAGCAGAAAATTGAAAACAAATTTTCCAAACACCAAAGCAGTTCTGTGTTCCTGCTGCAGAGCCCCCTGAGTGATTACATGCTCTCTTCCTTTCGATTGTCAGGAATGTTTATTTTTTTTCCTTGCCCACCATGAAATTGCCCAGATTGATGGCTTCTACACTAAAAAACAAGTGTTGATTAACTACAGATGGTATTCATAGAATCCTTGCTGTGAAGTGGCCCCATTATCTGGTTAACTCTTTCTGCCCCTTAAAACGCTTCTCAGGCAGCAAAAAAAAAAATCTTAATATTTAAGGATACATCCGGATCAAAAAAGAAAAAAAAAAAACCTTTACTTACCTGCAGGGCTGTGAAGTCGGTACGAAAATCATCTGACTCCAACCCCTGCGCTGCGTAATATGTTGGCGCTTTATAAATACAATAAATAAATATAAACTCCAACTCCTCAGTTTATGAAACCACCAATTCAGACTCCAGGTACCTAAAATTGCTCCGACTCTTCCACACCCAGCCGGTGTTCTGGGGCCCCCTCCGTTGCAGATGCCGACCTCGCTAGGTTGGCATCTTCTGTGTCTGTGCGAGCGCACCGCATGAGCTTGCATATCCTGGAGCATTCTGCACAGGTGCAAAAGTACTGCATCTTTGCAGAACGCTAACGGCATGGAATGCGTAAAAGCTGCTCGAGGAGCAATTTTAGGTACCTGGAGCCCCAGGGAAGTAAATTTTTTTTGTGTTTTAAAATCTTATTGCTACAACAAATACTTCCAACAAACTTTGCCTCTTCATGCTTTCAATACAGAAAACCAGGAAAACGAACTACTTACTAAGGAGTACACCAGTAATATTAGAACATTACTTGATACAAAGGGAAACAATAGATTCAGGATCATAAAAGACGTATTATAACAATAATTTTCAATTCATTTTTCCACACACAATGCTGAAACAATTAAACATATCTCAGGATTCCAAGTCTTTTTCTTGCCAATACTGCAGGAAATCGTGCGTTAAAAACAAAATATTTATAAAAGTGAAGGCACAGTTTGTTTTAAAGGACAACTGAAGTGAGAGGGATATGGAGGCTGCCATATTTATTTCCTTTTAAACAATGCCAGTTGCCTGGCAGCCCTACTGATCTATTTGGCTGCAGTAATGTCTGAATAACACCAGAAACAAGCATGCAGCTAATCTTGTCAGATCTGACAATGTCAGAAACATCTGATCTGCATATGCTTGTTCAGGGTCTATGGCTAAAAGTATTAGAGGCAGTGGATCAGCAGGATAGCCAGAAAACTGGTACTGCTTAACAGAAAATAAATATGGCAGCCTCCATATCCCTCTCACTTCAGTTGCCCTTTAAAGTGCATGAAAGGAAAACTGAAGAAGAAATCAAATACTGTAGAGTGGACCCCATTTACCGCTCCAGGGATATAGACATTTTTTGCAAAGTCCCCAACAGGTCTGGTTCTAGACTTTTTTGGGGGAAACCTACCTGACTAAGCTATACTGGGGGCAACTATACCTGGCTACCAATACTAGGGACATCTATACCTGACTACATATTCTGGGGCAACTACACCTGGCTACCAATACTGGGGTCACCTATATCTGGCTACCTATACTGGGGGCAACTATACCTGGCTACCTATACTGGGAGCAACTATACCTGGCTACCAATACTGGGGACATCTATACCTGGCTACATATTCTAGGGTAACTACACCTGGCTACCAATACTGGGGTCACCTATACCTGGCTATCTATACTGGGGTCAACTATACCTGGCTTCCTATACTGGGGGCACCTATACCTGGCTACCTACCTACCTATAATGAGGGTGTTATTTTTTGGGTCGCACCATGGCTATAAGGTGCAGTGAAAATTGTTGAATGCTGTGCAATCGTTCCAAATAGGGGGAGGGGGCGGAGCCTACCCAGTATAGGTGGCTAGCCTGCCATCCCTCCCCTCGATTACCTTCCACGGTCAGTGGCCTTGCCCCTTAACTGCAAAGGTTAATAAATTATCTTGACACTGCAACATTTGAGCTATCACTGCCGTACAACACAAGATACGATCCCTTGGGTTACATTGTGCGGTCGGGGCAGTACAGATGTGTCCCTAGCCCACAGGCTGTTGCTATCAGGGCTGTGGAGTCAGCCCACAAATCATCTGACTCCAATTCCTCCCTTTATGAAACTTTCGACTGACTCCAGGTACCCAAAATTGCTCCACAGCCCTGGTTGTTATGTAGGGAAATAAGAGGGCTAATGGAGCAGTACACATGGAGCGTCACAGAGTGGGCAGGGTAAGGGGGAGAACCATGCCCTTGGTGACTGTTTGGTTGAGTTGATTCTACAGGTGGATTAATCACTGACACACCATGGGATCCTCACCCCCCCTTCCCCCCCTAGCTATCTCAAGACAGTAGATATGGCCCTTGGTCAAAAAACAGTTGACACCCTTGCTTTAGACCATATGTGTCAAACACTGGCCCACGCCATAAAAATTGGCCCGCCAATGTTCTCTTAGGGTCCTTTCACACTAGAGGGCTTTTACGGTGTTTTAACACCATGGCCATAGTTGGCGTTTTCCAAGGAAAAATGAAAGTCCATAGACTCATTTTACCTTTCACACTTAACGCTGCATTTTGGAGCGTTGCGTTTTGAAGCTCCCAGGAGCTTTTTTAGGGATGACCGCGGCGTTTCTCATTATAATTGATAGTAATGTGTTGGCGTTAAAATGCCTTCAAAACTCCTGCAGCCAAAACGCAGCGGTTTAGCTTTTTACCGCTGCCTGTAATGTGAAACAGCCCTCAATTAACTACTTGAAGACCTCCTCACGCCAATGGGCGTGACCGCGGCGGCAGCCCCAGAACCGCCTAACGCTAATTGATGTCAAGTCCTGGGGCTGCAGTTTCACAGGGAACGGTCACGCGCATGCACGATCGTTCCCAGCCACTTCACAGAACAGAGTTCCGTGATTAGCCTGCTAGCTGCCGATCGCGGCTAGCAGGCTGTTTGTAAATGAAAGGGGAAAGAAATCCCCTTTGTTTACGGTCCGCGGCAGCACTGTACGAGATCAGCGATTGGCCAGGGAGTGCCGTCCTCTCATAGGCTGATGCCTAGGAGAGGCGGAACAGGACTGATCGCCGTCCAGTTCCAATTCTGATGACGGAGGGGAGGAGGGAAGGGAGGAGGGAGAGAGAGCCTCAGAGGCTGGGACCCCGTGCTCCCCCCCCCCCCCCGGAGGCATGTCCCCTTAGGGACAAAAAAAGGAGGAGAGTCCGATCGCTGGGCTCCAGAGCTGAGCTGTGCAGGAGGCTGAAAAGCCTGCACAGCCCAGTACTGCAAAAAATGGCCTGGTCTTTAGGGGGGTTAGCACTGTGGTCGTCAAGTGGTTAACATTGATTTTGGCCTGCAGCCACACTCGCAGCTCTACCCCCTCCCGCCCTTCATCTTAATTTGCCCTTCTGGTGCCGGCCCCTTAATGAGCCTTGCTCTGCCCCCCTCCTGGTATGAGTGATAGAGTGTGGCTACGCTCTATCACAGTCCGCTCCCCCGATGTTCTTTGTCGCATGCCCGGCGGCGCGGCATGCAGCACAGGCATCAGCGGTGATGCAAAGACAGGAGAGCAGCTTCTCCTAGTAGACGCGTATACAGGTAATATTTCCTGTATACACAACGTTACCAGGGGAACCGCTCTCCTTTTATTCGCGTCACCACAGATTTCTGCGAAGAGCATCAGGGGACAAGGATGGGCCGCCGACTCCAGAGGCAAAGGAGCGGTGGCCTGGGAGAAAAGATGTTGGGAAATGGAGTAAGAGAGTGATAGAGCATAGCCACGCACTAGCTGGGGGCACCTACCTAGCTAACATACACTGGGTGCACCTCTGCCTGTCTACCTATACTGGGGGCACCTACCTAGCTAACTTATACTAGGGGTACCTATGCCTAGCCATCTATACTGGGGGCACCTACCTAGCTAATGTACAGTGGGTGCACCTATGCCTGTCTACCTATACTGGGGCACCTACCTAGCTAACCTATAGTGTGCACCTATGCCTGTCTACATATAAAGGGGGCACCTACCTATCTAACATACTGGGGGCAGATATGCCTAGCTATCTATACTGGGGGCACCTACCTAGCTAACCTGTAGGTGCACCTATGTCGGTTTACCTGTACTGGGGGGCACGTACTAGGTAGCCTATACTGGGTGCACCCACCTAGCTAATCCATGCGGGGGGCACCACAGCCTGTATACATATACTAGGGGCACCTACCTATCTAACCTATATTGAGGGCACCTATGCCTGGCTATCCATACTGTAGGCACCTATGCTTGTTTACCTATACTGGGGTATCTACCCTATACTGGGTGCACCTATGCCTGTCTACCTATACTGAGGGCACCTACCTAACCTATACTAGAGGCACCACAGGCTGTCTACATATACTGGGGGCACCTACCTATGTAACCTATACCGGGGCACCACAGACTGTCTACATATACTGGGGTACCTACCCATCTAACTTATACTGGGGCAGTTAAGCCTAGCTCTCTATACTGGGGGCACCTACCTAGCTAACCTATAGGTGCACCTATGCCGGTCTACCTGTACTGGGTGAATGTACCTAGCTAACCCATGCTGGGGGCACCACAGCCTGTCTACATATACTGGGGGCACCCACCTATCTAACCTATATTGGGGGCACCTATGCCTGGCTATCTATACTGGAGGCACCTATGCTGGTTTACCTGTACTGGGGGCACCTACATAGCTAACCTATACTGGATGCACCTATGCATGTCTACCTATACTGGGGGCACCTACCTCTCTAACCTATACTGGGGCACCACAGGCTGTCTACATATATTGGGGGGCACCTACTTAGCTAACCTATATATTGGGGGCACCTATGCCTGGCTATCTATACTGGACGCACCTATTCTTGGCTACCTATACTGGGGGCACCTATACCTGGCTTCCTGGCTACCTACTTATACTGAGGGTGCTTTTAATGTTTTTTGCCCCAGGATACATGTTGTACCTTATAACAATTGTTGTATCAATTGTGAAAAAAAATCCAAGTAGGCTGGATCACTGATGATCAAGCCTAGTAAATGTACATCATGGATCCCAAACACACCTTATCCCCTTCCCTCCCAATTAGATTTTCCCTATAGCTAGCAGAATCCTTGCTATCTGTTGGCTTACCCATTTTTTAAAAAGTTAAGTTAAGGTGGCCACATATTTGCAGACAAGAGTATGTTAATGTGCATGTGCGCAGACTGCTCACTGGGTAGCAAATAAGCAAAGTGATGATGCCAATTCCCTGTCTAGGCAACAGAGAAGTCCAAATATGAAGCAGGGCTGTGGAGTCGGAGTCGTGGAGTCGGGCAATTTTGGGTGCCTGGAGTCGGAGTCGGGAAAAAATGCACCGACTCTGACTCCGACTCCTAATGAATTTGTAAGTGTAATTAAAATAGAAAATATGATAAAATGTTCTATTTCTCAGATAATAGTCATTAAAAATAATGTATATATACAGTAATAGCTGTGCTTAGTCCACAAAAATGAAATAAACCAATCAAAATTAGTTACTTGTGCTGCTTCAATAAAGCAGTCCCCGTATTTTTAAGGTCAGATATTCATATCTGATTGTGACTGTATATATGATGTGTACACAGGAATCTCTTATATATACTAAATAACATCTATGCTGTAAGTATAAAGCCTGATGTGTAGCTGTGTCACTAATAGAGATGGAAATAATTCTGCACTGATGCGGATTTATGCAAATGTATGCACTCCCTTAGCTGATGAAATCAAATAATTTGATATGTTGTTAAAATTTGGTTTGGTGACTACAAATTAAAGGGTACCTGAGACGGATGAAAAGTAAAGTTTTATACATACCTGGGGCTTCCTCCAGCCCCCTTCAGGCTAATCAGTCCCTCGCTGTCCTCCACCACCCGGATCTTCTGCTATGAGTCCTAGTAATTCAGCCAGTCAGCGCTGTCCGGCCGCATGCTGCTCCCACAGCCAGGAACATTCTGCACCTGCGCAATAGTGCTGCACAGGTGTAGTACGCTCCTGGCGGCGGAGTGTGTGCATGCGCACTACGCCCGACTGGCTCAAGTACCTGGACTCATAGCAGAAGATCCAGGTGGTGGAGGACAACGAGGGACTGATTATCCTGAAGGCGGCTGGAGGAAGCCCCAGGTATGTATAAAACTTTAATTTCATCTGTCTCAGGTTTACTTTGTTACACAGTAGTACTATACTCTACATATGCACTCCCCACAGAGCTGCAGGGAATCCACTGAGAATGCTGTGCACATTGAACACAGAGGTGTTGTCTGTCACCCATAAACCTTGTTCAGATTGTGCATGAAGAATGTGTAATAGAGGAAGAATCTCCTCATTCCCCTGCAGAGTACCTGCACATCATTCTTACATGTACCCACACTTACATTGCCTAGGGCCTGATAGATGTTCTTTGTTCCGGTTTGTACCTTTTACAAGTACTCTTACCAAGGACTAGTTTTAGTCTAAAGGGAATAAATATAGTAGTCTAAATATCCTTCTCACTTCAGTTGTCTTGTAAAATTCCTAAGCGTTGGCAGTTAAGAGACGAATTTCATGTTACATACTTTTAATCAACAAAATTGTAATATGCAAATTAGAGGAGTCGGAGTTGAGGAGTCGGAGTCGGTGGAATCCTAAACTGAGGAGTCTGAGTATTTTTGGACCGACTCCACAGCCCTGATATGAAGATCTGGTGTCACATGCATGCTGGCAGAGACGTACAAACCCTAGCCAGACCGAATCTGTATATTTACTTCACCTGGAGATTTCCTTACATATTCCACACAAGCATCTTGTTCTGCCCTGATTATTTTCAATGCTGTGACATTTTGGTATGCCATAAATAATGGCTATAGCAAGTAAAAGAAAATACATCAGACATTTAAATACAAAAAAAATTGTCCTTATTTTCAGCCTTTGAATCTATGAACTACAACAACACGCTGCTTAATGAATTGCAAGCATGGTAGCAATATTGTCTGCCACAGTATAAATAGATTTAATTGAGCCAAAACGTTTTAATGAGAACACAGCACAAAAAAATACATCCCATGGTACAAATTCTGCATCCTAAAAGGACTCTTGTCTAATCCACTTCAATAACACAGGCTATTGTATAGTGATTGACCCAATTGCACCCACTGGCACGAGGACCTTGTATTGCACAATTGTCTGTGGATAAATAATGTCTAATAGCCCCTGGCTGGTGCCCTACATTTCAGAAGCGAAGGTGAAATCAAATTAACCTTTTACTCCTCAGTATGCAGGAGAAAGATCTCTGTCCACAATATTTAGAGGTTCCATGACATATAAGATGAGTTATGACATCCTGATGTTTGCTACAAACCAAGCATAGGCAGAATGGTATTTGAATATCTATTATACATGTGACAATATTATGGTCAACACCTTCCACTGACATGTAGAAAAAAACGTCATGATGTTGCGGTGTGTGTGTGTGTGTACAGATACTGTAAGTACCACTATGTAAAACAGAACCATAACACCAAATCTATTGATCAGCCAAAACATTACAACCACCTGCCTAATTTTGTGTAGGTCCCCCTTGTAGGACCAAAACAGTTCTGAACCACAGAGGCATGGGCCATTATTCAATTCACTTTTCTATATATTTAGCACCTGGCAGACTGCGCAGCCGCGGCCAGAGGAAGCGGCCATCTTTGGAGGGGAAGGAGAGGCCGACCCGGGCCGTGGGGTCAGGAGCCGACCCGGGGGGATAATGAGCGGGGGGACCCGGCGGAGCGGCACGGAGGGCGCGGACAGCGTCCTCTGTGCCTGAAACGGGGAGGCAAGTAATTAACTTTTTTTTACATAGTTGGCCTCGTAAGTCTTTTAAAGAGAACCTAAACTGATAGGGATATGGAGGTTTCCTTTTAAAGGATACCCGAACTGAAATGTGACATAATGAGATAGACGTATGTATGTACAGTGCCTAGCACACAAATAACTATGCTGTGTTCCTTTTTTTCTTTCTTTCCCTGAAAGAGTTAAATATAAGGTATGCAAGTGGCTGACTCAGTCTTGACTCAGACAGGAAGTGACTACAGTGTGACCCTCACTGATAAGACATTCCAACTAAACACTTTCCTAGCAGAAAATCGCTTCTGAGAGCAAGAAAGAGGTAAAAAAGGGGAATTTCTCATCAGTGAGGGACACACTGTAGCCACTTCCTGTCTGAGTCAGGACTGAGTCAGCCACTTGCATACCTTATATTTAACTCTTTCAGGCAGAGAAAGAAAAAATGGAACACAGCATAGTTATTTGTGTGCTATGCACTGTACATACATATGTCTATCTCATTATGTCACATTCAAGTTTGGGTATCCTTTAAACAATACCAGTTGCTTGGCTGTCCTGCTGATCTCTTTAGCTGTAGTGGTTGAATCACAGACCTGAAACGAGCATGCAGATAATCCAGTCGGACTTCAGTCAGAGCACCTGATCTGCATGCTTGTTCAGGGGCTGTGGCTAAAATTAGAGACACAGGATCAGCAGGAGAGTCAGGCAACTGGTATTCTTTTAAAAGGAAAAATCCATATCCTTCTCAGTTCAGGTTCCCTTTAAAATATGCTTTATTGATATGGGGCAATATGCAATTAACTTTTTCTGGGTTTTCTCCTAGGTACTCATTATTTTGAGTATTTTCTTGCTTGTTGGTGGCTTAAAATCCATTTCATTGATAAGTTTGAAAATATCACCTAGGAGAAAACTCTGGATATGGGCTAAGGGCCCACATGCAATTAACTTTTCCACCTGAGCTTTCTCCAAGGTGATATTTTCAAACCTTGTCATAAAATGCCTTTTAAACCACCAGCAAACAAGAAAATATTCAACATAATTTTGATAGTAATTTTTCACTAACTTTTAGGTACTTTTTCAAATGTAAAATGCTTAAAAGTAATTTTAAAGCAAAGATGAAAAGTATCTCTTAGGTCCTAAGACTTAGGAGATAACTCAGGTGAAAAAGTGATTTGTATATGGTCCAAGGTGTGAAAACATCTTCTGTGAGAAAACTTTACTAAATGGACTCCAGAAGACCACTGTGTGATCTCTAACATCAATAGCAGGAGATGCTTTACATTGCAAAGTGGTGCTTTTATGGATTACTCTTGTTTTTCCAGCATACTCCACAGATAAACAATACAAACACACCTGGCCATCCACAAGATCTTAAAAAATAAAAAAAAGAATACCAGCTTATGGTGATCAAGAACCACTAGGAAAGTAAAAGGGGCCAAAAAAGAACAAAAAACACTCTTACAATAAATCAAGGCAAACATATTCAAAAATCCAAAATCGATTTTTCAGACCAGGATGACTTATTCATCTGCTCCATGGCCCAGTTTCGATGCTCACATACCCACTGTGGGCAGATTTGTAAGTGGGCAGGGGTCATTTATAGGCGGTCTGACTGCTCTGTGGCTACAAAGCCCTGTGCCAGCAAGCCAAGACACCCTGGGCCATATGCAATTCACTTTTTCTTCTGAGTTTTCTCCTAGGTGATATATTTTAATTTGTCAATAAAATGCCACCAGCAAGCAAGAAAATACTCAAAATAATTTTGACAGTACTTTTTCATTTACTTTTGGTACTTTTTTTAAGTTGAAAAGTGCTAAAAAGTAATATTAAATAGAAGATGTAAAATTATCTCCTAGGAGAAAACTCAGGTGAAAAAATGAATTGCATATGGCCCCCTCCTGAGTTTTCTCCTAGGCGATAATTTTTCATTTTCTATTTAGAATAACTTTCAGCACTTTGCAATTGAAAAAGTACCAAAAGGTAGGCGAAAATTTACTATCAAAACTATTTTAGGTATTTTCTTGCTTGCTGGTGATTTAAAAGGCATTCTATTGACAAGTTTGAAAATATCACTCAGGAGAAAACTCAGGAGAAAAAGTTAATTGCATATGGACCTCTGGCCCTTATTCAATTAAATTTTACTACTGAGTTTTCTCCTTGGAGAACATTTTTCATCTTCCCTACAGCCTCCCTGTGCACATGATCGCAAAATTGAATGCAAAAAATGCATACATTCAAAAAATTGACTTTTATGCCAAAAAGCTAAGGAGTGGGGAAATTGTTGACTCGCAGAAAGGGAAAATTACGGTAAATTAAATAAATTTTTTTGACATGAGTTTGTGTTTGGAACTTTTACTCAAAATGCATACTAGACCCTTGCTCTACACATTTTGATAATTTTTCAGGAAAATGGATTGAACAACTTTTTGCACAGACATTTAGCAGGAACTGAATGAATGCCAGGGAGGTCTAAATACATTTTCAGCAGTTTACAACAGAAAAAGCTGGCAAAAAAGTACTATCACAATTATCTTGAGTATTTTCTGGCTGGAGGCTTAAAATGCATATACTGACAAGATGTAAAAATATAGTCGAGAAGAAAAAGTAAACTGCATATAAGCCACTCCCACATGCAATTACATTTTTCTCCCAAGTTTTCTCCTAGGTGATATGCTCAACCTTGTCAATAAAATGTCTTGCCACTATCAAGCAAGAAAATACTCAAAATAATTTTGATAGTACTTTTTCAATTGCTAAAGGAGCCCATACACCTAACGATTTTCCCACCGATATACAGCAGATCCGATCACTGATCAAATCTGCTGTGAAATCGTTGCGCAAACGCTGACAGAATGATCGATTTCCGCCCAAAATCAATAGTTCCCGTCGAGCCGTCCGAGCAGAACATTTTGCTCGATCGCCAGCGGGTCAGAAGTGCGTATCGGCATTGGAATGCCCGACGACCGACGCTAGCGGCAATACATTACCTGCTCCACAGGCGCGAGTCCCCTGGTCTCCACCGTTTTCCTCTCCGCTGGGCTCCGAATTTTGGCTGGCTTCACTTCCTGTCCCGGCAGGAAGTTTATACAGTAGAGCGCCCTCTACTATTTAAACTTCCTCCGGCAGGAAGTTCAGTGAAGCTGGAGCCAAATGCGGAGAAGAAGACAGCGGAGACTGGAGGACTCGCGCCCGCTGGATCAGGTAATTTATGCGGTGGTGGTGGGGGGGGGGGGGGGCGTCCGCTTCACAGATGGTGAATCGATTTCATGCTGAAATCGATTCACAATCTGTTTGCAGAAAAGGCAGCCATACGATCCCTCTCTGATCAGATTCGATCAGAGAGGGATCTATCTGTTGGTCGATCTGATGGCAAATCGACCAGTGTATGGCAACCTTAAAGGGAAGGTCCAAGCAAAAAAAAAAAAAAATGAGTTTCACTTACCTGGGGCTTCTACCAGCCCCATGCAGCCATCCTGTGCCCTCGTAGTCACTCACTGCTGCTCCAGTCCCACCGCTGGCAGCTTTCTGACCTCGGAGGTCAGGGCCGAATTGCGTACATTTTTACACATTCCCGCTAGTGCAGGAACATTAACGCATACATTTTTACGCGTTAGTGGTGCAACGCGTAAATTTTTGTTCCTGCACTAGCTGGAATGCGTAAAAATGTATGCAATGTGGCCCTGACCTCCGAGGTCAGAAAGCTGCCAGCGGGGGACTGGAGCAGCAGTGAGTGACTACAAGGGCACAGGATGGCTACATGGGGCTGGTAGAAGCCCCAGGTAAGTTAAACTCATTTTTTTTTTTTGCTTGGACCTTCCCTTTAAAGAGTAACGGTTAGCCCCAAAAATGAAATTTAAATCTCTATTGCAATGTTTTATTTACTTTTTAAGGGAGCCAAAAAGGCAATGCAGAGGTTAAAAATCAATCTAATTTTTTTACTATGTAGCCTTTTCCCCAGGACGCAAAGCCGCATAACAGATACTGCTGAGCATGCAGAGCATGCCCATGTCTGCCCGACCCCCCTCTCCCCCCCAGGACCAGGTGCCGATATATTCTCACCCCAAACAGCTGACACGGAGAGAGAGCGGGAGCAGAGTACATCTACACACTTCCAACGCCGCCACCGCAGAGCAGCCGCCGCCGAGTCACATGTGAGAGAATCACGAGCAGGAGAGAGATGCACGGCGGCGGCTGCTCTGCGGTGGCGGCGCTGGAAGTGTGTAGATGTACTCCGCTCCCGCTCTCTCTCCGTGTCAGCTGTTTGGGGTGAGAATATATCGGCACCTGGTCCTGGGGGGGAGAGGGGGGTCGGGCAGACATGGGCATGCTCTGCATGCTCAGCAGTATCTGTTATGCAGCTTTGCGTCCTGGGGAAAAGGCTACATAGTAAAAAAATTAGATTGATTTTTAACCTCTGCATTGCCTTTTTGGCTCCCTTAAAAAGTAAATAAAACATTGCAATAGAGATTTAAATTTCATTTTTGGGGCTAACCGTTACTCTTTAAGTACCGAAAAGTTATTTTAAATACAGTAAAACCTTGGATAAATAGTAACTTGGTTTAAGAGGGCTTTGTAATACAAGCACAAATGTAGGTTTGTAAAATTTTGACTTGATATACAAGTAAAGTCTCATTATACAAGTAAAAAAATAAATAAAATATATATATGCGTCACATCATCACGACTGAGCCGATAGTTCTTCTCCCTTCAGCGCTGGGCAAGGATTGTAATTAATTTTACTTAATCTGAGTGTAGAGACTGTGCAAAGTCACATTTCCGTTAAATCCTCAAAAGTAACCATCATTGGATAAGTTCTTTGGTAAAGCCACACACACAAAAACAAAAGGTTGGGGCGAGCCAACAGATGGCAATGATTCTGTTAGTAATAGTAAAAGGCTTGTTTACATTTTTATTTTATACTATTTTACTATAATGGTTTATGGATTGCGGAACGAATCAACTGGGTTTCAATTAATTCTTAAAGGAAAATTTGCTTCAATGTGAGTGCTTTGAATTGCAAGTATGTTTCAGGAAAGAATTATGCTCGCAAACCAAGGTTCCAATGTAGCAGATGAAAATGTATCTCCTAGAAAACACAGGAGAAAAAGTGAATTGCATATTGGCCTCTGTGTTCTGACACCCTTATGACCAGCATTCCATTGTTAAGTATTTTGTCCTACAGAAGCTTTTCTGTGGCATTGGACCAGGCAGGATAGCCTTTACTTCTCATATGCAACCGTGAGTCTTGGGTTCCCATAACCCTGCCATTGAATCACAGCTTGTCCTCCTTAGGGCTCTTTCACACCAGAGCTCTTTTTTCAGCGTTTTAACGCAAAGTCTATACTTTGCGTTAACCAAGGTAAAAGGACAGTCCATAGACTTTCATTTTACCTTTCACACCCGACGCTGCGTTTCGATGCGTTGCGGTACAACGTATCCCGGCGCATTTTATCGTCGGGAATCGGCGTTACCCCTTCGGGTTAATTGATACTGCCGCCGCTACTCAGCGCCGCACTGCAGATTCCCGACGACAAGCCACAACGCGTGCAGGAGCCGTTCTCCTGCACGCATTGTAATGTGTAACCAGCTTTAGAAGCACTGTTAGTAGGTAATCACCTCTGTACGCAGTCATCTAATCGTGAACTTTAAGACCTGACTGTTTACTTGCTGCATAATACAATATATCCCACCTCTTGACAAAAGTGTCATTGTAATGAAAGAATATTTAGTGTTATTCAGTAACTGCTCTATGTAATGTATTTAGTAAACAGTGGTTACAAATGCAGCTATTCAATAGGGCTGAGCCTGCTTTAAAGTTATAAATGAAAATTGTTTTACTTGAATCACACAAGCGTCTTATTCTTTCTGAAATATGAAGCACTTCCTGGCTTCTGGCCTTTAGAAATGGGGTTCATAGATTTCCTCTCTGGAGTCCACTAAACCAACGTGAATGGCAGGTATGGCTGTTGATGACATGCATTGAGTGGTAACACAGTTCACGCATCAGCCTGGCCAATTCATTTACTGGGCTTTCTGGTTTCAGTGTTCCAGGACGTTGCATTCAAAAACAAACTAACACTATTTACTTGTACATCACTGCACAACCCCCTATCATGGGATCTTGGCTGTTATATTAACTACTTGCCGACCGTTCCACGTCGATTGGCATGAACGCGGAGGCTACCCCCAGGACTGCTCAACGCCAATCGGCATGAAGTCCTGGGGGCGTGTTTTGCAGGAGATCGGGAGCGTACTGGGGACAGCTGTCTGACTCGGCTGTCCCCCTGGGAAGCTCAGTAGCTGTCATTGGCTGTTGAGGGGGGGGGGGAGAGGGGTCGGGGAAAAAAACAACAATAGTGATATTTTAAATAAATAAACAAAGCCCTGCAGCAGCTATCAGAGCCCACCAACAGAAAGCTCTGTTGGTGGGCAGAAGGGGGGGGGGGCAACGACTTGTGTGCCAAGTTGTGCGGCCCTGCAGCGAGCCCTTAAAGCTGCAGTGGCCTAAATTGTTAAAAATAGCCTGGTCACTAAGGGGGTGTAAGCCTACGATCCTGACGTGGTTAGAGGTATCAAATTGTGTATCAATTTCCACCAGAGGTTGCAAAACTCTCTTATCAGAATCTCTCCAACCAAATAGATTTCTGCAAGAAACTATTTAAAATCAAATCGAACCACAACATTGTGGTTGTGAAACCCCATCGATTGACCACTGCTTCTGCTCCACCCCTGATTGGCATACATTTTCTGTCCTGCTTGGCTGATACTTCTGGTCAATTTTAGCTCAAAATGTGATTGAATAGATTTGTGCAGTAGAATAAAAGTTAATTAAAGGGATACTGTAGGGAGGTCAGGGGAAAATGAGCTGAACTTACCCGGGGCTTCTAACGGTCCCCCGCAGACATCCTGTGTTGGCGCAGCCACTCACCGATGCTCCGGCCCCGCCTCCGGTTCACTTCTGGAATTTCAGACTTTAAAGTCAGAAAACCACTGCGCCTGCGTTGCCATGTCCGCGATCCCGCTGATGTCATCAAGAGCGCACAGCGCAGGCCCAGTATGGTCTGTGTCTGCGCAGTACACTCCTGGTGACATCAGCGGGAGCGAGGACACGGGCGTGCAGGCGCAGTGGTTTTCTGACTTTAAAGTCAGAAATTCCAGAAGTGAACTGGAGGCGGGACCGGAGCATCGGTGAGTGGCTGCGCCAACACAGGATGTCTGCGGGGGACCATTAGAAGCCCCGGGTAAGTTCAGCTCATTTTCCCCCCGACCCCCCTACAGTATCCCTTTAAGGGTATACTTTTTTTTGCACATGTGTATGTGCCGGTTTGGTCTTATTTCAGCAGACTTCTAATCGGAAATCTGTCAACACCATTGTTTTATACGGCTTGATGTATAAAACCAAACCTACACCTAAGCCAAACCAAACCTATAGAGAATATAGACTTATGAGAATTAATTATATGTGTACTAATGGTAAGTAGAACACTAGTAACATAGAACAGGTTTTATTCTCAGCTTAATGGCTACATTTTTAAGATTACATTTTAAATAGCACCCATGAATTACATTCTGATGTAAAATCCACATTTGTTGAGCTGAAAAACAAACAAAAGTGGTGACCCTTGGAACTTTTTAACACTAAAAGCACATCAGCATTGTTTTCTCAGTGAGATAAAACGGTTTTGGCTTCAATTCACTTTTCAGGGAACCGGATGAATTCAAAAAGCTGTTCAACAACCTCACTTAGATAACACCTCTAGTTTATTAACACTTGCACTGGAAAACAGAAAAAGAATTCGTAAAATTTCTTAGTAGGAGTTGTACTATATGTACCTAGGTTTATCCCATCATGTCTCTTCATGTACAATTTAAACTGATTTGCAGTGGCTTTCTACATTTCAACACCTACCTTCCATCCACTGAAACAGCTGCCAAACTTTGGAAACCGACTTATGGCAGGAATTTACTCAGAAAGGCACAAAAGCAGGAGGTAGTCTAAAAACGCTCTTTTGCTGAGCTGTTTGAGTGTTGGTAAGGAAAATTATGAATCAGACTGTTAGATACATTGCACAGCATGCCTGTTTTGTGATGCCATGTGCGATTGCATCATTATGGGAGAGATCTACAGTATCAATTTAAAGATATGATGCCTGACCAACAGCAAACCTGTGTGTTTTATAGCTTACAAATTAATGTCGCATTTTTTTCTCATTTTCATATCACAGGCACTTTATAGGATCCATTAACAGCAAAAAAACAAACAAAATAAAATATAAACAAACATTACTGTAGAGCCAACAATACTACTTCAAAATGACGTACTGAAATATATGAAATCCTACTCAAAGCTCAAACTCCTTGCTATGTATGATGTTACCATCACCTAAATTATCTTTAGCTGACTCAGCAATATTCAATGAAGAATAAATTAATAGCAAATCACAGAGATTCGTGTTTTATTTATCTGTTCAAACACTTGGTTGATCACTGCTTTTTTCACTCAGTCCTGTTGATTAAGTCTATTTACTTCAGGATTCTGATTTTCTCCATGCATTGCCACAATTATTAGCTATAATATACACTTTATTGTACATATTCTATACCCGACAAGAAATCCAGGCTTTCTATTTTCATGTACCAAAGAAACTACTACACTAATGTGTCTCCTTTGCCAAGACCAAAGTAATTTTGCTTAAAGGGATACTTAAACCAGGATTAAGAAATCCGTTTTACTTACCTGGGGCATCTACCAGACCCCTGCAGCCGCTCCGTGCCCTTGTAGTCACTCACGGATCCTCCGATCCTCAGCCACAAGCTAGGTTCATTTTCGCTGACAGGGAGTCATCAGGCTTAAAGTGGCAGTGCAGGCCTGGCTATGCGTATCCTTCCGCAATAGCGTCCTGCGCCTGTCTGCAAAAACGAAACTGGCTGGTGGCGGGGGACCGGAGTACCCGTAAGCGACTGCGAGGGCCCAGGGGGCTGGTACAAGCACCAGGTAAGTAAAACTGATTTTTTTTATCTTGACTTAAGTATCCCTTTAAGGAAATTTTACATTCGCAAGATTTTTTTTCTCCTGACATGTATTGTAATGGATAAACATTGGGAATAAATACTTATGGCTTTGTCACTTTGTTGCTGGTTACATGACTATGCAGCTACATAATATGCAAGCACACTGAGGTGTGGCATACAGTAGTGAAACATGAGCTCTTCCATTTGTGTCTTTAAAAAGGGGCACTCCAGTGACATATACCAGTAGTAGAATGCAGAACATTATTCAGGAAATCCACTTTTACATCAGTTATCCTGGTTTCGGCATCAAAACACTTCCTATAGCTATATATTGCTTTATATTGGTATGTAACCCCACCCTCCCAGTGATGTTTCGTCTAGGCTGTTTATTATTCCTCCCAGAGCACTCTCTGAGACTAGGTGTTATTTCTGCTGGCTTCGGAACACAGTAAGCAAAAATTCCTTAATGACGCATCTGCCAGCAGTAAAGATGTTGCCACCTGTGATATATTCAAATATCAAGAACACAGAACCTGAATGTACTGCAAATACTACAAAAATCCTGTTTACTGAATCTCTAAAACTTAACTTTTAATAAAATATTTAAGAATCAGAAGTTAATTGGCTGTCTAGTTGCTCAAAAAAATCTTGCAAAAATGATGCTGGGCCTATGCGGTCTATGATAAATGGATGGGGGAGAGATTATCCTCTCCTAGGTCCTCTAGCATCACTTAGTTAAACATAAAGATTGCATATAAGCTCATAACATGATAGCAGCCAAAGATATTTGGCTGCTATCATGTTATGAGCTTATATGCGATGTCTCTAAACTTGTTATTTTAAAATGTAAACTTTGCACCTTATCACTTTGGCACTTATCTTTAGCACTTTATCCCTTGAAAAAGTTCTGCTAATGGAGTGAAACATGTCGGGTTATTTGGTGGGGGGTGTGTAATCTTTATATTTAACTAAGTGATGCTAGAGGACCTAGGAGAGGATAATCTCTCCCCCATCCATTTATCATAGACTGCATAGGCCTAGCATCATTTTTGCAAGATTTTTTGAGCAACTAGACAGCCAATTAACTTCTGATTCTTAAATATTTTATTAAAAGTTAAGTTTTAGATATTCAGTAAACAGGATTTTTGTAGTATTTGTGATATATTCAAATATGTAAATAAAGTTAAGGAAAGATTTTACAATGGGAAAAATTAAGTTATAGTAAGTAAAGTTCCTTTTTAAAGTTCTTTAAAGAGAACCCGAGGTGGGAATTACTTTTACTATTGGGGCACAGAGGCTGGTTGTGCGCACTAAGACCAGCCTCTGTTGCCCCATCGTGTGCCTCCATGTCCCCCCTGCTCGCCGCTATACCCCCCGCATTGCTGGCTGTGTCGCCAGCTCAATGTTTACCTTGCGCTGTCAGTCAGCGCCGCTCCCCCGCCTCCTCCGCATCGGCGCCACCCGCCGCGTCACTTCCCTCCTATCAGCGGGAGGGAAGGGACACGGGCGGGTGCGCCGATGCGGAGGAGGCAGGGGAGCAGCGCTGACTGACAGTGCAAGGTAAACATTGAGCTGGCGACACGCTGCGTGTCGCCAGCAATGCGGGGGGTATAGCGGCGAGCAGGGGGGACATGGAGGCACACGATGGGGCAACAGAGGCTGGTCTTAGTGCGCACAACCAGCCTCTGTGCCCCAATAGTAAAAGTAATTCCCACCTCGGGTTCTCTTTAAAGCAAATTTGCAACCATCAATATAATACTATAGGTACAATACATAAAACAGAATGTACCAGGCATGTGAAATTGTTTCCATCATGCAAATTTCTACAGATTTGAAACTAAGCCAATAAAACCAACTTGCTAAAGAATGTATCCACAGTTATTTAATTAATGTCAATAAGCTTTATGTGGCTAGATTTAATTTTGCCCTTGCTCAATGGAAATTGGCAAGTTATTGCCTGTTGCCTGTTGCAGTATTAATGTTGCTCTTGGATGCATAGTGTTCTGTGGATGAGTAGAACTCAACTTCATCACTGTTTCTTGCATTGAGTACTCAACAACAGTTTAAGACTTATAATGCAAAATGTGGGTCTTGCTTTTATAGACCAAAAATATCAGATCAGGCTATTTGGGAGTCACAATGCAGACAGCTAGTGGTTGATTGGCTACTAGATAGTATTTAACTACTTCACCTCTAAGGGCGCGTTTCCACTTGAGCGGAAACCGCCGTGAATCCGCAGAGTTTCCCCGCAGGCGAATAGTGCGGGGAAACTCTGCCATAGGGTGCAATGGTAACGCCGGCTGAATCGCTACCGCTAGCGATTAGGCCGGCTTTTTCATCCGAATCGGCGCGGGAGACTGTGGATCCCATAGCCGTGCATAGCACGGCTGATGGGATTCGTCTGCTTTCCCCACAGACCCAGAAGAGCCGGCTCGCGTCTCGCAGACGCGCGCCGCTCTAGCGGAATCGCGCCCTAAGGGTTTCCCCCTTAAACACCAGAGTAATTTTCAGATTTCAGCACTGCATTCATTAATCTGCCAATAACTTTATCAGTACTTATCACACTGAAATGATCTATACATTTTTTTCCCTTTCTTTAGGTGGTACTTTTTGCTAAGAATTATTTTATTCTAAATGCATTTTAATTGGAATAATAAGATAACAATTCATTATTTCTCAGTTTTCGGCCATCATAGTTTTAAAATAAAACCCACACATTTTAATTGCCCATTTGTCCCGGTTAAAGGAAACATTTAAAATATTTCCCTAGTACAATGTATGGCGCCAATATTTTATTTGGAAAAAAGGTGCATTTTTTCGTCCATCACTAATTACAAGCCCATAGTTTAAAAAAATAACAGTAATATACCCTGTTGACATTCGTAGTAAAAAAGTTCAGTCCCTAAAGTAGCTATTCATGTATTTATTTTTTGGTCTTTCTTTTAATGCAAATGTTTTATTTGGGTAACTGTGGGAGAGTGTGGGAGGTAAGGGGTTAATTTTAAATGTATGCGTAGGACTTTTTATTAAAAAATAAATGATGTATGTGTAATTTTACTATTTGACCACGAGATGTCCTCACGCACTACTTTCCTGTGTGTACTATTAGTACCCTAACAAGAAGTAACGCGTGGACTTGTAACTTCCGGCATCGACCGGTGGGTGGGTGGGGGGAGTGTAAGGCATTAAGTGGGGTTTAGACCGAAGGGTTAAAGTTAGGATAGGTGGTGCTCAATTGATGCGCTGGTTCTGAAATACATACTCCAAAAATATGTAAGCAGTACAGCCATGCCTCCTGAGAATAATGGCATTGGAGATATAAGGTGCCCATCACAATACAATATTGTAAAAAAAAAAAAAAAAATAATAATAATAATGAAATTGCTTTTTTTTTTTTTTCTTCCTTATATCAATCTATTTAGTCAGTGTTTGACCATTGTAAAAAAAAAAAAAAAAAAAAAAAAAAACTTTTCCGCTCCCTCATTTACATTCTGAAATGTATTAAAGGTGGCGGCATCTTTACTGTTGTCATGTAATCTCTGCAGAATGTTTGTTTACAGAGTTCCAAAGCCAGTACAAAATATATCTGGTCTCCCAGCAGATAGCCAATCAGCCTAGGCTGTGACGTCACTGGGAGGGCGGGGCTACATTCAATATACAGTAATATATGGATATAGAAAGTGTTTCTGGTGATGAAAGCAGGAAAATTACAGTAAAAGTGGGCATCCTGAATAATTTACTGCATTCTATTATTTGTCACTACAGTGCCTCTTTAAATAAAGATGTGTAAAGCATTTATATATACCGCGTATGCCTAAGAAACTTATAAGTGTCATTCAGTACTTATCTACAGCAGGGGTTACTCAGCAAATGACCGCTTTCATAAAAGGGCACATGCTGTAACACTGAACACTGCATTAATACACCCATATGCTGTTCAGAAATGATCTGCCAAGAGTAAAGTCAACTCTGATTTGCATGTGACTGCATACAATATCAGATGTGTTTGCGATGATTTCCTTAACTTATGCCTTAAAGCATTTCATTATGTAATGTGAATGATTCAGAGTCATGTGCTAGTCAAGTGTTTCCAATCATGTTATATGTTTATGCATTTATAATCATAGGCATTGCATAAACAGAATGATATATTTACATCAAAAAGACACATAAATTACATAACATGATGCAGGGCTTTTCTACTGGGTATTTCACTTAGTAGTTAATAAAGTTGAAGAAGTGCATACAAGATTAACACACATGAAATGTGAATTTAGTACAATGGTATCTATTAAAATGATTAGCTGACTCGTTAGCAATGCTACAGTATGGAATAACTGGATCTCTAAGCAGAATAACAATTAGGCTTTCTGCTACTGCTCACTGAGGATGAATGAGATTTTCCGGAGTGTGCTGGTGGCGATGCAGGGGTTAACTCACCCATGCCGCTATCTCTTTTCTGATGAACACTATGCCAGGTTGCATTTTCTTGCACTTCCGCCTTGAGAGTGGAAGATACAGTTTGAAAGGCAGAAGTGTACGAAGATGTAACGCGGCATTGAGCCCATCAGAAGAGAGGCAGCGGCTTAGGTTAGTTAACCACTGCAGACACAGCCTATGCCCCCTCCACCAGTACAACAATTTAGCACTTTGCAAAGTCATTCTCACTCATCTTTACTCCTCACAGTGATCTAAATCTGGGTTACTCAAACTGGGTGCCACAGAACACTATGGGCTTGATTCACTAAACCGTAATAACTCAAATATCACACCTTATGAAAAGATATCACACCTTATCAAAGATATCACACCTCATCAAAGTTAACATGCCTTATCAGAGTAGCATAGCAAGCACTATGAACGTATGCCTGCTAATTGACAATGGCACTCATCCTGCCCTGAGCTGCTGCAGGTTCGTAGCACTCGCTATGCTACTCTGATAAGGCGTGTTAACGTTGATAAGGTGTGATATCTTTTCATAAGGTGTGATATCTTTTCATAAGGTGTGATATTTGAGTTATGATGGTTTAGTGAATCAAGCTCTATACGTGCTCTGATTGGTCCCCTGCCTTCTCAGTGAACACTCTGGTGGTACAGGTGCAGCACATCCTTGGGCCGGGCCACAAAAAGCTCGCCAGCCATCATGCAGAAGAAAGTAAGGATCCATTCCTCACTTGAAGGAGCTAGGTGGAATGTCATTCAAAACGGCGAGCCGGAGCTGCTAAAAAAAAAAAAAAAAAAAAGGTGGGGAGATTTGATCACGAGGTGAGCTGCTAATAAAATGTACTGGGGCAGGGGTGTTATTCATAAAGGAAAGCTGCTAAACACATGAGGGGGGGGGAGGATGTGATTAAAAGGGTGAGTTACTATAAACACATGGGGGGGTCAGAATGGTGAGCTTGTAAAAACAGCGTGGTGTTGTGTGTATGTGGTGTTAGTGTGTGGGGAGGTAAAATGTGGTTACAGACACACTCCCCTGCCAGCATACATTGTGTTTATCATAAGCACACTGACTGCAGCGATACCCAGGCCCCATACACTTAACAGTTTTCCCTTGGGGGGCTGGCAGTCGGTGGCGGTTCCATAGAAATGTAATAGATTTCAAGGTAAAATCTATTAACCACTTAAGCCTATTTGGACGAACATTCTCGTCCAGATAGGCTGCGCGCACTCCCGCCGGCCGTGCATGCTCCCGCGCGTGCTCCCGCCGCTAGCCGTTAGCCCAGGGATCAATGAATGGGATTATAGATCCCATTCATTGATCGAAGCCCTCCTGGAGAAAAACCATCAGCCTCTTATCAGAGGCTGCGGTTTTTCTGAGTTACAAAAAGTTTCCTGTCCTCCTAATGCTTCCTGGAAGCGTGATCGTATGCTTCCAGGACTTGACTGTGGCCATCTTGTGGCCAAATAGTAAAACTACACCCACATACATTTTTTATATAATTTAATATAATTTTAATAAATGATTCTTTATATAATTTTTTAAATTATGGGCTTGTAAATCGTGATGGACGCAAATTGAAAAAATGCACCTTTATTTCCAAATAAAATATTGGCGCCATACATTTGTTATAGGGACATAATTTAAATGGTGTAATAAGCGGGACAAATGGGCAAATAAAATACATGGGCTTTAATTATGGTAGCATGTATTAATTTCAAACTATAAAGGCCAAAAACTGAGAAATAATGATTTTTTTCCATTTCTTTCTTAATATTCCTGTTAAAATGCATTTAGAATAAATTCTTAGCAAAATGTATCTGGCCCCCCAAACACATAATCTATAATGTATAGATGCGGCTTACTGGACCTTTTAAATATCGGTTGCTATATAGAATAGCAGTGCTGGCATCACCCATCCACATATTGTAGAAGCCAGCGAGCAGTAATTTGATAGGCTTCCAATCCAATTCTGCATCAGGCGACACTGCTGTCCAAATAAGGGGGGGAATTATATATATATATATATATATATATATATATATATATATATATACATATATATATATATATATATATATATATATATATATATATATATATATATATATATATATTTCCTATGAAGATAAAATAAAGCTTTTGATATATAATTCATGCTCTGAGCTCCCTAACTTCACGCTATTTATATGAACAGCAGGTTATCACCGGAGTATGCTTCGCTGTCTAGTGCCACATGACCGAATGCCTGCTGCTGGGAGTTCTCCTCCAGTCACGATTAGGGGGAATCAATACCTAGATTCAATGTAATGTTTTTCAACATTTTATGTGTGTTCGGGCCCCCCGGCAGTCTGAAGTACGTTGACCTGGCCCTTGACTAAAAAAGTTAGGAGACAGTCTCGTTCATCTGATAAGACTGGACTTGAGCGATCCGCTTGGTGGATCATTCAAATCCAGTCTTATCAGCTGAACGTACTGAACTGTACACTTGCCCGATTTGATGTCCAAATGACTGGTCATTCAAACGTCCAAATGACGAAAATCTGACGTGTGTACGAGCCTTTAGCCTGTGTAATCCCCCTCATTTGTGTCTAATCACTACTTGTAATTTGATCTGCCTATGGCAGAGAAGTAGATAAGCCCATTTGAAAGCACAGGCTATAAACAATCTGTCTGCTTCCATGAATCAGGAAGTAGAAACCGAGCAGATATATTTTAACATTTGTATCGGCTGTAGCAAAGAAATGTTTTTTTTGTTTAAAGGTTATGCGGTTGTGTATCTTTTAGAGCAGAGAGGAGTTCTGAGTTCAGGTCCGCTTTAAAGGGAACCTTAACTGAGAGGGATGTGGATGTTTCCTTTTAAACAATACCAGTTGCTTGGCACTCCTGATGATCTCTTTTGCTGCAGTAGTGGCTGAATCACACACCTGAAACAAGCATGCAGCTAATCCAGACTTCAGGCAGAGCACCTGATCTGCATGCCTGTTCAGGGGCTGTGGCTAAAAGTATTAGAGGCACAGGCTCAGCAGGGAAGTCAGGTAACTGGTATTATTTTTAAAGGAAAAATCCATATACTTCTCAGTTTAGGTTCCCTTTAATCATTGCCATGTTATGTATTTTATACAGACTTCTTGTAAAGCACTGTACAGTACATATTTACATCACTTACTGTCTTCAAAAAGAAACAGCATTTCTGTATTTTTCTTAAGAGGTGACTTGAAATAATGTCAAGGTCACCAAGGGTGCCTTCACCCAAAACAGTTTGTGAACCACTGATCTAAATCATTGCCCCAGAAAAAGATCAGGTTTACATTACTAATGTACTTGGTAAAACCATCCAACACAGTCTAATTCATTACTGCTATGATGACAACATCCAGCTAAATTTATCCTTCAAACCTGGCATGACGGACCCTACTACAAAAAAGAAATATTTCCTCAGCTGAGCTACAGGAGTAAATGAACAACAACAGTAGGAAGCTCAATGCTAAAAAAGTTCTAGTCATTGGAGGTCAGCATTTGGCATAACAACAGTTAACACTCTTTCACAGCACCACAGAGGGTAAGGAGAGCATGTGATCTGTTGCATAGTTTGGATCTACTAGTTGAGGAATTAAACTTCAGAAATCAAGTCTCTGTTGCAATATTTCTACCTTCATCTAAAAAAAATAAATAAATCAAAGAATTAAACACCTTATACGTTCATAAGATTTTCTAATCCAAGGTTATGACTTCATCACGGCTGGGCTATTGCCATGTGCACTATACAGGCCTTCCAAATAAGGCTAAATGTATGTTAACCATCACCATGGCTAAATGTACATTTAACCATCACTGCATAGCAATTCAGTATAGTAATATTATACTATATCATTATGAATAATAAATACATATACTGGAATACATATACTGTAAGCGCACTTTATACAAACGGGGAAATCAACATTTCAGTTGTCTCCATTGAATTAATTTAATTACCGGTTTCCTCGTTACAAAACTTAAATCTGTGAGGTTCAGTAGAGAAGAACAAGATTGAGTATCGGTACCTTAATTATCAGTTAGTGTGGCATTACATAACAGAATATCAATTGCTTTCTCGACTTTGCAATGTCATTTTTACATTGCTTTTGGAACTTCTTCCCAGACAACTACCTAAATCTAAACAATATTCATATCAGCAAATTTTTGACTCTTATACTCTCCCCCACCCCTCAGCCAGCTGATCTACTGGTTCTAAGAAAAGTTGACTGCACTTCTGCCGTGAGATTACTCCCAAAATCCAATAATGCCACAAACAGTGCAGCTCCGTAAAACTTGTGGGCGAAGCGTATATCTAGTAGACAGAAACAAAGAGAGGGCTCTATAGTGCATTAAACCTTTTAATAGAAACGGCAAATAAGAAAATTACACTTACAAAATGTGTACGGTCATAAAAGCTTACAGCACCAATGTGCAGTCTCCAGGACCTCCTTAGATGGACACACCAACGGCTCACATCCTCCACTGTGGCCAGCAGCGCAGATTTTCAAAGCAGTGGGGAGCAGTGGTGGAAACCGGCAGGACTCTGAGCTCTAGCGTGCCACTAGCGTCATTACCAGTTTCGGCGGAATGGATCTACTGGATTTATTGCAGCCTCCCCAAACTTGCCCTCCTTTCAGTGGAGCGGGGTGAACGGACCAGTTGAATGCAGCAATGTGAACTGATCCTATTGATTAACATATGAACCATTTGCATCCATTAGGATGTGGTATGTTTAGATTATGCCAGTGTGAAGGTGCCCTAGGGGCCAGTTTCCATTTCATCCAAATATGCAGCATTTCCCTGCATACGAGCCCGACAGGGAAACTCTACATATTCAGACAATCTTGCCGACCATCACTGAATTTTTTCTGACAGCCAAATGTCATCTAACTCTACTAGCATCAACCAAAACTGGTTTTAACACCTATCCTTAACCTGCTAATCCTGGCAACTAAATCTAACCTCCCACATCCTATTTCCTAATCCTCTTCATCCACTTAAAACCGTAACCGTTAGACCTACCCAGTACTCCCCTTTCATCATCTTTAGGGCCTGGTACTTTGGCTGCAAATAGCTAAACAGTGGCACCAAAATAAAACATTCCACTGCCAATAAGTGTAATGGCCCACCCTTTCAAGTAAATAATAAAAAAATGGTATACCAAAATTAATTGCCGTACCACCTACTGTATAATCCAGTGTAGCATATCAGCTATATAATAGCCAAAGGCCAGAACCATAATTAAGCAATCAATCAACTATAGTCTATCCTTTGCATGGTAACTGGATATATATATATATATATATATATATATATATATATATATATATATATATATATATATAGAGAGAGAGATAGAGAGAGATAGAGAGAGATAGAGAGAGATAGAGAGAGATAGAGAGAGATAGAGATAGAGAGAGATAGAGAGAGAGAGAGATAGAGAGAGAGAGAGAGAGAGAGAGAGAGAGAGAGAGAGAGAGAGAGAGAGATAGAGATAGAGATAGAGATAGAGATAGAGATAGAGATAGAGATAGAGAGATAGATAGAGAGATAGATAGAGAGATAGATAGATAGATAGAGAGAGAGAGAGAGAGAGAGAGAGAGAGAGAGAGAGAGATAGAGATGAGATAGAGATGAGATAGAGATGAGATAGAGATGAGATAGAGAGATAGATAGAGATAGATAGATAGATAGATAGAGAGAGAGAGAGAGAGAGAGAGAGAGAGAGATAGAGATAGAGATAGAGATAGAGATAGAGATAGAGATAGAGATAGAGATAGAGAGAGAGAGAGATAGATAGAGAGAGAGAGAGAGAGAGATAGATAGATATAGATATATATATATATATATATATATATATATATATATATACGCACACACAATGTATATTTCTTGTTAAATTGTGTCGAAAATAGTGTCACAAATGTTAGGGCAAATTTATCAAACCCTGTTTAGAATTGAGCAGTTGCTGAGACTGACCAATAAAAATCCCTGATCTAAACATCTGCTCCATTTTTTAACCAGTCCTGCTTTACCACACTGAATCTTAAATTGAAAATAAAAATGTTACCTGGTACCAACAAGGCCCTGAACAAGTGTGGCCTCAAGTATAAACAAGCCCTATATGCCTACACCCAGCCTGGCAACATGCCCTACCTTCACAGAACAACGAGATGAATCTCCAGGAACTATATTACCCTCACAGAAAAAATAATTACAGTATATTAAATTACTGCTCATTTGCTGGCAGCATCCATTCACGCACCACAATGTATGACGTAAATTGCTCTTAACTTCGTAACAAGCAAATATAAAATGCCTTGCCAATAAAACACACATCCATGCAGGCACATATCTGAAACACAGCAATCATCAACCCTCACTATAGAGAACTTTCATTGCTGCATTTACTACACACAACAAAGATACATTGCCAGACAGAATGGCTTGAGAACATACACAATTGCATCTATGGATACTGATTTGCAGGGACAGCCTTAAATTGCATCTTCCACTCCATCAAAAATCACACCATTTGGCATACCATAAGCACATTATAGGTGATTGCAGTGTGACTGTACACATTAATACAATGCAAATAAGGGCTCAGACTACAAAAACAGATTTTTAGTTGAAGCGGATCAGAGATGAAAAACTAACTATAACAAGTAACTTGTCTATAGATCTCATCTAAAGTTTAGATAGTTTACACAGCAAATCTGTCTGCATACAGCTTCAACAGTTTATGATGATTTATTCCTGTGATTCAATGAGAGCGACCATGTTCTGTTTGTCATCATTACACAAGTAATCTGCAACTGCATCGCCACCCCTTAGCCTGTGAAACATTCACTCCCCCCTCCCCTCTGTCTCTGAAATCTCTGGCTAGTAACCTCCTCCTCCTCCTGCCCAGACTGAGCTCCCATAAGCCCTTGCTACATGGGTCTGAGTGCCTTGGCGTTTTGGAGAAGCTGTGGGCGAGGCTTGTTTAGTTCATAGGGAATTAGAGTATGAAAAAAAAATATTTTGCTTGAGGAATGCCCTATAAACTATATGTAAGGAACACAATTACGCAATGAATAAAAGTTAATCTTGGATCCACTTTAAAGGCTTCATTTAAAGGTCCTTGAAATAAACCCATCTAGAGAGCAGACATATTAAATAACATCCCACTTGTTAAAGGGACACATTTTGTTTTTAAAGTGGCAGAGACATATTCAAACTTTAGGCCCAATTAAGTGTGTCTTATTTGTCTGCAATTGATCATTTTTGTATTTAAATTTTTAAATTTTTATTATGAGCAGCAACAAAATACAGACCGAGTACAATGCAAATAAATAATCATCCATTATCCAATAAAGTACAGTTATACATAAAGATTATATCTGCCCATATGAAGAATTTTGTTCCTGTAAACAATGTTCAATGTGACACAGTAAGCTTATACTTAGAAAAGTCCTGAGTGTCCACATAACCAATATTTATGTGGAACAGAAGAGGGAAAAGAGAAGTAAAACAAGAAAAAGAAGAGAGAGATAGAGACAGAGACTTACCGCCAGCCACAAAGCATCCAAAGGAATAAAAAAACAGAGACACTTGGACACCTAGAGGCCTCAAAAAAAAAACAACATCCCAAATCTTAGAGAAAACATGCATCTTGTTATATATATATATATATATATATATATATATATATATATATATATATATATATATATATATATATATATAATGCACCCTATTGAAGAACTTCCACTTGAGTTGGAGGATTAACATCTTTTCAGTGCTCGGATATCAGGCAATGAGCAGCTGTAAGATAGTGGTTTAATAGTCTGTGGGATGGGGTCTTTACTTTAGATATTGGGTGGGCTAAAAACCAATCCAAGGATCCTTCGGGACTGAATTAGTAACCAAACATCATCCCCGAATGGCTCAATCACTGGGCATGACCAGAGAAGGTGTGGCATATAGTCCCAAGCCCACCACAGTTTCTCAAACAAGACAAAGGGAGAAAGGGGATACATTTGTTTGAATGTACTGGAGTTTGGTACCCTAACAACAACATTTTATAAATATTCTCTTTCCTAAGAATGCAAATCGAGGTCTTAGCAGCATTTCTCCATAGTTTAATCCAGGATTCCAGAGAAGTAGTGGTGTTAAATTCTTGATCCCAATAAAGCATATATTTGTGTTTAATGTCTGGTCTAGTCTACGTGAACTCATTAAACCAGGTATAAGGCAAATGAGGAGCATGGAATTTTTCTTTACTCTATCTATGTAATCATGAGACAGCATGTACAGCAAAAACCTGGCTCAAAGGAGGTCATAACTGCACAGAGAAGAGGCAAGGCTACAGTAGGTTTATGAAGCTTAAGAAAGTGGTTTATCTGTATTATCCTTCTCAAGGCCATATTAGACTGAAAGCATGCCTACACTCTTAACAGGCTGTATAGTGTTTTCATTCATAGCAAAAATATAACAATAATTACAATTTGTTACAAGTCAATCAAATAAATGAATATGTTTGAGTTTACCGTAACTGCTTTCACAAAATGAGTCTGCAACAAACAAAGGAAATAAAGATGCTGGAAAAGTCTGTATTCCTCATGTATAGTTACTGCAGAAATGCACTGCTGTGTTAAGACCCGTACACAAGCCAGATGAAACTCGGCTGAAGCGGCCTAAGACGGCCACCTCTACAGCATGTGTACAGCAGCCCCCGATCGGCCAGCTATCCAACCTGGTGGAGCACTTTGAGCGATGGGAGATAGCATTGTTCCCTACCCACCAAGCAACGTCACTCCTGTGCCACACTACTCCCCAGCATAGAGAACATTTGAAAATGAACAATAAGTCTGCACAGGCCCAGTCCCAATCCCCATTGGGTGACACTAAATGAGTATGGACCTTTCCTGTATTTGTTTACCCAAATCAAAGTTTCTAATTAGTTCTTAGCAGCAGCTGTGAATAGACTGCTGGAGACTCTCGCCCCATACAGTCAACACTGAGGCTTAATCCCTCCAGTGCTCCCTGTGAAGTGAAACAAAATTTGAAATCTTCAGGTTTTTTTTTTTTTTTTTCAGGATTTCCATAATTTGAAATGAATACATTTTTGGTCTATAAAGGTTATCATGCGGTGGCTAATCTTTTAGGGCTCTTTCACACCAGAGCCCTTTTCTGCGTTGTAACGCAAAAGCAGTTCTTTGCGTTAACCAAGGTCTATAGACTTTCATTTTACCTTTCACACCCGACGCTGCGTTTTGGTACGTTGTGGTTTCGACGCACCCGGGATCGTCGATCCGCCGGAAGCCAGCGGATTCCGTCAGGTTCAATTAATAGCTACCGCCGCTGATTGCCTCGCACCGCAGATACTCGACGACACCCCGCAGGCTATCAACGCGTGCAGGAGAACGGCTCCTGCACGTGTTTTCTGGTGTGAAAGGAGCCGTAGAGCAGATAGGAAATTCTACGTTTAGTTCCATATTCATTATTATAATTTAGATAAAAATTAGGTCATATTTTAAGAATTATTCAAGTAAAAGAACTAGAGAATTCTTCAGGGTTCATTAACTTTTTCTCACAGCTATATAAGCAAATCTGCCAAGAATCACTTAAAATCTGACATCAATACTGTAGCAGGTATTTCACGACTTCTGAAACCTGCCGCCTCTCTCCTCACTCCCCTGCCAGGAGGCATGATTGAGAACAGACTGTCCCAGGATAAAACAGGATTTCATAGTTTATATGAAATACAGAAATAGGCTTGTGAGGCTTCTGCAGGGGTCCACGTCCCTTAGCCTTTCACTGACTGTAGTTATATAAACTCCAAAGCTGTTTTCATCAATGTGCCAATTAAAATCACAGTGGGATCTTTACAGAAGATGTGAGTAAGTAAAGTTTTGGAACAATCACTTCTCTAGCTGCAGAATACCAAGATAGCTCATGGTAACCCAGAGCCACTAGGAAAGTATAGGTTATATTAGCGATGGATGCGACACCTGGAACTTTCGTTAGGGTGGATCTAGTCCCCCAGTTCCAGGAGGATCTGCTCCATCTCGGACAACAACAATATAGCGGGTTTAGTTGGCATAGAGAACCTTTCTTTATCAAACGTTGTTAATGACCAAATGTATCTTAAAGGGATACTGTAGGGGGGGTCGGGGGAAAATGAGTTGAACTTACCAGGGGCTTCTAACGGTCCCCCTGCAGACATCCTGTGCCCGCGCAGCCACTCACCGATGCTCTGGCCCCGCCTCCGGTTCACTTCTGGAATTTCAGACTTTAAAGTCTGAAAACCACTGCGCCTGAGTTGCCGTGTCCTCGATCCCACTGATGTCACCAAGAGCGCACAGCGCAGGCCCAGTATGGTCTGTGTCTGCGCAGTACACTCCTGGTGACATCAGTGGGAGTGAGGACACGTGGATTTTTAAAATGGAGGACAGAGAATTCCATTCATCACAGTGGACAAACCGGACGCAGGAGAGGAGAAAGATTGAGGAGAAAACTACACAGGAGGTAAGTATGATCTGTGTATGGTTATTTTGACTTTTTATTTTCAGTTCAGGTTCTCTTTAAAAGTCTGTGTGGCTGTTATTTCACTACCCCCTATTACACTGCCACTGATTATACTGTCTCCTGAGCCCCCAATTTGGTGCTTCTTGTTACAGTACCACCTATTATACTTCCCCACGATGGGGGGAAAATGCCAAGGAACCCCTGCGGAATACTCAAGGAACCCTGGTTGAGGAAGCCTGGGTTAAAGGATTTGTTTAGGAATGTTGGTTTTTAGTTGGTTATAAAATCATTGATCGCTAAATCAATCATAATACCGATTGAAAACAAAGTCACGTGATAACTGAATAGCGTATGGCTAGCTTTAATTAGATGCAGTAGCATACCTCTTCCCATGGAACGCAATGTTACATTTTCCCATTAAAGTGGATCTGAATTCTTGTACAGGACAGAAAAAAACAGAGAATGTACCTTGTATGTATTAACCCCCTTGGCATTAGGATTCAAGGGTCTAAAAGCGGCACCCTTTCAGACCCTAAAACCTGGAAAAAATCATGCTGCCAGGGAGATCTGCAGCAGGTTTACAATCACTCACCTCCCTGGCTCCAGTGCTGCAGTTATGCCTCCATCCTCCGGGTGGCGCTGAAACGCTAAAGTGAAATTGCTGGCTGTCATGATGAAAGCCGGCGATCTCACCAGAAGGAAGCAGACCCCCGGAGAGGAAGAAGAATGACGGCAGACATCGGGATCTCCCGGGAGGAATGTAGAAACGCCTGCTGCGCGCTATACTCTGCTCACAGCCTCCGGCTTCCCTGAGCAGAGGTCGGGATTACCACTCTTAGCTGCAGTTTTTTGATGCGACCCTGGCTCAGGATTACCGCCAAGGAGGCTAAGAGAGTAGCCTGTTTTATTCCCCCATATGTGTCTAATCCCAAGTTGTAATGTGATCTCTCCCCTGTGTCAGCTGACTGCCAAAGCAGATAAGCTCATTTGAATGCACAGGATGTTAACAATATGTCTGCTTCCATGAAAGCAGTAAGTAGAAACACTTCAGTGTAGGATTTGTATTAGCTGTAACAATGTTTTTCTTTAAATGTAATTAAGCGGCTGCATATCTTTTCGAGCAGAGAGGAAGTTTTACGTTCAGGTCCACTTTAAAGGCAGGAAACCATTTACGAGTTACTCTGAAGAATTTAGCAGCATGTATGGACTGCAATACGCAAGTAAATATGGAGAATGTGCTGCTGCATGCATTTGTTCCACAGTGCAGTGCTGTTCCATTTAGCATTATTGCAATGGAGAGCGGCACAAGTGCTGAGTGTTGTTGAAAAAACCTGAGTTGTATAGCGTCCACAAGTCCTAATGGAATTATTAGTAAACAATTAAACCAGTTGCATCCTAGCAGCAGCAAGAAAAACCATCGCCATTTCCTGGGAGACTAACACGCTATCAATAGAAAAGACAAAAGACAAGATTGAAAATATTCCAGTTAACAAATTGCTTGGCAGGAGATAAGGAAGTACAAATTATGCAAGGTTATTTACATTCAGTAACTGCCTGCTATATTTATTTGAACAGATTTTTTTTCAGCTCCAGGAATAAATATAAACAGGTACAACATTGTATACATAGTTTATGGATAATAATGCTGTCAGGGAGCGTTCATAGTTTATGGATAATAATGCTGTCAGGGAGCGTTCCCTAAGTACACACGCCGGACTGGAAGCAATGACGGGTCCGTCGTCACCTCCCGCTGGGTGGGCGTTCCAGCGACAGTCCGGCGCGTGTACAGTCTGTCTGCAGACTGATACGGCTGTTTCTGAGCGATCCGCCCGGCGGGGGCCACCAGATTAAGTCTTCTGCGTTAGGACAGGACTGGTCATCTTAGAAAGGACTCCCAAATCATATTAAACCATGTTATTTTCTGTTTGTTTAGCACTGAAGTTTATCCTACGGAAGCACCGCGGTGGCAGTTATGTAATTTGCCATATACAGATATGGGGAATCCTGAGCTGGGACCTAATAGGAACCCGGGACAGAGTGATATGAAGGCTGACATTTATTTCCCATTAAAGAATCCAATTGCCGGTCTGTCCTGCTGATCCTCTGCCACTATACATTTAGCCATAGACATTAAACAAGAATCCAGATCAGATTTCTAACTGAATTAGCCTTGTTCTAGAGGAGGGAATTGTGAGGCCACATTTGTTAAAGGACATTTGAAGTGAGAGGGATATGGAGGCGGTCATATTTAATTCCTTTAAAACAAAACCAGTTGTGTGGCGTCCTGCTGAACTTTTATGTATCAGTAGTGTCAATCACACACTTGAAACAGGTATGTGCCAAATCCAGTAAAACATCGGATTTGTATGCTTGTTCAGGGTCTATGGCTAAAGGCATTAGATACAAGTATTATAACCGCTGGCAATTTGCATGGTTTAAAAGGTAATAAATATGGCTGCATCTGGTTTCTTCTAACTTCAGGGATCCTTTAAAGGGAACCTGAAGTGTGAGGGATATGGAGGTTGCCATATTTATTTCCTTTTAAACAATACCCGTTGCCTGGCTATCCTGCTGATCCCCTGCCTCTAATACGTTTAGCCATAGACCCTGAACAATCATGCAGATCAGAGGTTTCTGACTACAATTTGACAAGATTAACTGCATGCTTATTTCAGGTGTGTGATTCATAAACTACTGATGCAGAACTGCCCATCCACTGGTATCATTTAAAAGGAAACAAACATGGAAGCCTCCATACACCTCTCATGTCAGGTTAACCTTAAATGCCCCAAGGCCTGTGATTTTGTAGTTTCTGGGAGTCACCACATGAGGACAGGTCGTAATCATTTTGATGGGTGGGGGGAATCAAGGTTTTGCAGGGGTCCCTAGAATTTGTAGTTCTGCCTCTGAGCAGTACTCCATTTACTGTAAGCTCACCGAGAAGCATGGCTTCTAATATGCATCTCAGTAGTGACGCTGTTGACTTTTCTATAAGTTGACTGACCAGAACAACTGCACAATGTGGGATTCTTAATCAGGTTTCTGCTTCCAGCCCAGTTAACAAGCAGCATCTAGGGATTGTCTAATGTTTCTGGAGGAAGTTTTTATGCATCAGCAAGATCAATGCCCAGTCCCTGTACCCTGCAGCACTAGAGTCTAAGGTTCAAATCCCAGCCAGGTCCCTATATTGCATTGAGTTTATATGCTCTCCCCATGTTTGTTTCCCCACAAAAACTGATTCTAAACTTTGGTAGGGACAGGGGACATTAGACTGTGGGCTGCTCTGAAAGTCTGTTTGTGATATTGACTGTTCAGTGGTCTCTATAAAATGAAGTGGAGCATTCCTAGATAAATGCACAAAAGAATAATGATGCATTACTTTTGAGAAAAGTCAGTTTTAGGTGCTACAGTGACTTCCTAATTCACTAGTAGGTCATTCCTAATAAAGATATATTTAAAGAAATATCTTGCTTCCATTTAATTGAATGGAATATATTTCACTTATGAAAATCTGATAGGGTGTATTTGCAAATTTCTACAACAAACCACTGTGAGAGTGTGAGTGTCCCCTAGTCAGTACTACCATCTTGTGTTCAGTTACAGCCAAGCAAAGCAGTAATGAACTTGATTAGAAAATTACCTCACAATATCCTAATAATTCTAACATTTGTATAGCGCTTTTCTCCTGTTGGACTCAGGGTGTGCTCAAGGGGCCACCCTGCAGTGTTAGGAAGTCTTATTTATTTTATTTATTTATTGTACTTATAAAGCGCCAACATATTACGCAGCGCCAAGGACTCCTTACTGAATAGGTACTGAACATAGCCTAGATTCCAACCCTGGTCTCCAGTACACTAACCAGCTCTGGTTACTGCCTTCCAGTTTACTGAATTTAATATTGGCCATCATCACCCTCTTAACATCACATGATTTCACTTATGTTAAGGTTCTTATTAATCCATGTGACAGTAACCAATGAAAATGTCAAAGTAACAAACCTTTTTCTGTTACAGAAGACTTTTAAGCACGGTTTCAGAGTAAATTCTTTCGTTCAGAATGAAAGTTACTCTGTAGAAGTGAGGAATCATCTTTTTAAAAATAAAGGGAGCCCAACTAAAGCTACTTTTCTTCTTTGTTAATCACATGACTAATTTAAGGACAATGAAGAAGCTGGTAAACTGCAGTGCAACTCATACATACTAGGCAGTATTCCAACTACGTTGTAGAACCAGAGGCGTAGCTAGGGTTTTCAGCGCCCGGGGACAAAGACTATTAATGCGCCCCCTAAGGTGAAGGGGCGTGGCCAAATATGGGCGTGGTTATGGGTGGAGCCAAATGTACATGGAGGTTAGCAGGCTCACGCTCACCCACCCTCCCTCAGTATGTACCTTCCAGCATGTTCCAAGACAAATTCAGCAATCATGAGCCCCCCCCCCCCCCCCCCCCCATCAAGACAAATTCCGCAATCATGAGCAAACATGACCAACTCAGCAATCATGAGGCCCCCAACAAGACAAATTTAGCAATCATGAGGCCCCCAACGAGACAAATTCAGCAATCATGAGGCCCCTAACAAGACAAATTCAGCGATCTTGAGGCCCCCAACAAATCATGAGGCCCCCAACAAGAGAAATTCAGTAACCATGAGGCCCCCAACAAGACAAATTCAGCAGTCATGAGGCACATATATAGACAGCATTTCACATAAATAGGCAGAATGCCCCCTTAATATGGTAGACACCTCTCACCTGGCAGCAGTTCCCCAAAATACACTCAATCTGACAGCAGTGGTTCCCCAAAAATAGGTAGCCCCAGAATAGGTGGCCAGCAGTATAGATGTCCCCAGAACAGGTAGCCAGGGGTAGAGATGTCCACAGAACAGGTAGCCAGGGGTATATGTGCCCAGTATATGTAGGCAGGGGTATGTGTCCCCAGTATATGTAGCCAGAGGTATATGTGCCCAGTATATGTAGCCAGGGGTATATGTGCCCAGTATATGTAGCCAGGGGTATATGTGCTCAGTATATATAGTCAGGGGTATATGTGCCCAGTATATGTAGCCAGGGGTATATGCCCAGTATATGTAGTTAGGGGTATATGTGCCCAATATATTTAGGCAGGGGTATATGTGCCCAGAGTAGGTAGCCAGGGGTATATGCCCAGTATATGTAGTTAGGGGTATATGTGCCCAATATATGTAGGCAGGGGTATATGTGCCCAGAGTAGGTAGCCAGGGGTATATGTGCCCAGAGTAGGTAGCCAGGGGTATATGCCCAGTATATGTAGTTAGGGGTATATGTGCCCAGAGTAGGTAGCCTGGGGTATATGTGCCCAGAGTAGGTAGCCTGGGGTATATGTGCCCAGAGTAGGTAGCCTGGGGTATATGTGCCCAGAGTAGGTAGCCAGGGGTATATGTGCCCAGAGTAGGTAGCCAGGGGTATATGCCCAGTATATGTAGTTAGGGGTATATTTGCCCAATATATGTAGGCAGGGGTATATGTGCCCAGAGTAGGTAGCCAGGGGTATATTTGCCCAGAGTAGGTAGCCAGGGGTATATGTGCCTAGAGTAGGTAGCCAGGGGTATATGTGCCCAGAGTAGGTAGCCAGGGGTATATGTGCCCAGAGTAGGTAGCCAGGGGTATATGCCCAGTATATGTAGTTAGGGGTATAGGTGCCCAATATATGTAGGCAGGGGTATATGTGCCCAGAGTAGGTAGCCAGGGGTATATGTGCCCAGAGTAGGTAGCCAGGGGTATATGCCCAGTATATGTAGTTAGGGGTATAGGTGCCCAATATATGTAGGCAGGGGTATATGTGCCCAGAGTAGGTAGCCAGGGGTATATGTGCCCAGAGTAGGTAGCCAGGGGTATATGCCCAGTATATGTAGTTAGGGGTATATGTGCCCAGAGTAGGTAGCCTGGGGTATATGTGCCCAGAGTAGGTAGCCTGGGGTATATGTGCCCAGAGTAGGTAGCCTGGGGTATATGTGCCCAGAGTAGGTAGCCAGGGGTATATGTGCCCAGAGTAGGTAGCCAGGGGTATATGCCCAGTATATGTAGTTAGGGGTATATTTGCCCAATATATGTAGGCAGGGGTATATGTGCCCAGAGTAGGTAGCCAGGGGTATATGTGCCCAGAGTAGGTAGCCAGGGGTATATGTGCCTAGAGTAGGTAGCCAGGGGTATATGTGCCCAGAGTAGGTAGCCAGGGGTATATGTGCCCAGAGTAGGTAGCCAGGGGTATATGCCCAGTATATGTAGTTAGGGGTATAGGTGCCCAATATATGTAGGCAGGGGTATATGTGCCCAGAGTAGGTAGCCAGGGGTATATGTGCCCAGAGTAGGTAGCCAGGGGTATATGCCCAGTATATGTAGTTAGGGGTATAGGTGCCCAATATATGTAGGCAGGGGTATATGTGCCCAGAGTAGGTAGCCAGGGTTATATGTGGCCAGAGTAGGTAGCCAGGGGTATGTACCCAGTATATGTAGTTAGGAGTATAGGTGCCCAATATATGTAGCCAGGGGTATATGTGCCCAGAGTAGGTAGCCAGGGGTATATGTGCCCAGAGTAGGTAGCCTGGGGTATATGTGCCCAGAGTAGGTAGCCTGGGGTATATGTGCCCAGAGTAGGTAGCCAGGCCAGGTGACCCCCTTCCCCAGCAGGAGGGGAGCAGCGCAGAGAAGAGCTGCTCTCCCTCCCTCGCTGTCCCCTCCAATGTCTGTCCGGTGGCTGGCAGCGGCGGGCGGAACTTACCTCCGTCTCTTGCAGCGCCGGATGGATCTGCCGCTACTCCGGTCTGGTCCAGACCAGAGCAGCGGCTGCGCACCCGAACTTCCGGCCGGCGCTGGAGCGAGACGGAGGTGAGTTCCGCCCGCCGCTGCCAGCCACCGGACAGACATTGGAGGGGACAGCGAGGGAGAGAGAGCACCTAAGGTGAGGGAAGGAGGGGGGAGATGGCCCCCCTTCCCCACCGTCCGCACAGCTCTCTCTCTTCTCTGCGCTGCTCCCCTCAGCCCCGCAAAAACAAAACAAAACAAAAAAAAACCGAAGCTCAGCTGGGCGCCTTTGGGGACCCGGCGCCCCGGGGCACTTGTCCTACCCCGACCCCCCCTAGCTCCGCGCCTGTGTAGAACTATAGTTTGCTATTCCATATTTCTTTTGCTGCAAGTTTACATATTAATAAAGTTAAGATTTTCTTTGAGGCTTTGTTCATATTATGCACATTGTGCAACTTGCACGATATAACATGAGTAAAGCGAGCCAGAATACTTAAAGGACAACTGAAGCAAGAGCGATATGGAGGATGCCATATTTCTTTCCTTTTATGCAATTCCAGTTGCTTGGTAGTTGTCCTGCTGATCCTCTGCCTCTAATACTTTTAGCCATAGACCCTGAACAAGTATGCAGATCAGGCGTTTTTGACATTATGGGTCAATTCTGACAGATATTGGCCAAATTCCATCTATTGAGCAGAATGGAAAATAATCGATTCTCCCTTGAGCCGATAAAATTAGTAATGTACTGCCACCAGACGTGGCAAAACATTCGATTCCTCTCTGAAAGGATTCGGTTTTAGAAGAAATCGATTCCTACCACACACTGCACATCGATTTTCAATAGTAATGGATCAAAAGTTAAGGGAGATAGATTCCCTGCAGTTCAGTCGAACCTGTGAGGAAATTGAACAAGAAAATCAATGTGTAAGGGCACCTTCACACAACACACCTGGTAATTTATAGCATGGTCAATAATTGTGTTACACGTGCATTTTTGTGCAAATTAGACAGAATTGCACTGCAGACCGCAAATTAGGATAACACAGCCCATTGCATTATAGAGATGTGAACATGCCCATCGAGTTGTATGGGGAGAGTGTAATATGTTGTGTTGTAGCACAACCCAATGCCCATACTGTGAACAAGGCCAATATACACCAATTTTTTTTCAGAGACCTGTATAGGCATTAAATTGAAGATAATGTTTTTAATCTAAAATACAGTCTAAATAGTGGGTCAAACTGTTTATTACTGAAAGGGCATGTGAAGTAAATGGAATATGAAGACTTACATTAGTTTTCATTTAAACAATACAAATTGCATGACTGTCCTGCTGATCCTTTGCCTTTAATACTTTAAGCCACAGACCCTATATAAGTATGCAGATCAGGAGCTCTGACCCAATTAGCTGCATACTTGTTTCAGGTGTATAATTATGACACTATTGCAGCCAGTGATATCACCAGGACTGCCAGGCAAATGTTATTGTTTAAAAAGGAAATAAATATGGCAGCCCCCCATATGCATCTCACTTTTTGGTTCCATTTAAAGTACACATTTGCATTGAAAAAAAACACACTTTACAAATAAGACAACAGACTAAATGTACAGATTTCTCTACAACAATCCTTAGCCTGTAGAGTACTAGTAGACAGCTAATCTTCCTTTAGCTGATGCTCAGGTTCATAAACACATACTTAGGGAGAGGGAAGTCTCTAGACCAGCGCTGGGCAAACACTGTAATGGCGGGTGGATTACTCTCCATCTCTCCCTGCAGAATCGCGAGCGGGCGGTTGCGGGGGAATTTTAAACTGACCTGGTCGCCGATTCCTGTGTCGCATCTCCATGGCAACAGGGCGTCACATGACGGGAGGTGCCATCGTATTACATGCTGGCTGCCAGTGTACAAAACGCTGGCATGTCTCGATGTCCTGTCATGTGATGCCCTGTTACAATGGAAACACGAAGTGGGAATCGGCGATCAGGTGAGTTTTAAGTTCCCCAGTAGCCGTCCGCTCGCAACACTGCAGGGAGGGAGAGTTGAAATTTAAGGAATGCAGCCCAACGCTCCTTCTAGACCCTATAGAGGCTTCCCACATTGTCCTCTGCCCGGAACCCTTCAGTTGATTGGGGCAGTGCTGATCTTCTGGCACCAGCAAGGCCGTGCTGCAGCTGCAAGGGCACGTCTGTGCTTGCGCAGTAGCACAGAGCTAGCTGTGCAGGCGCGGATGTACTGAAGCAGGTGCAGTACAGCTGCGCTTGTGCTTGAAGAGGAGCGTGGTCCCGATCAGACAAGTTCACGTTGGTAATCTCTGAAGGGTCTGTGAGAGGCAAAAGGGGAACAGAGGACATGGTGGGATACCTTTATAGGATCCAGTGGCTTCCCTATTCTTAAGTAAATATGTGATTTGATTTGGCTCGGGTACACATTAGCAAAAAAATAAAAATAAAAATAATAGTAAAAACTGATTTCTGTGACTTCAATTGCTCCTGAAAACAGTGATAATCTCTGAGCAGAAAGAATGTAAATATACAGGATTTTCCAGGCTGCTATGGAAAATGTTGACATCACAAGCAGCTTCCATGCAAGCAAAGAACATAGGAGGAAATTATATATAGTAAAGTAGTGAAGGTAAAATCAGACTGTTCATTGGAAGGAGCAATTGTGAAGCGAAACCCGAAATACTTTGGACACATATTGAGAAGACAGGACTCATTGGAGAAGACCCTGATGCTAGGAAAAATTGAGGGCGAAAGGAGGAGAGGACAGTAGAGAATGAGAAGCTAGATAGCATCATGGAAGCAACAAACATGAGCTTGGACAAACTTCAAGAAGCAGCAGAAGATAGAGGAGCCTGGCGCGCTCTGGCCCACGGGGTCGCAGAGTTGGACACAACTGGAGTCGGGGCAATTTTGGGCACCCGGAGTTGGAGTCGTTGATTTCATAAACTGAGGAGTCAGAGTTGGGAGTCTGAGTCGGATGATTTTTGTACAAAATCCACAGCCCTGTTAAAGGGAAGGTTCAGGGACAATAAAAAAAAAAAAAAAATCCAAATCCACTTACCTGGGGCTTCCTCCAGCCCGTGGCAGGCAGGAGGTGCCCTCGGCGCCGCTCCGCAGGCTCCCGGTGGCCGACCAGACCTGGCCAGAACTACTGAGCCTGCGCAGTACAGCCCGGAGGATGTCCGATGACGTCAGCGCGCCGGCGTGACACGCATAATGGAGCGCAGAAGAAGCCCGACCTGGCCGCCGGCCTGGCCAGGTCGGTTCGGCCACCGGGAGCCTGCGGAGCGGCGCCGAGGGCACTTCCTGCCTGCCACGGGCTGGAGGAAGCCCCATGTAAGTGGATTTGGATTTTTTTTTTTTATTGTCCCTGAACCTTCCCTTTAAGTATCAGACTATGGAGTCGGAGCCATTTTGGGTACCTGGAGTCGGAGTTTCATAAACTGAGGAGTCGGAGTTGGAGTTAGAAGATTTTTGTACCGTGCACAGCCCTGACAACAACAGTGGAATCATGGTGTGGCTGCCATATCTGTAACTTCATGATGGAGATAATGTCACATTTGTTCTAAATCTGGTATAAGCATAGGTGTGCTTTAACCTCCCTAAGAATTAGATGCTGGGAGCGGGGCTAAAATAACTGCTGCTTACCTGGGTCCCGTGCTGGATCAGCGCTGCATGGCGGGACTCCAGGCTTCCACTGCTGACCACCGGGATCCCCATCTCCTCTCTTCTGCCTGGATCCCGGTGGCCAATCAGCGGCGGTGTGACGTCATCCGGGGCGGCGCCAAAATTTAAAGTGGACCTGAACTCTTTATTATTATTATTATTTAGTATTTATAACTCTTGCACAGGTTAGAAGGGAAACAGAGAAATGCACCCGTTATGTATGTAAAGAGTTTAGCCTGTTTAATTCCCCCTTTGGACCCGATCTCTTGCACAGGACAGAAGGAAAATATGGAGAAATGCAGCCTGTATGTATGTAGAGAATTTAGCCTGTCTAATTTCTCCTCATTTGTTTCTAATCACAAGTTGTAATTCGATCTCTCCCCTGTGTCACATCACTGCCATGGCAGAGATGGCAGATAAGCTCATTTGAAAGCACGGGATGTTAACAGCATAGCCATTTGTTTCCCAACTGCTTCTGAGCCAAGTGCTACTGCTGATCTGCCTTACTGTTACAGATTTTGCCTGGGTTTTGACTACTCTCTGCCGGCACCGACCTGTTCCTGGATTTTGACTGCTCTCTGCCTGCCGCCAGTACCGACCTCTGCCTGGATCTTGCCCACTCTCTGCCTGCACCAACCATGTGTAACTGTGGTTATACATGGATGAGCCAGACTCACTATGCCTTCAGTATCCGGTTCTTCACTCCCAGACTCATTTCTCTCTTGCTGGCAATGCCTGTGTGAAACTGCTAGGGCAGAATTTGTGCAGGCAGGAGGAACAGCTTCTGCACTCAGTGAGTAAGCTACTACTTTTCAGTGGGAAGAATAGAGGCTTATAGAGACAATGAGCATTTAGTGGTTGAATATGGGGTGCTTGGCAGGCTGTTGCAACCCTCTCTAATCGCATAATGGGAAAGGCCTTAATAATAGGAAAATAATGCCCCACTCATCAAGTGCCTGCATGGCATGGCAAATAAAGAGCACTAGGCAGGGTGTAAAAAGTGAGAAGTTGGGGACAGAACTAATCCTAAAAAAAAAAAAAAAAGAAATATCCTGGTACTAAATTAAATAAACTCACTTTTTTTTAGTTCAATTTCTCAAGTCAACACCCCAGGCGACTATCAATACAATATCATTCTCAGCTACGTCCAGCGACTTTTAATCCCACTCATTATTCTGCTAATTTCTATTCAGATCTCTTTGGGTTTAGTTAGTGAACGTTATTGACATCACTGTGTGTAAGTAATGAACGTTAAGTTAAACACCACACATCCTCAGAGTTACAAAAGGACAGTGTTTGACAAGAGGAACCATGGGAAGCTGCTTTGCATGCAGACCTGTGGCCGTGGTTCATGCTGGGAGTGAAAAAAAAAAACAGGATTTATCCTGGCATAGGCAAATGCACATTTGGGCAATCAGACTCCTGTCATTGTTACTGTTCTTAGGACAGAACACTCATTCCCATACAAAGTACATTACCCACCGTAAATTTCCCATTACCATGAAAGCTTTCTGCCCAGCTGCTAATTACCAGGCTTCTTTCTTGCGTACACTTTGGCTTATGTGGAGCTCCCTCCACTATTACCTCCCAAAAATGTTCCTGCTGCCATTTGGAGTTCTGAGCATGTTTTCTATTATGGCATCAAGACAGACCACCATCTACCTCATTATAGTACAAACTAATTAGCTCTGAGGGGAGGAAAGTGGTGAAGAAAAGTGGCAGAAAAAAAGATTTCTCCAATTACATCGGGCTTCTGAAAGGGATCTGCAAATAAAATGCAGACCAAACATCTAAGTGAAAATCTAACTCTTACACAATGTTCCCGACAGAGAAGGAAAAATAGTGAATTGGAAACAGAATCAGCAAACATACTGTACACAACTGACAATAACAAACTTGGTAGTATTTCATATGCTAAACAATCTATATATCCTTGATGACCCTCCTGCCCCCTTTCCTTGCTATTAAACTGATCTAATTACTCGCCATGGATGGCCAGTGTATTAAGTTCCAATGTTACCTAACGGTGGTACCCCCTACTGCACAAGGCAACACATTTAATATAATATACTTGCAGACTATGTTATTTGGGGTCCTCAGTGCATTGCCTAAGTGGCCAGTAGCTGTGACTATGGATTATTCAGTGCAGGAATTCTACCACAGGAAACTATGCACAGCTCCCTTACATTTAATCTAAAATGCTATTCACTTTACCAAACCTGCTGAACTTCCGTTTAATAAAAAGCCCATCTCTGCCTGTACGGGGGCACCATATCTATGGCCCACATCACACTTGTAGCTCTGTAACAGAATACATGGGCTGTATATGCAAACTACAAGTTGCTACCAGCAGATACAGCCAATAACAGCAGCAGTGGCAGCTGAAGATCTTTATGTCACATGCCATCTCTGTCACAGCCCTGCTACTGGGCAAAGTGTGGCTTTATTTACTGGCCTGGGAATCCGTTTAATGTAAAGCCACACTAATCTGATCTGTAAACATGATAACTGTTCAACAGCTCCACTATGCTGAATGTGAGAGGTAAATATAAAATACTAATATATATAAAAATATGTAATATTTCACATTTTCTTCCTGAATAAATCGATTTTAAAACCTGTGCCTGAACAGGACCAGAACTTTTTGTAAATACGTCCTATGTACTTCCTGTGCCTGCAGGAGTTTCATTCAGTTGCCCCGCTTTCTTCCTACATCCAAGAAAAACCTCTGAAAATCGAGACCTATGTGAACAGTTCCATGTGGTTTGCAAACTACTATGAATAGATGGCACAGTATACAACAGGAAAAGAATAAAGCTCAAATCAGAATTTAATCTCAAAAAATTGTATTTAATTCATCAGGCTAATCAATTATCCTGAAAATTGCCATTTTGCATTCTATATACCTCCACTGTGCTGAAATACGACTTAAGATTTTGGCTCCAGGCACAAGAAGAAGGCTGTAACCCAGGGTTCCAAACTGGGACTAGCAAATCTCACTGTCCTCACATGAACCATGATATGCATGCAACCTAATCTAATAAGACACCATTATGTGAGAGTCTTAAACAACCCAAACAAAGCGTTGGAAATCTGTATTGTTTTTCTCTGTCATCCTTCAGTAGCAAGTTCAGCGTTCTTAAATATCTCGGACTTGTATTCACAGGTTCTGTAAATGAGGGCAGACTGTTGGTAATAATTTATTTGCCGACATGTATGATTCAGTGTGATGTCTCATATATTGTGTAGATTAACTGTACCATTACTAATTCTTCAGAAGTAATTATAGTCCATCTAAGACTTGGCACCAGGAGGCTAAGGCCCGGTTCACATTAGCGGCTGCTATCCGGAATCGCCGTGCCGGAGCCGTGCCGGAGCCGGACCGCATGCGGACCGGACGAAACGGACGCACGGCATAGCAATGAAAGTCTATGCGACCGTTCACATGCGTCCGTTTCGTCCGGACCGGAGCCGGACCGGATCCGGACTCCGGCGTCCGTTCCAACATGCGCTATTTTTTGGTCCGGCTGGTCCGGCTGACGTATCCGGACCGGAGCCGGAATGTTGCATCCGGCCAATGGAAACCAATGAGAACCGGAGAGCGCACAACACACTGGCTATAAAAACCGGATGTTGTACCACACTTCCTATGCTGACTCTATGGTATGGTGGCCATTTTGGATGGGGACCACATGGCACCAGCGTTCACAGAGTGGAGCAGCAGTGACTTCATGCTGGAGCTCTTTGGCAGCAATATGGAGCAGGATCTGTCTGATAGCGAGGGGGTGAGGCCCTACACATCAGAAGACCTCATCCTACAGGTGCAGCAGGTACCAGCCCTGTGGGACAAGGGGGATGCGGACCACAGCAACATCAAAAAGTGCAGAGGCCTGTGGAAAAAAATTGCCAAGCTGTATGTGGAGGACTTTGAGCACTTGAGCAAGAGACAGCAAGGCACAGAGGGTATGTTGACTAGAAGTTTTTTGGGGGGGGCTTGTGGTTTAAGCTTGTGATGTATTCCACTTTTGCTATGGATTTGTGTCACCCACGTGTTGCCCACCCACCTGTTCCCCACCCACCTGTACCCCACCTGTGCTGTATCCCACCCACCTGTGATGTATCCCACCCACCTGTACCCCACCTGTGCTGTATCCCACCCACCTGTGCTGTATCCCACCCACCTGTGCTGTATCCCACCCACCTGTGCTGTATCCCACCCACCTGTGATGTATCCCACCCACCTGTGCTGTATCCCACCCACCTCTACCCCACCTGTGATGTATCCCACCTGTGATGTATCCCACCCACCTGTACCCCACCTGTGCTGTATCACACCCACCTGTACCCCACCTGTGATGTATCCCACCCACCTCTACCCCACCTGTGATGTATCCCACCCACCTGTACCCCACCTGTGATGTATCCCACCCACCTGTACCCCACCTGTGATGTATCCCACCCACCTCTACCCCACCTGTGATGTATCCCACCCACCTGTACCCCACCTGTGATGTATCCCACCCACCAGTACCCCACCTGTGATGTATCCCACCCACCTCTACCCCACCTGTGATGTATCCCACCCACCTGTACCCCACCTGTGCTGTATCCCACCCACCAGTACCCCACCTGTGATGTATCCCACCCACCTCTACCCCACCTGTGATGTATCCCACCCACCTGTACCCCACCTGTGCTGTATCCCACCCACCAGTACCCCACCTGTGATGTATCCCACCCACCTCTACCCCACCTGTGATGTATCCCACCCACCTGTGATGTATCACACCCACCTGTGATGTATCCCACCTGTGATGTATCCCACCTGTGATGTATCCCACCCACCAGTACCCCACCTGTGATGTATCCCACCCACCTCTACCCCACCTGTGATGTATCCCACCCACCTGTACCCCACCTGTGATGTATCCCACCCACCTCTACCCCACCTGTGATGTATCCCACCCACCTGTACCCCACCTGTGCTGTATCCCACCCACCAGTACCCCACCTGTGATGTATCCCACCCACCTCTACCCCACCTGTGATGTATCCCACCCACCTGTACCCCACCTGTGATGTATCCCACCCACCTCTACCCCACCTGTGATGTATCCCACCCACCTGTACCCCACCTGTGCTGTATCCCACCCACCAGTACCCCACCTGTGATGTATCCCACCCACCTCTACCCCACCTGTGATGTATCCCACCCACCTGTGATGTATCACACCCACCTGTACCCCACCTGTGATGTATCCCACCTGTGATGTATCCCACCCACCAGTACCCCACCTGTGATGTATCCCACCTACCAGTACCCCACCTGTGATGTATCCCACCTGTGATGTATCCCACCTGTGATGTATCCCACCTGTGATGTATCCCACCCACCTGTGCTGTATCCCACCCACCTGTGCTGTATCCCACCCACCTGTGATGTATCCCACCCACCTGCGATGTACCCCACCTGTGCACATATAACATACACAATGACCAATTATTATACATCAATTTATTGTAAAAAATTAATACATTTAAATTCACTCAAACTTGAAACTCCAAAATAAACACATTTCAACAAAACAAATTAAAAACCAAACATTCACCCTCGTCCTGGTGGTGTGGTAAAATAAAGTCTCAGTTGGTCCCTGTTCCGCAGTGACACTACCCTTGGCCTGGTTGCATACCTCCGCAGGGGCATTAGTGGAAGCACATTCGGGGGTTCCGGAGTCTCTCTTTCCTCCTGCCGCACAAAGTTGTGGAGGATGCATGCTGCCTTCACCACGACAACTGCGTTGCCCGGTTTCAGCAGCATGGGCGTGTGGAACACCCTCCACTTTGACACCAGGATCCCAAATGTGCACTCCACCATTCTCCTTGCACGGCTCAACTGAGCATTGAAGTGTAGCTGGCTGGCATCAAGTCCCCTGTCTGGGTACGGACGCATTACATGGTCGGACAGGGCGAAGGCCTCGTCCCCCACAAACACATAGGGGTAGGCCGGTGCCCTTGTCCCAGGCCAGGGTCTGTCACGGGGGAGACGCAGTCTGCCTTCCTCCATCAGCCGGCAAAGGGTCGTACGCTGGAAAATTCCAGAGTCATTGGAACTACCGTACGACCCCACGTCCACGTACACAAACTTGTAGTCCGCATCTGCCACTGCCATTAGAACAATGCTGAAGTATTTTTTATAGTTGAAATAATGGCTGCCACTCCCCACGGGTTTCTGAATCCGGATGTGTTTCCCATCCAGTGCGCCAACACAATTAGGAAACTTGCACACGGTCCAGAAGCCCTGGGCGATCTCCTCCCATTTCGTGGTGTCCGGCACAGGCATGTATCTGGCCCTCAGTCGCGTCCAAAGGATCCTCGAAGTCCTCACGACGATGCCTGCCACCGTGCTCTTCCCAATACGAAATGTGACATGTAGCGATGTATATGTTTGTCCAGTTGCGATGTACCTACAAGAGAAATAATCGAAATCAAATTTTCATGTCGTTACAGGAGAAAGGTACAAGACAAGGTGGCGGAATATACGGGATGCATATGTGAAATGGCTACGGAAGAAAAAACTTGCCGAACGAAGTGGCAGTGGCGGGGGAAGGCGACAAAAAGACTACCAATTTGCCAAGCAATTGTCTTTCATCAATGCAAGCCTGGAACCTAGACTGTAAGTACCACTACTGTGGGCAGGAACTGAGAGCTCATTTACCATGACTTCGGCCATGTATTGCTATGGCCTCAATTCCCATGGCTAGCGAACTTTTCTCACAAGCTTTATCAAATGTTGGGTAGAAACGGGTGATAAAGTGATTGCTAGTGTTTGCTAGCTCTGTGAATTGACGCCACATGCTGTTTGGCACACCAATAAATATTGCTTTTATCTACAGGACTGAAGACAATTTGGAGCAAGAGGAACCGACCCAGGAGGCACGGTTCAGCAGTGAGGAGAGCTTGGTGGATGATGACGTCGCCGATGTAACCTATTGCCCCGAGGAGAGGAGTAGGAGGAGGGAGTCCTTAATCCCAACTCTCTCCTTTGATGATGACTTGGCAGAAGAGAGCTTGGATGTTGAGGTTGCAGGACCGAGTGTGGAAGAAGCTGAACCTCCACAATCGACCGCTATGGAAGCTCCAGGGGAACAAGAACAAAGTGAGGAGCACCGAGAGACTGCAGCACAACCAGCGCGCAGGGCAACCCCGACACAGGCCAGAGGACGGGAAGATGCTGCCACACCACCAGTGAGGACCACCACACCAGTGAGGCGTCGAGGTACCCTCCCCCCAACAAGGAGAGAGACAGAGTCCGAGATGTCCGGGGCTGTCTCCGGACTTCTCGGGATTCTTCAGAGCCACCAAACTCTCATAACCCGGCAGTTGCAAGATGAGGACAGGGGCCATATCATGGAGCAGTACAAGTCCCACATCACTTCACTGCAATGTGAGCTCGACGCTGTACATGGGCACTACAGGGACGAGCTTAAAATGATGCATGAGATGCACAGAGGAGAAATCGACCAACTGCGTGCGCAGCATCATCAGTCGGTGGGCCAGCTGCAGAACATGATGCAGCAAATGCATCAACAAAGCAAGGAACTACTGAAATTGCAGGCACACCCGTGTTTTCACACTGTGATGTCTCTAATACCATATCTGGAAAAGGTGCCTTCCCAAAACCTGATGGCGTGCCATTCCAATTTGCTGGAGGTGATTAAACAGCACATGGACACGCCATTATTGCAACCACCAATTTTTAGACCCCCACAACCAACAGCGGTGCCCACCTGGCAATCATCACAGATGTACACCGGCTACAGAGGCAGTCAATATGGGCCACCGCTGTCAGGGTCCAGCTCATCCACGACCAGCACCCAAGAGAGTCCAGATTTCCAGGCAGCAACTCCCACCTTTTCGAGTAGTGGTGCCGATACAATTTGAAAAAAAAAGTCAAATTGTTCCTGGACATGCTCCTCTGAATACCTCCGATCCTCGGAGGAAGGATACCATCACAGGGCTTTTTAACTTTTGGTTTTGCTGGACTTGAACTTTAGGGCCTGGTGTCCCCGAAAGACACTACCTGGGTCACAACCTTGTGCCTGTTGCACAGCACCTGTAGTCCTGCACCTGTGCCTTTGATTCCTCTTGTTCCTTACTTTGTTGATCCTAATCACTTGCACAAGACCCTTGGAGCCATGGGTGAAGGACACCTTCACTGGTCGGTGAGAGGCCTAGCCTTTTCACTGACCTGTGTCCTTCATCCATGGCTCAGAGGGTCCTGTGCCAGTGGTTAGGTTTTTAAAGCACTTCAATTTTAGGGCCTGGTGTCCCCGAAAGACACTACCTGGGTCACAACCTTGTGCCTGTTGCACTGCACCTGTAGTCATGCACCTCTGCCATCGGTTCCTCTTGCTCCTCACTTTGTTCTTGTTCCTAACCACTTGCACAAGACCCTTGAAACCATGGATGAAGGACACCTACACTGGTCGGTGAGAGGCCTAGCCTTTTCACTGACCTGTGTCCTTCATCCATGGCTCAGAGGGTCCTGTGCCAGTGGTTAGGTTTTTGAAGCACTTCAACTTTAGGGCCTGGTGTCCCCGAAAGACACTACCTGGGTCACAACCTTGTGCCTGTTGCACTGCACCTGTAGTCATGCACCTCTGCCATCGGTTCCTCTTGCTCCTCACTTTGTTCTTGTTCCTAACCACTTGCACAAGACCCTTTGAACCATGGATGAAGGACACCTTGACTGGTCGGTGAGAGGCCTAGCCTTTTCACTGACCTGTGTCCTTCATCCATGGCTCAGAGGGTCCTGTGCCAGTGGTTAGGTTTTTAAAGCACTTCAATTTTAGGGCCTGGTGTCCCCGAAAGACACTACCTGGGTCACAACCTTGTGCCTGTTGCACTGCACCTGTAGTCATGCACCTCTGCCATCGGTTCCTCTTGCTCCTCACTTTGTTCTTGTTCCTAACCACTTGCACAAGACCCTTGAAACCATGGATGAAGGACACCTACACTGGTCGGTGAGAGGCCTAGCCTTTTCACTGACCTGTGTCCTTCATCCATGGCTCAGAGGGTCCTGTGCCAGTGGTTAGGTTTTTGAAGCACTTCAACTTTAGGGCCTGGTGTCCCCGAAAGACACTACCTGGGTCACAACCTTGTGCCTGTTGCACTGCACCTGTAGTCATGCACCTCTGCCATCGGTTCCTCTTGCTCCTCACTTTGTTCTTGTTCCTAACCACTTGCACAAGACCCTTGAAACCATGGATGAAGGACACCTACACTGGTCGGTGAGAGGCCTAGCCTTTTCACTGACCTGTGTCCTTCATCCATGGCTCAGAGGGTCCTGTGCCAGTGGTTAGGTTTTTGAAGCACTTCAACTTTAGGGCCTGGTGTCCCCGAAAGACACTACCTGGGTCACAACCTTGTGCCTGTTGCACTGCACCTGTAGTCATGCACCTCTGCCATCGGTTCCTCTTGCTCCTCACTTTGTTCTTGTTCCTAACCACTTGCACAAGACCCTTGAAACCATGGATGAAGGACACCTACACTGGTCGGTGAGAGGCCTAGCCTTTTCACTGACCTGTGTCCTTCATCCATGGCTCAGAGGGTCCTGTGCCAGTGGTTAGGTTTTTGAAGCACTAATAATTTAGGGCCTTTTGTCCCCAAAAGACACTACCTGTAGTCCTGCTCCTCTGCCATCGGTTCCTCTTGCTCCTCACTTTGTTCTTGTTCCTAATCACTTGCACAAGACCCTTGGAGCCATGGATGAAGGACACCTTGACTGGTCGATGAGAGACCTAGCCTTTTCACTGACCTGTGTCCTTCATCCATGGCTCAGAGGGTCCTGTGCCAGTGGTTAGGTTTTTGAAGCACTTCAATTTATTAGGGCCTGGTGTCCCCGAAAGACACTTGGGCAGCTATGCCCTGCAACTCTCCCAGCACAAAGTTGGTGGTTGGTGTTCCTTAAAACTGACCGGGCTATACCATAGATATGTTATTTTTTTGTCTTCCATGTTGGAAGAATGTTTCCATGTTGGAAAGTGGTTGTTTTTGCAATAAAAAAATTTGTTTGTACATACCTCAGTGTGATGAGTAGTTGTTCTTGTGGTGTGACTGCTCTCCTGAACGTGGTATCCTTCTTCCTAAGGTCATCCTTCACCATCTCCAAAAGGGTATCAAACCTGTCAGGAGATGTAAAGGAAGAAGCTGTAAAGTATGTTGTGGGACAAGGTGTTGGGTGGAGGATGGGGGAGGTGTGTTTACAGAGGTTTGGGAGTGTTGTGGAGGGTGGGGGTGTAGTGTATAGCTAGGTATACAGGGGTGTGGGGGTCAGGGTGGTGTGTTTAGCTAGGTATACAGGGATGAGGTGTTGTGGGGGTGAGGGTGGGGTGTTTAGGAATGGTGGGGGTTGGTGTATTTAGGCCTAGATACTTACAGGGGAATAGACATCCGAGTGTAGCTGTAGAACTTCTGTGGGTGTCGTCTGAGGTCCCGGTAGAGGGCCTGGAACTCTCCCTTCCTCTGCCTCCTGGCTAGTAGAGGGTGCACCCACCATCTCCTGCGAGGAGCACGCCTTCTCCCCACATAGTAGTAGGTAAACAACAGGAAGGAGAGAATTCCCAGGTAATAAGCGTAAAAAATGACTGGATCCATGGTCCCAACTGCTGTCTCTGTATCCAAGGATGGTCTCCACACGTCCAGCTGTCTCCAACAATGACCCCAGAGCTTCTGCTGACCTCCCAGAACCCCAGGTATTTATACAGGTTGTTATCTCTTTAAGAATCCGGATCCGGACCGCAACCGTGTTCATACCGCACGGAAACCGTATGCAACCGGACCGGATCCGGACCGGATCCGGACAGGAACCGTACGGTTCAGGTCCGATCCGGATCCGGTGCGGTCCGGACATCCGGTGCGGTTTTTGCAAAACCGCAAGTGTGAACGGGGCCTTACAGCTCTTGTGAGTTTAGGAACACTTTAACCACTACTTGCGCTTTTCAAGTGAAAAATAAATTGTTAATCATTACAAAGGATTAGATCTACCAAAGCTAGTTCTCTATCTGTGCAGTTAGAACCAAGACAGTATTTTTTTTCTCCATTTTTAAGGAGCTACAAAACCTTGTTAACCGAGCAAGAACCTGTAGACATATTCCTTAAATCGCTCAGGCCTCAGTGGCATGTCAGCTTCACTACACATCTGCTAGTTAATGATTGTTCGTAGCACCCAATCCTCTCCATTGTCATCACTGAAAAGAGAGCCTTCCATTCTCGATGCAACAAACTGCAACGAGGAACGTAGCAGCCAAACTGTGCCAGGTCAGCTCGCCCTGCCAGTGTAGGTAAAGGGCTTACAACAATGACTTGCTCTGAGTCTATGGACCAAGATGGCTCTGTATAGAATCAATAATCAAAAGAAAATCTTTAGCACTGTTCAGATGTTTGAAAACACAGCAGCACACAAAGGCTGTAACAATTGGTAAGAATGTAATTAGTCTCTACTGTATTAGAGTAATTCAATTTATAAACATTTCCAATCAAAGCAAGCCTAGAAGCTCCTCTCTGATGAGGATAGCCACATTCTTTTCTTGTACTGTACATCTTAAAGGACAACCAAGGTGACATGTGACATAATGAGATAGACATGTGTAAGTACAGTGCCAAGCACACAAATAACTAGGCTGTGTTCCTTTTTTTTCTGCCTGAAAGAGTTAAACATCAGATATGCAAGTGACAGTTTCTGTCTAGGTCAGGACCGACTGGGTCAGACTGGAGCATAACCCTCACTGATAAGTAATTACAGCCATACAACATTTTCCTGTTAATAAATGGCTTCCTGGAGCAGGAAAAAGAAAAAAAAGGGTCAATAATTCATTGTTTTGAGCTCTGGCATACTTTAATACAGTAAAAAAACCTAAAAACTAGATTTAAATATAAAACTGTGGGATATCTAAAAAAAGTAAATTTCAGGAGAAGGAGGATATATACAATTGTTTTTCTAATCAGTTTATTTCAGATTCACAATTTGACTGGACCATTTCAAAGCTGCATACAGCTTGCATTCAATCCAGAATTATTCTCATTGTCTCAGCACTAAAACCACTAACAGGTAAGAGGAATACATTGTTCGTTATCCCAGATATAGTATATATCTACATCCTCAGTGACTTCATCTAAGCTACATGGACATAGATGTAGGTTCTGTATCAGCTCCTGTGTGTGCCCCTGGCACTTTCAGCTGCATCACTAATTGGTGAGGAAACATATGATCCCTTAGCCAATTATTGACCCCTTCACGGATGAACAATCACTGCTTTAGCCAACAGCAGTGATTGGTTGTCTCTCCCCCTCCATGTATAGAGATTGGTTAATAAAAAAAAAAAAAAAAAAAAAAAAAAAAAAAGCACCTGGATGAAACCTCTCCTAGTTCCAGCGACAATCTTGCAGCCAGAGCCTCTGTGCACAGCTCTGCACTAAGCCCCTTACTGCCGAATATGTCATTTGATAACCATGCATTAAAAATGTACAAATACTGCTTACTACTTTTCTCCTTTTAAGTTTCAAAATTAACTAAACATTTTCATACAACTATACATGTAAACTAACCATACAGCATAATGCATGCATTTAATAAGTGTGAGCAGGTCCTTAATCATTACTGCATTCTACCACACACGGACAAGGCACCCACCTCATACATGAAAAGCAAGGTGTGTTACCATAGCAATGAAACAGCTTACAACTTTTCTATTCAGTGCAGATTTAAAAATCAAATAAAGAGGGTGATTGACATCCAACATCCAGGGGATATTAAAACAATCAGAATTTCTCAAAGTGAATATGAATTAAATTTACAGCGTGTAAGTGCTTTACTGCATGGAATCCAAATGCTCTCTGTATACTTCAATATAAAATTTTTCCATTTAAAATTACATTAAAAGAAACATCTCAGTTAATACTCGGGTCAGCACCCTTCCCCCAGTGTCATATAGTGTGCTGGAGCCGTTTGTATCGTTATCTTCCACCACTTCAGTCACTGCGGCCCTACATCTCTCACAAACTGAATATGATGGGGGACTGTAAAATGCTCGGGGTAAAAGGAACAATGGGGGCACTATAAAGATGGAACCATAATGGAGACACCTCCATAGCAGGGAAGCCTGATAGCACAATAAAAGCAAAATTAATCAGGAAGCTGCAATATGAGAAGCAACGTTTGTAGATGGTATTGGTATATGGAAACTAATGAATAAACATAAGGAATGGACAGCTGGAGAAATTTGTATGAGAGGGTTCAATGTTTGGCTGATATATACAGGATCTTCTAAAAAAATTAGCATATTGTGATAAAGTTCATTATTTTCTGTAATGTACTTATAAACATTAGACTTTCATATATTTTAGATTCAAATATACACAACTGAAGTAGTTAAAGCCTTTTATTGTTTTAATATTGATGAATTTGGCATACAGCTCATGAAAACCCACATTTCCTATCTCAAAAAATTAGCATATTTCATCCGACCAATAAAAGAAAAGTGTTTTTAAGACAAAAAAAAAGTCAACCTTCAAATAATTATGTTCAGTTATGCACTCAATACTTGGTCGGGAATCCTTTTGCAGAAATGACTGCTTCAATGCGGCGTGGCATGGAGGCAATCAGCCTGTGGCACTTCTCAGGTGTTATGGAGGCCCAGGATGCTTCGATCTGCTGAAAATCTTTATGGATATGAAGATTTCATTTTTCAGCACGACCTGGCACCTGCTCACAGTGCCAAAACCACAGGTGAATGGTTTACTGACCATGGTATTACTGTGCTCAATTGGCCTGCCAACTCTCCTGACCTGAACCCCATAGAGAATCTGTGGGATATTGTGAAGAGAAAGTTGAGAGACGCAAGACCCAACACTCTGGATGAGCTTAAGGCCGCTATCGAAGCATCCTGGGCCTCCATAACACCTGAGCAGTGCCACAGGCTGATTGCCTCCATGCCACGCCGCATTGAAGCAGTCATTTCTGCACAAGGATTCCTGACCAAGTATTGAGTGCATAACTGAACATAATTATTTGAAGGTTGACATTTTTGTTTTAAAAACACTTTTCTTTTATTGGCCAGATGAAATATGCTATTTTTTTGAGATAGGAAAATTGGGTTTTCATGAGCTGTATGCCCAAATCCTCAATATTAAAACAATAAAAGGCTTTAACTACTTCAGTTGTGTGTATTTGAATCTAAAATATATGAAAGTCTAATGTTTATAAGTACATTACAGAAAATAATGAACTTTATCACAATATGCTAATTTTTTGAGAAGATCCTGTATATACATATATATATATATATATATATATATATATATATATATATATATATACACACATACATACATACACGGTATATATATTTATTTTTTTCTCACATGTTTTAGCAGTAACATGTAGGTTGTTACACTATTTGCGTAGGATATTACGCACTTTGGTAAATGCCAGCTAATATTTACATGCACTCTCAGTGTGCAGTAAAGGTTAGTGAATTGAGGTCTGTGAAATATGATGGACTCTGTAAAGTGCTGCAGAAAATGTCAGTCCTATATAAATACAGGGCATTAGACTATGACAGGATTAGATTGTGAGCTCCTCTTAGGCAAAGTGGGTGTGGCCATGGCATGATGTGGCTGGAGCCACCACTATATACATACCCCCCAACCGCCCCGTTTTCGTCGGGATTCTCCCGATTTGGGGGGGCCCTCCCGCTATCCCGGGCCCCCCCTCTCGAATCCCGACGGCTGGCAGAGAATAGAGGCGGAAAAACTGATCGAGGCTCCAGCCGCGGTACTGAGGGATGCGGGAGCCCGGCTTCAATACTTCCTCCCTCCCTCCCTCTGTGAATGCCCCCAAATGTATGTCCGTGTGCCCCCCTCTCCTCCCCTCCCTATAGGCAGAGTGAGCGCAGCGGAGCGGGCAGTCGGGTCCTCTTACCGCTGGCTGATGCACGCGTACTGTCTCTGGCATCCGACCTCCATGTGCTTCCTGTTTACTATGACGTCACAGGAAGCACATGGAAGTCCGATGCCAGAGACAGTACGCGTGCATCAGCGGTAAGAGGACCCGACTGCCCGCTCCGCTGCGCTCACTCTGCCTATAGGGAGGGGTGGAGAGGGGGGCACACGGACATACATTAGCAGGCATTCACAGAGGGAGGGAGGGAGTATTGAAGCCGGGCTCCCGCATCCCTCAGTACCGCGGCTGGAGCCTCGATCAGTTTTTCCGCCTCCATTCTCTGCCCAGGCGCCCCCCCCCCCCACCTAAAAGTGGCACCCTCCTCCCCACCCACGGTGACGGGCATTCTCCCCCCCTCCACTGACAACCCCCCTAATTAATCACATAAGGGGACACTGGGGGCACATTAGGAGGGAGAAGCTTAATAGCGTCCATGCGGCATCCATGCCGCATACGCATCCCCGGGCTGGTGCCTCGATCGGGTTTTCTTTTCCCCCCCCTCGGCCACCCTCACCACCCTCCTCCCCCTCCCACTGGCACCCTCCCTTTCGGGAGTAATTAATTAAAATTTTTTAATAAAAAATAAATTTTAAAAAAAATATATAAAATAAAATAGTGGGCGTGGCTAGGGGTTGGGGCGTGGCCAGGGGCGTGGCCTAAGTGTCCCGCTTTCGACACTTAAAATGTTGGGAGGTATGACTATATAGCAAGATGTGGGTACCAACCTCCCAGTATAGGTGGCAAGATGTCCCATAAGTAAGGTGGCGCCAGTATAGGTGGTAAGGGGTCCCCAGTATAGTTGGTAAGGATTCCCCAGTATAAGTAGTAAGGGGTCTCCAATATAGGTGGTAAGGTTCCCCCTCCCCCCAGTATAGGTGTTAAGTGTCCCCAGTATGGGAAGTAAGGGGACCCCCCAGTATAGGTGGCAAGGTGACCCCCAGTATAGGTGGTAAGGTGCCACCAGTATAGGTGGTAAAATGCCACCAGTATAGATAGTAAGGTGCCCCCACTACAGATAGTAGGGTGTCCCCAAGCGGTGGATGAGTGGGTTGGTGGGTAGGTAGCAATGTGTGGGTTTAGGTAGATAGTGTGTGCGTGGTTAGGTAGGTAGGTAGCAGTGTGTGGGTGGTTAGGTAGGGTTTAGGCAAGTAGTAGTGGGTGGGTGGTTAGATAGGTAGGTAGAGTGGTTAGTAGTTGGGGATACTTACTTTGCACTGCTCTGTCCGCCAGATCCCACGCTGATCGGAGGTCTGTCTCTGCTCACTGCGCAGATCTGCAGGTCTGACGGGAGGGAAGGAAACACAGGGGGGCAAGCCCAGCTCGAGGCCCATGCAGGGGGTGAGACCCCAGGCCGCAGTGGATCCAAGCTGGGGGAGCAAAGCACAGTGGTGGCTGCACAGGGCTCCGGGTGTCACCCCCGACCATGAAGACACCCGGGGGCGGGCTGCTCCTGCCACTAGACGCTAGGAACACCACTGACCCGATGCCTCGCTGCACTGATGATCCTCTGTCTCTAATACTTTTATCCATAGACCCTGAACAAGCATGTAGCAGATCAGGGGTTTCTGACATTGTCAGATCTGACTGGATTAGCTGCATGCTTGTTTCTGGTGTGTGATTTAGACACTACTGAAGCCAAAGAGATCAGCAGGGCTGCCAGACAACATGTATTGTTTAAAAATAATTAAATATGGCAGCCTCCATATTTTTCTCACTTTAGTTGTCCTTTAATGGGAAAAGTTAGGCCATGTGCTGCAGAACACATTGCTCTAGTTGTAGCCAATTATATAGACTTGGGCCTCTTTAACCACTTGAGGACCCACCCTTTACCCCCCTTAAGGACCAGCGTTATTTTTTGTGATCTGTGCTGGGTGGGCTCTGCAGCCCCCAGCACAGATCATGTTTCATGCAGAGCGATCAGATCGCCCCCCTTTTTCCCCCCTATGGGGATGATGTGCAGGGGGGGTCTGATCGCTCCGGTGGGCAGGCATGTTGCGGGGGGGGGGGGGCACCTCAAAGCCCCCCACCGCGGCAAAACTCCCCCCTCCCTCTCCTACCTGCTCATCCCCGGTGATCGGGGCTGCACAGGACGCTATCCGTCCTGTGCAGCCAGTGACAGGCTGTCCTGTCACATGGCGGCGATCCCCGGCCGCTGATTGGCCGGGGATCGCAGCAGCGCCGTACAATGTAAACAAAGGAGACAAATGTCTCCTACATTTACATTTAGTCTGCGAGCCGCAATCAGCGGCTCGCAGGCTATTCACGGAGACCCGCTCCGTGATCTAACAGGAAACGGCCACTCGCGCGAGCGGCCTTTCCTGATTAATTAGGGAGGCACCTGGCGACGCACAGTTGCGTCGCTGGTCCTCCAACTACCACTTTGCCGCCGCACGGTATGAGTGTGCGGTCGGCAAGTGGTTAACATGGGAGGATGAAGGCATTGAACTTACTGTCAGCTGCTCCAATGCACCACCCAGGCACTTGCTGGCCACCGCTCTGCTAACGTGACACAATTGTTGCTGCCGGGTAAATACCCCACAGTTCAAACACCAACACACATGGGGATAGAAACACTAACATCCCAGCTGCATGAAGTCGCAGCTAGCCTAAAGGCACTCGGTGGCCAGAGGATGGGAGGGTGCACCGTCCAACAAGGGTGCAGTTCAGCTGTTTGAAAGAGGCTTTAAAGGATTCCAGAAGCGAAATATACAGGGCTGTGGAGTCTGAGCCTTTTTGGGTACCTGGAGTCGGTGGTTTCATAAACTGAAGAGTTGGAGTGGGTTGATTTTTGTACCAAATACACAGCCCTGGAAAAATATAGCAGAAGCCGGCATGTATGGCGAGCCAGCCTAAGGCCCACCGCTCCCTCTGATGCCAATTGTCCACCGGTACCCTATCCAGGATCACTGAAGTCTGGCACCACTGCGCCTGCACTGGCCCTGCTGTGTGCGTCCCACAACATGCGCCTGGAGTGCTCTGCAAATGTGCGTGATGTCACGATTATGTCAAGTGCATGAGCAAAGCACTCCCGGTCGCGCATATCCAGGGCAGCGCAGGCGCAGTGATGCCCAACACAGGCAAACGGAAGAGGCAGAAAGGAGAACAGGGGGAGCGGTGGGCCTCAGGACGCCTCACCATTCATGCCAGCTTTTTCCTATATTTTTCGCCTCTGGTATCCTTTAAAAGGACAACTATCAATAAAAATGATTGCCTAGGTGTCACACCTAAGTACTGCTGTGAGGTTGTGTTCCCACTTGCACCAGACCACGTGCGGCCAGTGGAAGCTGACAGTGAAGTTTCCGCTCCGATGGTCCACTGTGGTTGGTCTGTAGCCCAGTGCAAATGTGTTACCCCCATAGGCTACAAGGGGAAAGAATTCGCCTGCCTGGAATTACCGCGGACTGCACAAAAATGTGGCCTGCTTACCGTAATGGATCTCAGGAATCCATTGCATACTGACAAGTGTGAATGGCTCCTATTTATAATGTACCTACATCTGTAAACTCTGTGTGTACTTTCTAGTTTTTGCAGGTGAAAGCTCTAGCTGCTGGTTTTCACTCTTTGAATGAGCTGTCCAGATAACATGCGAGGCTTTCAGGGATAGCTGAAGTGTTTGAGGAGAACTGGTGTCCAGCACGAAGAAGAAATAAATGTGTCACTTATCTGCTGGTAAACATTCTCTACTAATAGTGTACGAGACCTGACAAGGCAGGTTTTTCACACTAAAGTTTTTTTCCTGACAAAGAAAAATAGTCTTCTGAGAGATGCAGAGACCAGCACTGACTGCGATGTTACATTTCAAATAAAAAAGAATCACCTCTGCTAATGGATGCAGCTAAAACCTACACAAACTAAAGTACAGCTTCTGCCTCCAATTTTTAACATAAAAAATAGGAACGTGCTTACAGAGCTATTAGAGAATACTCAGACCTTATTTGTACATTGTAGATTTATAACACTTGCTTATTGATAGTTGTCCTTTACCAAGTATTCAGATAACCACTGTGCAGACAGCACCAGCCAGTGAACATGGTCTGTCGGAACTCAGATCCCAATTCTTCAGCTTAGCTAAGAGGCACCCTATCAAGAAAGCTTTGAGAAGCATTTTGAATGTCACAATATTTTTTTTTAACCACGAATGATCACAATGGGATGGGAGGCTCATTTCAGAATAAGTCTGCTTTGATGTCTGTATTCACTGAGAAACTAAAATTTGAAAAGTTACATCATACATTCCTGGAAGATCTTTGGGGATTCCAACCTATAAAAATAAGCTTGTATTCAAAAGATAAACAACTTGATGGATTCTCTCCACGCAAACTGAAGATTGCTCATGGTGAACTAAACAAAGCTATTTTTTCCCCTCAGTAGCAGCTGTGCAGAGAAACAGAATGGAATCCTGCCTTACATACCTCAAGAATCCACCCACACGTGCTGAAGAAAAATTACTATACTCTTCAACGCAGCATGACAACTGCATTATGAAAGACCTTGCTACAAAGAAAATAAGTCTGATGCCAAAAGGAACAGCTTTGGGGCAGATGTTGGTACATGTAATTTAGGATGGAAGTTTGTCCAGAGAAAAAGCAAGTACAGGTGACTTCAAGTATCACTACAATACAAGAGGACTCTTTTATAGCAGCTGCTTTAAAGTGATTTTGTGTCCTTTACAAGAACAGTTAAAATCAATTCAAAGCTAGATTTTATAACTTATTTCATAATGATGCCTGCTAACTCTTCAAGGGTATTTAACAGAACACTACTGTGTAAATACATTTATCGATTGTATTAACAAGGAAGGAACAGCTTATTAACTTTACTATGACAATGGGACTGCAACAGAGGAAGTGTGAGTGGTGTATTCTTATAATGATTGCTTTACACTGCATCTTCAAGAAGGAAGATTAGCCATACTATGTCAGTTAAAAAAACACATATATAAGTAGATAAATACTTGATCTACTTACATAACACATGTATTGTATGGTCCACGTCTTGATTTCAGTGAATTTTAAATAGGAAAAGAAGAGAATTCTGTTCCTGGTGGAAATCATGTCTTTTGCTCACAGTTTGAGGCTAAATCCTGATGTCATTTCTTTCCTTAACATTTTTTTCTTTTATCCTCCAATCGCTGAATCACCTCAGCCTTGCTTGTAAACACAAGTGAGCAGAGGATCATGTTTCAGCTAGGCAGGGAAATAAAGGGAAGAGGAGGAATATATTATAGATAAAAAGAACCCCCAGCATGCAACTGAACGGCAATGGCTATTAAAGGGCCAGTGTTCCTAAGGTATGTGATAACTCCAAACCATAACAGCAGAAAAGTTTTGAAAGTTTTGAATGCAGGATTAGCATCTTTATCACTTAAAGGGACACTTAAGTAAAAAAAAAATGAGTTTTACTCACCTGGGGCTTCCAATAGCCCCCCCTGCAGCTGTCCGGTGCCCTCGCCGTCTCCCTCCGATCCTCCTGGCCCCGCCGGCAGCCACTTCCTGTTTCGGTGACAGGACCTGACAGACTGGGGACACGAGTGATTCTTCGCGTTCCTGGCCACAATAGCGCCATCTATGCTGCTATAGCATATATCATATACCATATAGCAGCATAGAGGGTGCTAATGTGTCTGGGAACGCGAAGAATCACTCGCATCCCCAGCCTGTCAGCTCCTGTCACCGAAACAGGAAGTGGCTGCCGGCGGGGCCAGGAGGATCGGAGGGAGACGGTGAGGGCACCGGACAGCTGCAGGGGGCTATTGGAAGCCCTAAGTGAGTAAAACTCTTTTTTGTTTGACTTAAGTGTTCCTTTAATACACTCAGACCAGTGGCTGTTGAAATTTGATTTTTATGGTGACAATCCTGCTTTAACCTCCTTGCCGGTTATCCCGAGCTCAGCTCGGGGTAACCTGCGTAGGAGGATTTCTCAGTCCCCGCTGGGCTGATTTTCACAATTTTTTTTCCTGCACGCAGCTAGCACTTTGCTAACTGCGTGCAGTTTCCGCTTGCCGCCAATTCGCCGCTACCCGCCGCGCCGTCCCCCCCCCCCCCTAGACCCCTTGCGCAGCCTGGCCAATCAGTGCCAGGCAGCGCTGAGGGGTGGATCGGGATTCACTCTGAGGTCCCGACGTCAATGACGTCATCCCGCCCGGTCGCCATGGCCACCGGGGAAGCCTAGCAGGAAATCCCGTTCTGAACGGGATTTTATGCTTACTCTGATCGCCGAAGGCGACCAGAGTGGATAGGGGGATGCTGCTTGTCAGCGGCTATCATGTAGCGAGCCCTCGGCTCGCTACATGATTTAGAAAATAAATAAATTTTAAAAAAAGTGCTACGCTGCTCCCTTGCCGCCAGAATGGTAACGGCAAGGGGGTTAATCATCTTTGGCATTATATAATGTAGATTACACAAGCAAGAGTAATAGGGATAACACAAATACATGAAAAGGCATATGCAGTATAGATGACTGAAGACTACAGAACACAATAAAATGTTATTTTTTATGATTCTGCTTGGGAAATGAAAGGGAACACCAGATTACCAGCAATGGCTGGTGAGAATGCATCAGTTACTCCTTACCGCCCTTATTAAGCAACAGAAACCGCTAAACTATTGATTATTGACTGAAAATTAGCAACATTTTAGTGTAAGTCCTAATATTATGCTGGACTAGGTTTTAAAAATGTAGGATGAAAACCTAAAAATGTAGAACAGCCTAAGGTTTTTACTGCTGTCTATGACTCCACTAGGGAAGCTTTACTTCAATGCTAGTCCCTGGAACCATCATGACTATTACAAGAAAAAAAGAAAGAGCATAAGAAACAGAAATACAGTAAAACAACCCTCCTCCCCCAACACTTAAAGGGAACCTAAGATCATGACAAAGTAAACAAATATACATACCTAAGGCTTCCTCCAGCCCACTTCAGGCCAATTGTCCCTTGCCATCCTCCTCCGCTGCCTAGAGAGAAGCCCCGGTATCTCTGCAAGTCGGGGTGTACTGTCCATGCATGGCCTGGCCACACATGTAGTACTACTGCACAGGCGCAGAACGCTCACAGCCACAGGGGCGTAGCGGGGGAGCGCACACAGCCGGAATGCACCGCCTGGCCCAGACTTGCGAGAATTTGTGGTGAACCTGAAAAGTCTCTTACTGGGCCTTTATACTGATGCTATTCTTTCTTCCCATCCAATTACTTTGGCAAAGATTCTTTGTTTCTCCTTCAATCTCAAAAAAAGCCTCTAAAAGGGTTAAAGCCATGCTACAATTTAGCATATCTGAACCATAATTGCCCCCAGCAGTTTGACAAGATATGGTTTCTCTGGCATACTTCCCACAACTCAGGATGCGGTTGAGCAACTGAATAATTAAAATAATGTTATATGTAGAGCTGGGGATAAATCGGCCCCTAGAGTGCTCTTGATATTATCTTCTCTGTGACTGGTCATGTGATGCACTTGGGTGGGCTGGGATGGTTGTGGGGGGCAGGGTGTTGGGTGGAGTTTCTTGGAGGGGTGGGTTTATTTTGTTGTGGATCAACCACTATTGTGTCAAAATTGAAAGCATTTTAATAGAATACTACTGCTAAAAAACAGTAGCAGCTTGTGTATAGCCATTCTTCCTTGTACTTCTAATTTTGTATTCTTCCAGTATCTTGCTTGTGGCCACGGTGCACCATCTGTTACCACTGCAAGCCACTGCTAAAATGATCAGTAGTCCTGTTGTAAGGACAAGAGATGGGACTTGATGGCTACGCTGTTTTTTGCTATATTTTTATTTAAAAAAAAATACATATTACAAACAAAACACTTATTAGCATTGCAAGAGGATTTATAAATACTTTCCATGACAAAAACATATTAGTGAAAATCCCTAAACAAGCATGATGGATGGATATGCACGGACAACCTTTGCTTAGTAAATGTGCAAATGGAAGTGCTTTGGTGTATGGCCCTTTATGATAAGTAACGGAGTCCTTTCATGATCTAACTGTAAGTGGATAAATATCTCCAATTGAGAAAGACAGCAAAACGTAAAACTGGAGAAGAGTTTGAACACCCAAAGTTTGTGTTCCGGTCCCTCATTCCCTGTTCCTGGGTCCATTAGGGTTCATATTAAAGCTAGGAACATGCAAGAAGTGAGTGGAAAATCTCCTAAATGTGAACTCAAAAAGCTGTAAAGCCCAAGACACTTTCTAATGCCTTTTCACACTGTTCATAGTAAGTATAAGGAGTTCTGTAGACATGATTTAAAGTAAGTGAAACAGTTTATTAAGCAAAACTCTGGTACCATAAATGTTGGACAGCTTGAGTGAGAGGAAGGCAATTATAGTCGGACATAACTTACATGATTAACTGTAACCACTAAACTATTTCTCAGATATAAAATGGCTGCTAAAGAGTAGAAAGAAAGGACTAGAAGCAGTCTCTGAGGACCAAAAACAAATACAGTTTTATTACACTTTTAGACATGTGCTAGTAAAAGTAGGTACCAGTAGTTCTAGAACAACAAGGCGTACTGGTTATAGGGACATCTTTGTGCTATTGTCATAAATCACACAGGTCAAACTCAGTTCAGTCGGCTAAATACAAATCCACCTCTTCCTCACACAGAAGCAGTATCCTCACCACCTTTTCCCCCCGGTGACAGGATGTCAAAATTAAGGGGCCAACTTATAATGCAGCAATAAAATGCTGCTTTCTACATCACACCCTCTTTGCCTCACACCTCAGTACTTCTCCAAGGGAAATGGTGTCAGTTTTATAAAAGGATTAGTCTTCTTTGTGGAAAATGGACAGCTGAGTTTGCAATGATGTGAGTTCTGCAGCTGCTGAGCTTATGCCAAACACAGGAAAATTAAACTCAAATTTGGATTGCGTGAATCCAAACTGACCTTACTTGCATGTAAATCTCCCCTGACCCAGGGAAGGCAATAAATTAGAAAGAAAAAAATAAAATAAATAAAATCAGAGCTGCTAGCTGCTTGTCAGTTAACCATGGACCATGAAATTCACAATGTGATTTCTGGCCACAGCTAGGCTCCTGTTGATGGCTGTTGTGACTGCCAGCTCATAGCAGGTGGTCTGCTTGTGGTGCACTGTGGTGCCCGATGATTAACCATCCTGAATGGGACATTGCAGTCTCGCTCTGCCCAGTCAATGCATGTCTAATGACGAACTGTTGCTTTTGGTGATACTTACCGGTAAGTAATTTCGGATCAATGAGGATCCTAAATCAGGATCAACTGTTTCTCTATTTCAAAGATTTATGTTCCAGCTGTTCAACAATAAATCAGGTTCGCCAGTCTCCCTAGATCAGTGTTTCCCAACCGCTGTTCCGCGGCACACTAGTGTGCCGCGGAACGTTGCCTGGTGTGCCGTGCTCTTATCCCCCCTCCCGCCCGTCCCTGCGGCCGCCGCTGTTATTACCTTAGCAGCGGCCGCTCTCCCCTCTCCAGACCATGTATATGCTAGCAGCGTATCTCCGGCTGCTCTGTGTGATGCACTGATGCGGAAGGAGGCAGGGCTCGGTTACCATAGTAACGGCGATACATATCGCCGTTACAGGAAGTCGCTGCCCTCCTTTCTTCCGCATCAGTGCATCACACAGAGCAGCCGGAGATACGCTGCTTGAATATACACGCGCCGGAGAGGGGAGAGCGGCCGCTGTTAACAAGGTAATAACAGAGGCGGCCGCGGGGACGGGCGGGAGGCACTAAACTGGCTATACTGGGGCACTATTCTGGGGTACTATGCTGGCTATCCTGGGGCACTAAACTGGCTATACTGGGGCACTATTCTAGCTATACTGGGGCACTATTCTGGCTATACTGGGGCACTATACTAGCTATACTGGGGGGCTATACTGGGGCACTATACTGGCTATACTGGGGCACTAAACTGGCTATACTGGGGCACTATACTAGCTATACTGGGGCACAATACTGGCTATACTGGGGGGGCTATACTGGGGTACTATACTGGCTATACTGGGGCACTATACTGGCTATACTGGGGCACTATACTAGCTATACTGGGGGGCTATACTGGGGCACTATACTGGCTATACTGGGGCACTATACTAGCTATACTGGGGGGCTATACTGGGGCACTATACTGGCTATACTGGGGCACTATACTGGGGCACTAAACTGGCTATACTGGGGCACTATTCTGGGGCACTATACTAGCTATACTGGGGCACAATACTGGCTATACTGGGGGGCTATACTGGGGTACTATACTGGCTATACTGGGGCACTATACTGGCTATACTGGGGCACTATACTAGCTATACTGGGGCACTATACTGGCTATACTGGGGCACTATACTGGGGCACTAAACTGGCTATACTGGGGCACTATTCTGGGGCACTATACTAGCTATACTGGGGCACAATACTGGCTATACTGGGGGGCTATACTGGGGTACTATACTGGCTATACTGGGGCACTATACTGGCTATACTGGGGCACTATACTGAGGCAACTAAACTCCCTACACTGGGGCAACTATGCCAGCTATGCAGCCGCACAACCCCCCCATAGCGGCACTGTCCACTAGGTCGCGCAAACAACCGGGGGCCGCATCGCCCCCACCGCGCGCGCGCGCGCGCCGTTCCCCGGAGAAAAATTTGGTCAGACAGTGTTCCCCGGGCCGGAAAAGGTTGGGAAACACTGCCCTAGATAATCACCTTCCCTTTAAAATAAATATCAATACACATGTTTCAGGCAGTGTTCTTGCGAGAAAAAATGATTTGTGATGATAGAAGAACTGAAGAACTTGGAAACACTTTGGAATCATTGGTATGTCTCAATTATTTCACGTGGTTTTAGATGTTTTGACACGGTTTTCTTAAGAGTGCTTAAAGAATCTTCGAGTCAGGCGACTTAAAGTTCAACATTGGAAATATGCATTTACACACTATGTGGCTTGCCTTGAGTTGGTATCCACAAGAAGCAAACGTTCCACTCTTCCCTAGCAGAAATGGAACAAAGTAGCACTGCACCACGTGGGGCAGAAGAGATTAGAAAGTGCAAGTGGGGGTCTCAACAGAGAGCCCTAGGCAACCTGCATACCTTAGAGTTCCTTCATCCAATAGAGGAAACCTAGACTATGTGCACATCTTAGATTTCTTCAGCCAATAGAAAAGAGAGACCTAGACTATGTACATACTTTAGATTTCCTTCGGCCAAAAGAGAAGATAAACCTAGACTATGTGCACACCTTAGGTTTCCCTCTACCAATAGAGAAGAGAGATCTAGACTATGTGCACACCTTAGATTTCCCTCTACCAATAGAGAAAAGAGACCTAGGCTACGTGCACACCTTATGCTGGATACACACCATGCGTTTCCGCGTTCGATGCGGCCATCGATATGCGTTGATTCGATTATTTCCGACATGTCCGATTCAAGCTTCGATGGATCGTTACGTCGATTTGCCATACTTTACATGGCATTCGACCTAAAAATCATCGAAATTCGTTCGGAAATGTTCGGAAATAATCGAATCGACGCGTATCGACGGCCGCGTGCGACGCGGAAACTCATGGTGTGTATCCAGCAATAGATTCCCCTCAGCCAATAGAATCTGTGCAGGTGAGCGTCCCACATCTTTGTTGGCCTCGTCCGATAACCGTCCTGCTGGACCATTACCATTACTACCAGAAGCAATGTACAGCAATTTATGCTATTACTGCGACCCGAGGCACTTGAGCAAAGCAAGTGTTGCTACAGTAGTGCGTGTAACCATAGCAACGCTCGCTGTACTCTAGTAACAAGGGTCCCACTAATGGTGTAACTTATGGTACACTGCTGGCAGTAGAAAGGGTAGTATTGCCATGCACTGTCATTGTACAGCAATATTACCTCTGCTTCATGCATCAACCTCCTTGTTTAAAAGGAAATTAATATGGCAGCCTACATATCCCTCATGCTTCAGGCAGGCTTTAAAGGACAACTGAAGTAAGAGGTATATGGAGGCTGCCATATTAATTTCCTTTTAAGCAATATCAGTTGCCTGGCTATCCAGCTGACCCTCTGCCTCTAATACCTTTAGCCATAAATCCTGAGCAAGCATGCAGCAGATCAGGTGTTTCTAGCATTATTGTCAGATCTGACAAGATTAGCATGCTGGTTTCTGGTGTGCTTCATTCACTACTGCAGAGAAATAGACCAGCAGGGCTGCCAGACAACTGGTATTGTTTAAAAGGAAATAAATATTACAGTCTCCATATAGCTCTCACTTCAGTTGTCCTTTAATGTGTAAAGTTAGTGTAAACTTCCTTTTGCCATCTTTCAAAGCTTATAAAAAAAAACTTAATTAAGCAATCAGACAAATGTATTATAAAAGAAACATTTATTTTAAGGCACAATGAAGGGCATACGATAATGGACAGGACAACGACTAGCATAATTTCTGGAAAAAGACAGACACACAATTATTAGGATTAGTATGCTTAAGAAGAACTAATTAGATGTGATGTGTGAAAATGCAGCTTTCCAAGCTACTTGCAATCTCATATGTCTGTGTCTGCATAGTGAGTTTACTTGCTGAAATAGAGCTGTTAGAATACCATTTAGGAACATTGCAGTCTTGTGCTTAACATGGTTACATTCATTAATCAGGCAACTCTGCTCCATCTAATGACAAACTACAAACATGATTTTAGTATTTTTGTTTAAACTTCCTTCAGTACAACAGCATATGCATAATGTAGTCTATCTACTGCGTTGCCCCATTTGATTTGGTGCCAGAAAAAATGGCCAATGAGAGGCATATATTTTCGGCTTGAATCCATATGGGAAGCAGCTTGCAATTTGGACACTCAAAAACAGCAAAAGGTGCATTTGATTGGCCCATTTTAAAGCAGCATTCTGTTTTCATTAAGGTGCTCATTCATGGTATAATTTTTCTTTCGACACAATGTTTATGATAAAATTGTATAGAAAACTGCACCGTGTGTGCCACAAATTGCTGTAAAACACTTTCGATTGGAAAAGGAAAAAATATCAATCTGAAAGTTTTATTTTATGATCGATTCGGAATGTACCAACTTCTTAAATCGTTTTGTTAAAGTGAATGTTTACCGTTCAAAAAGGAAAAGTCAGATACTCACCTAAGGAGAGGGAAGGCTCGGTCCTAATGAGCCTTCCCTCTCCTCTCCCGGTGCCCGGTCCCGCGCAGGATACCCCGTGGCAGTATTCGACCAGTTTGGTCAAATACTGCCACTTCCGCATGCCTTCGGGAGCTTTCGAAAGCCTTCGGGAGCACTCGGGCTCCCGATGACGCGGCCGCTCCATACTACGCATGCGCGAGCGCCCTCTATGACGCGCTCGCGCGTACGTAGTATGGAGCGGCCCGTCTTCGGAAGCCCGAGTGCTCCCGAAGACCTCCGAAGTCCCTGCGGCGGCGAACGCGGGAGCCAGCGCAGCACTGAGGGCACCGGGAGAGGAGAGGGAAGGCTCATTAGGACCGAGCCTTCCCTCTCCTTAGGTGAGTATCTGACTTTTCCTTTTTTTGATCGGTACCCATTGGCTTTAATGGAAACAATCAATAATTGCCTTCCAATTAGTTTTGATCATGCAAACTGCATCAAAAGATGTGATAGATCGGAAAAGATAGTTCAGGCCCACCAACAGAGGGGAACAAATGAAACAAATAAGGCTTCACAATTGCTGTGAAATCTCAGTGCCTACTGCTTGGCGCTAATGTAGTTTTGGTGTGATTCTATTCCGTGCCCCATGCAAATAATCCTGCTCTAAAGGTTATTTCACACCATAAATGATTCCACTGCAATTGCAGATTAGTACCGTATATATTCGAATACAAGTCAACCTCATATATAAGTCGACTCTAAAATTCAAACCTTTTAAAGGAGTCATCAGGGAAAATAATGTATGCAGTCCGCTCTGGCCCACGTGGTGGTGATTGACAGCGCCGCTCGCGCAGGTGCAGTACAGAGCGGCCTGGAGGTCGCTCTGACGTCATCGCCGGGGACCGGGACGTAGCTGCGGCGAATGGCTGCAGGCAGAGCTGCAGCGAGGGACATGCTGGGAGCTTGGGGCTGGAGGAAGCCCCCGGTAAGTAGCACTCCTTTTACATTATTTTCCCTGATGGCTCCTTTAAGCTGGAATTTTTTATTGACTTAAGTATAAGTCTACCCAGCAAAGTTCACTCCCATTTATGCAGCCCAGTATTTCCCTCTGCCCCTTTCCTTGCTAAATTGTTGTGGCCTGGACTTTCAGACCTGTGTTTTATTGGCATTTCCTTTCCTCAAAGTGGCACGTACCACTGGGTACATTGCTGAAAATAGGAATGTCACTATTAGTACACACATTACTCAGTGTGTGCAGTGTTGCCCATGACTCAACTATAAAAGTAGACCCCTATAATTTTATGAAGTGAATCAAACCTAAATTTCTAGACTTATACTCGAGTATATACAGTAGGTACCCTGTATGACCTGCCTTCCTAACAGTGAAGCATGGGGGTGCAGTATCACGTTCGGGAACTGGGAGACTAGTCAAGCTTGAAGGAAAGGTGAACAAAGCAACGTACAGTAAAGAAAATCAGCGTAAAGGATATCTGTCGCGAAAATCTTAAAATTTTAAACAACATATACCAATAAGAAGTATGTTTCTTCCAGAGTAAAATGAGCCATAAATTATTTTTCTCCTATGTTGCTGTCACTTACAGTAAGTAGTAGAAATGGGACATTACCAACAGATTTTTGACTAGCACATCTTCTCATGGGGGGGGGATCTTTTCTTTATTTTTAAAAGCACTTAGGGAATGGTAGTTGCTCTGTCCAACTGCCAAAAAAGTGTGCAGCAAACAGGGAGGCTGGCCAGCATCTTTGTATAAATCTTTTTCAAGGGCCATGCTGAGAATCCCCATGAAGAGACGGACTTACCCAAAACCTGACGGTAATGTCAGATTTGTACTGCCTACTGTAAGTGACAGCAACATAGGAGAAAAGTAATTTATGGCTCAATTTACTCTTGAAGAAATGTACTTATTTGTATGCGTTTTAAATTTTAACATTTTCTCGACAGTTCCTCTGTAGGTGCAGTCTAGTTCACAGAACAGACAATAAGATTAATCTTCAATTCGCCAGTGACCCATATACAATGTCTAGACAACACAGAAATTACTTTAAGAATAAGGGCACGCTTCCATATGTACGCTTTCAGCCGTGCTTATGAAAATGTGATTGCAGGGACAGCAGGCAGTTCATAGACTGCACTCTCTGATGTTTCCATACATGTGCTGCTATTCCCCACTAAATCACAGCGCATGGTTTCATGCATTTTAGGGCAATTGCGCCCGTGATCCCATTCATTATAATGAATGGGATTGCAAGCGCCGCCTTGGGAAATCACGTGCTGCATATGGAAACAAGCCCCAACTCTGAATGTTCTTGAGTAGCTTTCATGTTAATGTTCATTTGAGTACATTCCAAAAATGTACTTAAATGAACATCTATAGAGGGATGGCTGTCCAGCAAGAGTACACAACTAACTTGACAAAGTATGAGGGGAACTGCAGAAAACTAGCAAAGAACCCCCAAAGCCAGAAGTGCGGAGCTGCAATAGATGTTTCAACTAAGAGTTAACGATCTGAGTATTTGGGTCAGTATGGTATTTTTTTTTTTAATCAAAAGGGGTTTTGATTAAAAAAAAATCCTGTTTTAATATTGCCATTATATAGTCTCCGTTGTTGCTTCATGAATTAAACAAAAATCAAATTATTTATTTGTATTTATATAGCACTGACATCTTCGGCAGCGCTTCAAAGAGTATAAAGTCTTGTCCCTAATTATCCTTCAGATGTACTCACAATCTAATGCCTACCATATGTCCATCACAGTCTAAAGGTCAATTTTGAGGAAGCCAATTAACCTGGATTTTTGGGGATGTGGGGAGAAAACGGAAGCTCCAGAGGAAACCAAACGGAAACATGAAGAGAGCACACAAACTAAATGCAGATAGTGTCCTGGTCCTGTTTCAAACTGGGGACCCAAAGCTGCAAGAATGCCAACGACAGCTGCAACATTAAATTAATTAAAGTGGATCCAAGATAAACTTTTACTCATTGCATAATTGTGTCCCTTTCCTGTAGTTTATAGGGCATTCCTCAAGCCAAATACTTTGTTTTTGTTTTAATACTTTAATTCCCTATAAACTAAACAAGCCTCGCCCACAGCCCTCAGAGTACCAAGGCATTTTCAGACGATAGCAAGGGCTTACAGGAGCTCAGTCTGGGCAGGAGGAGGGGGAGGTGTTACTAGCCATTGATTTCAAAGGCAGAGGGGAGGAGGGAGGAGGAGAGGTGGCTGAATTTACACACAAGAAAACTGATAGCATCTCCAGCCCTCAGCCTGTGACAATATGACAAAAAGAACATGGCTGCCCTCATTGTATCACAGGAACAAATAATCATACACTTTTTAAACTTTTGCAGGTAGATATGCTGTGTAAACTATCTAAACTTTAGATAAGATATATAGACAAGTTACTTGTTATAGTTAGTTTTACATCTCGGATCTGCTTTAAGGCGTTAAATGCTTTTTGAGTGCCCTGTAGTTAAACCTTGAAACCTGAACATTAAAGCAATCCTAAAGCGAGATCACAAAGGCTAAACTGGGAGTAGTTCGGTATGCAGTGTTCCCCAACCCTGCCCTCAAGGCCCACCAACAGTGCATGTTTTGTGGAAATCCACACAGGTAGTTAATCAGCTCTGCTGAGACACCAATTACCTCACCTGTGCATGTTTGTGGTTTCCTGCAAAACATGTACTGTTGGTGGGCCTTGCGGATAGGGTTGGGGAACTCTGCTATAGTACATATAGTACTAGCCAAACAGAGTATTGCAGGGCCCCAGTAGTTTCATACATTGGATTAACCACTTGAGGACCCACCCTTTACCCCCCCTTAAGGACCAGCGCTGTTTGATGGGATCTGTGCTGGGTGGGCTCTGCAGCCCCCAGCACAGATCAGAGGGCACGCAGAGCGATCAGATCGCCCCCCTTTTTCCCCCCTATGGGGATGATGTGCAGGGGGGGTCTGATCGCTCCTGCTGGTGGCATGTTGCGGGGGGGGGCACCTCAAAGCCCCCCTCCGCGGCGACATTCCCTCCCCCTCCCTCTCCTACCTGTCTCCCCAGTGATCCGGGCTGCACAGGACGCTATCCGTCCTGTGCAGCCAGTGACAGGACGTCCTCTGTCACATGGCGGCGATCCCCGGCCGCTGATTGGCCGGGGATCGCCGATCTGCCTTACGGCGCTGCTGCGCAGCAGCGCCGTACAATGTAAACAAATCGGATTATTTCCGCTTGTGTTTACATTTAGCCGGCGAGCCGCCATCGCAGGCTATTCACGGAGCCCCCCGCCGTGATTTGACAGGAAGCAGCCGCTCGCGCGAGCGGCTGCTTCCTAATTAATCAGCCTGCAGCTGGCGACGCAGTACTGCGTCGCTGGTCCTGCAGCTGCCACTTTGCCGACGCACGGTATAAGCGTGCGGTCGGCAAGTGGTTAAAATGCAACAGGACAACAATAGACAACCTATGATACTGCAGTCTTTTTTTCAAAGAAAGTCTAGCAGATTTTATGGATTTTAAAACTAATAAAGTATCTTACAACCATTGTTTACATTTACATATACCCTTCAAGAAGAAGTTTCACATATGAAACCCTGTTTGCAATTATTGTGCTGTGTATTATTGTGAGTTCATTCACAAAGAAAATTGCACATCCCTGCCTTGCAAACACTACCTTTTTTGGCAGATTTAGAGTTTTTTGTTTAAAAACTGTTGCAGGCTGTTTTTTTTTCTGCACACAAAAATTCACATCAAATGTGAACAAGCTCATTGATTTATATGGGCTGTCATTTGTAATGCACTTTGCAATGCGAAAATCGCACAAAAATAAGCAAGTGAAAACTGAGGTTTTAAATTATTTTATAAATTTATGCTTTAATGTTTATCTTTTTTTTCTTTGTGCTACAGTTTAAAATGTTTGATTTGGCATTAGAGAGGTGGCTGCCCTAAATTCCCTGTAAAGAGTATAATCTACACATTCAACAATTTTATCAGATCATTTCTGCCTGTTTCAAAAAGTATTACAGCTGTGCATCTCCACAATGAGTAGGGCCCCTCCCTGTGGAATGAATGTGTCAGTGTAGTAAATCCAGCAAACATGGAAAGGTTTGAAGGGATCCAATAAACGTTACTTTCCTGCTTTGTGCAGAATTAGGAACAAACCAGTAATCCCCAGTTTCTTTTAAAGAATCCACTGCGCCCCAATACACCCACCGCATACGTAAATGCCATGCCCTCCGACCTCCTTCAAGCCAGCCACAAGCACAGTAGGTGGCAGTTGTAATACACATGTGCAGCACTGCATCCAAAACGTATTACAACTACCTTTTAGTTATATAGATAGCATAAAGCGAATTCTTGGCAGGATTCTACAGATTATGACTTTATGTAAAAATGTCATTAACAGTTGGATTAGCACTGCCTATTTATCTAGCACCTGATAGTCGTGGCAGATTACATGAGTAGTGGAGTTAAACACATGATAAGCACATAAATAAAATGAACATTACTCCTTATAAAAAGGAAAAAAAAAAGTTTTCTGCTTCGTAAGGATTATGAATCACTCAGATACAAATCAGCGTTTCTTACAAAAATGCAGTCTGGATTGGAAGCAAAATGTATCATTTGGAAATACTGTGCTCCTACGTCCTAAACTTGGATCTATACAGTGATAAGAATATTTAGTATAAATTCTGTGCTTTTAGCAGTTTATCCATTTGAAACTTACCAAAGCTATTTAATAATCAACTTTCATTGCTTAAAATCTAAAATTGTTAAAACTAGTCCAAGGTATTTTGTAACCTCTGTCCCCATTTGTATTGCAACTGTGACCACAGGGTCATTCTCAGCTTAACCAGACATCAGCAAACATGTCCTTTGGCCTTGTCTAGTCATTCATCTACTCAAATGAAAAGAATAAAATAAAAAAAACAAAAACTTAAAGGGATACTGTAGGGGGGGGGGGTCGGTGGAAAATGAGCTGAACTTACCCGGGGCTTCTAATGGTCCCCCGCAGACATCCTGTGTTGGCGCAGCCACTCCCCAATGCTCCGGCCCCGCCTCCGGTTCACTTCTGGAATTTCTGACTTTAAAGTCAGAAAACCACTGCGCCTGCGTTGCCGTGTCCTCGCTCCCGCTGATGTCACCAGGAGTGTACTGCTCAGACACAGACCATACTGGGCCTGCGCTGTGCGCTCTTGATGACATCAGCGGGATCGAGGACACGGCAACGCAGGCGCAGTGGTTTTCTGACTTTAAAGTCAGAAATTCCAGAAGTGAACCGGAGGCGGGGCCGGAGCATCGGTGGGCGGCTGCGCGGGCACAGGATGTCTGCGGGGGACCATTAGAAGCCCCGGATAACTTCAACTCATTTTCCCCCAACCCCCCTACAGTATCCCTTTAAAGGGGAACTGAAGAGACAGGTGTATGGAGGCTGCCATGTTTATTTCCTTTTAAGCAATACCAGTTGCCTGGCAGCCCTGCTGATCCTCTGCCTCTAATACTATTAGCCATAGCCCCTGAACAAGCATGCAGCAGATCAGGTGTTTCAGACTTTAAAGTCAGATCTGACAAGACTAGCTGCATGCTTGTTTCTGGTGTTATTCAGATACTACTGCAGAGAAATAGACCAGCAGGGCTGCCAGGCAACTGGTATTGATTTAAAGGAAATAAATATGGCAGCCTCCGTATACCTCTTACTTCAGTTCCCCTTTAAGGGCTAATTTCCACTAGCCACTGCGCGCAGCAGCACTTCCTGGTCTGCGATTACACAGACTAGTCCCAGAAGCCGTGAAAAAATGCAAAGTCGGCAAAATCGCTATGGCAATCGATTCGGACAGCAGCAGCATTATCCCCTATGGCAGAGTTTCCCTGCACGATTTGCTTGCAGGGAAACTCTGCTGATTCGTCTCGATTTACGCAGCAATGGAAATGGGTCCTAACTGTTGTCTTTGGCCCAGTAATTGTTTTGTATATTAGCAAGAATTTCACTTTAAATAAAGAGAACCCGAGGTGGGATTTAATTATGTTACTGGGGCACAGAGGCTGGTTGTGCACACTAAGACCAGCCTCCGTTGCCCCATGGTGCTCCTCCATGTCCCCCCTGCGCGCCGCTATACCCCCGCAGTGCTGGTGACACGCAGCGTGTCAGCAGCACAATGTTTACCTAAGCGCTGTCTGTCAATGCCGCTCCCCCGCATCGGCGTTTCCCGCCCGTGACCCTTCCCTCCCGCTGATAGGAGGGAAGTGACGCGGGCGCGTAGCGCCGATGTGGGGGAGCGGCGCTGACTGACAGCGCTTAGGTAAACATTGTGCTGGGGACGCGCTACGTGCTGGGGACGCGCTTCGCCAGCACTGCGGGGGGTATAGCGGCGCGCAGGGGGGACATGGAGGCACACCATGGGGCGACGGAGGCTGGTCTTAGTGTGCACAACCAGCCTCTGTGCCCCAGTAACATAATTAAATCCCACCTCGGGTTCTCTTTAAATAAGAACTGTATTATGCATTCTATGAAAGGCGACCCAAATCTCAGTTTTCTTCATTTGCATTGAATTTGCTCTAAAAAAATTGAAATGGTTTTCCCTGTTTTTCCCTTATAAGGACAGGAGCCTGATTTACCAACAGTCTCCAGGGCTGGAGGACAGTGGAAAAGAGTGGGGCACAAAAGCAATTTTGCAAATTTGGCCTGCATGTTTTACATACTGTCCTATTAGGTGGCATAAGTTTTAAACCCTCCCTAAAATCAGAAAAGGCAATTAAGAGGATCATTTTAAAGTCTGATTGTGATTGGAAATACATTCACTACCTGGCAAGTAAATCAGTACAACAACAAGAATATACTAAGCCTTTAATGCCCCATTCACAGTGGTGCATTGTGGTGTAACGGCCACTTTGCAACCTGGCTTGCGTTACTGCTAAACGCGTGCGTTAACAGTACAAGTGAAGCATACTTTTGATTGTATGCTTTACTGTATGTGACAACGCGGCTGTAACAGAGAACACAACGCAATCCCAATGTGAACGTGGTCTAAGGAATCCTAGCAGTTGTTTGCTATGGCCATGTAAGCATTGCAAGCTTTTGCTGCCTGACAGACAATTTCTCAAAAATCCAGGCAAAGTTTTCAGAGAAAAAAAAATAGGGCGCAGGGACTAATGGTGACCACTAATGATCCAATCTTTTTCATCCATTTTTACCATTTCTATGTAACATAAGGGACGGCCTCTTGCACAGAAATTGTGACTTCAGGGGAATTAGACATATTATCACCATTGTGTATTTGTATAGTGATGACCTCTTCTGCTTTATTTTTGCTTGCTGTACATAGTCATGTCACCTGTCCCCTCAGAGGAGTTCACAACCTAATCCCTACCAAAGTCATTGTCTTATCTCCCTGTCATACACGAAGGTCAATTTTGGAGGGAACCAATTAAATGAAGATATGAGAGGAAACCAGAGTTCAATGCAAACAAGGGGATAACATAGAAACTCCATGCAGATAGTGTCCCGGCCCAGATTTGAATAGGGAACAGTAGAGCTGCAAAGTGAGAGTGCTTTTAACTATACCACCATGGCACTGGTTATAGCAACAAAATCAGTAGGTCAAAGGTAAGAAAACTTTAAGTTCATAATTGCCATACAAATACTTTAAAATACAGTGGGTTGCAAAAGTATTCGGCCCCCTTGAAGTTTTCCACATTTTGTCATATTACTGCCACAAACCTGAATTAATTTTATTGAAATTCCACATGAAAGACCAAGTGGAACGAAAATCATACATGATTCCAAACATTTTTAACAAATAAATAACTGCAAAGTGGTGTATGCATAATTATTTGTCCCCCTTTGATCTGAGTGCAGTCAGTTGCCTATAGACATTGCCTGATGAGTGCTAATGACTAAATAGAGTGCACCTCTGTGTAATCTAATGTCAGTACAAATACAGCTGCTCTGTGAGGGCCTCAGAGGTTGTCTTAGAGAATATTGGGAGCAACAACACCGTGAAGTCCAAAGAATACACCAGACAGGTCAGGGATAAAGTTATTGAGAAATTTAAAGCAGGCTTAGGCTACAAAAAGATTTCCAAAGCCTTGAACATCCCACGGAGCACTGTTCAAGCGATCATTCAGAAATGGAAGGAGTATGGCACAACTGTAAATCTACCAAGACAAGGACATCCACCTAAACTCACAGGCCGAACAAGGAGAGCGCTAATCAGAAATGCAGTCAAGAGGCCCATGGTGACTCTGGACGAGCTGCAGAGATCTACAGCTCAGGTGGGAGACTCTGCCCATAGGACAACTATTAGTCATGCACTGTACAAAGGTGGCCTTTATGGTAGAGTGGCAAGAGGAAAGGCATTGTTAACAGAAAGCATAAGAAGACCCGTTTGCAGTTTGCCACAAGCCATGTGGGGGACACAGCAACCATGTGGAAAAAGGTGCTCTGGTCAGATGAGACCAAAATGGAACTTTTTGGCCAAAATGCTATGTATGGTGGAAAACTAACACTGCACATCACTCGGAACACACCATCCCCACTGTCAAATATGGTGGTGGCAGCATCATGCTCTGGGGGTGCATCTCTTCAGCAGGGACAGGGAAGCTGGTCAGAGTTGATGGGAAGATGGATGGATCCAAATACAGGGCAATCTTGGAAGAAAACCTCTTGGAGTCTGCAAAAGACTTGAGACTGGGGCGGAGGTTCACCTTCCATCAGGACAACGACCCTAAACATAAAGCCAGGGCAACAATGGAATGACTTAAAACAAACCATATCTGTGTGTTAGAATGGCCCAGTCAAAGTCCAGATCTAAAATCCAATCGAGAATCTGTGGCAAGATCTGAAAACTGCTGTTCACAAATGCTGTTCATCTAATCTGACTGAGCTGGAGCTGTTTTGCAAAAAAGAATGGTCAAGGATTTCAGTCTCTAGATGTGCAAAGCTGGTAGAGACATACCCTAAAAGACTGGCAGCTGTAATTGCAGAAAAAGGTGGTTCTAGAAAGTATTGACTCAGGGGGCCGAATAATTACGCACACCCCACTTTGCAGTTATTTATTTGTAAAAAATGTTTGGAATCATGTATGATTTCCCCCAAAGATGCAACGCGTTTCGCGGGCACAGCCCACTTCTTCAGGCAATAAGCAGGGGATAAACAACTGTAAACAAAAGACAGAGGCATAGCTATAAATGTTGCCATAAAAAGATACAAATGGATTATTATTTAGTGTAATAAGAATAGTATTTCAAACATAGTGTTTAGTGATATGTTATAGTAGGGGGCTGATTGCAAGGAATGGGTCAGTGTAAACTACATAATGTGTATAGGGGAATGGACTAGATAACAGTGGTAAAAGGTAGTTAGTAAATCAGATTAAATTGGTATCAAATTGACCGCTTTAGGTATATTTCAGTAGAAGGTAGGGAATGGAATAAGTTGTAGCTGGCAAGAGAGAAAAAAAAAAAGGGCATGTGTAGTGGTTAAAAATAAAGATAAAGACTTACCAGCAATTCAGTTATAGCAAGCAGAGCACCTCTGTACTGTTGTGAGGTCGCTTGCTGCTTTAAATGTGTTAATGCTGGCAGCTCTGGCCTATCCAGAAGCTGCTCCAGTGTGGGTGGGTGGAGTCAGTGGCCATGGTGACAGAGAGTCCTCCAATCAGCTGCTGCCAGCTGTAAGGAGTAGATTGGTGTGCATGTGGTCTTACATAATATGCATGCTTTCTCTGCATGCACAGGGCGGTGTTGTCAGTGGGTGGAGTCAGTGGCCATGCAAAAAAAATTGGTTGGAAATTATTGGAAATTAATTGAACCACTTTTTGCACGGAAATCCTGGGGAAATAGAACGCCAGGGTGGCTACAGCAGCAAGCGACATCACAACAGTACAGAGGTGCTCTGCTTGCTATAACTGAATTGCTGGTAAGTCTTTATCTTTATTTTTAACCACTACACATGCCCTTTTTTTTTTTCTCTCTTGCCAGCTACAACTTATTCCATTCCCTACCTTCTACTGAAATATACCTAAAGCGGTCAATTTGATACCAACTTAATCTGATTTACTAACTACCTTTTACCACTGTTATCTAGTCCATTCCCCTATACACATTATGTAGTTTACACTGACCCATTCCTTGCAATCACCCCCCTACTATAACATATCACTAAACACTATGTTTGAAATACTATTCTTATTACACTAAATAATAATCCATTTGTATCTTTTTATGGCAACATTTATAGCTATGCCTCTGTCTTTTGTTTACAGTTGTTTATCCCCTGCTTATTGCCTGAAGAAGTGGGCTGTGCCCGCGAAACGCGTTGCATCTTTGGGGTATTTTCAATAAATGTGTATATCTATACATTTACAGTCCTTGGTGTCTGCTTTAACGGAGGCGAGTCCACCACTTCCTCCCAGCAATTTTTTAAAAATTTTATGTACTTTTATCCTTCTGGCGCCTCTGTTCACCTACCAATATATTTGAGTCCACCCCAGGTGGAGGGGTGATCTACCCCCTTTCTTCCACTCTACAGAGAGCGACTTCTTAATCCTGAGTGAGGACAGGTCTAATCTCCTCACCTGCCTAATGAGTGGTTACCTAGGTGGTAACCCGTGTTTGTGAGTATTACCATCTCACTGTTTCATTTATCCAATCAATTTTGACATACTACACCATATTGGGCTCTCGTTTTCTCTTCAACTTTATGTATGATTTTCGTTCCACTTCTCACGTGTACACCACTTTGTATTGGTCCTCCATGTGGAATTCCAATAAGATTGATGCATGTTTGTGGCAGTAATGTGACAAAAATGTGGAAAACTTCAAGGGGGCCGAATACTTTTGCAACCCACCGTTTTTTTTTGTTTTTTTTTATTACTACGGTGTCTCTCTAAAGTTAAGTCCCCAGGCCTGATGCGCTTTATTTTCTTCACATTTCTCTTATTCCCCAAAACATGTTTGCCAACAACAAAACTGAAAGCCTAACTGCGCCCAGTACCAGACACTAGACCCCTGCTGGAGGCCTAAATGAGCGTGGTTCTCAACTCTGAAATGTGTAGGCACACTTGGGCCTTAACAAGTCAGGATCTTTCAGGCGTTTCTTTCATGGGAGTTCATGTTACCATAGCTGACTACTTATTTGTGCCTTCATCTGTCCACCTCTGCAAGCATATACGCAAATGTATTAACTCATTCCATTATACCAGCATGGTGTTCAGATCTTTTCCTCGTGAAACTTACAGAAATACATGTTTCCCAAGATTGTAAGGCTTTATCCTCTTATGCATCTCTAGGTCTCAGAGACATAATCCACCCCTCTCTGCTCCATAGTGCCACAGTTACAAGAACGTGCTCCTAGCACTGAAACATAACTGAAGATGAATTGTACCTGGAAATCCTCAGTAATTCCTTACATATGCGAAGGAGTTTATAATGGAGCTGGCTCAAGCAAGTCTGTACAACAATTAATCATGGTTATGGTTACTGGACCATACTTTGAAAAGGAGACATTATTGATAAGCAGCTCTGAGTTTCATAAACAATAGCTTTGAAATCTTTATTCTACAGAACATCTTTCAAAAAGAGTATACAGAAAATTATTGCTAGCGTTTTTCTAAATTAATACATTTAACATTCCATAAAATAAATCACAAATTATGATTCTAAATATACCATATGCACCAGCGCTGACATGCCACGCCGCCCTACAACCCGATGGACACAGGTAGTTTTGGTAACCGCATTAGCATATAAGCCACATTATTCACCACAAAAAAAAAAATGTGCTGAAAAGTTACCCCTTCGGCTCATACACGAGTCATTCACAGTGGGGGCTTGTGGAACGAACATGGAGTCGGCAATAGAGTGTATGGGCAGTGGAGTGTAGCAGTGATACGGCACTTATTTCAGATGTCTGTCTGCCTGTCTAGATTAGATCACATGAACATGGGGGTGGAGTTATGACTTCATTCCCCCAGCATCCTTTGCACCTGTGGTTTGGAAGAAAAAAAAAAGGCCTGGGCCCAATTTCACTCTGGTAGCAGGGATTTCAAGACCATATGTGGAATAAGGACCCAAGGCGTGAGAAAATCACACTTTTATCATGTGTGCTTTGAACCTAAGTTGCCAAGATACTTAAAATCAAACTGTAATTTCCACAATTCTGCCCTCGCTTTAACAGTTTAATGCTCAGCCATGAAAAACAAAAAGTTTGCTTTCTTAAAACAAAGTATTTGCGATAATTCAGGTTGGAGTGAGCTCCGAGATGTCTCCCAGTGCATCACTGATGAAATATGCAAATTATCCACTGTTGTCCCTGGAAGCTAGCCACACCTCCAGATCTGCTAGAGTGCAATGATGTGTCAGCTTGTTAACCCTCTGGGCTATATAATTACATCGCCCAGAGGGTTAATCCCTACCTCTCACCATTAGGTTGCCCCCTCCAACATCTTCAAGAAGGCCCTCCCTTTTTAATCTGGCCTACCCCCCCCCCCCCCCCACTAGTGCTCTAAACCTGCAGCTGAACTCTGGTCCCCTACCTTTCGTGTCCCCACCTCTCCCTCTAGATTGTAAGCCTTTGGGCAGGGTCGTCCTCCTCCTTATGTCTCCTACCTGTTCATGCACCTCCATTACTGTACATCCATCCTATGGATCTGAGTGAACTCTTCAGTGAACGTGACTTGCCTAATCTCCATGCTCCAATCCAGTGACTGACTAAGCATTACCTTGTACTCATACTGTGATTTGTGATCTGGTTTGCATGTATTCCTGTGTGGTCTTATTGCTGTATGTCACTCCTAAATATTGTCTGTAACCTTAACTTATGTACAGCACTGCGTAATATGTTGGCACTTTATAAAAACAATAAATAAACTAAGCGTCAAAGTGAACCTGAAGCCTGAAAAAAAAAATGAGATTAACTCACCTGGGGCTTCCCTCAGCCCCCTGCAGCCGATCGGTGCCCTCGCAGCCCCGCTCTGACGCTCCAGGACCCGCCAGGAGGCCGCAATAGCAGCATAGGGGGCGATATACAGGCTGGGAACGCGAACAATCACTCGCGCTCCCATGCCTGTCTGCCGGCGACGGCTAAACCGGAGGTGTTCGCCGGCGGGTCCTGGAGCGTCAGAGCGGGGCTGCGAGGGCACCGATCGGCTGCAGGGGGCTGAGGGAAGCCCCAGGTGAGTTAATCTCATTTTTTTTTCAGGCTTTAGGTTCACTTTAAATAAAATTGTTCTCAGGTAGTAGAGAGCTGGGGAAGAGATTTGAGGGAGGAAATACATATTGCAAAGTGTAAGCAATAGCTGCCAAGGAAGACCCTTGGGAGCAAAAGCTGTGCAGAGATTTAGTGATTAAGATCTTAGCCCACCATAGAGAGACAGAGACAAGTCAAGCACCAGTGGACACTGGCTGGAAGAGGCAAGCTCACGAAAATGTACAGGTATAATATCTTCATAGCTAAGTCAGGTAATCACTGCTACTTTTTGTTTGTTTTTGCTACATGCTACACTACTTTCTTTCACATCAGTTCTATTAAAATTGCTCTGGGTTTCAGCAAACATATAAATGTGTACAATGTGCACAATGCTCCATATCATTCCACTGCACAGCTGCTTTATGTCCACCCCAGGAGACATTTCATTAATGAACCTGTGTTTTGGTAATGTGTGCTATCAGGTTCAGCTCCACCCCTTCCCTCCTTGTGTCTGCCTCAAGAAGTTACACTGCATACAATAAATTGTCATTATTACCCAAAGCAGAAAGGAATGATAGCTCCTCCATGTGTCAAAGATTGAAATGCTTTTCAAGAATATATGTCAAACTCAAACATGCCTATAAAGTTTTCATAAAATAGTCTCCCAGAGACACAGCGCTACTGGATGATTAATAGAACGGTCGTAAGTTGCAGCTGACAAGGGCAAGATCCAAGCAGTTCCACACTCTAGTAAAAGTAGGTATGACACAAGTCAGAAACACATTTTCAAATAAATTAAGCTTAAAAATTAGAAAGTAGTTTCAGAATGTTACAGGCAAGTCATCACCTAAAGAAATAATGCAACATTTAGTTTATTTTTCTACACTTTTTCAATTTTTAAATAAATCTGTCCTTTGCACATAACAGCTCTACATCCATTATCGGATCGGACTTGTTTTCTTAGGTGGTATCTTATTTTCAGAGGTAGTATTTCAAGGATATAAGTAAAAACAAAATTACAGCAAGAACACTGTGCTGCTTATTTAGCCTTCAGGTGAGGCTAGGTTAACCTCCTTAGCGGTAACCCCGTGCTGGACACGGGGTAAGCCGCCGGAGGGTGCCGCTCAGGCCCTGCTGGGCCGATTTTCATAATTTTTTTTTTTGCTGGACGCAGCTAGCACTTTGCTAGCTGCGCCAGCACTCTGATCGCCGCCGGCCCCCGCCCGATCGCCGCTATCTGATGCGGCGCGCGCCCCCCCCCCCCCCCCCAGCGCTGCCTGGCCAATCAGTGCCAGGCAGCGCCGAGGGGTGGCCCGGGACTCCCAATGACGTCCCGACGTCAGTGACGTCATCCCGCCCCGTCGCCATGGCGACGGGGGAAGCCCTCCAGGAAATCCCGTTCTATGAACGGGATTTCCTGATCGGAGATCGCCGAAGGCGATCGAAGCGGGCGGGGGGATGCCGCTCAGCAGCGGCTATCATGTAGCGAGCCCTGGGCTCGCTACATGATTTCAAAAAAATAAAAAATAAAAAACATTGCTGCGCTGCCCCCTGGCGGGATTTTTCATACCGCCAAGGGGGTTAAAAAAAGCCCAAAACAAAATAAAACAAACCCCTCACTCCTCAAACAACAATACATACATCTGATACTGAGGTGTAGAGACCATACAAGCCTTGTCACTGCAGCTCTACAGAGACCTATGAACCTATGGCGATAAGACAACATTCGCAGATCTGGCCATTCCAAGACCAGCCATATAGAGGAAACATCTTAAAGAGAATCTGTAACGTTAAAACGTCCCCTGGGGGGTACTCACCTCGGATGGGGGAAGCCTCAGGATCCTAATGAGGCTTCCCACGCCGTCTGCCGTCCCTCGGGGGTCTCGCTGTAGCCCTCCGTACAGCGGTGACGTAATATTTACCTTTGCAGGCTCCTGCGCAGGCGCTCTGGCTGCTTTCGCTCCGAAGGAGGCGGAAATACCCGATCTCAGTCGGGTCCGCTCTACTGCGCAGGCGCAAGTCTCCGGCGCCTGCGCAGTAGAGCGGACCCGACTGAGATCGGGTATTTCCGCCTCCTTCGGAGCGAAAGCAGCCACAGCGCCCCCGCTGGAGCCTGCAAAGGTAAATATTGAATTGAACAGTCGGCACAGTCGCCGGCTGTTCGGAGGGCTGCAGCGAGACCTCCGTGGGACAGAGGACGGCGTGGGAAGCCTCATTAGGATCCTGAGGCTTCCCCCACCCGAGGTGAGTACCCCCCAGGGGATCTTTTTGTCGTTACAGAGTCTCTTTAAGGTGGCCACACACAATACAATAAAATGATCCGATTTTACAGTAATTTGATAAAAACGATCGGATCTCCTGAAAAAAAATCGAAAGCTTTTTTTTCAATCCACTGAAAAAATCCGATCGGATTTCCCGCTTTCTTCGATTTTAATCGATCCGGAATGCCAGATATTTTTCTTCAATCTTTCTAAAGATTGTATGGTGTGTGTTGGATTGTCAATTTATTAATATACACACCCTAGCAATTTTCTCAGAGTTTCCAATCATTTTTATCATAATTGGGGGAAAAAATTAACATGTGTGTGGTACATTGGTCATATTTTTGAAATGTTACAATCAGTCAGAAAAATTGATTGCAATTCTTAAATTGAACAGATATTTAAAAAAATGTATGGTGTGTGGCCACCTTTAGATCTACAGATGCAGCTGACAAACCTGAGCTAAATGCCAAGGTTTCCAAACCAATAAAGCTTTGTATACATCAGGCATGGGCAAACTGGGCCCTCCAGCTGTTACGGAACTACAAGTCCCACAATGCATTTGCCTTTGAGTCATGACTGTGGCTGTCAGACTCCTGCAATGCATTGTGGGACTTGTAGTTCCTTAACAGCTGGAGGGCCAAGTTTGCCCATGCCTGGTATACATGCTAGATGGTTCTCGGCCAATATCCCCCCCCCCCTTCCCCCGATGCAACAGCAAGACTGCTGGAGCAGAATGTCCTCTTGGCTGAGTGCAGGCCAAGGCTATTGTTCTCCAACTCTCTCCACCCCCTCAGTTGTGAATCAGTCCACTGCCCATACCACCCAGTAGCAACATAACACACACACAGGGTAGTGACATGTCTGTACAGAACTTGGCCCCAAACTGTCGCGTCCTGATCCCTGCCAGACAGTAATTGTTTGTGAGTGCATATGCATCTTAAAGAGACACTGAAGCGAGACTAAATCTCGCTTCAGGTCTTATATATAGCAGGGGCACGGGTGCCCCTGCTAAAACGCCGCTATCCCGCGGCTTAACGGGGGTCCCTTCACCCCCAACCCACCCCCCGCAAATGTTGGTCGGAAAATGGTCGCTGGAGATATCCTTCCTGGAGGCAGGGCTAACGGCTGCAGCTCTGCCTCCCAGCGCGTCTATCAGACGCGCATCGCCGCCTCTCCCCCGCCCCTCTCAGTGAAGGAAGATTGAGAGGGGCGGGGGAGAGGCGGAGATACGCGTCTGACAGACGCGCATGGGGCAGGGCTGCGGCGGTTAGCCCTGCCCCAACCAGGAAGCGCTCCCCCGCTGCACGGAGGGGGTTTGGGGGGACAGGGACCCCCGTTAAGCCGCGCTATAGCGGCGTTTTAGCAGGGGCACACATGCCCCTGCTAGCTATGAGGTCTGAAGCGAGATCTATTCTCGCTTCAGACTCTCTTTAAAGTGACCCTGAAACGAAGGGGAAAAAATCGTTTTATACATATCTGGGGCTTCCTACAGCCCCCTTCATACTGATTAGTCCCTCGACAACATCTTCCGCCATCTGCAGCCTCCGTAATCCAGCCTGGTAACTTTGGGAGCTTTCTGCGAATGTGCAACCTTGGCGTGCTCGCTTCCATTGCCGGGAGGCTTCTGTGCCTGCGCAATACAACTGCACAGGTGCAGAACTCTCCTGACTGGAGGAGCGCAATGGGGGAGCACGCGGCAAACTGGTCCCGACTGGAAGCAGACTGGCCCCAACTGACCCAATTACCAGGTCGAATTGCAGAGGCTGCAGGCAGCGAAGGATGGCGACAAGAGACTAATGAGCATGTAGGGGGCTGGAGGAAGCACAGAGTATGTATAAAACTTTTTTCCTTCGTCTCAGGTACACTTTTAAGCCTCATCTACACGGTACAATTTTTCATCAGATAGACAGATCTATTAGATAGATCTAATAAGAAATTGCATCGTGTGTAGATGTCCAAATTGTTTCAGATCTATTTTGCGATAGATTTTGCTTTGATAAGTACCCAAAATCTATTGCAAGGTCTAACGCAATCCGATTGGACCAGTTGGAAATTATTAATGAATCTGTCTAATAGATCCGATCTGGTGGAAAATTGTACTGTGTAGATGGGCTTAAGAGGCACTCATTGAATGTTTCTTCCCTCTCCTCAAACACAAATACAGCCTTTTTGAAAGCTACTTTTGCATGCACTTTGGAGAAGTATGCAAGTGCCTCTAAGAGCCCACAGAATTTCAGTACAGTATTTCTGCATTCCTGTACCTCCCGTTTACCCATGTGGAATGTTCCAAATGCTGGCATAACACAAATCCTAGAACCAGGTGCATGGCATGCAGAAGAGGAAATTCAGCCTCCTATTTTTATGCACATGAAAAAAAAAATCCTCTCATTCCATTCACTATTAGGACTACCATAACATTTTTGTAGACCAAAATATGCCCAAACTACACCCCATCCCTGGCTACATACAGGTAATTTCCTAGCAGCAGAGAAAGGAGCTAGATCAGGCATGGGCAAACTTGGCCCTCCAGCTGTTAAGGAACTACAAGTCCCACAATGCATTGCAGGAGTCTGAGGCTAGGTTCACAGTGGGATGTTGCATTTAGGGGACTTTATAGGGCACATAACGTGCCCCTAACGCAACGCCTGGTGTTCTCTGATGTGGACGTCAGACTGAGCCGCGTTGCGCAGCTCACTCTGGCGTCCGTGATGCCGTGATGCGTACTCTTGGACTCATGCGGCATCACGTGGTCCCGCCCGGCCAATCGCCGCACAGAGCAGCGCTCCAGGAAGTAAACACTGCACGTCACACCATGCAGTGAATATTAATTAGCTATGTGCCCAGCCGCTCTCCCCTCCTCCCCAACATGACTGAGCATGTGCAAACAGTCTAACGCGGTTTAGCCGCCTATAACGCACAGCATGCAGTACTTTCTCTTGACGTGGAGCGTTACAATGTAACGCAATGTGGGCACTGTGAACAGCCCATTGATTTTTCATTACTGTGCGGTGGGGCTGCGTTACAGGCTGCACTAACGTTCGCCTGTAACGTCCCACTGCGAACCTAGCCTGACAGCCACAGTCATGACTCATAAAGGCAAATGCATTGTGGGACTTGTAGTTCTGTAACAGCTGGAGGGCCGAGTTTGCCCATGCCTGACAGATAATGAGAGCTGCACTCTAATCAGGGTACAACAACTGCTGCAGGTGTGCTGTAGGCCAGGGAACTCAGGATTACAGGCTTGCCTTTACCAAAAAGTGGGGATATTGACTGAACAAACAGTGATGTAAACGCAGTGGTTATTGCATGTTATAGCCTTAATTCTAGGCTGTATCTCTCCATTTTACTCGGCTTGTGAAGTCTACTAGAAACTGCAGAATCTCCCCTAGTGACATCACTTAACACACTTATCAGACCTGCAAAATCAGGCATTATAAAAACTGACAAACCTTTCTACCGGATTTTTCAAAACATAGAAAATCCTATAGAATGTTTCTAAAATATAAATGGCATTTATATTTGACAGATGTACATTTGCAGCAGGAGGATTTCACTCCATACTATTCAATAGCATGGGTGGAGGTGAGTGCAGGCACGTGTCTCATACCCACATCCAGTGGTCATCGATAAATACAGTTGCTTAAAGAGGCAGTCTTCAAGCAAATGCAGTCATAGCATTCAAAATCTATTGGCCCTCATTACGTGGGAGTGGTAAAATTGGCATGTAATGGAACAATGAAAATTGGGCGCGTACTAGGCTTAAAGAGAAACTCCAACCAAGAATTGAACTTGAACCCAATCAGTAGCTGATACCCCCTTTTACATGAGAAATCTATTCCTTTTCACAAACAGACCATCAGGGGGGGCTGTATGGCTGATATTGTGGTGAAACCCCTCCCACAAGAAACTCTGAGTACGTACTCCTGGCAGTTTCCTGTCTGTGAACCTTGCTGCATTGTGGGAAATAGCCGTTTACAGCTGTTTCCAACTGCCAAAACAGCATGCAGCAGCTACATCACCTGCCAACAGTAAAAATGTCAGAATGTAAATCAGGGATTTAAAAGATTTTACAAAGGGCAAACTCTGACTAAATCATTTATACATAATTATTGTAAAAATTAAGTACTTTTTTATTACATTATTTTCACCGGAGTTCCTCTTTAAAGGACAACTGAAGATAGAGGTATATGGAGGTTGCCATGTTTATTTCCTTTTAAGCAATACCAGTTGCCTGGCAGCCCTACTGATCCTCTGCCTCCAATACTATTAGCCATAGCCCCTGAACAAGCATGCAGCAGATCAGGTGTTTCACACTTTAAAGTCAGATCTGACAACGCTAGCTGCATGCTTGTTTCTGGTGTTATTCAGATACTACTGCAGAGAAATAGACCAGCAGGGCTGCCAGGCAACTGGTATTGATTAAAAGGAAATAAATATGGCAGCCTCCGTATACCTCTTACTTCAGTTCCCCTTTAAGTGTAATGCCTGGGATAACAAGTCCACAAGAAACTGGACTCCGCAACAGCCACCAGAGAGGTATTCCAAATCGAAATAAGCTTTATTGGCAGTTCCAAATACATTTAGCATTGCCAAAGCAAAATATCATTAGCATGGGAGGGGGAATTAGGGAAGGTTATACGGGGTTGGGGTATACACTCCATAAGGGTGTGAAGGATATAAGGGACAGTATAGGGGGCTGGGTGAGGAGGTTACAGGGGGCAGTATAAGGGGTATACAGTCCATACAGTCTGTAGGGTATTATGTTCCTCTCAGTTGGCGGCAGGCAGCGACATATCAGGCCACCATTTGCATGGTTGTTTCCTCTTCCCCCAGTAGGATGTCAAGGTTCCTCTCCTCGTCTGTGGAGGTGAAATCCTGGATGTGGGTAGATAGTCTCAGGAAGTGGGCAGTCCTCACAGGTGCATATTTGTTGCAGTGTAGCAGGAAGTGTGCATCATCCCCCGGCCCCCCTGGTCACAATGCCTGCAGTTTCTCTTCTTCCATGGTTTCCATGTCTGTCTGTGTGGTATTCTTCTAATAAATAATTAGAACTACCTGCCAGGTCTTTTTCTTCAGAATCCCTCCCAGAGACCCATGTCTGTTGGCTTCTGGTGAATAGTCCTGCCCACCTGCAGAATAAGTCCACATAGCTTTCTCTATCTAGATAGAGAAGGGCTACGTGCTGAAAGCCTGCAGACACCCGGTTCTGGGAGGCATTTGAAAAAAAAAATGCGGCAGGAAATTCTAACTTTATATTAAAAGACAATCCATTTAATGTGTAAATTACACTGAAAATGTTCCTTAAAAGGGAACCAGAGATGAATGTTTCACACAAAGTCGATAGCTTGTAAAGAATAAATGCTCTACCTGATAATTTTGGCGCTCTGGTGTGCCTTTTTTAGTGTTTTTTTTATTCATTATTGCTCCAGGAAAAATCAAATATGCCCACCAGCTCATATCCCTTCTGCTTCCGGGTTATGAGTGGTTCTGGATGTGCTGTTTACGCTCTAGACAAGCACATCTGTGTGCTTTCAACTTTATTATTCTGGTATGCTGTGTGGCTGCCTGTAGGAAGTGTCTCAAATAGGAATGAAAATGACTGCACAGTGCACACAGATCACACAGCAGCCACACTTGTCTGTTTCAGACTCAGAGCTTCTTTCTCAGCAGAGCAACCCCTCCCATGTCATCAGTGCTCCGAATATGCAAAGCAGGAAAGCTGAGCAAGGAGGGGGCAGGCTTGGGCTTGAAAAGACTCCACAGAAGACTGACTCAGCTATAATGATTCCAGGTCAAACCTAGACTGAATGCTCAGTCGGGGGTTCTTCTCACAGCTGATGACAGACAGATTGAGCAGAGAAGAATGAAACTAAAAGCAGGGTAAGTGTTTACTGTCATGTTCCCAGTGATAAATGTAGTAAAATACATGAGGGTGCTTCGTCTCTGGTTTTCTTTAAGCAATATTTAGCACTACGCGTACGTTTTTAGAGATATACCGACTAAGTATACACACTGCTAGAGGTAGGAAAACAGAAATTGTATGACATAAAATAAAACGTACAAAAACGAGCAGAGCAAAGTTAATTCACGGAAGCTTCTCACAACTGATGGATCCACATCAGCCGGGGGAAACGAAACAACTCAGTAAAAATAGCACATTCACTCGCAGGAAATATCAATGATTTTCTTCTTTCCTACCTTGAACATGAACCACTGTTATAATATATATTTTATTTGTTATTGCAGTGGTTGAGTCTCTTCCTGTTTTCCTGGAGGTACAAAGGATTTATTTTCGCCTTCAACCTATGCATATTTACCTTCCCGCAAAAATGTGCAATATATACATTTCCTGCTGACTTCAGGGAGAAGGAAAACACAGAAAGCCTAAATTGGAGCGCTCTGCAGGGGCAGGAAACACAGAGCTGCAGCCCCCTCCATTCACACCTCAATATATTCCAGAAGGCACCCCCGTTGAGACAGAAAAGCACACAAAAAATCCAGGAAAATATACATGGAGATCCAAACAAAACAGTCAGACAAAATGTCCATAGGAACGAGTATTTGGTGCTGTGCGTGCTACAAGATGGTTTTAGGGTTCGCGCTGCTCATATGGAAGCAATTCTTTTTTATGAACATCTTGCTTTCTTGTATAAGGAAACACACCATAAATCAGGATTTCCATTAATGGGATACATTTTTACCAAGAACCGCTGACATTAAAACAAGAGGCTCAAGCAGGGAAAAATTCTGGGTCGCAGCCTCTCCCCGCAAATCCTCCAGCATATAAAGAACCTGTCCTTTATAGCTCATTAAACTATTCTCTTAACCGGAACCGTACAACGCTGTGATAATTTTGTCAGACAAGTTGTTGTCGTCGTAAACTTCAAACAGAAAAATAATTGGATGGGTACGATGGAAAGCGAGTGCATTTCATCCACACGTCACGCGTTGACACAGACATCTAAATGAAGAGATCCTAATGGAAAATTTAGGTGGTTATATGGGGGTGAAAAAAGCACTTAGAGGATTTAAACCAAGAAACTTAACATAAACTTGTGCTAAGTGCCTGTTTTTGTGCATGAGGAATCAAAGATAACATCGGCAGTTCAGCTGTAGAAATATGGTTCAAAATGTGGAATCTCAATGTATTATCAACAGGAAATCTTTCCTGATTAATGTCCACTTACGAAAACACGTTTGCATGCACTCTTCACTCAGACCCTTGTATAGGTTCCCTGGGATCACTTCAGCACAATGCCTAAGTGCAGGCAGATTATTATATGCAATTGACAGAACATCATTTCAAACTATTCATGCACAAGTTAAACCTCAGGGTCCTCTGACTACCTGCTCAGCCAATGCTTTCCCATCCCAGTTGGGTTGAAGCCAGTGTTACTTACTACAGCTTGCTACAAAGTAACTGCTTTTATAGTTTGTCGGCCAGGAAGGCGTGGCTTCAACTGACACAAAAATTGCTCACCCTCCATGTATTTTAATATGAATATGTCAGGAAATGAGCAGGCAGCTGGAGGTCCTTTGGGAGAAGAGGAGGATCTAATAACTGGTGTAACAGCTATTTTACTATTGATTTTGCACACACACTAAAAAAAAAAAAAATTAAGAGTGTGTGCACAAATGCGTTTATTTATTTATTTTTACAAAACACTTAGGTCTACCCAAATTTAAAACTGTGTTCTATTTAGGAGTAGGGAGTTTTTAATCTTACATTTTTTTAAAAGTATATATGGTAGAACAGGGGAAGAGAGATTTTAGCTACGTTCACAGTGTGTAGTGTCTTCCCTGCCAAGGCAGGGAACAGGAAAGCGGCACTGCACATTATCAGCGTAATGGGTCACATACAGTCAATAAAAAGTATGCTTCACTGTCACTGTTAGGCTCCCTGCACACTGCAAATCCGTTTTCCGATTCCGTTTCTGATTCCGTTTCCGATTTTCCCTGAATACATTCAACAGAAAAACGGATCAAAAAACGCAGCATGCAGTAAAGATTAAAAATCTGAATCGGAATCGGATGTAAAAACAGATTAAAAAGCGGAATCGGAAATGCATGCAGTGTGCAAGAGGCCTTAATGTGTGCGTTTTGCGGTAACTGCATTCAGTGTACTGCATAACATTTGACAGCACTGGCTGCACTGTGAACGTTGCTATAGCTGGTGCATTGTGGTGTGGAAAGCTGTGTTACAAAGAGGCCGTTAAACTGCTCCACTGTGAACGTAGCCTTAGGTTAACTTAGCCTGGAGGTTACTATGTGGAAGTAGAGGACAGACATATGGAAGGGTCACCCCCTACCGATCACCCGGGGTGACAAAGAACTAGCATATACAAAGCTTTACTCTGTGCTTTTACCAGTAACTGGAAAAACTGATGCTGCAAACTAAATGTAATGTGTGCTGATCCTTGTTATACTCCCTGCTCTGTAACTATTCCTCCTCTTCTTCCTGTAAGTAAATAATGCCTCTGTATTCTAATAACACTTGTGCAGATGTTATCAGCACTTCAGCAGGCACAAAGTACACAACAGAGGCTAATGATGAATCACTTTTGTATTATAAACAAAAAGTGTGGCCTGTCTCAATTTGAAAGCTTACCGGTAATATGCAGATGCGCTGCAATATTTATCAGAACTCAGTGGTCTTTAGGGGGGTTTAACACTGCGGTCCTCAAGTGGTTAATATTGTCAGTCAAAAGGTATAGAGTCTGAAGAAGGCTAACAAGCTGAAAGCTTACATTTTTTCATTTAGGGCTCTTACACAGTGGGGCGTTGCGTTGCAGGGGACGTTAAAGTGGCAAAACGTGCTCCTAATGCAACGCATGGAGGTGAGGTCGGTGGACACTACATAGAGCCGCGTTATGCGTCTCTTGGTGCGCCGTTTTTGTTCTACACTGATAGAACGAAAACGGTGCATGCGTCAAATGGAAAAAAAAAAACATTACTGTGCATGTGCAAACAAACACTCTAACGCAGAACTTTTATAAATATCAGCCGCCCGCATATAGAATAGCAGTGCTGGCCCCACCCATCCACATACTGTAGAAGACAGCTAGCAGTAATTCGCTGGCTTCCTATGCAAATCCTTATCAGGTGGCTGTCCTCCTGGATGGCAGGTTGTCACCTGGGTACGCGTCACTGTCACAAAGACTTTCTTTGGGCACCGCATAACTGAATGGCTGCTGCTGGGAGCTCTCCTCCAGGCAGGATTGGGGGAAGTCAATACCTAGATTCAATGTAATGGTTTTTAACATCATTTTATGCATGTTCCGGGCCCAAGCAGTCTGAAGTATGTTGACCCGGCCGTTGACCGAAAAAGTTTGGTGACCCCTGGTCTACAGCAATGCTTAGATACTAAGATAAGTAATTACACATACAGCATTTCTCTCCCTTCTGCCTCTTCCTCCTCCCCTTGCTGATAGAGTCAAGAGACACAGGCTTTGTCTTGTCATCTTGTTCACACAGGCGCAGCTTGCTAGCAACTAAGGATTGAAGCATGCTAACAAACTAGCCAAGAACTATAGGTAACTTTTCTTCAATAAGCACCATCATTTGGACAATATGCTCTGTTTAAAAGCCTCTGAGTTATTTGTGATATTTACATTTGGTTCCTGTCATTGAACTAGCTAGGCTTAAATTTTATCACGTGAGTTAGGCAAAAGATATCTAAAGCTTGCCATATAAATATTGATTTTGATCCCCCAAATGGGCCCCACCAGTCAGCCATCGTGCCCCCCCAAAAATTTGAAGCTGGAGTCGCCACTGTCATTAAGTTACATTCGGTTCCTCTTTAAATCTAAGTAAATAAACATTAAGTTTTACATCTTTTCAAAAACTGTTATTCATTTTTACCTTGATTCCAGTGAACTGTCACAGCATCTATGCTACACAATAAAGAATAATCATTCTGTAATGCAGGGGTAATTTTGAATACAGGCAGAGCATGGTGCCCTGTGTGCAATGTATGCCTCGTGTGTTCAGTGGGATTCCTATATCCTGCTCAGCCCCCCCCCCATAAATGGTGAAATGTAATGAATAAAAAAAAGGAGCATTCTGCTGTGGATATGTGTGGGATTTCAACTCTCTGGAGGGTTTGATTCCTGTATTGTTATGAGCAATGTTATAACTGACAGGAAATTCTTTATTAAATGAAATGGCGAGAGAGAACAGAAAGTACAGAGTAGACTGCAGAACATTTAGCAGCACAGACAAAGTAAGAGGCAGAGATACAAACATCAGTGAGAATTGCAGAGAAAATAATGCCATAGGAGCTTACCACCTCTTTAAAAACTCCTATGTTACATGCACTAGCATATGACACCCTTTATCCCTACAGGCCATATCAGATATGGACCTGACTATAGCCCTGAAAAATAATCCTGCCCAGAATTCCTGACAATATATCCATTCCCTTTTGGTTTTATAGTAGAGCAATACCAACTTGTATGTGTAGTACTAATGGTCAATTTAACATTAGTAACATTGAAAAAGAGTCTCATATTTTTCTTTTCAGTTAAAGAATTTCCAGGGTGAAATCGGTATTTTTTTTTTACTTACCTGGACCTTCTTCCAGCCCCTAGTAGTACTGGGTATGCGCATAACACCCCTGGCGACATGACCCTGGGTGGCACGTGCTCCCCAGCCGTCAAGCCCATGATGCATTGCAGGCTAATAGCGGAACGCTGGAGAAGTCCACAGCTTCAGCGAGGGACACAGGCACTTCTAGGGGCATATACTGATTTTGCTGTGGAAATCCTTTAACTTAGCGGTAACCCTGAGTCAGGCTTGGGGATGAAAATCCGCAGCTCAGAGGCGGTAACCCCGACCCAGAATTGTGGGGACCACTGCAAGGTTAATGCAGAGCAATGGTGCGCAGCGGACCTTTCAATTCACCTCCCCAGGGATCCAGAAGCCGGCAAACATTCTTCTTCCTGTCCTCCGAGGCTCTGCTTCCCCCTGGTGAGATCACTGCTTTTCGTAATGATGACAGCCGGTGATCTCACTATAGGGTTACAGCGCCACCCAGAGTTCAGAGGGAGAACTGCAGCGCTGAATCCCTGGGAGGTGAGTAAGTGCAGGGGCTGCTGCAGGCTTTCTGACAGCATGATGGTTTTGTGGTTTTAAGGTCTGAAAGGGTGCAAAACAAATGCACCACTTTAAGACCCTAAAATCTGGAAATAATCATACCGCCAGGGAGGTTACAATCTAAAATTTTTAAGACGGAAATCTAGCCATGTCGCTCTGTTGTAAAGTTTGCTTCATTCAATTGCAAAACTTACATAAGTAATGACCCTTTCAACTTTCCAGCACTAAAGTCTTATTAGCATGGTTTTATCAGCTATGATAAAGTGTTTTGGCTTCCATTTACTTTTCAGGACAGACTAAATTTCTGTTTGACTGCCTCCTTTGCATAGATAACCACTCTAGTTTCTTGTTACTTGCTGTACAGGAAAACACAGAAAACTGTCAACAATTTCTTGGTAGGACTCGAACTACATGTATCTAGGTTTATATCTTGTCACTTCAGGTATCCTTTAATGCCAATGTAGATTGAACTCAAATTTATGGAAGTATACACCTAAAACAGATTACGGATCATGTCTAATACCTGATAAACAAATTACAGTAAAATAATATTTTGAAGTATATTAGGAGTTTCACAACTTTCAGAAAGTTTCAAGGGTTCAAGGAAGTTAAAAAAAATAATCTAAAATTTGCCATGAAATATTAGGTTACAGTATTTTCACATTAACACACTGAGCTGCATTGTAACTGACAGTGTTTTACGTGCTGTAGCCCAGTACAATTCAAAGTCTATGAACAGTTCACACCTAATCAGTTAAACTGTGATGCAATGGATTCCTTTGTTATGAGTTACGCACAATGTTTATCAATGAAGGTGTACATTGGTTGCTTCTTTATGTGCGTTTCATCGCATGCCACTGCAAATGTTTTTGGTTGTGTTATGCTATAACATACACACAACACATACAAAAACATTTGCAGTGACATGCGATGAAACGTACATAAGTGTAAAAATCACCTTCCTGAGTAGTCTGCTAAAATCTAATCAAGATTAAAATGGAAAAGTCAGTATCAAAGGATATGGCCATAATGTACTAAAGATAACCACAGTGGGCCATATGCCATCAACTTTTTCTCTTGAGTTATTGCCTAGGAGATAATTTTCATATTCGCTTTAAAGAGTAACTGTTAGCCCCCAAATTGAAATTTAAAACACTATTGCAATGTTTTATTTATTATATAAGTGAGCCAAAAAGCCAATGCACAAGTTAAAAATCAATCTAATTTTGTTACTATGTAACCTTTTCCCCCAGCTCCGGACGCAAGCCGCATATCAGATACTGTAGCATGCAGAGCATGCCTATGTCTGGCCGACCCCCCTCTCCCCCCCAGGACCAGGTGCCAATATATTCGCACCACCGCAGCTGACCGCTCTGACACGGAGACAGAGCGGCAGCACTTCCAGAGCAGCACCGCAGAGCAGCCAGCGCCGTGCATCTCTCACATGTGATTCTCTCACATGTGACTCGGCGGCGGCTGCTCTGCGGTGACGGTGCTGGAAGTGCTGCCGCTCTGTCTCCGTGTCAGAGCGGTCAGCTGCGGTGGGGAGAATATATTGGCACCTGGTCCTGGGGGGGAGAGGGGGGTCGGCCAGACATAGGCATGCTCTGCATGCTACAGTATCTGATATGCGGCTTGCGTCCGGAGCCTGGGGAAAAGGTTACATAGTAACAAAATTAGATTGATTTTTAACTTGTGCATTGGCTTTTTGGCTCACTTATATAATAAATAAAACATTGCAATAGTGTTTTAAATTTCAATTTGGGGGCTAACAGTTACTCTTTAAAATAACTTTTCAGCATTTTACAATTGAAAAAGTACCCAAATGTTGGTGAAAAAGTACTACTGTGTCAAAATTATTGTGTATTTCCTTGCTTGCTGGTGGCTTGAAAGGCATTTTATGAAAAGGTCTGATCAAGGAAAAAAAACTCCTCGGTGATAAAGTGAATTGCATTATGGGCCAGTGTGTCAATAGTTCCAGGGTAAATTTCAGGCTCCTTGCACACTTATGTGCTGCGTTGCACCGTGTTACACTTCCCCGCCAAAAGGGGATGCCTGCGTTTTTTGTGAGTTTTAAACTTTTTCTGTAGCCAGCTGTATGACTCCCCAAATGAATTTGCATTATACCTAAAGGGACAATTAAGTAATATCTAAAGATAACAAAAACTGCCTCTATTTATCTATTTATCAAATACACTGTGAAAGTAAATCAACTACAACCTGAAGTTCCATTGAAACGGATTCCAGGATACTTTGGGTCTGATTTACTGAGTCAGGGGATCAGCCACTGTAGTTGCCATTACCAGAAGGGATGCAATCACATTCTGCCCATGTAGTATTTTGGCAGCAAAATGTAGAACCCAGCAAACTCCAAGAGTTCTCTGCACATTCAGTGCTGCTCCGTTAATCATTATGGAAAATGCACACGTGCACATTTTCCCATTCATCAGTGGACACAACATTGCCTTGGCTGCAGGCGACCCACATTATTAAAAAAAAAAGTGACCTGTTATTTAACCACTTGAGGACCACAGTCTTTTCGCCCCTTAAGGACCAGAGCCTTTTTCTCCATTCAGATCACTGCAGCTTTCACTGTTTATTGCTCGGTCATACAACCTACCACCTAAATGAATTTCACCTCCTTTTCTTGTCACTAATACAGCTTTCTTTTGGTGCTATTTGATTGCTGCTGCGAGTTTTAGTTTTTATTATATTCATCAAAAAAGACATGAATTTTGTAAAAAAAAAAAAATGGATTTTTTTTTACTTTCTGTGCTGACATTTTTCAAATAAAGTAAAATTTCTGTATACATTTTTGTCCAAATGTATTCTGCTACATGTCTTTGATAAAAAAAATTCCATTCAGTGTATATTTATTGGTTTGTGTAAAAGTTATACGAACTATGGTGCCAAAAGTGAATTTTCCCATTTTGAAGCATCTCTGACTTTTCTGACCACCTGTCATGTTCCATGAGGTGCTAAAATTCCAGGATAGTATAAATACCCCCCAAATGACTATTTTGGAAAGAAGACATCCCAAAGTATTCACTGAGAGGCATGGTGAGTTCATAGAAGATTTTATTTTTTGTCACAAGTTAGCGGAAAATGACACTTTGTGACTGACAAAAAAAAAGCATTTTGGGGGTGCCTGATTGTAAGCACCCCTGTAAAGCCTAAAGGTGCTCATTGGACTTTGGGCCCCTTAGCGCAGTTAGGGCGTAAAAATACACCCCAAAACACATTATACTACTTCTCCTGAGTACAGCGATACCACGTGTGGCACTTTTTTGCACCCTAACTGCGCTACGGGGGGCCCAAAATCCAATGAGTACCTTTAGGATTTCACAGGTCATTTTGTGACTTTTGGTTTCAAGACTACTCCTCACGGTTTAGGGCCCCTAAAATGCCGGGCAGTATAGGAACCTCACTAATTACCCCATTTTAGAAAGAAGACACCCCAAGGTATTCCGTTAGGAGTATGGACTACTCCGTGAGGAGTAGTCTTGAAACCAAATGTCGCAAAATGACCTGAGAAACCCTACTCATTGGACTTTGGGCCCCTTAGCGCAGTTAGGCTGGAAAAAAGTGCCACACATGTGGTACTACCGTGCTCAGAAGAAGTAGTATAATGTGTTTTGTGGTGTATTTTTACATATACCCATGCTGGGTGGGAGAAATATCTCTGTAAATGACAAATTTTGATTTTTTTTTTGACACACAATTGTCCATTTACAGAGAGATTTCTCCCACCCAGCATGGGTATGTGTAAAAATACACCAAAAACACATTATACTACTTCCCCTGAGTACGGCGATACCACATGTGACACTTTTTTGCAGCCTAGGTGCGCTAAAAGGCCCAACGTCCTATTCACAGGTCATTTTGAGGCATTTGTTTTCTAGACTACTCCTCACGGTTTAGGGCCCCTAAAATGCCAAGGCAGCATAGGAACCCCACAAGTGACCCCATTTTAGAAAGAAGACACCCCAAGGTATTCCGTTAGGTGTATGGTGAGTTCATAGAAGATTTTATTTTTGGTCACAAGTTAGTGAAAAGACACTTTGTGAAAAAAACAATAAAAATAAATTTCCACTAATTTTTGAGAAAAAAATAAAATCTTCTATGAACTCGTCATACACCTAACAGAATACCTTGGCATGTCTTTTTTCTAAAATGGGATCACTTGTGGGGTTCCTATACTGCCCTGGCATTTTACGGGCCCAAAACCGTGAGTAGTCTGGAAACCAATTGTCTCAAAATGACTGTTCAGGGGTATAAGCATCTGCAAATATTGATGACAGGTGGTCAATGAGGGGGCGAATTTTGTGGAACCGGTCATAAGCAGGGTGGCCTTTTAGATGACAAGTTGTATTGGGCCTGATCTGATGGATAGGAGTGCTAGGGGGTTGACAGGAGGTGATTGATGGGTGTCTCAGGGGGTGGTTAGAGGGGAAAATAGATGTAATCAATGCACTGGGGAGGTGATCGGAAGGGGGTCTGAGGGTTTGGCGAGTGATCAGGAGCCCACACGGGGAAAATTAGGGCCTGATCTGATGGGTAGGTGTGCTAAGGGGTGACAGGTGGTGACAGGAGGTGATTGATGGGTGTCTCAAGGTGTGATTAGAGGGTGGGGGAATAGATGCAAGCAATGCACTGGCGAGGTGATCAGGGCTGGGGTCTGAGGGCGTTCTGAGGGTGTGGGCGGGTGATTGGGTGCCCCAGGGGCAGATAGGGGTCTAATCTGATGGGTAGCAGTGACAGGTGGTGATTGATGGGTAATTAGTGGGTGTTTAGAGGAGAGAACAGATGTAAACAATGCACTTGAGAGGTGATCTGACGGCAGGTCTGCAGGCGATCTGATGGTGTGGGTGGGTGATCAGATTACCCACAAGTGGCAGGTTAGGGGCTGATTGATGGGTGGCAGTGACTGGGGTGATTAATGGGTGATTGACAGGTGATCAGTGGGTTATTACAGGGGGGATAGATGCATACAGTACACAGGGGGGGGGGATGGGGAGAATCTGAGGGGTGGGGGGTGATCAGAAGCACCCAGGGGGCAGTTTAAGGCTTTAAAAAAAATTGCGTTGACAGATAGTGACAGGGAGTGATTAATGGGTGATTAGGGGGGTGACTGGGTCAAACAGTGGTCTGGGGGGTGGGCAGGGGGGGGTCTGAGGGGTGCTGTGGGCGATCAGGGGGCAGGGGGGGGGGGGGGAATCAGTGTTCTTGGGTGCAGACTAGGGTGGCTGCAGCCTGCCCTGGTGGTCCCTCGGACACTGGGACCACTAGGGCAGGAGGCAGCCTGTATAATACATTTTGTATACATTACAAAGTGTATTATACACTTTGTAGCGGCGATCGGGCAGCTAGTAACCCCCCAGCGCTTCCGGACGGCCGGCGGGTTACAGCGCGAGGGGGCGGAGCCTGTCGCCGGCAGCTGATCGCGTTACGAATGACGCGATCGCTGCATAACCACGCCCGCCGCCACCGCCAATGGGCGTATTGCGGTCGTTTGGGCCCAGCCCTTTCCGCCGCCGGTCGGCTGGGGGCGGTCGGCAAGTGGTCAAATCTGAGAATATGTGGAGTGTGTAAAAGTTGGAAGTTAGAAAATAAAGCACTTTTAATGCATACATTTAACAACAAAAAAAACAGAGAAGCTATTCTATAAGCCCTATCAACTACTTAAGAGTCGGCGGTGTGTGGTGCCCTGCCTACATTTAATACCATCCATCTTACATGGGGGGAGGGTGGTTTGGGTTGGATCTTGCAGAGGCAGAAAATGAGTTCCCCTTTCAGAATATTCTTGTCTCAATGTTAAGGACAAGGAGCTCTCCTCCATTTCATGCCCCCAAAAAGGAGGTTGGGGGTAATACATAATGAACGTAAATAAGGGGAGGTTGTGATGCTGTCTGGTCACTCCTTAATAAGAGGTCTGACTAGATAGCTACCCCACCCTCAGGTAACTAGGTAAAGAGGTTATTCAGACATCTTATCTATTTGTATTAAGGATACATTTATACTCAAACCACATAGAAATATTTTACTTTCTGAACGCTGACAAAAATCTTTGGCAGTCCTTCTCTGGGACCTCATTTTAAATCTGCCACTTCTGGGTGTTCAAAGTCTCCCATCATGCTGTGGCTGAGATATGTGTGTGGCAGCAAGAAATTCAAATAAGCCTGCTGGTGGGATTAGGTCAGTTGAGCACTGGAGCTAGGAGAATGCTGCTGGCAGTGGCTCCTCCTATAAGACTTCAAGCAATAGGGAAGGGTCACCAGCTGCAAAAAAAGCTGACAAGATTCTTCCTAGAGAGGAACCTCAAACATTTCTATGAACATACTGCTAATCAATTAACACACAACCATAATATATTTTACTGACCACAATTTTATACATAACGCAAAGAAATAAGGGATTAGAGATGTCAACAAGATGCTAATAATTCCATATTGCATGCAAATGAAATGCAAACAGCCTGCAGCCTGTAACAGGGGCAAGCTAATGCACTTTTGGCAGATTTTCATTTTTTTTATTTGATATAATCTTTATTTTCACTTTTCTACAAATGTTGAATATATCCAAGCACATCAATAAAAATAATGAAAAAAAAATACAAAACAGAAAAAAAACACCAGAATACCACTACCTATGCAGAAAAAGGTTCTGTTTCTACCTCTAGCATGCATTTAAAGCGGGATTGTCACCATAAAAATTAAATTCCAACAGTAACTGGTCTTAGTGTATTAAGGGATAAAGATGTTAATCATGCATTCAAAACTTTTGCTGCTGTTATGGTTTGGAGTTATCACATACTTTAGGAGCACTGACAAACGAGATAAACAGAGGAACACCAAGAGCCCCAATAGTGTAGTATATATTGACAAAGGGGATAATGACAAAGAGTAATAGTTGTTATACTCACAAGCATGGGTCACCAATAGGCAACCACTGTAAAGGCAGGTGGGGAGATTATTCTGACCCCACTCAGGAATAAGAAGTCGCTCTCTGTAGATAGTAGAAAAGGGTCGCAACCCTCCACCCAGGGTGGATACAATATTATATAGGAGCGAACAGAGGCGCCAAAAGGATAAAAGGGGTTTTAAATGAGCTTAAAAGCCAAAAATTTGGTAATTAGAGGAGGCAGTGGTGGACTTACCTCCTCCAAGCAGACACAACACGACTGTACATTCAGTCTATTTATTAACGAACTCCAGATAAAACAAAGCAACGCGTTTCACGGGTCAGTGCCCACTTCCTCAGGCAATAGAAAAAGGAGTTACAGCATCTAGCAAAACAAACAACACTCGGCACCTCTGTTTAGGAGCACTGACCCTTTAGTAGTCAGTGCCAAACAGTTGAATGCTGGGAGTTCTTTTGATCTATAATATATTCCTCCTCTTCCATTTATTTCCCTGCCTAGCTTCTTATCTAAAACACCTCTCCTCACTTGTGTTTACAAGCAAGGCTGAGGTGACTCAGCGATTGGAGGAGAAAAGAAAAAAAAAAGTGCAGTTCCTAGTATACACCTCAGTGGGAATGTCTGAAGACTCTGTGAGGAGGGCAGCTAATGAATACAAAATGAGCAAGTGAAGGGAGATGGGAAAACAAGAGTCAAAGAGGATATGATGTCAGCATTAGCTTGGCAAAATGGCCACTGCCTAGAATAGGATTTTCTGCTTTTCCTTTATAAAATTCACAGGAATCATTATGTGGATAGCACAATACATCTGTTATGTAAGTAGAAGTAGTATTTATCTACTTATGTGTTATTTTTAATTTTTAGGTTAGCATGGGTGTCGCTTGTTCTTTAAGAAGATAATAGCCTCCTATTGTATAAAAAAGTATTTAATCTAATTCCTTTAAATATGGATAGGAAGGCCACTCAGCCTAGGTTCTCACCCTCCTTATACCAAGGGAAGGTCCCCCTACACCTAAGGAAAAAAAAAAAAGGAGGGAGAGGAAGGGGAGGTTGGTGGAGGAAAGGAGAAATCCAGGACAAGAAAGACCCAGAGGGCCAATGACTACCTGCAAAATACGAAATGCTGTCGTATAATATTAACCGGAGGGAGAGAAACTCCCATGAGCCAGTGACCCCCTACAATGCCTTCAGCAGCATATCCCTAGGAGGAGACACATAAAAGGGAAAAGGAAGGGAAGGGGGAAGGGGAACCATGTCCACGAGGGAGACTCAAGAACTATCCAAGTCATTTAGCATCTCTATCACCAATCCTAGTTATTTTACTAGTCCCACCACTCCAGAGTTGCCTTATGGGCCATTATCTATGTGCATTCCCCAAAATCTCTAAATTCCAACCAGGGAGTCCAAGTGTTAAAAAATTTCTCACGTTGATCATGCATTATGTGCATAAGATCCTCCATGCACATTGTATCATCTATTTCCAGGACCCAATCTCTCATCGAGTATGCTTTCTATTAGCTCAACCTGTAATCTGCTGCTGTTTGAGTGCCCTGGTCAAGAGGTGCCCACTCTTGTTCCCATGCTCACAATATAAACATCTGCATAGCACTACCGGGTCTCTAGATTCCTAAAGTAATGATTTTAACTTCTTCTTTTAATTTTAATTCCTGCAGCAGACAGAGAAAAGGGTTACATTTATGTTTTTTTATCCAACTCCTGTATCCAATTCCACAAATCTGTTATAGCTGGGGAACATGCTTTGTTTTGCCTGGTCCCTTTGTGAATAAAAAGCCCCCTTATGCATTCATGCTCCTCCCAAACTATTCGGGCTGTGACCACATCTGAGACATTCTCCTGGAAAAAAAAAATGTGTAACCACATAGCTATCACTGAAACTACCCCTTGGTGTGATAAGAAGGCTGTATTCAGCTTCCAGTTAAAAGGGGGCCATCTCTGAATGCTTGAGAATAGCTCCAGGAACACTAAGGCATGATCAGACACTGCAGCCGTCCCAATGAATGTAGATTGCAGAAACTAAGAGAGTAGATTGTGAGACACAAAGAAATATATAATTGATCCTTGTGTAGGTTTTATGTATAGGAGAAAAAGGTATAATCCCTATGGGATGGATGCTGAACACGTCAGACATCCACCAACTGATGGTGTTAAAGAGCTGCCCTTGATCTGCCAAGGAGTCTACCAGATATACAAGATCTCCCTGTGGAGGAGTACAAGGCTGGATCCATTGCGTTTAAGTCTCCTCCCAGAATCACCCCCGTCTGCAAAGTTCTTCACCTTATCCAAAAACTTCTCCAAATAACTAACTTGTTTCGAGTTAGAAGACTTGTTTTGGTAAAGGTTTTTTTTGAGGGGCATAAATGATCAGTAGGTTCAGTTTATTTTCCTATCTTCATCCCTTAGCTGCTGGTTGTGATCACGTCTGATATCTCAAGAACTGATCAAAGCCGCGCCCTTTACTTTAGATGCTTCGGGGTCACTATAAAAAGACATGTGGAAAATATTTATCCTTCGGAACAGGTACAGTACATTAAGCCCCATACACACACTCACTAGCGGTCTTTTATGCAGCACAATTATCAAACAACTTTTGTTGTGGAAAAAAAGGTTGCTAGCTATTGTTCACACAACTGGGAACTCAATGGTGAATGACCAAGGTAAGACAGAGTTATTAAATGCTTTCTTTGCTTCTGTCTTCACAAAGGAAACATCACTGTTGCAAATTACAGATGCAGAAGATTCTCAATCTTCCAACTGTAATATTAAATACTTAACGCAGGAAGAAGTGAAGGCAAGACTAAATAAAATTAAAAATAGACAAGGCACCTGGCCCGGATGGCATGCATCCTGGGGTCCTAAGGGAATTAAGTTCAGTTATAAATAAACCCCTTTATCTTATCTTTTGTGACTCTCTTTCAACTGGCAGAGTCCCAGTGGATTGGCGTACAGCCCACGTCTTCCCATTATTTAAGAAGGGCAAAAAAATCAGATCCAGGAAATTATAGACCTGTAAGCTTAACATCAGTTGTATGCAAACTATTTGAGGGGTTACTAAGAGACTAAGATACATGACTTCATAGTAGAGAATAATCTTATTTCTCAGCATCAACATGGGTTTACTAAAGACAGGTCCTGTTTGACTAACATGCTCAGCTTTTATGAGGTAGTGAACGATAATATGGATATTGGGAATGCTGTAGATATGATATACTTGGACTTTGCAAAGGCCTTCGACACTGTTCCACACAAAAGTCTGGTGCAAAAGTTGAGGATGCAAGGACTGGGGAAGAGTCTGTGTGCATGGATAGGGAACTGGCTAATGGACAGAAAACAAAGAGTTGTGGTCAATGGATCATACTCAAAATGGGTGACTGTTGGCAGTGGAGTCCCACAGGGGTCTGTACTGGGTCCAGTGCTCTTCAATTTACTTATTAATGACCTAGTAGATGCAGTAGTAAGCAATGTTGCCATTTTTGCAGATGATACAAAATTGTGCAGAATCATCAACTCTCAGGAAGATAGGGACATATTGCAACAGGATCTGGATAGGATGGCTATATGGGCACATAAATGGGAGATGAAATTCAATGTTGAAAAATGTAAAGTCATGCATTTTGGTCGTACCAATGGTCTAGCACCATACAAAATAAATGGGATACAGTTGGGGATATCAAACTTATAGTGGCCATACAAGGTACAATTTTTCTATTAGATAATTTAGTTAGATTAATTTCGTTACATCGAATATAAAGATTGTTCCAGCATGTCCGATCATTTTTCCTGAAAATTTTCTTGATCGGGAAAAAAAAAAAATTTCAACTTTCATTCAATTCGATCATTTAGATCGAATAAACGGGAAAATTGAACATTTTAAAGAGAACCCGAGGTGGGAATTACTTTTACTATTGGGGCACAGAGGCTGGTTGTGCGCACTAAGACCAGCCTCTGTTGCCCCATCGTGTGCCTCCATGTCCCCCCTGCTCGCCGCTATACCCCCCGCATTGCTGGCTGTGTCGCCAGCTCAATGTTTACCTTGCGCTGTCAGTCAGCGCCGCTCCCCCGCCTCCTCCGCATCGGCGCCACCCGCCGCGTCACTTCCCTCCTATCAGCGGGAGGGAAGGGACACGGGCGGGTGCGCCGATGCGGAGGAGGCAGGGGAGCAGCGCTGACTGACAGCGCAAGGTAAACATTGAGCTGGCGACACGCTGCGTGTCGCCAGCAATGCGGGGGGTATAGCGGCGAGCAGGGGGGACATGGAGACACACGATGGGGCAACAGAGGCTGGTCTTAGTGCGCACAACCAGCCTCTGTGCCCCAATAGTAAAAGTAATTCCCACCTCGGGTTCTCTTTAATGGTACCGTGTATGGCCACCATAAGAGAAGGACTTAGGAGTACTCTGGAATATGGAATTCAGTTCTGGGCACCACATTACAGGAAAGATATTGCAGTTTTAGAGCAGGTGCAGAGACGAGCAACAAAATGGATACGTGGGATGGAAAGTCTCACTTACCAAGAAAGGTTAGATAAACTGGGTTTATTTAGTCTAGAGAAAATATGCCTTAGAGGGGATCTAATTAACATGTATAAATACATCAGAGGGCAATATAAAAGCTTGGGGGATGAGATAGGCCTTCTCAAAGGACATGATCTGCACATGGAAGAAAAAAGTTTAGCCATTTATTTAGGAAAGGGTTTTTTACAGTAAGAGTGATTAAGATGTGGAATGCATTGCCACAGGAAGTAGTTATGGCGAATTCCATACCTGCATTTAAAGGGGGCTTAGATGCTTTCCTTGCATTGAAAGACATCCATGGCTACAATTACTAGGTAATGCCCAATGATGTTGATCCAGGGATTTTATCCGATTGCCATCTGGAGTCGGGAAGGCATTTTTTTCCCTTTTGGGGCTAATTGGACCATGCCTTGTAAGGGTTTTTCCCCTTCCACTGGATCAACAGGGATATGTGAGGGTGCAGGCTGGTGTTGTGCTTTGTTCTCTGGTTGAACTCTATGGACGTATGTCTTTTTTCAAACCAAATAACTATGTAGCTGTGTAACTATGATAAAACTGAGGAGACGGCAATCCAACAGTTGGATTGACGTCTTATCAGTTGGGTGAACAATAGCAAGGAACTTTTTTTTGGTTGTTCAACTTGCTTCACAACAAAAGTTGTTTGATAATTGTGCTGCATAAAAGGCCGCTGTTGAGCATGTGTATGGGGCTTTATTCCACTTAAAAATGTGTTTCTTGAGCACAGGCGACACAAATATGAGGTTTCCTAAAATACGGTAATATTGATGAAGGTTTTTCAGGAATATTTAGACCCCAGGTGTTTAGGGACATCAAGTTTAATATGTGTCATAGTTTATCCATAGCGGGGGGCGCTCTTTTTGCAGATTCTGATTGGCCAATTCCATGTATATATCTATACAAATTGCATTAAATTTGCATGACAAATTGAAACATTAATATTTAATTTGCCAGGTCTATTAAGGTTCCGATGAAAAACCCTATTTACATATTGGCCTGAGAGAGGGGTGGCTGTTTAGCCAATACCATATGGAGGGTGTAAAGTCTCCTTCACCATATTGCCTGCCTCTTTTGGGATAAACAAATGTAAAGAGGGACCTCTTGTTCTATAACAATGGAGAGCTTCTGAAATTTAACCTTTCCTCACCAAATAAGACAAAGCGACACCGAGAGCCCAATATAGTGTAGTGTAATATGCACTGGACAATGTGGAATGTTAATAAAGTGAGATAAATATACTCACAAACATGGGTTACCCCTAAGGCAACCACTGTGCAGGCAGGTGAGGAGATTAGTCCTGTCCTCACTCAGGATTAAGAAGTCGATCTCTGCAGTACAGGAAAGATAGGGCTTAACACCCCTCCACCAGGGGTGGACTTGATATGTAGATAACGGAAAAGAGGCGCCAGTAGGATAAAAACATGTTTAAAGTTTTAAAAATGCTTTGCGGTAGCGGTGGACTAACCTCCCGAAAGCAGACACGCAACACCTGTCTGACAAGTATTACAACATTTATTTAGAAATACCCCAAAGGTGCGACGCTTTTCGCAAGCAAAGCCTGCTTCCTCAGGCAATAGAAGGGGATCACAAACAGTAGCTCGTGCAGGACGGGTTTTCCCCACCAAATGTTAAAAGTCCTATGGATTTGCAGTGACTACAGAGTAGAGTACGATGCGCATGCACTCCAGTTTCGTCAGACGATCTGCATGGTTAATGAAACGATTTGAGGAGCTATACATTTTTTTTTTTATTTGATTTAGAAAAGAATAGTATAGTATTTAAGGTTGCAGGGAAGTTTTATTAAGTTTCCTTTCAAAAGAGCACCTTTGACCGCGCTTAGCCAGCGATCAGTGAAGCCATTGCCTGAAGCGTGTGGATCAATTTAGTTGGCTGGGGATCACATACATAGTTACATAGTTAGTTGGGTTGAAAAGTAAAAAAAAAAAAAAAAAAAAAAATCCATCGCCTTTGATTTCTTGATTGCAAACGGCACTATTCTTTCTTAAATATGCAATCGAGGTTTTATTGCTGATCATAGAAACTTGCAGCCTAGCACAGAAGAAATAAAATTGGGCACACTGTGTTTAAAGTAGCAGAAATGTTGATTTCAGCAATCTTTCAAAGCATTTTAAAATCAAAAGAAATCCGTACTAAAGGATTTCTAAAGCAGTCTTGAAGTCATGTAAAAAAAAAAAAAAAAATATGATACCTCGTGGGAAGCCTCTGGATAGTCCAGATAGCATCTTCTTACGCCGTTTTGTTCCAGAGCTGGGTCCCTCTAAACATGTTTGACACAGTGGGCCAAATAGGCTCCTCCTGTTTCTCCTCTGTGCACAAGTACTTTGTTCTATCGGGTCTACCTGGACCATACTCATGTATGCGCAATATGGCCATACTCACACTAAAGAAACAAATGAACCCAGTCTAAGAAAATAAAGGAAGTCTACCCAGAGGCTTTAAACTACCGAGGTAAGTATTTTTCTTTTTCTTCTTTTTAAAGAGGAACTGTAACGACAAAACGGCCCCTGGGGGGTACTCACCTTGGGTGGGGGAAGCCTCAGGATCCTAATGAGGCTTCCCACGCCGTCCTGCGTCCCTCGGGGGTCTCGCTGTGGCCCTCCGTACAGCCGTGACGCAATATTTACCTTCCTGGCTCCTGCGCAGGCGCTCTGATGGCTGTCGGCGCCGAAGTAGGCGGAAATACCCGATCGCCGTCGGGTCTGCTCTACTGCGCAGGCGCAAGTTTCCGGCGCCTGCGCAGTAGAGCGGACCCGACGGAGATTGGGTATTTCCGTCTATTTCCGTGCCGAAAGCACCCACAGCGCCCCCGCTGGAGCCAGCAAAGGTAAATATTGAAGCTACAGTCGGCTCTGTCGCCGGCTGTTCGGAGGGCTGCAGCGAGACCCCCGTGGGACAGAGGACGGCGTGGGAAGCCTCATTAGGATCCGGAGGCTTCCCCCACCCGAGGTGAGTACCCCCCAGGGGAGGTTTTTGTTGTTACAGAGTCTCTTTAACACTTTAGGATTGTTTTGAAACATCAGGTGAAAGAGTTAAGTCATTTGGTCAAATTTTAAAAACTAAGATTTTTAGCTGCAATTGCTTCAGTGGATAAGAAAAGGTAAAATCTTGACAACCGAATAAGTGACTTCTATGAAGGCAAGACCAACTTGCCTTCTTTTTAGACCATTTTTAAGCGTTTCACTATTTTGGGGCACCTCTATCCCACTGTGTACATTAGAGATTGTAATCTCAGGCTGGGTTCACAGTGGTCAGTTGCATAATGCACGCGCTATAATTAGTCTGAACTGCAATGGAGACTGGACATAGACTTTAAAGCAGAATATAACCCAGCATTTCTACTTTGCTTTAATAGATTATTTACAGCATATTACAGTGGGTTGCAAAAGTATTCGGCCCCCTTGAAGTTTTCCACATTTTGTCATATTACTGCCACAAACATAAATCAATTTTATTGGAATTCCACATGAAAGACCAACACAAAGTGGTGTACACATGAAAAGTGGAACGAAAATCATACACAATTCCAAACATTTTTTACAAATAAATAACTGCAAAGTGGTGTGTGCATAATTATTTGGCCCCCTTTGATCTGAGTGCAGTCAGTTGCCTATAGACATTGCCTGATGAGTGCTAATGACTAAATAGAGTGCACCTGTGTGTAATCTAATGTCAGTACAAATACAGCTGCTCTGAGAGGGCCTCAGAGGTTGTCTAAGAGAATATTGGGAGCGACAACACCGTGAAGTCCAAAGAACACACAAGACAGGTCAGGGATCAAGTTATTGAGAAAAAAAAGCAGGCTTAGGCTACAAAAAGATTTCCAAAGCCTTGAACATCCCACGGAGCACTGTTCAAGCGATCATTCAAAAATGAAAGGAGTATGGCACAACTGTAAACCTACCAAGACAAGGCCATCCACCTAAACTCACAGGCCGAACAAGGAGAGCGCTGATCACAAATGCAGTGGTGACTCTGGACGAGCTGCAGAGATCTACAGCTCAGGTGGGAGACTCTGTCCATAGGACAACTATTAGTCATGCACTGTACAAAGTTGGCCTTTATGGAAGAGTGGCAAGAAGAAAGGCATTGTTAAGCATAAGAATTCCCGTTTGCAGTTTGCCACAAGCCATGTGGGGGACACAGCAACCATGTGGAAGAAGGTGCTCTGGTCAGATGAGACCAAAATGGAACTTTTTGGCCAAAACGCTATGTGAGGCGGAAAACTAACACTGCACATCACTCTGAACACACCATCCCGACTGTCAAATATGGTGGTGGCAGCATCATGCTTGGGGGGTGCTTCTCTTCAGCAGGGACAGGGAGGCTGGTCAGAGTTGATGGGAAGATGGATGGAGCCAAATACAGGGCAAACTTGGAAGAAAACCTCTTGGAGACTGCAAAAGACTTGAGACTGGGGCGGAGGTTCACCTTCCAGCAGGACAACGACCCTAAACATAAAGCCAGGGCAACAATGGAATGATTTAAAACAAAATATATCTAGGTGTTAGAATGGCCCAGTCAAAGTCCAGATCTATATCCAATCGAGAATCTGTGGCAAGAAAACTGCTGTTCACAAACGCTGTCCATCTAATCTGACTGAGCTGGAGCTGTTTTGCAAGGAATAATGGGCAAGGATTTCAGTCTCTAGATGTGCAAAGCTGGTAGAGACATACCCTAAAAGACTGGCAGCTGTAATTGCAGCAAAAGGTGGTTCTACAAAGTATTGACTCAGGGGGCCGAATAATTACGCACACCCCACTTTGCAGTGATTGATTTGTAAAAAATGTTTGGAATCATGTATGATTTTCGATCCACTTCTCACGTGTACACCACTTTGTATTGGTCTTTCACATAGGATTCTAATAAAATTGATGCATGTTTGTGGCAGTAATGTGACAAAATGTGGAAAACTTCAAGGGGGACGAATACTTTTGCAACCCACTGTATACACCACCAGCATTTTTTTTTTTACTTGAACAGCATTCAAAGGATTAACACAACACAGGCAAATAGTCAGCTATACAATATTAATTTCATGAGAGACCTAAGCAATCGCAACAGAGAGGTTTGTGATATGAAGGAATTAAATAGCAATACAATGCAGAGATTTTCAAACATGCAAAAACTTTAAATGCCAAGAGAGCAATTATACAGAGTTCCCCTTTCCCTAGAACAATGGGAATAATCATCCCCGGGTACAGGCCATGAAAGATGGATGAAAACTCAATTGTGTGTGTTCAGCAATTGAAATACCAATGTACAGAAACAAGAATTGTTATATAACCTATTGTCTGTTGCCCTATGATACATCTGCAGGATGATGGTCAAAAGAGTTAAGAGGCTGTGATAAACAAAGCTGCAATAGCTGAGAAGAATATTCTTTTCACCTATGCCTGCCTCCTCCAACAAACTAGAAATAAACGTTCTCTGAGGGAATGCCACTGGCTTACAAGCATGACTATGGAGCAGGCTGCCAAATGCAGTTACTCTTGTGCCTTTTAGACTGTGCTAGGCAACATGCATGACTGACCCAGATTTCCGAAACTCTGTTGATTCTGCTGTCCCTTTTGACCGTTTCTTGTTTATTCCAGCTCATGTTAAAAATGGACCACCCCAACCACAGACTGTTCATGGTTAAAGCTTCTCTCCAGGGACTTTTTTAATTTGAAAGGATCCTTCCTCCTAATATAATCATAATATAGGTTAAATAATTTTTAAATGAAGAAAATACCTTTATTAGTACAGTAGTTAAAGCTCTGCAAAGATCTTGTTTTTGAGTGTGGCCAATTTCCCTTTCAGGAGGGGAGTAGCGGTTGAGATACCACTCAATCTCTTTTTCATAGGAATCAAATGGCAGGAAGTGGCATGGCTAGTGGATAGGAAGAGAAGGAATCCTTACAGTACAGCTCTCATACTCTGCAAATGAGAGTAACACATTGGGAACTAAAAGGAGCAGCAGTGATCATGTGATGGAGTCTGTCCTCCTAAAAATTAAGGTAGTTTGAACAATTTTAAATTAAATAGTTACCATAGTGAGCAGAAGAGAGAATCATTACATCACAACTTTTGCATGGTCAGCGGCTTAAAAACTAAATTCTACCCTCCAAAAACACATTGGGAAGAACTAATTAACATACATATGTATTTTCTGCAAAGACATTTAGAAATACCTTTTATAACTTTTTGACAAAGTATACAAAATATTTGCTTTACAGAGCATCTTAAAAGGAATCCAAGCACCTATTTATCAATATAAAACAAATCTACCCCTAAGGGACGTTTGTAAATTTAGTGTGCCCACATCCCCAGGCTGCATAAACATTGGCTGGCCTTTGAATCAGCAATTTTGTTCTATTGCATGCAAACTCCACTGCATTACAAACACACTAAAATGTGTAAATTTTGCAACACACACCCACAAACCTTTCTCTAAATAACTTTCTCCTGTGTTTTCCCCAGGGCTGTTGAGTCAAGTCGAAGCGATTTTTGGGTACCTGGAGTCAGTGTTTTCAAATACTGAGGAGTTGAATGCTTTCTGAACCCATTCCATAGACCTGCACAGGCTGTGCAGTCTAAGTCGAGCAGCCGGAGCAATTTTGGATATCCGGAGTCAGAGTCTGGTTTCATCAACTGAGGAGTTTGAGTTATTTTGGGTACCTGAAATCAGAGTTTGTGGTTTCATAAACTGAGGAGTTGGATGATTTGTGTACCAACTCCACAGCCCAGGAGATAATTTTTAATCTTCTCTAAAAAAAATTGCTTTTCAGCACTCAGTACTAACTAGTAGGTAAAAAAGTAATAAACTTATTTTGAGTATTTTCTTGCATGTTGGGAGCTTTAAAGGCATTTTATTGGTGAGGTTTGAAAAGGTCTCCTTGGAGAAAAGTCAGGAGAAAAGTTTATAGGATATGGGCCACAGTGTAAACTCAGACTTAGCCTCTGACACAGAACTAGTATGCAGATCAGGTGTTTGGACTAATGTCCGACCACACTACCTGCATGCTCAGGTCAGGTGTGTCATGCATGTGCTACAGAGCCCAGATCAAAATATATACCTTCATGTTTTTTCTCTGTGCTGCAATCCCTTAAGAAAGCTAGAAAAAAACAAAACTAATGTCCTAAAAACAGTCTGAAGTTCTCTGCTTAGCTTTAAAAAGCACATTTTTACCGTTCCCTTGGAAACTAAAAACGTATTTAAGGTTTTCTTACATTTTAATGTAATATTTTACCACAAAAAGCACACATTGGCATGCAGTCACAGAAACGTAACAACGCTTTACCATAAAGAAAAAACAAATCGATCGGAAAGCAAATCGGACAAGTTGGAAATAATCGATCTGACAGTAAATCGGCCAGAAAAATCTCATACTGTGTACCCAGCATTAGAGGTATCCCTTTAGTGCCTGAAGCAAGTATTAGAAATACTTAGCATAAGAGCTAAATCATTTTCAAAATGACAGTCCCTGTGAAACGGTGAAAGCTGGGAGACAGTAAGATTAGCCAACTTTGTACATTAGTAAAAAATATTTAAGTATGCAAAATGTGTCAAAAATAAGACTAAGAAAACAGAAAGCTTAGTTTTCTTTCAGTCCAATTATCTTTTTAAACAATGTTTAGTGGGGGGTTATCAAGAGTTACCACTGATGTTTTTAGTGCTGGTGTATTCTCACCAGAACCACCAAATATGAAAGTTAAAGGAAATCTGATTTTGGACAGATGATTCAATCATTTTCTTGTCTACGCAGAACTTATGAAAATAAATTTTTATTTTACAGATCTGAACTTAAAAACATCTGCAAACTGCCTTTTCAAATGAGTGGATTGATTATTACAGAGGAGCAAATAACTTTTTTTTTTTTTTTTTTTTAAGAATGGTTTTTAAATGTTTTAACCTTTGTTGCCGCCTCCTGTTGCCAGTATTTTTTATATATATCTGCTCCCTGCTCTCAGAAGGGTTTTATCTCAGCCATACAGAAGTTTTATGGATTTAAATTAGTTATCAATAACTGCTAAAGTCCCACAGCTATGAGGTACAGAAACTACCATTTTATGCTCTGGATTCTCAACCCTTACAGTGAAAAAAAAGAAAGATAAATGCTGCCTAGTTCTATGTAGGCTTGAGACTATACATATAAATTTTATCTCATTTCAGGTACCCTTCGAATTACAAAAAGACTTCGAGAACCTTTTTTAAGCAAATTTGATTTAAGGTAAAGTCTAACTTTGAATTAAAATCTGAGGTTCACAGCAATATTATTAGACTATATTTTTTTTAATCAAAGACAGTACATGAAACAAAGCAACATTTATAACAATGATATTGTGAGAATGTTTAATAGGTAATCCTATCCAATAAGCCACTATAGAGCTAAAAGTTTTGTTTAAAAAAAATAAGCATTTCAGAACATAAAAGTAAAGTAAAACAGGAAATAAGTATGCAACATTGCTATGAAAAAATAATTTCCTTGCCAGAATAAATATTGCAGATATCTGTGAAGCAATCAAGTACAATATTATTATGTTTCTTTGAAGTAATGAGGATGAGGGAGGGTGGAAGTAGCGGATGGATTTCCAGATGCAGACATTGTGCTAGGGTACACTGCAGGATGTTATGGGTGGTACTATGGAACTGCAAAATTACAACAAGTAAATCAAACAGAAATTCGACTAATTTTATTAGGAAAATAAGTTAGCTATATAGTTATAGCTTTGTGAAACAAGACCTTCAATTTAACTGAGGGTAAAGCTGTGGATTCAGCATCCTACCAGACATTAAATTCACACATACTGCACAGCCTGCAGTTAAATTTTTGCTTTTTTTTATCCTCATATGAAGCCAGTCAGAAACTAATGAAGGTATCCAAAGCACCGAGTGTAATAGAGGGTTAATGCCAGAGTGGCACTATTCCTTAAACATCTTCCCTGTAATTTTATTAGTTTTCACTTTTTTTTTTAATTAAGAATATGCCTTCCACATTGTGAAGAAGGCACCGGCTTCCCACTCACTGCCAGAGCTGTGCTCAGAGATCGCTAAAGACTGTTTCTTTTTATTAATATTTCATGTACCATTTGTTGGGTTCAATATGTTGGCTACTAGGTGTTTAAATAAACACATTTCTGAACACTTTTGTGGCCTTTCTCACACGACGGGTAATATTTTGAATGTTGCAGTAGCGGCTCCCCAATGGGCTAAGTTGGAAATAGCCAATCCCAATCGGATCGGCTATTTCCGCTTGATCCCGAGCCGAGAGCTGCTACTGTGCCTGTGATGGAGCCGGGTTCGGAGGGGCACAGCGAGACCACCGTGGGATGGAGGAGGATGTGGGAAGCCTAGATAGGATCCAGATGCTTCCCACTCCCTCCCCCAGGGGCACTTTTTTCTGTTACAGGTTTTCTTTAAAGGATAGGAGAAATTGATACGCCCAGTTAGAGGTGGCGACAGTCATCATAATTTACTTTTATGCAAAGCTAAATTGATGTTTCAGTTGGGCACTGCGTGTCATACTGTTTGAGCGCACAATGGGATCTTAATCTTTTATACTAGTTATAATTATTTTAAATTTATATTTGTATAGAGGACAATATTCCAGTATTTCTCCAAAACTGCGGATGTCTGCCATACCAGTCATTTAGCATGGATGTTCCGACCCCAAATGGGAGTTTTTTTTTGTATAAATGTAAATTTTTCTGTCTATATTAGGGGAGCTATGTCTAAAGACTTTGCGCCTGAAATGCTTCAGCTGCTATTTCTGTCTTCTTTGACGTACCAATACAATCTATCTGGATTTTACCTCATAACAGTGTACTGCAGGCTCTTGTGCGGTTCCTGTGTCATTGTCCTGCAAGGTGGATTGCCAGGCACCACCGATGCATGAGGGAGTTGAAACGATCTGCCTGTTTGTGTATGTTCTTTATTATTAATATTTCTAAGAGAGAAGGCCATTCTATCCAAGTACAAGAGCCTCTGATCACTAAATATACAACATTTAACTACAGCTTTTTAATATGTGGCTCGCGTAATAGTAATATTTACACTAACACATACTTAAGATTAACACACTTTAAAAAAATAATAGATCTTTGCCACCTGCAATTTGTTATTTTTATAAGAAATAATGTAGATAAAAAAAAGCAAAACTAATAAGAGCACCAGACAACTTTGTAACCATTAATAGTGCCCTTACTCTTAAAGGACATCCGAGGTGAGAATAAACTGATGAGAAAAACAATTGTATCTATCCTCCTTCTCCTGAAAATGACTTAAGATATCCCACAGTTTTATATTATATTTAAATCTAGTTTTTAAGTTTTTACCGTTTCATTATCTCTGCTCAATGACACCTTAATTGAAGTATGCTAGAGCTTACATTTATGAATTATTGACCCTTTTTATCTCCTTCCTGCACCCAAAAGCCATTTACTGACAGGAAAGTGGTAGTGAGGGCTATGCTCCAGTCTGACCCAGTCCGACACGGACAGAAACTGTCACTTGCATACCTGATGTTTAACTTTTTCAGGCAGAGAAAAAAAAAAAAAAGAACACAGCCTAGTTATTTGTGTAGTTGGCACTATATATACACATGTCTATCTCATCATGTCACCTCTGTTGTCCTTTAACAACAAAATTGTTACTTCTCATTAATAGTTTTGTGTCTTCTTTTTTTTAATTCTTAAAGTATAATTCTATAATCTTTAAAATACAGTATGTTCTCAAACTTAAGCTCATTTATGATTTTTCTCCTGATGAAGGGTCCTTGCTTTTAGCCCTGCAATTTGTTAAACCTCCCGACAAATCTTTTTATTGGAATGATTCTATTTTGCCTGCTGATGATCAATTCACTACGCAAGTGCTACGAGCTGACACATAATATATTGTCTGGTCAACCACTTTTACCGGTAAAAGCGATCACTATTCATTTTACTACCTTTGTGAACTCCTAGAACTAATACACAGGAGGCAACCCTGCTCTTTAATCTGTCTTTCTTATTACATATGTCTCATGCTAAAATGGTAGCAAAAAAAGAAAAAATGAAAAGCTGCAAAAAGGCAGTTTTATTACATATTAATCATACATTCAAGGAATATTAAAGCTTAAAGAATAAGTGAACTTATGACCTAACATTCACATCCTTTTCTCATGCTCTGGTGAGGAAAAAGGCTGAATATCCATGCCTATGTGGTAGGGGAAATTACGTCCAGCAATCACTAGTCTGTGCACTAGACTCACTAAACTGTGCACTGAACTGTGGCCATTTGCTGCTAAAGAGGTCCACCAATATTGCCCATAGCATGTATTGTGTGCTAAGAGGGATGAAGATTACAACATTTTCCTTCATCAGAGGCCCTCCATACACAATCACAGGCTACAGACAAGATGGTGGACAGTCACTGACAGTAACAGTGGTGATCATCTGCCTACTAGAATTAGGGAGGACACCAAGGTGAATGGAGAAGTGAACTATATTTTCTGTCATTCTTTGAAGCAAACCTCACATCCTACTCTGGAAATATTGATGGGGAGGTGACAGGGCGTACATGGATGTACGACGCCCATCATTTTGGTGCAGGGTGAGCCAAATGATGGCTCCCTGGCTGCCACACAAATTCCAGGTGGCGTTAATTATTATTCCCCCTCCGAGTCGTAGCAAGTAATAGACATAATGATCCTTGTGCGGCCATAGACCTAATAATATTAGGTCTATGGCGGCACCCAGGGCAGACACAAACCGCAACAAAAATGACATGCTTCGGGAGACAGGACCTTTACCTCAGAAGCAGATTAGTAATTTGAAGACAATACATGATGTACAGATAATTGACTGCTGGTTGATGATATTAAAATAAGCATTATAGTATGTTATATGCATACTATTCTCTATGTAGTCCATCAATACAGCTGTGCTGTTTTTCGGCTCCTAAGCAGGTCCAGTGCAACAATTAGAAATCAGTGGTGCACTGCAGAAGACAAAACCGGTTTTCCTGAATTTCAAACAAAATATACTGTATTTTAAAAAATAGCCATGCTTCTCAATACTTATGTAAGTGCTATGTTACCCCTATTAACCACCCACAAGCAGGTCTCTGGGCTCAGTTCAATACAACTGTCAGCATTAAAGAGACTCCGTAACAAAAATTGCATCCTGTTTTTTATCATCCTACAAGTTCCAAAAGCTATTCTAATGTGTTCTGGCTTACTGCAGCACTTTGTACTATCAAAGTCTCTGTAATAAATCAATGTATCTTTCCCTTGTCAGACTTGTCAGCCTGTGTCTGGAAGGCTGCCAAGTTCTTCAGTGTTGTGGTTCTGCTATGCACTCCCCCATCAGGGGGGAAAGAAACACACAAATGATCTCTTGAGATTCAAAAGGAAGTCTGTATACAGCCTGCTTGTGTATGGATGTATTTTCTATGTGTGGACATACTGTACATCAACCTACTTCCTGTTTGGTGGCCATTTTGTTTGTTTATAAACAAACTTTTTAAAACTGTTTTTAACCACTTTTAATGCGGCGGGGAGCGGCGAAATTGTGACAGAGGGTAATAGGAGATGTCCCCTAACGCACTGGTATGTTTACTTTTGTGCGATTTTAACAATACAGATTCTCTTTAAGGGATGGTGTTAAGCTGGCCATACACTGGCCCGATTTGCCGCCGTTTCGACAGCAGATTCGATCACTGGGATCGAATCTGCTGCCAATTGTTCGCGCTACACGCCGAATTTCAATCCATTTCATCCGATCCCGTCGATCGCTCCGTGCGGAAAATTACCGTCGATCGCCCGCGGGTAGGGAGCACGTCGCTAGCGGCGTTCGAGTGCCCGACGACCGACGCAATAGAGCGGCAATACATTACCTGCTCCGCCGGCGCGACTGCCCCCGGTCACCGCTGCTCCGTCTCCGCTCTGGTCTCCGGCATGCTTCAGTTCCTCCTGCCCGGCAGGAGGTTTAAACAGTAGAGGGCAGGAAGAAGTAAAGCATGCCGGACCTGGAGACCAGATCGGAGACGGAGCAGCGGTGACCGGGGGCAGTCACGCCGGCGGAGCAGGTAATGTATGCGGCGGGGGAGGGGAGCAGCGGCAGCAGCACCACCACCACAACAGATTCTGAACGGTTTCAGGCTGAAATCGGTTCACAATCTGTTTGCAGTAAAGATAGCCATACAATCCCTCTCTGATCAGATTCGATCAGAGAGGGATCTATCTGTTGGTCGAATCTGATGGCAAATCGACCAGTGTATGGCTACCTTTAAAGTCATTCCAAAAGTAATTTGCATGACTCAATTACACACCAGTATCCAGCAAAGATAAGCCCTCACAGCTATTACAGAAAGGACTTATGCTGGGCATACACGGCTTGATTTTGCCGCTCGACTCCACAGGCATTTCGCTTATCTTACGCTTGTTTTTCCTATCTTTTTCCATTGCGTTCAATGCAGAATCGAGCGGCGAAACGATCGGGCGGGAGATCGGACATGCCGGAAATTATCTATCGAGCCATCTAAATGGCTCAAAGACGAACAGTGTATTCCCAACATTAAATGAAATGCCATCATACAAGTGCTCTTTTAATTTGATTGAATACGTGATATTAAATGTAGAGGGGACAATGATTAACCTGAAATACAAGAGGATATGAGCACTTAACTTTTTAGCCAGGTGGTGGATTAAAACATGGCTCATCTCAGAATGGTGCTAATGGGCACCCCCTCCCATTCAGGCTGGTTTTGACAGAACAACCAAATTAGCCAGTGTGAGGTTCCACTGCCTGAACAATACCACCCTTTAAAAGTCCATGTCATGGGGAAGCTCCTTTCATCCTCGTCAAGGACTAGAGGAAGACCTCTGTGAAGAAGTTTACAAATGAAAATTCAGGAAAAAGATGATTACACAGAACAAGAAATACGGTTGCAGAAGAAAAGAAATATGCAGGTGGAAAAGAATGAGGCAGATGTAATAAATATTTCATTTTTGGCTTTGGCTCAAATTATTTGCTTTAAATCCTTTACAATAAATAGGGAGGAAGTAAAAATGACCTCCTTTACCCAATCACCTGGGAGGAGGTCTACATCTTAGAGGGGCCCTTTATTATTAGAGAAAACTCCCAGGATTTCACCACAAGTTCCCCCAAAGAACCTTACTGCTTTATGCATACAGGTAGTTATGCTAGTTCATCCTAGGCACCTGAGGTAAGGATAAGCCCCATGTCCTTTATGCTGGATCCACACCGTGCGTTCGCGCACTCGATTTCCCGCTCGATTCCCGTTGATTCGTTTATTTCCAACGTGTCCGATTTGGATTTCGATGGATCGTTAGGTCGATTCGCATGCAAAGTATGCCAAATCAACCTAACGATCCATCGAAATCCAAATCGGACATGTTGGAAATAAACGAATCGACGGGAATCAAGCGGGAAATCGAGTGCGCGAACGCACCGTGTGGATCCAGCATTACTTGGACAAGGCAGCTTTGCAAGAAAATAAGAAAGAAAGATAAAGATCATGCCCTACATTGATGATTTATTTGTTTTAATCAAACATATGAAAAAAACCAACAATGATGCACTAAGGCAGTGATGACTAACCTTGGCACTCCAGCTGTGGTGGAACTACAAGTCCCAAGCGGCATTGCAATACTCTGACAGCTCTAAGCATAGCTCGGGAGGCAGAGGCATGATGGGATTTGTAGTTTTGTCACAGCTGGAGTACCAAGGTTAGCCATCACTGCACTAAGGTGATAAGTGGTGCTGAAAACAGCTCACCAAAAACAAAACAAAAAACTGCAAGACACCTTTCTAAACAAAGTCTATTAGTATAGCAAGTTAGGTGAGTTACAATCTGTCAACACAATAGACAAAATATATGCGAGCTGCATATTACAACCAGGGCTAAAGGATATTATGTCCAAAGTGAATTAGTTCTCAAATGGCAGTGTCAGATAATGAAAGGAGGAAAGGTAGCATCCAGTGCAGCTCTCTCAGTGGTGGGATTTGACAAGTGTCTGTATCAGAAAAAGGAGAGAGAAGAGAGCGCCTCCACGGTGCAATACCTTTAATTCAATTTGAAAAAGAAATGCACATACAAGATCATACGTGCATAAATTTGCAAGCATATGTCACATGCTCAGTGTTCCTCTCCTCGGAAGTCGACCATGGCCAGCGTGGGACTTCAACAAGGGTACGTGGTAGGTCTGGAGTCCAGGCAAGCTCCATGTGCCGGGTGATAATGACAACACCTTTTGACACACCAGTGTGTCTTTGTCAAGTCAGGATCCGGACTTGAGGCGCTATGATTGAATAAGACCATAGAGGCGCTCTCTCTCTCCTTTCGCTGATAGAGTTACAATCTGTACAGGGATTGGGAATGTTCATTTTAAAACTGAATACCTGAATATGATGCAGGACAACAGAAGACAGGCATGAAGTGAGTCTTATCACTATGGATTACAGATATTCAGTTCAGGAAAGTCAAAACCCCTCATCTGCATACATGCTGCAGGTGAATAATTTAATAAGTATAACCAGAAGATCTGCATTAAAGCCTAATAATCAAGAGATAGCAGTCTATCTATTAGAAGCCCTTTAACCTCCTTAGCGTTCTGGACGAGCTGAGCTCGTCCAGAGACGCCGGAGGTCACCCGCTCAGGCCCTGGTGGGCTGATTTGAATAATTTTTTTTTTGATTGCCGCCGATCCGCTGCTACCGACGCAAAAGAGCCCCCCCCCCCCGCAGACCCCGTGAGCAGCCTGGCCAATCAGTGCCAGGCAGTGCTGAGGGGTGGATCGGGACTCCGTCTGACATCACGACGTTGATGACGTCACTCCGATCGTCGCCATGGCGACGGGGAAAGCCTAAAGGTAAACCCGTTCAGAACGGGAATTCCGGACCGGTCTTCACGCCGGCGGCGTTCGGAAGGGTCGGAGGGATGGAGCAGGGAGGGGGGGGAAGCATGTAGCTAGCGATAGGCTAGCTACATGGGAAAAAAAATTAGGTAAAAAAAACCCTCCCAGGGCCGTGCGCAGCACGGAATCAGAACGCCAGGGAGGTTAAAGGACACCTGAAGTGAGAGGGATATGGAGACGGCCTTATTTATTTCCTTTAAAACAATACCAGTTGACTGGCAGCTGTGCTGATCTCTTTGGCTGCAGTAATGTCTAAATCACAGAACTGAAACAAGCATGTTGCTAATACAGTTGTACTTTGGTTAGAAGCCCTTATTTTTCTCCTAGGTGATATTTTCACAACTTCTCAAATGCCTTGGCTGCTTTTCCACTAGGAAGCAGGATCACACATACAATTGTGCAACGTACATTTTCCACTGATTGGGATATGAACCGTCGGGAGCAGAGCGCGATTGCACCAAAAATTAAGCAGGCCAGGGATTGCAATTTGGAAAAAATCGAAACGCACTAATGGAAAATGAGCACCACTGTTGCGATTGGAAAAACTACAGTGATCCGCTTTTTAGAGCAGATTGCAACAAATGGAAAAAGGCCCAAGCCACCAGCAAGCAATAAAAGTGAAAACCTGCATTTACATTCCTCCTGTGCTATCTGCTGTAACAGACAGAATAACTCAGCCCGCCAGCACTAACCACTCTTCAGCTTCTTAGTTTTCAGCATATAGCTGCAATCCCATCAATGAAAACCTAAAGGGAGTTTTGAAAAACAAATAATAGGATACCTGAATTCACGCTACCATTCCTCAAGTGAACCACTGCTAGTCAAACACATGAACATTTCTATGTGGGACTATTCTATTGATCTGCTGAGATTTTCTACACTCAGTACACGCATACACTAATGTATTCTAACAGCAGGGCCAGTTTCCTCCGGGATGGATCAGCAGTCACAGAATGAAGACCCATTGTTAATAATGATCTATTATTATACTTAAGCACACCTAACCCCACTACTATCACTCAAGACACTAGAGGGTGAAGTGAGTGGAAAATTGTACAACTATTGTTCCCAGAGCTGCAAAAGGTCCACTGTGGATGTTAGGATTTTACACAGTGATCAATTCCGTTCCATATGACAGCTGGAATACAATGCACTGTTACAGAAAGCGGCACCACACATTATCTGCTCGTTCCATTGGATACAGTAAAGCATACAGTTCAATGAAAAGTATGCTTCACTTACTGTTCCTTCCTGCACACATTTACTGGTAACACACTGCATGCAGTGCGTTACCATGCCGCCTGCCGGTATACCACATTGCACCCACCACTTTGTGAACGTTGCTATAGGAGGAGCATTGCCGTGCAGAAGGCCGCTTTAAGTGGCCATATTGCCGCACTGCATCGCTCCACTGTGAACAGGGCCTAAGTGTAGCGTCGTACAGAGACCTTCCTAACATGCATATTTCCACAGACTCAGTGAGGCTCAGAAATCTAATGAAAAGCTCTAGCTGCCTAGCAATTAGCATGCAGACAGTGGCTTTGTTAGATGCATGTTCATGCTGGGGTCACTGAGGATTTTCATGGGATTGTGAACATTTTGAGGTTGCATATTGCACAATCTCCAGATTAGTAATAAAGCCCATCACACAGCTTGGTGATTGGACAGTAAGGAGAAGCAGCATATCAGTGAGTCAGCACTCTTCACATTTCACGCTCCCATTGTTAGATTTACAGCACTATGAAATGCATTCATTAACTCGTAGGCACCCTCAAACGAAATATTTTGTTTGAAGATACTGCACTCCTAACCTCAGCCAGCAGAATCTGAATACTGAGGTCATGCAGAGTGGCGCATGGAGTGTTTATATTTACCTTTTTCAGGTGGCTGGATTGGCTTCTCCTCTTCATCCATCCACAGTAGACACAACCAGTAGCAGCTTGGCACTCGCAGCAGCTGGAGCAGGTGAGATTTGAATGGACCGGCACTGGGGGGTACACAGTTACATTTGGGAGCACACCCCATTATCGCCGCACACCGGATCATCTATATGGACCCGAGATTTTCCAGCATACTCGATCGATATATTTAACAGATTTCAGCCCAAAGTTAGTCGATCGGAAATGCTTGTTACTGCACTGATTTTCATCCAATTTGATGAAAATTATCCAATTAATTGGTCAATAGGGCCACAACATCTATAAGCTGTATGGCCACCTTCACATAACTTGTAAGGTTAGCCAGTTCACACTCATTGATTTAGCTGTTCAACTTGTGCTTAGTTTACATTGGTGTTCTTACTGTATACTTAAAGAGAATCTGTATTGTTAAAATCGTACAAAAGTAAACATACCAGTGCGTTAGGGGACATCTATTCTCCTCTGTCACAATTTATCCGCTCCCCGCTGCATTAAAACTGTTTTAAAAAGTTTGTTTATAAACAAACAAAATGGCCACCAAAACCGGAAGTAGGTTGATGTACAGTATGTCCACACATAGAAAATACATCCATACATAAGCAGGCTGTATACAGCCTTCCTTTGGAATCTCTAGAGATCATTTGTGTGTTTACCTTCTTCCACCTGCAGCTCTCATCCACTGAAGTGTGACAGGCTGATTGTTTCTTCCTGTAGACAGCTCTGCCCGTGTCTGTAATTCCTCAGTATGTGACAGCCCAGTTCCTTTCACAGCCTAACAGAGGAGGATTTATCCAGGCAGCTCTCTTCTCTCACTGACAAGAGAGCAGAGAGGCTGCCTAATCTAAACAACACACACGGGAGTGTGCATAGAGGGGGCCTGGAGGGGGGGGGGGGCGTGCATAACAGAACAACAACACTGGCAGCCTTCCAGACACAGGGCGACAAATCCGAAAGGGGGGGGGGGGGAGTTGATTTATTACAGAGAGGGTGATAGTAGAAAGTGCTGCAGTAAGCCAGAGCACATAAGAATAGGTTTAGGAACTTGTAGGATAGTAGAAAAAAGAATGACATTTTTGTTACAGAGTCTCTTTAAAGCCAATCTAAAAACAAGAAAAACCTGGCGACTGCTTACTAATTCAGTTAGGTAGTTTACAGGACAACTGAAGCAAGAGGGATATGGAGGTTGCCATATTTATTTCCTTTTACACAATACCAGTTGCCTGGCTATCCTGCTGTTCCACTGCCTCTAATGCTTTCAGCCATAGACCCTGAACAAGTATGCAGCAGATCAGGTGTTTCTGACATTGTCAGATCTGAGAAGATTAGCTGCATGCATGTTTCTGGTGTTTGTATTGTTGTATTGTTTAAAAGGAAATAAGTAGATGAGCCTCCATATTCTTCTCACTTCAGTTCTTTAATCTTTACAGTTCTAGCACCGGTCACTGATGGAGCTCTGGGCGAGGGACTTTATCTTGGCTGCTACCAGGCGGCATATGCATATGTAATGCAGGGAGCTGTACATGTAATGTGTGGCTGTACATGTTCCAGTGAAAGACATCTGGTATGATTAATTCCCTGTAGATGTTAACAGTTCACCATACATGTGCAAAACACAGCAAGTAGAAATGGTGATGCAAACATATTTGAACCCTTTACACTTACCAGAGTAGACTGTTGCCATGACTGCAAGGAAGCATACATTTAGAAAATCTATACTGACTACAGACTAATTTTGGAAGGAAGGAAACTAACATTTTATTACAAAAATAGTTACTTAAAGTGAAATAAATCTGGCCCCTGAAGTCCTCCTGGTCCCTTGCCGTCATTCCTTTCTGCTCCGTTCAGACACTGCCCCCCTCCACCAACAGACGCGGATCACTGTGCATGTGCTGCCCTAGCTGCACGCTTCCTCAATCACACTCCCGTCACCGGGAGCTCTGCACATGCACAATAGCTACGTTTACTTACTGCGCAAGAGCAGAATGCCTCCGGCACAGGGCCACTCATGCAGTTTTTGGAGGGGCAGAGCGCCTACATAGAGCAGCGCAGAATGACAGAGGGACCAGAATTACTACAACGGGCTGGAAAAAGCCCCAGTAAGTTAAACTGGTCAGATTTAATTCACTTTAGGTTCCCTTTAAAGAGACTCTAAACTGCAAGAAAACACAGCTGGCCACACAATTTCGTACTCAGGCAATGGTTAGGCACTAGCTTTACCTGGCCCTACACTTGCAGACCTGTGGTAGATCAATATATTCTGGATATCGATACATTTTTATATCAACTTTTCTTTAGATTCTGTGTTTTTAATAAAGGAGGGTATAAACTCCGAAAAATGTCTAAGGATTGGGACCCACTAGCAACAATTGTCTAAGCACTTATGATTTGAAAAGCTTGTGCTAATGTAATGCTATGTGTAAGATCCCACTTGAGGGACGTGATTTTTTTTTTAACCCCCCCCCCCCCCCCCCCCCCCCAATAGAAGTACATTAGCAAGAGCTTTTCAAATCACAAGCTCTTAGAAAAGACCTGCTAGTGGATCCCAGGCCTAACAGTGTGTGATTACCTTAAAGGGAACCTGAACTGAGTAAAATTATTTAAAATAAACACATGATGTAGCTGCAAATGAATATTACATACTTACCTTGCTATAAGTTCCTCTGAGAAGCTCACCATTTTCTTCTTACAGTGATCCCTTCCAGTTCTGACAAGATTTTGTCAGAACTGAAATATTGCTGTCAGTTATATATTAGCTGCTGTCAGTTACAACTGAATGTGCAAGGCAATGTCCATGTTTCCCTATGGCTCAAGTGGGTGATATTACAATTTAACTGTGCGCTGACAAGAAAGCTGTTATGGTGTAATCACCATTTTCAAAATGGAGGACGAAGAATTCCATCGAACACAGTGGACAAACAGGACGCAAGAGAGGAGAAAGAGATTGATGAGCAGACTACATGGGAGATAAGTATGACCTGTGTATGTTTATTTTGACTTTTTATCTTCAGTTCAGGTTCTTTTTAAAGGTGCATGGGGAGGTGGAGAAATTCTTGGGTTTTTCAATGAGCATGTACAGATCTGAACCTTGTGATAATAAACAAGGGAGATAAAGCTGGTTGTACCAACTGCAACTGACTATCAATTGCACGCTCAGTTACTGTCCATGCATGTGGGCATCCACAGAGATGGTAGACGTCATCAACTGCCAGGTGGAGGTGATCAACTGCATGCGTCAAAATCACATTGTCTATATATTTTGCTAAGCTAGTGCAGTACTTGACACGGCTACCGCCAGCACGTACACAGGGCAGCCAACAGACCGAGAACAGGCAGCGCACCTGTAAGCGCCCAGTGGGATGCATTATGCCTAATGTCAAAGAAAGCACTTCAAGTTGTGTTTTATTTTTTTTTCTTTGCAGCCGGCTCATTTTTTGTTTACAGCAATATAGATTCACTTTAACACATAAAAACACTCACATGGCAACAACCTAAAAGCATAAAGGTGTATAGTTGGAGGATCTGTTCTATAAAGAACAGGTGCAGCTCAATCTGTGCTCCATTATCAGACATTTCTTTTATTTGTATCTATTTATATTAATTCCTCTGCATACTGTGAACATAGAAGGATGAACGTTCAATAGAAGAGATTGCTGAATACTCACATGAGGCTTGGGAAAGTTCATCCAAGGCTAGGTAATAATGGAATGATCTAAAACACATGAATAATCCCAGTGCGGTATTCAAGGTGTGGGTGTGCTGAGGCTGACTCATAAACGTCTATTTTATGTGCTAGTTCTCAGTATGACATACACACTGCTAATAATAGTCAAACCGTATCACTGCATTATAAGCATATAATGGGACCAGTTGCTTGCATGCTGCATAGTCGTTGAAAATAATATTCACTAAGCTCAGGTGTAAAAAAAAAAGCAATTGACAGATACCGAACACACGGCTGCTTGCAGAGATAAACACTAGGTATGTTTCCTTTCTACTGGGCAACACAGTGGCATAGTGGTTAGCACTCTCACCTTGCTGCGCTGGTTCCCTGGCTCGAATCCCCACCAGGGCTCTATCTGCAAGGAGTTTGTATGTTCCCCCATGTCAGTATGACTTTCCTCAGGGCACTCTGAGTTCCTCCCACAACCCAAAAACATACCGGTAATTTAATCATCTTCCCCCTAAAAGGATTGGCCTCAGACGGCAATGGACTATGGTAGGGATTAGATTGTGAGATCCTCTAATGCTCGGAATACACAAATTTTCTTGGAAGTTTTACTTTCCAATCGGTTTTCCTCAATTTCCCGATCATTTTTCTGATCGATTTCCATTCACTTCTATAAGAAAATTGATCAGAAATACAATCTAAATCAGATCGGACATGATGGAAATTATCTATCGAGCCATATCTGCCAAAAAAAACTCATTGTGTATTCAAGGCATAAGGGATAGCAAGTGACTAGACTATATAAATTCTGTAAAGCACTATATAAATACTAAAAAATATAATACAAAACAATTGAAAATGAGCTCTACCACCAGCACACCCTTCCCAACAATGTAATGTCTGTTGCATTGATTGAGCTACACTTGTCGATTTAAACGCCTGGACTAGATTTTCCATATATTGTTTTTAGAACCCAGTAAGGGCTGGAGACGGTGAATTCTCTATGGCGAAGGAATATATGAAGAATGCTTTTTAGAGCATTTGTAATGCATACAGCAGGCAACAGTTTAAGGATTTACTTCCGAAGTAACAGCTGTGGTAATTGTTAAACTAGGGAAGTGAACTTGGCTCATTCACACCAGATATGGTACGCTGCACTTGGCTGCATTTCCCAACTCAGATAAAAAGTAGGAGCGAAGTCAGTTACTTTGAATGGAACACATTTATACTAATGCACTGTGTTATGAAGAAGTCCTGTATATCACAGGATCAAAGCAGGGAGGGATGCCAGAGCCAGGCTTGCCCGGGAGCTGTGTTGTACCCACATCAGCAGCTGCAGCCTCATCACATCCACATCAGAAAGCGTCCTGCCCACATCCCACTCATATCAATCGCTGCAGCACAAACACAAGCCAGGAACTGGGAAGGACAGACTGATATTTGCCAACATGCACCACTGAAAAACAACAGTATGGCTGGAAGCCAGCATTCACTCCTGATTAATGCAGGGTACCATTATTTTGATAGGATCAATTTATCAAAATCGGGAGGATGGTGTATACAAGCCCTAACACTTAGGGCCCATTTCCACTATCGCGAATTTGCATACGTTTTTCGCATGCAAATTCGCATAGCAATAAAAGTGAATGGGACTGTTTCCACTTGTCAGGATTCCTTTGCGTTTTTCTGTGAGGAAAAAATTCGCATGGCAGAGCCATCAGAATTCGCATACCGCATACGAATCGCATACAATGTATTTAATAAGAAATTCGCATGAGGTTTGGGTACGCTAATTTTCATGCGAATTCGCATAGTAACAATGGAAAAGCACACCAGCACTGCCATGGTTAAATTCGCATACATCGTCATCCATGCGAATTCGCATGTAAATTCGCACAGACCGGCATGCAAAATTCGCATCCGCTTGCGAATTTTTACCGCGGCGATTCGCACGGCACAAGTGGAAATGCAGCCTTAAGTTCCTCTAAACTTAAAAAGAAAAAAAAGCTGCAGTGGTACTGACCAGTTCAGCACTGACTAATACTGCTTATCTTGGACAGCAGCTCTTGTGTAGGAAGGTAAGAAGCATTCTCTTTGCTGCACCTGCAGCACTCATCTCCTTGTCCAGGCACCAGGGTGTGCCTATTCGCTGGTGCCTGCACCACATTTCTTGTGGTGGTCCATGTTCCTATAGACAAATTAGGTGGAGCGTGCAAGTGTCATCCAGGGTTCAAGAGTACAAGCTCACATTAATGGTGGCCATACATGGTACAATTTTCATACAATTTGTATGTAATATAAGGGAACTGCATAAATTATCCTTTCAGTATATTCACTTAATTTACCCTTATACTACATAGAAATGGTAAGATTGCATGAAAAAAATTGTACCATGTATGGCCACCATAAGAGGAACCAGCTTGTATTCTATACATTTGAACGAAAGTGGCAGACAAATCACAAGTGCAGAAAAATTGTTCATAAATAACAATAGTAACAAAATAAGCGCAAACAGAAAAATTGCACTCACATAAAAATCTACTTCCTTCCTAACCGGCATCGGTCAATGGGGTTCAAACAGGTACATAATCCTGAGTGTGCAATTATTTATTGGGGTGGACAGATGATTTATATACATTTACCACTTGCCGACCGCCCACTGCACAGAGGCGGCCGGCAAGTGGATCCCGCAAGGACCGCCGCATGTACAGAGGCGGCGGTCCTTGTACGGGCATGGGCGGAGCGAACGCGTCATTCGTGACGCGATCCTCCGCCGGCGACTGGCTCTGCCCCCTCACGCTGTAACCCGCCGGCCGTTCGGAAGCGCCGGCGGGTTACTAGCACCCGGATCGCCGCATACAAAGTGTATAATACACTTTGTAATGTATACAAAGTGTATTATACAGGCTGCCTCCTGCCCTGGTGGTCCCAGTGTCCGAGGGATCACCAGGGCAGGCTGCAGCCACCCTACTCTGCAACCAAGCACACTGACTTCCCACCCCTGCCCCCTGATCGCCCACAGCACCCCTCAGACCACCCCCCTGTCCACCCCCCAGACCACTGTTTGCACCCTATCACCCCCCTAATCACCCATCAATCACTCCCTGTCACTATCTGTAAACGCTATTTTTTTTTAATGCCCTAAACTGCCCCCTGCTCCCTCCTGATCACCCACCCCACCCGTCAGATTCTCCCCCCCCAGACCTCCCACCCCTGTGTACTGTATGCATCTATCCCCCTGATCACCTGTCAATCCCCCATCAATCACCCCCTGTCACTGCCACCCATCAATCAGCCCCTAACCTGCCCCTTGCGGGCAATCTGATCACCCACCCACACCAATAGATCGTCCACAGATCCGACATCAGATCACCTCCCAAGTGCAGTGTTTACATCTGTTCTCTCCTCTAAACACCCACTAATTACCCACTACCCATCAATCACCCCCTATCACCACCTGTCACTGTTACCCATCAGATCAGACCCTAATCTGCCCCTTGCGGGCACCCAATCACCCACCCACATGCTCAGATTGCCCTCAGACACCCCCCCCCCCCTTATCAATTCGCTAGTGCATTATTTACATCTGTTCTTCCCTGTAATAACCCACTGATCACCTGTCAATCACCCCCTGTCACTGCCACCCGTCAA